>NC_083625.1:17471835-18163710 GCF_963584025.1 Labrus mixtus | reverse complement strand
ATTCTGCTGTAATATTTTGAGAATTTATGGAGCCAGAAGTGGTGCAGCAAAGTGACACAGGAGTGCAGCCTCCCATAGGACTCAGTCTATTAAGCCAGAGGGGGCCAGAGATGTGATTCCAGATATTGGAAAGTTTTAAGCTCCTCGGTAATCTATCTTGCTGAACCAAAGCATACCAGTGAATAGCTCTCACCTGACTTTTACTGATAACATTTCCTCAATTTCCAGCTGCCCTTTTCTTTTTAAAGGAACATTACGCCAGTTTAGCTTGACGGTTAGTGCGTCCTATTTAGAGCCCATACAGTCCTTGGCCCCCCAACCCTTGACCCTTTGCGACATGTCAACACCCACATTCTCCCCCATCTTCAGCTGTCCTATAAGTAAATTAAAAAAAAAATACATTTCATAATCTGTCACCTGATTCAAGCATGATGAGAGGTTCAATCAAGTAGCAGTCATTATGACCAAAAACACGATGTATCAAATTAGCTTTATTGCACTGATATACAAGTATACAAATAAATAATTGACTAGCTTTGTTATGCTTTATTTTCCAGCATCACACCATCATACTATACTATTCCTTTCTCTTTAAAGCTGCTTTCATTCATTCTATTCAACCTTTATTTCATCTCAAGAAATCATTGAGGGCAAGACCTGATTTTCAAACATGTCCAGAAGACAATTTAAACAAAAACAGACAAAGACAATAATAAATGAATTATAAGCTAGGCAAGCAAAGCAGGCAAAATGAATTGGTGAATAGACTTGAGCTTGTGTATACAGTATATGATTTTCTAGTTATACAAGCACTTTTACACTGCATGTCACACCTACGCATTCACACTCATTCACACACTGATGGCAGCGCTGCTAGGTAAAGTAACCATCAGCAGTAACTAATCCCATTATCACACATTCATATGCCATTGACAGGCAGCGAGAGCAACTTGGGGTTAAGTGTCTTGCCCTAGGACACATCGGACATTTGGCTGCAGGGGATCAAACCCTTGACTTTTTTCGGGTGAGAGACAACTGACTCTCCCAACTGAGCCACAGTCGCCCTACTACTGTTTGAAACAATAACACTCATGAGCACAGTTCTGTGTTATACTTTCTCTGAAATTGACCCATGGTAACAACTGAATTGAGTCTGAATGTGTGTTTGGAAAGTGTTCAAAAATGTAAATGATGCTTTCTCAAAAGAAAGTGCTTTATAAATACATTCCAATACAGCAATCTACAAGGGACATAGCTGTAGCTTAGATAAACTGACCATTTAACCTGGAAACAATATACTTGAGAGTTAATTTGTCAAAAAAATACTTTACTTTCCATGATTATCTATAAGGTTAAACATATGACACATTTTGTCTTAATGAACAATATTGGTATGTTTGCCATATTGTTGTTATCTGAAAAAAAATGAATATTTAACCAGGGTTATGACAATAAGAGTCATGCTAGTGGCTCTATGAACTAGATTTGTGGTACAGTTGTGCTTTGGGATATTTGAACTGCTGATGTTATTAAGTCAACATAATAGCACAGATAATTAAGTATAAGCTATGCAACAATTTGGCAATCAAAGTGTTTTTTATTAAAGACAGTATTTTAAAGTGCCGTTCATTCAATACATTTTTAGATATTTAACTTCAAAGTTAGGTGAGTGTATCATCAGTGTGGCAGTAAGAAATCTGTCAAACCTTGTAGAAGTAGTTCAACCGATACCTTAAACATTTGACCTGGTGTTTTCACTACACCAGGGCTCAGGATTCATCCTCTGGGGAGCGTGAATATCAATAGTTCATAGGTCAATCCATCTGATAGACGCTCCACTGAATAAGTCAAAATATTTACCTGCTTGTGTCTCTAAATATAATATATAATTGGATCTACAAAGTCAATGTGATAAAGTCTCTGAGGAACATGGATGTGTGTAGCCCACTACTGAGCAATCCATGAAATACTTCTAAAAAAAAACATCCTCTTACAACACAAAAGTCTTATGTCATGGTGACGGTATATCACTATCAAAGCAAACTCATCAGCAGACATCTAAATTGCATGGCTGTCCATTATACAGCTGTTTAGAAAAGACAGAGTTCAGTAATGTAACAAGTTGAATTACTGGGGCAAACATAACTCAGAAGCCACCTGTCTTGTTTTGGGCTCTACCCTGAACGGTCTCTGCAATCTCCATCTCTGCAGTAAAAGTCTTAGAAGTCCATCCCAGCACACATTCGCTAAGAGGTTGAGTTCAATCTCAGGCAAGTCGGTCTTTTGCAGAGCTAATACACACACACATAGCCACCTTCACACCTACAGGCAATTTAGTTTCTTTTTTATACACCTAACCTGCATGTCTGAGGTCTAAACTGAGGGAATGGAGCACCCAGAGGATGCCCAGAAAACATGCAAAGTCAATTTGAGCCTAGTTCCCTCTTGCTGTTTGGGGACAATGTTTACAAGTTTACCCTACCCCTAAAAGTCTTTTTTTAGCCCCCTTTTTCACATCCATCACCCTGTGGATTTCATTCCAACATAACTTTAAATATAATCAGAGAATTTCAACAAAAAGCATTGGATGGCGTGTGTTGGCTGTGTAGACGACATCGTCAGTCTGACGAGCTGATTCTTCTGCTGTGCTGATTAGGATATCTTCTGAAAACACTCTGGGTGCAGCTGTGTTAACATACATCAGTGCTGCCATGAAAAAATGACATGCACATACATTTACACATGTTAATCTTCAAATGTTAATTATTATTCTGACAGGGAAGTGAAGCAAACATTCCTATTTCTATGCACATGAGGTGGTTTTCTTGGAAGTGGATGCTTGACATTAGCTTTACTTCAGTTATTCATCATCTCTGCTACCGACAGTCGGTATGCTACAGTCAGGCACCGAAATATCATGCAAACAGCAAAGCAGGTAGACTCCACACATACTGTAAGCCAAGTCATAATTTGCCGTGGGACTGGACGCTCCAGTGGGTGTGTTGTTCCACAGTGTCTCATCAATTACATTCCCTGAGAGAGAACACCCGGCTGTTTTCTGTTATCTTCCGATGCCGGGGTTAATGGTCCTTTCCTCAAAAGCCTCTGCCATCCAGTAATTGGAGCAACTTAACAATCATAAGTGCAGGCTTTGTTAGTGGAGAGATCACAGGCTGGATGTGGTGTTATTAACTCTGAAAAGCCAACTTTCATTGATTGACCCCTTCTTTATTCTATCTTTCATCCTAATTTCATGTTTTCTTGCCTTCCAGTTTTAGTATTCCATATTGACAAACACCATCAATCATATTCAAAGTACATTATAATTAGAAGTCTCTCTGGATGTATATTTACAACAAAGTGGATCCTTAACTGAAAGAGAAATAAAATGTAAGAATTAAAAGAACAGCAACATGTTGAAATCAACATTATACATGGATTTGGTTTTGCCCACCAAAGGTCTCTTGGTGCAACTGCACTGTCGTAAAACATATACAGCATAGTGTACATGTAAGAATATATGTTCTTCTGTTTCAACAGATAATTTCACTTCAACAGTTCTGAGAAATACTGATTTGAATTTCAATTAATTTCAGTACTTAGTAAAATGAACAGGTTGCGGAAGTCAACTGGGTATGTGTTGTTTGCAGTGTCTGTTTGCATGCGGTGACAGCTAGGTTGATTTTTCTTATCTGGTAGATTAAGACAGGATTGTCTGTTTCTTTACGCCTCCTATCTAGAGAATACGTGTTGGCATCCATGTCTGTGCTTGCATCTGTCAGTCATCTACTACATGTCTCACACTACTGACCACCTCCTACTGATACATGACACAGATGTTGCGTTGTCTCTTTCCTCACTTGTTTTCTTATGACCAACCACAATCCGGTTTGGCACACAGCGTGGTATGCAGATTAGACAGTAGAGTCAGTGCAGACTGGCTCCAGTGTGTCAGCAGCAGAGAAGTGCAGCACTTCATACTGCAGAGTCAGCCTCTCACAGTAGTCATTTCTACCAGGATTTAGAGGGTTATTTCATTGCCTGCGGGAAAAAGAACCATCCCTGTGATGTGAACTGTATTTCATCAGAGGGGAGCTCTCTGGGATGAGTGATGGCATGTCAGTTAGAACTCAGATTGACAGCTTATGAAAGCGTTGACAAAATGTGACTTGATTTGACAAAAATCAGATGAAAAATGGGACAAAAAAAATCAAACGGGTCCAATCCTGCTTCAGAGAGTGAACATCTGAGCAAACTGAATTGACACAAATAATACAGTATGTTGTGTGTGTTTGCTCTCAGAGCTGTGCGCTGCTTACAGTCTGTGCCAGTCAGTGAAACAATCTCTTTGACTTAGAAATAGACAAAGAGAGGCAAGTGATAAATGACAGCAATAGTTGTCAGACTGGTAGAATGGGTCACAGGTGTGCTTGTGGGATGGTAATTCCAACTTGATTTAAAAAGTTTAACTACAATATTACATTTTGAAAAAGGCATACAAGAATTTAGAAAAAGTGATTGTTTCAATGGTTCGGGGCAATATTTTGTTGTGTAACAGGACTAGACATTTTATAATGGACATTTTTTTTATCAAAAACAAAATGCGTGTTATTTAATAAATGACACTAGTACTTTGTTATTGTCAGATTACCCTATTTGTCTTATTTCAGCGACAACTGTAAGGAGATTGATATCATTTATTTTATTGTAAAAAGATATTTCATAAACATAACAAGGTTTTGGTGTGAAATTGCAGCTAAACCAGTCAATTCCAGGCTGTATGATGCAACACAAAGACTTTGCTGTTCCTAGTTGCCCTCCAGGACCGGCGGATATACAGCTTATCATGTCGAAAAGTGAGCGTCAGGCCAGTCTGCTGCCTTTAGCCCACTTGGCAGCCTGGTGGCTGTTGCTCATCTGTCCCCAAGCCAGTGCGAGCACATCACCGATCTGGACCGGGATTAAAGGACCTAATACCAACAGCTGGGCTGAGATTAGCCATGTCAGTATTTACAGTTATTTTGTCAACCAGCGCACCACACACACTGCACAAATAATAAAGGGTTACATGTGACTGTTTGGGTTTTTATTTGGACTATATGGCTTTAAATTAAAAAGAAACACATTGCAGTCTTTTTTGTACTGAAGAGATCTATGAATACAAAGATGCAGGAAACATACTGTAGAACAGGGTAGGTTGTCATGTTAAAGAAAATGCTTGTGACTTATACTGAGAAATCTAGAGAAGACAAACTGTTGGAAGAAGCCACCTCCATTGTTTCAGCAACTGATATAGAAATGGGAATTGTGTGTGAAGAAAAAAAGAGGAAGACTGACGGAGGATGAAGAGAGCAATGAATAACTTGAAACGTTTTTTTACTGTAGCATGAAGATATTGATGTATTGAGCAGCTTTGTTTGTGTGTAGGAGAAAGAGAGAAAAAAAAGCATGTGCCATTGTGTTTTGCACGCACACACCTCCCCCTGTATGTGTGTCAGTATGCTTTCCCCGCAAAGATCATGAATATGCATGTGTGTGTTCACACTGGGAGCGACGTGCTCTCTCAGCAGAGACTGATCACCCCATGATGGGCGATCACTGGAAGATTGGCCTGATTTTTATTCCTTACCTATCAGTCTATGGAAATGTCATATATATATAAAAAATGAATGCCATTTCCTGAAGTGGCACCGCAGTCTTTCCTCTGATAGATCGAGCGCTTTAATCTGCTGAGACGCTTTATGTGATGGAAGAAAGATGCAGAAAGGAAGCCTGGTTAGGTGTTGGAAGCAGCAGGTCAGTGACAGACACCCACGGCAGCTCCCTATATATGAGCAGGATCTGTGCTGCCTGGCATAGGATCACCAGGGGGGTGTGCATAGATGTGATTAACAGATTTGGGGTGAATAATCTCCTAAACCGCTCAGTTGAGTGTTGGTGTGGTGGTGGGGCTGAAAGGGCAGAGAAGGAGGAGCTTATTGCTACTGAGACATATACAGTACATAGAACCATTTCTTAAAAAAGATTACTTACGGCTTTTAAAAGCTTGACAAGCATCCATAGACAAAAAAAAAAAACCTAAATGTGCGCGTAGTAGGTGATCCAATAATTTATACCAGATGATGGCCCAATGCTAATCTTTAGCCTTTCCACCCCCCTCACCCTAACTGCTATCATAAAATACAACTCTTTGCTCATGTGTGTTCCCTAAAAGAAACATGAATACATAGGGGGAAAAAGGGTTAGGTAGACTACACCAACATATTAAGAAGCACCAACCCTCATCCATGGATTCTATGATAATAGGGTATTGAGGAGGAGGATGCAGGACTTTACACAAGAATTGAACTATCAGTAAGGTTTGTTGAAATGGAAAGGAATGGCTATAAAAGTGCAAGTTGGACCTTTAGTTATTAGGTATATACATGTGTGATGTATTTGTAAAAAGCATTGCAATTGGTAATGCTTATTCAAATTGTTGAAGCGGTTGCAAAAGGTGTTTTTTTTATACTGGTTGTTAATTCTTTTAAATTTCTGAAAGAGTAGTCGGCTGTCTTGCAGGTTAACAAGGGCAATGCCTTTCAGTCATTTTGCTAAGGGGAATGGCATTAACTCTTCTCCTAACACGTTTCATACCTCTTGGTTTCTAAAGTGAAGTGTGGGAATTTGGTTTTGTGCGCTTTGGTGCCCACCGAAATGTGTCTGAGTGCAGCTGCACTGTCGTAACACACGGTGTGTAATGCCAGCTCTGCTACTGTTTCATGAAGCCTGTCCAATATTTACTCTGGTCCGGCTTCTTGCTCGGTCACTTTCTCTCTTTCTCTTCTGAGATTCATCAGTCACCTTCCTCTTTGGTCTCTTAGCTTCAGCCATTGTATTTAACAGTACAGAGTCGAGCTAACTGGCTTCTTTTTAGCCAAAGGCTGGTGTCTGAACTAGTGCCATACAGCCGTACACACAAGAGAAACGCAGCCCACTGCCAAAGTTTCATAGTGCTGAAAACAACCAGGGCGCTCTGTGGACAATAGTTTGAAGCCTTTCTCCCTGTTGACAGTATTGTACAATTATATTAACAAGTTACATATTGTTGCTTTAAACTTTCATAATGTCTAATGGCCAGTAGGGTCACTGGTTGCAAAAACAGGTCAGACTGTCAGTCTTTGAGAGTGCGACCCTACTTCTTGGTTGATTTACCTCATTTTCAAAATGGGTTAAGGTGTTCAATTGCTATAGTTTCAAGTCTTCAACAACATGGCATTAATTTATAAATTCTGATCACAGTTAGAGTTTAAGCGACAATAAAGCAAGTTTTTTTTAGGGCATAGTTACCTGTTAATGACAATGCTCTGAAGCAAACCTGCTAACACAATGGCCTGTCAACTAGGATTCAAACATAGAAATGCATATACATCTTGTTGAACATGGTTACTGTTATATAAACAAAACAGAAATGAAAAACTCTGAAAGTGAAAGCCAATCGTAAGGTCCTAGATATATTGAATGTTGTCCAATTAGAAACTACAAATTTTCATGCAGAAATCTTAATCTGTGTTTCTTAGGTTGAAATAAAAGACGCACATTGATATCTACTTGTATCTGTGTGTCACATGCTGGATAGGGCCAGGTGGTCACCTCCAGGTCACGCAAACCCCGTGTACTTACACACATGTTTGATCATTTCAGTTCCATGTACTCATTTGGAGATCAAAGGTCAAATCAGCACAATCAAAGCAACACAGCGCACCATATTTTATCAGTTAATATGGTGGCATGACATTACCATATTAATTAGTTTTCTTTTGTGCTAAATGCCAGCAGTAACGGGGGCGCATGCAGTGCCCTGCTTTATAGCTCGGAGCATTTATTCAAATGCAGCCATACATATCTATATGTTATCCAAACATGCACATATTGTGGGCCATCTGTATGTACCCGTGCAAGGAAGGATAGTTGTGGTAAACACAGCTTAAACCCACCATCTCTGGCGGGGTTGTGTTTGATCATGCTGGATGGTGTAGACGCACAGATTATCACTGCAGACTTTTTGCTTTCTCGAACATCAATTTTCTTCCATTAAATCCCAAATAGTCAAGGCTGTAGGGAAATAATGTTAAAGCCTACCATAGTGTATAGGCAGTGAATATTTACCACACATCATTACTTGAGGAAATAGAGAATGAGAGAAGAAGAAGATGGTAGATTTATAAGGAAGACAAAGAAAAAAAAAAAAAAAACAGATTAAGCCTTTTTAACCTTTAAAGGTCTGCGAGAGAACACGTTTAGCTTTTTGTTTATCCACTTCTTTCCATTGTACTGATGTCCACAATGATGACTGCGAAACACAGCAGCGTGCATAATTTCAGTTAGAGAGGGCGAATACATGTAAGAAAGCTCTCTTTCTCTCTCCCCGGGTGACCGCTGCTTTAGTGAAACAAGGCGGATAAAAGGCTAGATTCTGATCCCTGACTCATTTTTCCAGCTCATGTTGTACATCTCCGCAATATTGCTGTAAGGGCCTATGATATCCATGGTCTTTGAGAATAAATAATGTGATCATCTTTTTTCTATATTTTGCCCTCACCGATTTTTATTTTTTTCCGCTCTTGTTTTTCATATTCTTCCAATAAAAGCTGGAGCAGGGGTCCAGGGTTGTAAACACGGGTGAAACGTGCCTCCCAGCACAATCAGATTTGGCAGAGGTTCCTTTAAATACTCAAGATAATAGTAAGACAGAACATCACAATTAACGAGAAGGAATCCGGCATCTTAAAAAATGCAAAAACATGAACTAAGGTCGTGTACAAATATTTGCATAAAGCTGCGCACACAAATGCGCATCTGGATTTACAGGTGTTAGTAGATGAGATAGTCGGGGGAGCAGGGAGGATTTACATAGGTTAGTCTGAGAGATAGAGGACCGTGTTCTCGTGAAGAAATGAGTGGAGACAGGAGTAATTAATTATAGATGTGGAAATGTGGTCTGAGGGAATGCTGTTACTGTAACTAGAGGCATGGCAAGTGAGAGATGGGGGAATGCAGGGGAAGTTGGGGGAGGGGGGAGAACCCTCCTTCTATACCGTCCACAACTTCAATTTACATTACATGACAAGAGAATGGAGGTTAATTTAACATGACAATGCTAGGGCGTTTATTGTTAACCCTTCACTGTGGTTGTCTGGCTCCAAGCTCAAAGGCCAAAGAATGCATAACCAATGCATTTAGTCTATCTAAAAGTGTAAATTCAAATTAGGAAAAAAAGAGGTTATGAGTAAAGGTAATGTGGGCCCTCTGGTTATGAGTGGCATAAATTTGGATTAATAGGACAAGAGTAAAAGCCATCTTCTCTTTTTTGGACCAAAGCTATGGAGGTTCAATTGAAAGGAAACAGTGGTATAAAAAGCACTCATCATTAAATTCTGGGTCTGTTTGCAAAAAGTCATCCCCAGTTTAAATAAACTCAATTGCATCCACAAACTCTGCTAAATTCTTTTTTGCCACAGGCGTACTCACTTTTCCCCGCGCATCTATTTCAGACCGTCATATCGACACTAATTTGACTCGACACTAATGATGCCAAAAAGCCAAAGCAAAGCGGTGTGAGGGTTTTTCTGGTTGCCTGCTTGTAATTTTGGAGACTGCTGACTTTGGGTTACCATGGCACTCCTGAACTCGCACTGCCTTTGAGATTAGATTTTATGCCAGGTTTCAAAAATGGAAATGAACTTGGGTCAAATTTATCTTAAGGCTGTTGCGATTGCTGGAAACATTTTTCAATAAAACAAGGGGGATTTTTTTTACCAACACATGAACAATCTATAAGAGTCCAGTAATGGACATAAGGTGTTGAGATTTTGTCACAAATCTAATTAGTAATCACAATGACACTTAATATAACCAATGCTGAGTTCCCCTATACACATGCCTGTAATTCAAACCTTTTTACCTCTGTTTTGTAAAATATTCTTTCTGTAATAGTGTGCCTTGGTTTCCTCCTGCTGTGTCCTGCTGATGTGAAAGTGAAATTATAATAGGTAATGCACGTCTGTGCTGGGCTCGTAGCCTCGAGGGACATTGTGTAAACGCTCCTCATCTCTCCGCTGATCGTACTCCTGACTGATTGCTGATGACTTTTTTAGGCCACAGACATGTTAAGTTGTTTATTTATTTAAAAAAATAATCCCCAATGCAAAAAGCCTTTTCAACTCTGGATATTCTTCTCTTTTTTTTTTGTTGCCTCCCACCAAATTCTGTTTCAGCAGATCTGTCTTGATTTCATGCGTCTGCTCGGCTCTTGATGTGTTGTGGTCATCAGCAAAGTTTGTGATATAAGACCAGGGCAGCTGTTTTTCTTTTTGTTTACGCCATGTATGCGTCAGTGTGCGTCTTATGCATGTGACAGATATGGGACATCCTTGACTGCTGTTGAGAAAGTGACACAAACCCTACAGGCTGTGGTGTTCAAAAAGAATCTTCAGCAAACTCCAAAGCACAGTTTAGCAGACCACTGTCATAGGAAATCACTGAGCTGCCGAAAAGCATTTTCAGTCACTGCAATACTTACTGTATAAACCTTTGTATAAACAGTTTTATGGTAATTTTAGCAACATGATACCATACAAGGAGCAGATATTTAACATTTTCTGTGAAGGGAAACCACCTGACTACGGTTTAAATTTGCTATATTGCAAGCTTTGTCCATATGCAGCACATCGCATTTCACTGCATCTGTAATTCCCCCCGGATGGAAATGTGGCCATCTGCACGCAACAACTCGCAAGGTGTTAGTGTCTTCATCTTTCCTCTCAACTCATAAACAATTCTGTTTCTTTTTGCCTCTACAGTGCTACCACAGCAGTTTTCTTATGGGTGGGATCGTACAGTACGGCGCTAGGTGCACAAGCAAAACAAGCACTCTCTCCAAAAACAACGAAATGTTGCATGAGATAATTAGGTTTAATTTTGTAACCCATTACCATCTGTCAGTCACACCTTGTTTATTTACTTCTTTCTGGTATGACCTGAAAGGTTGTCTTTTTCAATTAATTAATGTACTGAGCTGACTCAATTAGTGCCAAATTAATAGGTCAAAAATGATTAAACTGTGTAACTCCTTAATTGCATCAGAGTTTGCATCTTACAAGCTCTCATGTTTCTTTTACAGAAGATACATGAACAAACACTGACACACTGGTGAAAAGGGGTTACTTACAGTATCTGATTTATACTTGGGTTACTTTACCACTATAATAACTCTAGTGGGCACTGCACTGTTTTGTCCAAATGTAATTGCATTCAAATATTTTTAGCATTAAAGTGGATGTAGCTACTGTGGCCACAATTGTGGCTCCTTTGTTCATTTAACAACCTTTTGTTTAAGCCTTAAGTTGGCATTTTTGCCATCAACATCTTCTCTTTTTTGACCCAGAAGTGGCCATATTTGAATGACAGGTTCAATATATTACATTACATCTCTATACAAGTTGGAATGCAGATATGGTAGCAAACTTGTCTATCTCAGGTTTCCACACTCGGAAGCATTGGTTCCAAACCTGGGTTTCCGGGGTAAAACAAGCGTGTAGCATATCCTGATTGAATTTATCAATTAAAACAATTTGAATTCATGTAAATTTATGAAAGGTATATATCTGTTTTTTTGTGTGGGCATTGGGGGGGGGGGGCTCAGCTTTTCGTAGATACAAGTAGGGGGGCTCCAAGGGAAAAAGGTTGGGAACCACTAATAATTGACCTTTGGTATTATTCCAATTGGGACAATTATTCCCTTAATAAACATCATGCTCCATTAAAAAGACTTGAAATTATCATTTGAGACCACAACATTTGTAAATTCATTGTTTACTGGATTAATGGATTAACTGAGAAGTAGGTTACTTTACCCATCTGGTTTCATACAAAGGGCAACCGGTGGAGTCTCCTCCTGCTGACCATTAGAAATAATGCAGGTTCAAGGCACTGACACACATGCTTTACACATCTTTTTTTCTTTCCGTTAATGATTGCATCATGCAAGGAATGTTCCTTTTTTGTCTTTTTTTTCCCAGTATACTGACTGGTGTTTTAAAAGTCAGCTTCACTGTTTGTATCCTTGAAAAGAGAGAGAGAGAGAAGAGTGAGCTGAATGGATTCACGAGACATTAAGTGTACCACAGAAGATAAATGGCCTGCAATGTTTTTGAAAGACCCCCTCCTGTTTAGAAATAAATCCACGTATTTAGTACCAAATGGAGTTAATATTCTCCGACTGAATCATCTGGAGAGCTTGCAGGCTGAGCAGCACGTATCAAGATCTGAAGTGGGATTTTCATGGATCTGATGTTGTGTTGAAATGGTTGAAATGAAACCCAGGTTTAGAGAGCTAGCTGTAACTAGAGGGGGTCTTAATAAATCAGAATGCAGAGGTGGAATATTTAAAGTTTTTCAGAAAACATCCACATCACCCTCCTTCTTCTTATAATCATTTAATGAGCTCCTGTATAGTTATATGTATTCAAATACTTCCACCATGTCACATATTTTACCACCCATTGTGTCATGAAATGAAGCCCATTTACAAATCATTCTCCTTCTGATTTGATAAATGAAGCTGGTGAGCGAGTGAGTCCCACTGAATGGCTGCTTGAATAATTGAGCAATACTCAATCAGACAACATTAGGCAGCGGTGTCGGGCCCCGCCATCTGAAATAATTACCAGTCCACAACAGACTACACGTGGGTGCTGCCTCCACAGGGGCTCCACATTTCTGATCAATAGATTGGAACAACAGCAACCCCCCAGCTGACATCTCACAGGCCTTCATGAACACCACCTATGGGACAGAAACCTGGAGAGGTCTCACAGGGGGGAGAGGCAGGAAACAAAGGGGGACACCTATAATGGTATGGGGGATGTAGGATATATTGAAGTAGGGTAATGCAGACTGTGGGACAGAATAAATTACAAGCACAGAGCCAACAATATTATTTCTGTGTTTTAACACCCCAGCCCCAGCACCTTTCACCTTCCAATAACCTAATACCTGGCAGTAGTATTAATTCAGTTATTCACTTTCCACTTTCCACTTATTAAGACGTGATTTATGTGCACCATCAGTAACAAAAAAAACAATCTCAGTTGTAATGTCAGGGGACATTAGATTTTGAAGTACCTTAATTCTGGGAACATGTGCTAGACACCATATTATTATTTGTCTCTTATATTAGGTTTTTAGAAAATTGTCATAGAAACTATACATTCATGCATTCATTCATTCAAACCTTTAAGCGTCGAACACCATTGAGGAGTCAATCCTTTGCAACGTAATGGATATACAGCCTATGGATGAATGGTGACTGGTGTTTAAAATAGTCGACTTGAGTTCTCAACAAGATAATAAATTGGTGGTCATTTTTTTCTCCATACAATTCCTCATGTTTGGATTGAAAGACTCAAGGATTTTCCAAGATTAAGACTTGAAGCATTAGACCATAAAGATAGTTTTAAAATGTAATTTGGCCGAGTCCCAATAGATGATGTAAAGAGTGGTGAAGGACATCACATCACAGTGAGGGATGTATTTATGAAAAGATGTTGTTAATATGCCCCTGTGCCAAAGAAAACCTATCAGGATTTGAAAATGGAAGCAGTATCACAGCTTATATTACCATAACCTAGAACTAACTCTGTATGCAACATACTCCAATATGCTGTGCACCATTCAGCTACATTTAAAGTTGGCTCAATAACTCTTCTTTGCCTTACTTCTGTGTATTTTAGTTTACTTTTCTGTGTCTGTGTTGTTATAAAAATCATCTTTAAAGTGACAACATGCTAAGGGGAAGTTGTCAAGTGAATTGTATCAAGTGTGTTGTGTATGGAATGGGTCACTAAGTGTACAGTACCCACGTGACCGTCAACCAGGCATATTTATGTGCCAAAGTAGAGTCTGCTAGTGAGACTCGTGGACTCCAGCACTCCAGACTGGATGTGATTGACAGCTGAGCCAAAGGGCCTTTGGCTCCTTCCTGATTTCCTTCTTCACTAAAGGTGTCCTCCGGGACTTGGAATCCATGCTGCCGTATATCAGCAGAACAGCTTATGGCTGTAATGAGGATGAAAAACAGACTGAACACCAGGCCTTTTTTTCAGTTTTTGCTACTCTATGTTTGGCAAACTATCGTTTAATTTTAGTTAATTTTGTACACTGGACAGTAGACATTTCTTAGAAAACCAGTCACTTTTTTCATGAGCTGGTGTACACAAACAGATATGATTGGAATGGAAAAATGTCTTACAAAATAATTTAACTGATGATCTTTCTGAGATATGAATTACGATAATGCAAATCATTAAACCAGAGTTTAGATATCATACATTGCTTCTTATTTATTTGGTTATTCTTTGCAACCGACCCTTTTTTTTTTTTTTTTTTTTTTTACAATAGCAGTTGTCAGAAAAAAAATCGCTTTAATTCAGATTTGGCTTACAGTTCGGCATTTCACAAAAACAACATGTCCTAAGGTATTAATGCAAAGAGGCATCATGGAAATTATGGGCTCTATTTTTAACCATAATTACAGGACAGTCGCTCCCGTAGCTTTTTCAAGCAGTAGCTTTTTAAATTGTTATTTGGGATAGTGACAGAATGAGGAAATTTTGAAGCTCTAACCTTTTTAACTTCGCAACAGTTACCTCATTCCTCTGTTGGAAACGTAAGAGTATGGCTTTTAAAGACGTTTCTTGACAATTCTTGAAGTTGTCGCTCCTTTGAACATGAAATCAAGCACAGACATCTCCGCCATGGATATTTAAATTGCTTGTCCAGAAGTGGAAAAATGCAGAAATACACTACATTTAAATGGAACACTAATAAACCGAGATGTAAAATGTAATTTTGCATATTTCACCAACCTTATTTCAAGTAGCTGTCATAATTCCTGTCTCTTCTTTTTCAACGTTATGGAGTTGTTGCCTCTCTTTCAGCTACAGTATTGGCCCATCCAAAAAACAGCATGGAGGACATATAGTACATTTTTTGAAAAGAAACAAAATCAACCGTTTTACAGAACATCTCAGTGACGTTCGGTGCTGATAATGAGATATTCTGAAAACATTTTGTCCCACATGAAACCTTGCACCGGTTCCTTTGTAATTTCATAAAGCTTTAAAAAGGAGTGTTTGAGTGAGTCCTTAACCAGGGTCACTGGTGCGTTCTCTTCTAAACTGTACATGCGGTGGTGAGTCTTTCCAAGAATCCAAGGTCTGACCCTGCTGCTTAGTATAGAGGCTATCTTTGAAGCTGTGTTATCATACAAGGCCTCTGAAAAATATCCTCTAAAAACTGTCAACCAACGTGTTCTATTTTGTCAGTCCCAGTGTTATCTATGGAGGCCTAATATAATGAATTTCAACAGCTAATGGACTATTATCAGACTTTTATTCAGAGATGTCATGTAGTTATCTGAATTGGTTTGAAGGCCACAGCATAGACCAGGGGTTCCCAAAGTGGGGGTCGTGAGCCAAAAAGAGGGGGGCCATGAGATGCCTTCCAAAAAAACAAATACACATTCTTAAATAATTTCAAATAGTATATTTTACAAACTATTGTGAAAAGTAGTTCATTTTCAAATAAAACCATATCATTAAGTGTAATGAAAATGAGATGAGACTTTAGATGCACACAACTATGTGTCTATTTATTTAGTGTTACATCCCCACTCAGTGCTAAAGTCTATACTTGGATATAACTTGTATTCTGCTTCTAGCCTTTCTTTCAATAAATTACTTTATAAAAGGATTTGATGTGTTTTAGGCTGTTGTATTCTTTTGTGAGGTTATTTTGTGTTACCAGTGTTAGGATAGGTCTATTATTGTGTGTGTATGGCTTTGCACAGCGTTATATATCATTCAACTGATCTGAGAAGTTTGGGAACCCCATAGTGTTAAGTATAGCACAGCATTGTATGCTGTTGAAAAAGAGTCAATAACAGCATAGACTCAGTCCTAGATTCATATATTTTCTTTGCAATAAAAGGCAATTAAAGGGTAGTCTTCATAAGCAAAGTTAACATGAGCGGTTCTTCCAGTGTATCTCTATGGACATCCATTATAATTCTATATTCAATAAAAGTTACAATTATCAAGGTGCTTTCCTTACACTGATCATGTTTAAGAAAGGTCAGATAAAGCATCACGAGAAGTTCATTCAAGTATGGCCACTTTGAATTAAAATGATTACATTAAAACTTCAAAGTGAATTAAAAATGTTGTTGTGTTTTGGGAAAAGTCCAAGGGGCTTCCTTTTTTTGTCATGTCTGACAAAATAGATATGCCTCCTAAATGGCATACATCTATAAACCTGGATCTCCTTAAAATGTTTGTAGTGTAAGTCAGTGGACACTTTTGAGCCTTTCTGCCGTAGTCTTCTTCAAAACATTCCTGATGCATCTGTTACAAGTATGTAGGCCCATTAAAAGGCACTTTACTTCTGAAAGGGACATGATGGATGTTAATTATTTTCTTCCAATGAGGAATGTTATTGGTGATGTCCAGCAAGACAACAGGTGCAAGACTAATATTTGTAATGCTTTAGTAATACTGGGCTCTACATTAGCGGTTTAAAGTTCATGTGATTTCAGGCATGTCCGACTATATTTTGCCAGTTAAGCAGCACACATTCTGGGCACTTATGGGGGCTCAAGCTTGCTTGCTATTTGCACATTGTGGGCACTGACTGGAAAAGAAAATGTCAACTGCGCCGGGTGGACAATAATAATGATGGCGCTGCACACCGAGATGCTTAAGGCTAGGTATAAGATAGGGCCCGCTGTGTTGTAAATATTCTGTGGCTTTTCAAGGTTCCCAGAGGCTACATTTTAATGATTTTTAACCCCTTTACTTTGCATCCAGCTCACTCTTCAGGCCCGACTTATACTTTACCTGTACGTGACTCATACACTTTATTCTAGGTTGCCAATCAAACTCCCCAGATGATAAACCTTCATACATTTTACACTTAAGCACTGATGTTTTGATATCTGACATGGACTTACAGTGTGGTATTTGCTTTAAAAAAAACCTTTTTTCACTTCATGGGATGTGAGGAAGTTTGCATAAGGAAGCCCCCTATAGGGTCTTAGAAATGTCGTGCTGTTTGAATTTTTAATGCATGACTATCACTATCACTTATGGTTCTATACCTCCCTCTTTGTGTTGCTTCTAAAGCTTTCCTTTCCTTCCCTGTTTTTCTGCTCTTCTTCGGGCTGTCTTTCCCATCTATATTGTACCATTAATCCTACCTGGCTTTACTCGCTCTTACATTTAGCTGCTGAGATCAAAGACGAGCCCACACCCCCTCAGGGGAACAGCTGTATTATTAAAGACTGAGAGATTGCTGTGGATCCTGTGAGGCAGCTCCTTACTTGATAGAATTGTCTTTGGACTCACACATTAGAAAAAAAAGGTTGTAAAGGTTATGAAACCCCAGACAGCTAAGTCTCAGAGCAATAGAATCTGATAAAACTTGGAAGTAATTACAAAATGAGCCATTGTTACAGTTGGAGTAACAGACCCTCCTTCCTTTGTGTTGTCTTGCAGTGTTACGCGATGACTTCAGACAGAACCCGCAGGATGCGGTGGTGGCAGTCGGGGAGACTGCCAGTCTGGAGTGTCAGGCTCCACGCGGGCACCCTGAACCAACCACCTTCTGGAGGAAGGATAAAGCTCGTCTCGACCTCAAAGATGACAGGATCACGGTGGGTTAATCCTCAGGGAGCACTTTTTTTGACTTATGCTCTCAGCCATGCACTCAATGCGTCACCTTTTCACACTTGCCTACAACTCTTACTACAGAAAGTACTTGAAATCTAACTCCTTTGTAAATACGTATTTTGTCTTTTTTTCTTGCAGGTCCGTGGGTCAAAGTTGACCATCACAAATACAAAGAAGACCGATGCTGGGATTTATGTTTGTGTGGCAGCTAATATGGTTGGAGAGAGAGAAAGTGAAAAAGCGCAGCTCTCAGTGTTTGGTAAGAAGTCTAACATATTCTCTCTTCTTTTTGCCCGAAAAGAAATAAATCATGACTTTTATCTCAGTTTTTCACCGCACTCTAGCACATGAAGTATTTACACCTCCGTCCAAAAGTATATTGAGCTTCTATTTTCTGTGTTCTGCCCTCATTCAGAACGACCGGTGTTTGTGCAGCGGCCCGTGAACCAGGTGGTCTTGGTGGACGAGAGTGTAGAGTTCAGGTGTCAGGTCCACGGTGACCCTCCGCCCACACTGCGCTGGAAAAAGGAGGACGTGGATATTCCCCGCGGCAGGTGAGGGTATATGTGTGAATAGTGTGTAGTTCAATCATCTGTGCTTGCATGAGTGTTTGCGAGACACCATGGATAAATGCTGGAGTACAGCTAATGAGTTCCACTAGAAAAAAAATAATAGATTCAGCGTATTAACCAAGAAAGACTTTCATCAATGTGACAAAATAATTTATTAGCAGCAGAAAATCTCATTATTGGCTGTTTGAACTACTGTGCTAGCAGCAGATGAAAGACGTTCTATTGGCTGCTTTTGACAAATTTGCACTTTAAAGTTTTACTGTGCTTTTTTTTTTTTTTTTTTAAAGGCAAGAGATGGATGCATAGTAGGATATGAAGTACACCTATGAGAGGCCTCTACAGCAATGTTGTTGGAAGATAGTTGAGACTTTTTACATATTCTTTGCTAGGGCTCTAAAGCTAGGAATTTAATCACTTAAAAAATGCAGCGTTTCTTTTGACAGATCACCGTATTGCATTCATTCAGTCATGTTTTTGCACATTGCAACTGCAACACCTCAAATTTTTCTGTACAAACCTAACCTAAACCTTGATTCTGATTCTAAACTTTGAAACTTTGACGAGACAAAGGTTTTAGTTTTAAAAGCACAATGACTCATCTTAGTGATTTTTGTCCAGTTGAACTCTCTAGAACCTCCTTTGTTTAGACTGCTGAGGTCAAAGCTTTTTAATTAGATATGCACTTAATGGCTAAAAAAATAGATAATTTATAAGCAGTATATGCTCTATATAGGACATGATAACATAAAAGAGGCCCTCTGTGTGGCGTTTTTAATAACATGACAGGTTAAATTGATGAAATTATTCTGTCAGTTTAAAATGATCAAATGAGACAATCTGGCAATTTAATAGGTCTTCTCTATGTTGTTGATAATGTCCAGCCGTGTGGGAAGACGTGGTTATTTTCTGTGGTTATTTTCCGTAGTAGTACGTGATGCTGTTGAGTTGGACTGCATCATGTTGAACGATGTTCCTGTGGTTTTGTACCCTCGTGTCAGAACACACATTGCAATCCCATTAGAACACTTGTTTCTTCAGTCGCTGTTGGTGGGCTTTTATTCTTTGGTTACAGCATGTCTTATTAGGCAATCCATCAAAAAAAAATTTTTTATTTCTTTTCATGGCTCTTCAGATTAGACGTTTCACAAATCTGAAGCAGCGCATTCTCCTGGAGTTTAAGAATGTGTTTGACGTGATTGCTTATTACTATGAACTGCTCTCCCTCTTGGCAGCTAAAAGTGATCAGTGATCTTGGAAAGGTTTTAATCATGAACAGAATCAAGTAAAAGTATCAACTAAAAAGAAAAAATAATCTCTCCCCTAAAAAATGGGCAAAACTGATTGTGCTGCAAGTTTAGCTAGCACCTGTTAGCTGTCGTATGAACTCATATGAACAGAATGATGCCCTCACTTGTGACATTAGCATATTATTATGAAGTAGACAATAATACCTACCTGTCTGGCAATCTGCCTGCCTTCCTGCATTGTGCCCTCTACCTTCAGTCCCCTTTGACTCTTGAAACATGTCCTACTTTCAGACTCAGCCTCACCTCACTTCCTTCCTTCCACTTCTTTCATTCTTCCCTTAAACCCCTCGGCCTCCTGGGAAGTCTGAATCTGGGTCAGAGATGTGCTGTGAATGGAGTCCTCACCAGACTCCGGACAGACCCCGCAACCCCGATCGATATTCTGCCCACACCCCTTTCGGAACATCTATTTTCAAATGTGACTTTTTCTCACCCCTTGTGCCATTTCTCTGCCTGACTTGTCTTCCCTCTCTGAATCAGCATGGCTGGCTACACAATTTCACAGGATCTCTCACGCCAAAAGGGACCCCAGAGAGGGAGAGCCTGGCTCCTTGCTCCTCCACTCATTCTGTGTGTAGCCCCTCTGAGGCGCTTATCTAAACTCTGGTCTCTGAGATGTTTCTCTCACTCTAACTGCACCGCTGCTGCTGCTTATATACTATGCCGCACTAGTGGATACACACGGATGCATGCAACACGTCTATGAATTAGTCATTTCTTACCGCTCGGCTCATTCATCAAATTCGGTTTGTCAGACGGAGCCACTCCCTTCCTCTCAGACTGTTTGTCTGTCTCTCCCTCTGTCTCTGTCTCCCTCTCTTCTCCAAACACAGATGCACTCACGCACACACACACATATATACAGTACAATATAGTATACAGCACAGCCCACACCACAGTGGGTGGCTCGTCTTTATAAATATTGAAATAGTGGAACAGCCAGGGTTCCAGCTGAAAGCACCTTTCATTTTGCCATGCCTTCATCTCAGCATAATTGCTCGCCTTTCCTCTGCCTCTGTTGCAGAGTGTGTGCAGCAGGGAGTCTTAATTGCCTTACAAAGTCTGTCTTTATTCTATCAAAAATGACACAACCTCTTTTAAAAGCTTCCGTCTTAAGCATCAAAACACGTTTACACAATTTAGTTTGTTTGTTTGTTTTTAATGATTTTATTGAAGAAGAATTTAATCATCGCTGTGTATCCTCCAGTTTGATTAAATCAACCTGAGATGTGTCTGATGTCACCGTTCCTCTTGTGTTGCCAGATATGACATCAGATATGAGAAGGAGGACTTCCTGCTGCGGATCAAGAAAGCTTCAGTGAGCGATCAGGGAACATTCACCTGCCTGGCAGAGAACCGCGTGGGTAAAGTGGAGGCGTCTGCCTACCTGACTATCAGAGGTGGGTAACTGCTGGAGGACTCAGGACTCAGAGCTCATAACCCATCCCTTACAAATATAGTGTCTCCCGAAGCAGGCCACAGGACAATCACTCCTTTATTGCCCACTTTACGAGTGTTATTGCCCCCCTGCCGTAAAGGCTGTGCCCGGCCTCAGCTTTCCTTTCTTATGACAGGCTGCTGTGGTTGATTGTTTCAGATCTCTAGCCAGGCTCCAGATATGAACAATCTAACCAACTTTAAGTGAACAGTTATGGCTTCTCCACGGGGGCTCATTCTCTACCAACTCGCCCCCTCACTCAATATTTACACCTTATCTAACGGAGGGAGCTGTTTCATAGCAAAGGTTTGATGTTGTAAAGCAGCTCAGATCCCTCATGTGTGTGCTTCACATCGTCATAAACTTACTTTAGAAAGTAAAAACTTGAGCCATAACTACATCATCATACATACTGCACATCACATTATCTCATACAGTTAACAGTTAACTCATTCCCCGTTATTTGCTTTCTATTTTAGATTCTTATGCTTGTTCTCATTACTCATGCATGGATTGTCTAATACCTGGAGAAGATGTTCTGATCCCCTCTTAAGATTGGTGCTAGAGCCAAGGAAGATTTACCTTGAGCTAAACATGTTCCTCTTGTTGAGCCTGATTTGTGCTTCTGCTTGAGTAAAAATGACTCAAGCAAATAATTCACACTGGATGGGCGGAAAGATGTCTTTGATTCAAATTTTTAAACATTTTTAATGTATTTAATTTTGTCTGTACAAACCAGCCTTTTTCAAAAGGTCCACTCTATAAACATAATTTCACTTTGCAGTGTAAATGTGTGCTATCGAGGCATAAGTGACGTTTTAAAGAAAACTTCAGGTAGTTTTATGATATTTTGACCCTTCTCATTAATGTCCCATTCCCTTGAGGCCCCATGCCATCACCTGACTTTTGGTGACTGAGCTCCACCCCTCTCCCTCTTCCTTTATCTTCATGGATGGAAACCCAACTCCATCTCATTCATTTCTGAATTTCATTCTTATTTTTTTCTGTCCTTCTGTTCTACTCCTCTGCTCTCCGTCTCTCTCTCTCTCTCTGTGTTTATCTCACCCACACCATTGTTGTGTCACCAGCTCGCCCCGTTGGTAAGTAAGAGCTGATCCCATTGTGCATGCGTTGCTCTCTTTCTGTTCTATTGATCACACACGTGTATGCATGTACTCTTGTGGCATTCCACAAACACGTTCATCAAACTAATACTGGACATGCATATCTCAACCCCTGACTTCCCCTGGCAGTTTCCTGTCTAGACAGTGGAATAACTACCTCACTTCCTTCAAAATGGGCGTCCACATACAGTCCGGTTGATATGTCTCAGATTAAAGGACGTTTATAGGCACCTCGTTTGTTAGCTGGTATCATTCATTCTAATGTTTTACAGCTGGATGAATGGCTTGTATGAATGGCATAGTTCTTGAAGAAATTACAAAGATGTATTGCATGAACCTTTTAGCTTCTAGCCGGACCTTTAGTCCAAACCTTTTTTTCTTTTAAACCACTTCTCCTCTACGCAGCTCCTTGTGAAGCCTATGCTAATGTGTTGCTATCATTGTATGGTTTATTTTACCTTTAACCTCAGAGGCACCCCAGTTTGTAGTGCGACCCCGTGACCAGATTGTTTCGCAAGGTCGAACAGCTACATTTCCGTGTGAGACCAGGGGAAAACCTCAACCCACTGTCTTCTGGCAACAAGAGGGTAGCCAGGTAAGATTACTGAATGTGAAAAAAGATTTGTGTTTATGTTGGTATCAGTGCATGATGGGGAAAATAATGTTTCAGTGTTCTGGCTTGCATTGCAATACAGGCATACATTCCACAGCAGCATCCAGAGTAAAGTATCCAAAATGTTTTTTTAAAAAGGGGGCTTTCAGATTGGACTAAAGTGATCAAACCAGGGCTCAGCAGAGTGTGGTTTTGTTCCACACACAGATAGTGAAGTGGTCATTTATCATCAATCTACACTAGTCTGACCGGCTCATTCGCTGGGCAAGAAACAATGTCATGTGCTGCATTAGAGTCATTAGACATAATGAAAGCCGGCTAATGTCCTTTCCTGCCCATCAGCTGGTCTGCTTGGAGTGCAGAAAGGGACAATGCTGATGCTTTAATTTTCATGACCATGACTGCAGGTTATCACAGCAGGATTATCACTCTGGGGATAAACTGCCATTCAGACAAAGTAAAAAAAAAAAAGAGACATTGACCCACTTTTCAAGCTGAGTTGTACCTATTTGCTAGAATATGAAAGCAAATGAATGTTTGCTGAAGACAACAGTGAAGACTTCAAATGTGAGCTATCCGAAGATGTAAAGTTAGAGAATATAAAATACAATGAATTCACTCTTTCCCCCAATGTTGAATACATTTTAAAAATACCTTTTTGGCAAAGTTATCCTCCAGAATAGTTTAGAAACCATTGAGGCTAAAAAGTAGGAAAGAGTATCATCAGCATAAATAATGACGAGTGACAACTTCCTACAGAAGAACACAGTCAAAACGGAGGTCCTCATCATCGTCTCTGATAGCATTGCCGTCAAGGTTGCTAAGTGGGTTGGATCCCTTTCACCTTTCAAGAAATACAATCTCAAAATCTTGGAGTAATTTTTCTTCAAGCAATGCTTTTATGATCAACGTGTCAATTCTCTCACTCGTTCATGTTTCTTTCATTGAAGAAACATTGCAAAATTGAAACCTGTTGTCTCTCAAAATGAGTTAGAGATGCTAATTAAAGCTTTTGTATCTTCCCGGCTTGACTATTGTAATTCCCTCTTCAGCTGCCTCAAAGAATCCTCCCTCTTCGGTTTACAAATGATTCAAAATGCAGCTGCAAGATTGTTAACAAAGTCCACGAGGTCTACTCATTTTATCCCCGTTTTATTCTCTTTGCATTGGCTTCCGAAGAAAGTCAGAATACGTTTTTATTTTTTATTTTTTTTATTTTTTATGAAGCCCTTCATGAGCAGGCGCCTGTTTATATCTCTGACCTGCTCCATCCCTACATCACCAATAGACAGCTCAGGTCTTCTGACCAGGGTCTACTTGCTGTACCTCGTATCAGGTTGAATACCAAAGAACATGGTGCCTTTGATTTTGTGGCTGCGACACTTTGGAACTCTCTTCCTCTGTACATTCACTCTGCAGCTTCTATTGATGTTTTTCATAAGCTACTTAAGAGTCAGCTTTTTAAATTGGCTTTTGGCCACATTAAATCTTGATGTTATTATGTAATGTCATTTTGGACAAATGTTGTTTTTTTATGTTAATCTTTTATGATTTTTTGTTATTACTATTATGGTAATATTTTGTGAAGCACTGTGTGACCTCGCTAAAGTGAAAATATGTACATTTTCACGAAGGGTGAATAAGCATTGTGATAATAAAAACTGTGTATATAAATTAAAAGGACATTTGCAGCTCTTTAGTGACTTTTGTAAAACAAAATGTGAACAAAATGTGATTAAAACAATAGAGCCAAGTATTTCCATATTGACTCTTGAGATATATAATGAAAGCCACTGACCATGTAAAAGATACGTGCCATAATGTTTATTACCAAACAGGCCTGCCATCTCTTTCTGCTAACATTTCTTCCCACTTTCACTCCCTGTAGGATCTTCTGTTTCCCAACCAGCCGACACAGGGCGACAGCCGTGTTTCCGTGTCCACGGATGGAGAGTTGACTATTTCATCTGTGCAGCGCTCTGATGCGGGTTATTACATCTGCCAAGCCCTCACTGTAGCAGGCAGCATCATGGCCAAAGCCCAGCTTGAGGTTGCAGATGGTAAGGCTGGACACTTGCAAAAATATGAAAACTGCTTTTTATTTGTAATGTAATTTAACAGCCCTAACATTTTATATAGAAATGATGTTCAAATACTTTATAGCTAGATGCTATTGTTATGCCCTTTCAGGTATATTTTGCATCTGGAAGTTACAATCATAGAATTAGTGAATACTGAAATGCCTTTCTGAGGCCATTTCTCTGCCCACACTTCAGTGTGCATAGATGCTCGTGTATGTTCTAAAAGCCTGTCCCCATACTTTTCATTATCACCTCACTGTGGTAAATTTGAATGGACTGAAAAGACTGAAACTGTGAGAAAAAAAATACTGTCTTCTTGATGGAGAGACACTTTTTTTTTTCAACAAAGCTTTAATGTCAGCATTAAGTGCTGAGCCGCTGCCAGCTGGAAGCTGTTTATGCCCTTCTCTCCATTTGTTTCTTGGCTTTTCCTCCCACACATTATTAAATTAACATCTGTTGAAGTGTTTTTAGGAGAGGAAATGACTACTGCTCTGTCACTCAGAGGAGATGGATCAATATCAAAATGTTTGGTGTACAGCAGGAGGGATGGGAGGGTTGTCCTTGATTGATGGCGGAAAACAGGGAGCTATACTGTGATACCAAGTGGAGTTTTTTGAAGCTTGCACAGTGTTGTATCTAAACTTAGGGACCCAGGCCCGGATCTGAGTACGCTTGACCCCAAAGTCTGGTTCATTTGATCAAACCAGCGGGGTAGAGGGGGTGGGGGCAGCAATCGTGGACGGGCACGGTACATTACAATCGTGCCTAAAGTGAAAACGCCCTAACACTACTAAGTGTTCCACAACATCCTCACTTGAAAAAAAAAAACTTTCTAAAGGTTTAGTTATGGACTGGTGCTCTATCCTGGCTTTTCCCTTGCATGTGTGACTGATGGGTTTATCAATTATCCAGTTCGACTTGAAAGCATGGTACGTGCTGAGAGTTAAAGCTGAAGCTATAGTGACTCTTGTTCTGCTCAACCTAATGCACATGCGATACCGCATATACATGAGCATACAAGCTGAAGAAATGTATGTGTAAGGGATCAAAACAGACATTGTATCTAGCCACTCAATTGCTGAAACTTGTTTAGATTCCCCCTTGCATGCGAATAGAGACATTTGAGATGCTGCAGAAGAGGTCTGACAGGATTCTATAGATGTGAAACTGGGTCACCATTAGAGTCAACTGTGAAGAATCCAAGCTGACCACAGCAGCTGACCTCAGTGTAGCAGCACGTTACACTTCTTTTTCCAAGACATATTTAAAGCCTACGGGGGATTTGTGTTCGATACAAGATAGCTTTTTAGTGTAGTATCACCTCAACCTGTCTGACTGATTCTCACACACACTGAGGATGCCTGGAGGCTACCGTGGCAACTCGTGTGAGGCTAGATCAAAGAGTACAAACCCTGACCCCAGGAGTTACCTTTATATAGTCTTGAGAAGTGGTGTAGTAGTGTTTGTAGAAAAAATATGCTTTAATAAGATGCTTTCATCTCATCAAAGTTCTAATTCTCCAAATGTAATCAATATCAGACGTATAAAAAGTGATTACCGGCAATATCTCTTTATCTGCAAGCCTACTTTGAAACTGTTTCATTAATTGTGCAGCCCTAGGAGCCTCAGATATAGGTGATAAACAATCTCAAAAATGATCTTTTTTAATATAACCTTTGTCACAAAGGCTGGTGTGTGATTGCATTTCTACCAAGGCTAAAGCTAAATTTGAAACAGCAGAATTATGTTGGTTCTGCAGTCTTTCGGGGCATTGATGGCTTGCTGTACAGTTAAGGTAAAGTTCCTGAAAAAGATGTCTGAAAATCTGTGTCCAATATATGGTCCAATCATATGCTCACCTGAAGTTCCCCATAAAATCTAATTGGTGAAGCATAACACATAACATGTTAATCCCACTTAAGTCTTCTCAACACCATGCAAGCTACATGTTTAAATTGGAATGTATATAATTCATAATAACCAGCAATGAACACGTGGTTCTGCATACTGTCCCTGCACTTATTTTTACCTGATTTCTTGGCTATTCTGCTTGAGTTGCACCATTCCCCATTGTGCTGAAGGAGGTGTGATAAAAGATAAGGCTTGTGGAACCTGCTGTAAACACTTGTGCGAATGGAGACAGACCTGATAACGGCGGAGGAGAGCAGTGAGGAAATTGGAAGCGGGGGGTAGTTACAAGGCCTACAGAGCTTCAACACTCCAGAAATTACTGTTTGGGAGAGCAGAGGCTGTTTTCTGGGTGATATAACATGCTTTAAAAAGCTTTAAATGAGATGAGTTGTTGTTCTACTTGGCATGCTAATTCCAGTTCAGTCTTGTGTGTGTGTGACTGTGTTTTTGGTTTTTTGTCGGGGGGTTCGGTGGGGAGGGATGCAAAGAGGGAGGGAGGTGCAGCCATGAGTCAGAGCAGGACGAGAGGGGACAGGATGTGTTGAGAGGTGTTATAAAGAAGGTATGGTAATTAGCACCGCGGGTGAAGCATCGTTAATCCTCCCCTAGTAATTAAAGCTCAAAGGTGTGACGCAGTGCCATGAGCACACTGCCCTGCTGTGGAAAAGCCTCACAAAACAGTCACTTCCCCTCACAACAAATACAACTGATTGAACCCTAACATCTTGGGCCTGCAACCACTCGCGCAATTACTGCAATCACAAATTAACACCTTGTGATAAGGTCATGTGTATCTTTTTTTTTCACAAATCCACCCAAAATTCTAACCCGTTAGAGCAGAAAATGATTGTTCCATGCCAATTCAATGACATCAGTATAAGGGTGCTGGAAACGCATTTGATTAGTGCTTAACGCCCTGTCCTCGTTTATTATTCCTAGCCCTTAAAGACCGCCCACCACCAATCATTCGGCAGGGCCCATCCAACCAAACGCAGGCGTTGGGAGGTGTGGCCCTACTCAGTTGTCTGGCATCAGGGGACCCAGAGCCCACGGTCACCTGGCGAAAGAATGGGGCCAGTCTTCTTGGAAAGGACCCTCGCTTTTCCCTACTGGAGCATGGCAGCCTTCAGATCCAGAGTACTAAGGTGGGTTATCGTCGCTTTGGACAAAAGCGTCTGCTAAATGAATTGAATCCAATATCAAGTTTTAGATAGTACTACAGTCTAATAAGTGGTCCGATATCACATTGAAAATGTAAGCCACACAGTTAGACTTCTTTGTTTTGCTTAAAAAGCAGAACTCTATGTTTGGTTTAAGTTTGGTTATTTATTAATATTTTAAACAAAAAAATCCCATCAATACTCTACATGGAGACGCTACTGTGCCATTTTCAACACAAGCAATATTGTTGTCCCATGTTTGATAAATGAGTATAACACAGCCTGTCCATAAGAAACCCTGAAAGTGACTGTTATACTGTATATATCTAGATATTGATATTTATTTTTTTCTTTAATAGTCTTAGGAATTAGACACGTTTAGTAAATAAAAAATTTACTTCATAGAAGTCTGGATCTTATTTTAGTAGTTTTGGTCATCACCTTGGTTTCTGTACTTCCCCATCATACCCTTCTATTGCATGTGGTTGATGAAAGAGAAATTCTCCCGTCTGCCAGCTGATGTCATCTGAATGTAACTCAAATGGACAAGTGCAGAAAGGTTGCTTTTAAAATATGAATAGGGTATTGATTTTTACAAGTTGTTAAACGCTACTATTTAGCCTGAATCTCTGATGCTGCAGTTAGACTCAAGGACTCAAGGACAGGGACCAGAGAGAAGGGGTCTAAAGGGGGCTTATATAATGGAGGGACTGCAATATACAGTATCCTGTCAGAGTGTCAAAGTGCTCTGCCTGTGTCACTCTCTCCCTTCCCCTCTCTCTCTCCTGAGAGATAGGCGACTTGTCAGCGGCTCCTAAGGCATCGGCAATATAAAATAGATTGTCATATCACTTATATCCTCTGTCAGCACTGATGATGATAATGTTGATGACTCGGGGAATGGAGGGTGACTATTATTGGAGAAAATCAATTAAGAAAATTAATGTCAGCTCTTACTGGGCTCTTTTTTTTTTTTCATCGGCCGGTGCTAAAGTTTCTTCTCATCCACTCTCGGGCTTTTCTCGAGCCAAATGCAGGCCAGTGGAGGTTAATGCATTTTTACTGTACTATGAGCTGCAAACCTCCTTCAAGTGCTCAGACTGACGTGAGAGCTTGTAGAAACCATCTGGGATCACAGTTACAAAGGCTATTGGATCCAGAGGAAAACAGCAACAGAGAACAGCATGAAAGCTGCATTATTTAGGATTTAGAAGAGCAGAGGAAAACTTAGAGTTTCACAGACAATTTCACCTAACTTTCTTGTTTTTTCAGAGTTGGATTTGGTTGCCATTTGAACTCTTAGATCATCTGAATGGTCATGATAGTCAATGCAGACAGACTTGTGTGCGTTACTAATAAAATCATGATCTGTTTTCTTTAGCTGTCTGATTTGGGGTTGTACACCTGTGTTGCCACCAGCTCCAGTGGAGAAACATCATGGAGTGCCTACTTGGATGTTAGAGGTCTGCTTAAGTAGAAAAACTTCACATGAATAATTAACACCATTTTTGCATATCAAGCATAAAATTACTTGAAATGCTTTGCCGTTTCAGGTATTAATTCTCAGTCTCTGCTTTTTCTCCTATGTCAGATTCCCCTGACCTCATAGACTTCATGTCTCACAACGCGTCCGCCCTCCCAGGGCCGCCCTCCAAGCCAGAGGTCACTGATGTCACCAAGAGCAGTATCTCGTTGTCATGGGAACCAGGGCCAGAGGCGGGCTCCCCCGTGTCGTCCTATGTCATCGAGGCCTTTGGGTATGTCTGTGACCTATGGCTTCTGGCTACATTTAGTGACCCCAAAAACTCTCATGGCGGTAACAGATGGGGGTGTTTTCTTTTTTTTGGCGGGCATACAATTAAGTCAGTGCACTTTCAAGGAGAATAATCTGGATGCTTTATTACTTTCATTTTAAAAGAGTGAAAAATGTTCTGGTGTTTTAACTGTTATGCTAATCATTGGGCAATAAAAGCTCACTTTAAGCAGAACATGATTGGCATGTGAGAATTGACTTCATTCTTTCCTTATCAAAATGTAGACAAAAAGAAAGCATTTCAAAGGAGCATGTTTCATAATTGTTACCCTGATCACTCTTTTTGATGATGACATCTAGCATTTTAAATCATTTCCTTTGCCATTACCATGTGACATGTCATTTCTCCTGCCAGTCTGTAGCCGTATAAAAGTGTTGCCCAAAATAAACTGTCTAGATGACTTCAATAGGGAAGAAATATTCGTCCTAATTAATACAATTTTACCATGCACCTTTTACAGTCAGTCAGTGAGTAACAGCTGGCAGACAGTGGCGGACCACGTTAAGACCACCGAGTTCACAGTCACTGACCTCCGACCCAATACTGTCTACCTGTTCATCATCAGGGCGGTAAATGCTCAAGGGCTCGGGGACCCTAGCCCCATGTCTGAGCCGGTCCGGACCCAAGGTACAAGAATAACAAAGCATTTGAATGTATTCTTTGAGATCATTCCTGTCCACTCTACATGCATATATCCCTTTCTGTCTCCTAGACATAAGTCCCACAGCACAGGGAGTGGACCATCGCCGTGTGCAGAAGGAGTTAGGGGATGTGGTGGTCAGCATGCATAACCCTGTGGTTCTTAGCTCCACCTCTGTGCAGGTTACATGGACTGTAAGTAATTTGAACATTTTCAACATTTAAATTGATGTGTAGCAGTATTTACCTTCAGAGCAGCAGACAAAACCTGAACATCAAAGCTTGTTTTAGAACTTTTAACTTGGCATGGCACTGTGTTTTGGGATTGATGGCACACACACACACACCGAGTAAACACGATGGGATGGTTACACATTCATAGTCGGAACAGATGGTGCTCCATCAATTTAGAATGGTTTGAGGTGATGCAGGAATCAAGACTAATGTTTCTATTCAGAACAAATATATCACCATTAGCTGCTACATGTGTCACTTCTGGAGGCTGTTTGCAGTCAGCCCTTTATCTGGGAAATGTTCTCTCTGTCTGTTGGCAAGGTGTCCCCGCTGTCTGCTGCTGTAGGTTAATGACACACCTAGGATGGGCTTATACCAGTCTGCTATTTCATGCTTGTCACTACAACAACCATGTACTGTAATAGAGCCCTCAGACTGACACAGTGACAGGATAAAGCTGTGTTTGTGGTCCATCTCAATTGTTCCACAGACATTATTTGAACAGGCTCCATTTGCGGGAAAACACTGATTACCCAATGTGAACCTTTTTTGTGGCTTGTTGAAATTGTTCACAGGCATAGCCTGTATTCAAGAAGTGAATTTATGGACTCTTCTTTTGTAAGTAAAGCCAATGAGAGATGCCTTAAATTGGCATTATTTTAAATAGCAGGGGGCCACTTCTCTGGTAGCAGCATAAATCTAGTTTCTAGATTTTCTAGTTTCAAGTCTTATTCAAAACAGCATTATATTTATGTTGTAGTTTAGGCTCGTAATTCGAGTAAAAGTGAGAAAAAAGCAGGTTTTGTGAACTAGGTTGGAGACATAACAATGCATATCAACCCTGTTGACCAAAAAACTTGTGTTGTTTTTTTTAAAGATACTGACGCTCAAACTATCTAATTAAAGGCTACAAGAGGGATCACAAACACATAGGTAATGACATGGTGGCTACATCCACTTCTTTAAAGCAACACTATGTATCTTTTCAACCTTAAAATAGAAGTTTCATAGTTGATCTGATAGTACAATTACTTTCAACAGGGAGAAAGGTGTCTATTGTATTTCTAAAGAACACCCCAGACGCCTGCTTATAGCACTATTTAAGTTTGGCAGCGGCCCGTGGATCTCTTGCAAGAAGTGCGTACAGCTTTACGGCACTAGTTCACACACCAACCAACCTCCAGGTAAAAACAAGCCAGTTAGCCTGACTCTGTAGGCTACTGTTTGACACGATGGCTGAGTCTTCTAGACGTTAGAGGTCAGTGACAGATGAGGCTAAGAAGAGAAAAAGTGAGAGTGACCGAGAAAGAAGCCTCGAGGAAATATTGGACAGGCTTGGCGAGATCGAGTTATAACAAAATGCTAATGTAACACATGACATATACATGGTTGCAAACTGGTTTCACCAATGCCCAGCAAGTATTATGATTTGTTTCACGGCTAAAGATATCATGGCAACAGTTGAATACTCATACGCTATACTCCACATGCAAACAGTTTGCAAACAACAGGATTGGGACACTAGCAGAGTCATAAATGCGCAAAATCAAGTGATATAATCGTGCTTTGCCGGTAGACATGGTCCTCTGGCTTCTGAAAACGTCTTTGCCGGCCTCTGCTTTTTAACAAATACACGTTGTCGATGAGGTCGTGTTTTACATCAGTGCAGTTCCAGTCAGAGGCCTATGGGCGGTGCTAAAGTGTACCAAACTGAATTCCTACATACTGTTGCTTTAACATTGCATAAATGCTCAAGTGTGTGGTGCCTTGTGCATGTCCGACCACCCAACTTAATTTCCTATTATGGATTCCAAGACTAAGTTTTCTCATATTTAGCAATCTGTTACTCCCCGAAAAATCAGGCAACGAAACCCAGTTCTTTGATGAAGTGTTACTTTCCTTGTTGTCTAGTTGTAAGTAAATCTTAAACCCCAACTTAATCATGTCCCATAGACTCTATATGTACAGGAAATGAAAAGGAAAGATAAATATTCCACCTCTTCTCTTGTAGTTCCTATTTTAGCGCCGTACTGAAAAAGAAGCATTTCTCCGGTGTCTAATCAATACATTGAAAGTTCTTTTGCTGCAATAACATCATGTTACAAAGACATATGTTTTCTTTTTCTTGTGGTACAGCAACTACATTTCAAGATTTCACTGCAGCAAATCAAAGTGAATTGTGGAATAGATACACAGCAGCTATCTTCAAAGAATAGTGTACAGAGAAAGTCAGTTTATGTCAAGCCCTTGAACATATGTATTCTTCTTCAAGTAACATAGTGTAGGTGGTACTACATTCAGTGTTTGTAAAGTTTTAGGACTCACAAATCTTTGTGTTAACAACATGTGAGGCTATACAGATAGAGAGAAGCAGACTGAATTGTCAAATAGAGTATACTTGGACTACATGGATGACGAGCAGCTGCCTTGTATTGCTTGTAAAAGCTTTGTCTTGTTTCTGCACTTGTTAACATGCCATTGCTATGAATCGTATCTGTTACATATTTCACAGCTTTACATATTATATGCACTCAGACTGTTGTGATTCAGCATTTTGACTCCAAAGTGAGCTGCAGGTCTTCTTCCCAGGGGCTCTGTTCAGTTTTGGCAATTACATTTCATCTCTGCTGATATGGTTCCTTCTTCTCTGCTGCTAATTATACTGTATGGTTAACTAAGCATGCCTTGTCACTGACAGAGGACCCAAACTGAATGCTGATCCAAAGCTCCAAAACAATTTACACCCAGATGTACAACCCGTCCTACATCATTACCATACAATATGTCCTCATCCCGCCTCTCCTTCTAAGGTGGAGAATCCATCGCAGTTTATTCAAGGCTACCGGGTTCTGTACCGGCAGACGTCAGGTCTACCCTCCCCAGGGCCGTGGCAGATAGAGGACCTGAAGGTCGCCTCGGAGAGGGACATAACTCTCTCAGGTCTGAAGAAAGGCATCGTGTATGAGATTAAAGTGCGGCCATACTTCAATGAGTTCCAGGGTGCAGACAGTGAATCCATGACGGCACGCACCATGGAAGAAGGTAAGCGTCAGTTAATTTACATTTCTCACAAAAAGTGATTTCTCTGCTGACTACGTAGAAAGAAATGAAAGATTAAGTTACTTATGCATGAGCAGATGCTCTTGTGTAAATGATTCTTCCTGCTTTTAAATTTGGTTGCCGCTAGTAATTGCTACAAGGCTAGATAGTAATGGATAATGGCATTTCAAGTACAACCACCCACACACGCATGCTACTGCGGTGCTAAGTCCCCTGTGTGTGAAAACAGGTCTCCCAGACAGCGCAGTGGGGGTCTGTGACAAGCTCGGGCCTCTGTGGCTCAGTATGCAGAGGGGGGAGGGCACAGACTGTCTCTTTTGACATAAGCCCAACTCTTACGCTGCTCCTCTGTGGACCCCTGCTGCCATGTCTCCGTCACACACCAACCATACCGGTGTTATATGAGCCTCCTATACCAGCACGCACACACACACATGCACACACACAAACAAACCCACACACACACATATTATGCCCCTTTAGTTTATTAGTGATGCTGTTGTCCTTGTCCTCTTGAACTGCAGACCAATTGATCAGGTGTCAATTCTTTTCAGGAGAATTATTCATGGTATAGGATAGTGTAATATAAAAATAATTATTAGGTTATTACACATCTTTTAGTGTATTGCCTAAAAAAATGACCTAAGAATTACCATATTATTAAGACTGAGTCTAGTTGTGCAGTGAGAGTACCGTGTACTTTCCTTGGTACGTTGAATACAGGAATTGTTAATAGCTAACATTTAGCTTAAAAGTCCAAATGTACACATACAATATCTTTAAAAAAATATTTGTAAAAAAAACATAATGATGGTCAATTTAGCTCAAATCTGTAAACTTAGAAGAAGAAAAAAGCAGAAGGGCCTTGGGTGAAAATAGTTCAATCCACTTCCTAAACTAACATTTATAAATAACAATCCCAAATCATTAACTCTGTCCACCACTTCCAACCACATGGAACCAACCGATGAATCCCTCCAATCATTACAAATACTAACAGGAAGTTAGTAATCTCAGGACATTTTAAATGAAGAGAGGGTCTAGATCATGCTCTATGTTATTTAATTAGACATTAATCCACAATGAGCAAGCACTTGGCAAACTTCCCCTAACAGACAAAAACCTCAAGCAGAACCAGACTCATTGGTGAAGAGCCATACAGCAGACTAATGGGGCTGAGGAAGGGAAAAGGGTGGATGGGGGGCAACGTGCTTAGTAGCTTATTCCAGGAAGTCATACCGTTGGTTTTGATGGTTATTAAAACGGCTGACATATCATTGCCATGGATCATTCTCTGCAGCAACTGAGCCAAGTCTACACTCCAATAAAGACCATGTGGCGATGATTTTTTTGTCCTACCAAAACAATATTAAGCAATGAAAGCAACTTGGTCAAAAATAATTTGTCAACAATATTTAAACAGATCTTACGGAAAACAGTAGTCCAAGAAATGTGTGGCAGATGAAGTTGAACAGATGAAGACCATTTGGTGCCAATTGCCTTTGTTAGAAATTGACTGGCTGCAGTCAACTACTGCTAAAACATAATCATTACACAAACTCTCACCTCTCACACCACAACATTGTTCAACATCCATACCATACACACTGCTCAACCCCTCAACTCTCTTCTACCTCTCAAGTCCCCCTTACAAAGCACCTTCTCTCCCTCCCCTTCTCTCTTTCTCTCTATCGCTTCTTTCACTTCTTGCATCCTTTCTTAGGTATTTCGTATAGTTTTGTTATGTATTTGCTGGTTGTAGTCTGATGTGTGTCTGTTGATGTCTTAGTATTTTTGCTGTCTTTATTTGTTTTGTTTTTTTTTGTTTTTTTTACTGTATTTTGGAGTTGTTGTCCTGACCTTGTCTGTTTGTTTTTTCGTGTCTCATTTGTTATGTATATGTCACCAGTTTGTCACTCTATTGTACCTAATAAAAAAAAAGAGTCAAATCCCTCTAATCAATTCAAAGCTGATCTTATTCTGACAAAGTTTGTGTTAAATCAAATGAATACTAGACCCAATTGTAATACAATCAACTCATTTTATCCTAACAACCCTGTCATTATGTGTTGATTACTAATATTTATTTAGTAAATAATACTTGAGCTCAATCCCAGTTACACCACTTCCAAAGTGAGTAAATGCTTACTGTTGTGCTTATTTTACAAAAGTTGAGTTGTGGGTGTTGGTGTTGGTGGTGGTGGTGGTGGTGGTGGTGGGGGTGGTGTATTTTTTGTAGTTTCCTGCATTTGGGTGCTGCATCAGCTAATCTGTGTGAAACAGCTTTACTGGGAGCAAGTTGTGCTGAAGACCATTAATGCATCATCCTCCCAGTAGGAGAATAAGAGGAGGGGCTGTGAACAGGGGCAACCACTGGTGGAAAAAGAGAAACTCAGCTCACCGTAGCCCAATTAAAATGGCCACATAGGATCACTAGAGGTCTTTGCCGACTGGGGACCGAGCTCTACTGTAGTTATTTGGGATCCAGGAAATGAGGCATCGTAGCGCAGGGAAAAATTGGCTTGATCTGCAGATACTCTAGAGCCCCAAAATGTGCTGCTCTGCAGATTTCTGAGGAAAAACACTCGATATCCATCAAGGCAGATTGGGAATGTGGCAGTGCCTTTGTGAAAAACCTAGCAGAGGGCGTCTTTGGGGTCTTGGGGGGTCAAATCAGCTGATGTCTCCGACTGCATACGAGGGGAAATTGTGTATCAAGATAAATGATCCTCGCAATCCTTTGATGAGTTGTGAGAAAGAGAAATTTGGCCAGAGGCTGCAGGCTCTGTGACCTCACTGTCATCACATTTGTCCATAGGAGCCTCACACTCTCCCCACCCCCCCACTCCATTCAAAGAAATGCTATTGTGTGCCAAATTTCCAGACAGGTATAGCTGCTAAGATGAAGATATACCGAAGGTCAGGGAGGAGAAAAGACAAGGCCATCCTGTGCGGAATGGAGTTCCTCTGCCTGGATAGATTTTATTTAACATTACAGGGGTGTTATATCGGGGACAGTGAGGTAGACGCTGAAATGTTTGCTAATTCCTGAATTAATTAGCTTAATTGATGCACTCATTAGCATAACAGGTTATGTTTAGCACTCTATATAGCAGGACATTAAGCAGCTTAAGTGCCTTTTGTTTAATTGCACAGCTGTGAGTAAAAAAACTGAAATGTTCCCTCAGACATTGAAGGCATTAATTGCTTTAAATTACTCTGCAGCTACAGTGTTCATGAGTCCTATCATCTGTATTAGTCACATTAATAACAATATAACCTCTGACCCTCTCTGCTGTTGTGAACATTTATTCTAATATTTCCCTGAGTCATTATTACTGGTAGTGTAGCCATTATTCATCCTCAGGGATAGTTCCAGTATATTATATGTATATTAATACGGAAATTGCAGGACAACACTTAACGGTTCCTGTCTTCTCCTAATGTAAACCTTGGACTGAGTGGACCTGCTCCATCAGTTCGCTGAAGCAGCACCACTGGAATTACTTTTGAGAAATAAGACCTTACATGAATGATGAGACATCCGCATTATCTTACAAAAGCTAGTTTCAGGTAGCATTTTCTTCTCAGCATAATAATAATAATGTATCCTGTATTAATCCTGCGAGGGGAAATTCAGTTTTACACTCTGTCTAATGAACATGCTACACAAACATAGGCCGAAATAGGAAAAAAAAATATGGACGTGCATTAATGGAGAGGTCTCAGAGTGAGGGGGCTGCCCACAGCGAGCGCTCCAGAGCAGTTTTAAGGGTTCGGTGCCTTGCTCAAGGGCAACTCGGCGGTGCTCAGGAAGTGGACTGGCACCTCTCCAGCTACCAGACCCAAGTCCCTACAGACTGAGCTACTGCTACCCCAATTATTATTGAGAAACATTGTAAAACTGAATGTCACTTTCCTTCCCACTTTTTTTCATTGCTCATTCCACTCATATCCACGTAAACTGTGTAACAGTTGCTGATTTTATGCTCTCCGTTGTCTCGTGGGAATTGTATGCAGCAGCTATCGTGTGAGGCAGTATTCAGGACGTAGCACAGTGGTGTTCGACAAAACAATGGAAATGAGAAGATAAAACGCCACTTCTGAATCGAGCTGGTGTTCTCACTCGTTCTTTATCCCTCCTGAGGTAGAAAGATGTGTAATAAAAATTGTTGATCGACGGATTTTGGCTCAAGCCTAAGGATTATTTAGCCAATCCAGATGTGCAATTTCCACTACTTAACAATTTGTAACTCAACAACATCACTACAATTTGGTGTTCCCCTGCTAGTAAAAATAAATGCAACATCTGGATATTGCAGCTCGACCAATGAACAGCTTTATGTCTTTTTTGTTTCCTTTTAAAAAAAAAAAATCAGATTTAAAATAGCAAATCATAAACCAGCTGTTTACGACTAAAGTTTTCTTCATAAAGAATAATCCATGGCTGGGGGCTCTTTGGGCTCCATTTGATGCTCTTGTTTGTTTGTTTTTCCATAAATATATTCTTGATTGTGATTTGATTTGGTGAAATTTGGCCTACAAAAGTTTAATGTTTGCATTAAAACTGATGAACCAGAGAGCCACATCAATTTCCTTCCACTGCAAATCACCTTCATTTGTATTGATTAGTGTCAAGAAAAGACGTAAAGATATTTTTGAGATGCTACCTCAGCAGAAATACTTGTGTGTGATATACAGTATAAGAGCTGGGTCATTTTCTGATCTTTATATTTTACTCCTGGTCTTTTAGTAACTCTTCAGTCAAAACACTCTGAAGTCTGGATACAGATATCCTCAGAGTCATTTCGATAACTGTATTAGAAATAAACTGCATCCCATTTGGCAAGATCAAATATCCTCTGTACCGACAGACTGTTAGATGTTACTTGTCAGATTACACTTTTTCAAAAACAAGTTACAAAGTGCTGTGCTGAAATGCCACGTCTCTTTGAAGCGTCAGTTAAATCATTTAGTGAAGTTTATTTTTCATCTTTCAAGCTAAAACAAATTCTGTTGTTTTGCTGTTATTTCTTATCTGAGTTTACTACTCATACTCTTGATGCAGCATTTACAATACGTATCTCGATGCAACCCTTATTTTCTGTTGCCTCTATGAGACACATGTTTAGCGCGTTTCACTCCAGCCAATTAGGGAACCAATCCCATCTGGAGAATTTAAAATCAAAACAAGAGAATACCCCATCATGGCCCACCTGCTTTGGCTTCTCTGCTCTGCTTTGACGTTCAGTGCCTTGCTTACACTACACAGCAGATAGCATTCTTATTTTGCAGCTCCTTAATTGGGTTCGGAGCAGTTATTTCATCCTCTCAGTCACAACATAATGATAGTTTTAATGGAAATCACTAGAAACTATGCGCCCAGAGCAGTCATGCAAGCCCATTCATTGAGACATGATGGTGTGCTCGCTTACATTGACGGGCATGGTTTTTACCTCCTGCTGCCTGAAGACTCTTTCTATCACAGATCTGTCCATGAAGGTCATCAGAACAGATTGATACATTTGAAAAAAAAATAGTCCTATCAAAAGAGGGAAATTTGAATTTGGCACTGTAAGGCATATCATGTCTGCTGAACATCTCAGAATCCTCATTATACGACATGGAGATGGACCGTTTTCATTCAGATATGATATGCAAAATTGAATACAGCTACTTTGGAAGCATTTACGTGTGGCCATAATGGTTCTAATCCATTATGGAAGTGATGTTAGCTGCTGGGCTCTGCCATTTGTTCTTGGCAGGGCGAATTTAACTCCTGTTTTAACTTGCTGCTCTGCTTGGAATGGTTTTGATTTATGCAATTAGTAAAGTGCAGTTTGGACCACTAATGCTTAGTGCACACAACTTATGGTGCCAGTAAGATAATAGATTTTTTTAAACGAGTAAATTAGAACAATGGTGCATTTCAAGGTCCAAGTGCATCCTAGTTATGTGCAAACATTTTACCGTTAAAATATGAAATTGAGAAGCGCTCAGCTCGCCATCTGGTACACTGGCTTGGAAAATACTTTGTTGTATGCCTTGCTCTATGAATATGAAGTGAGTTAGTGGGTGAGACAAATCCTTCTTTGACATGAGAAAAAAAAAAACAGGAACAATATGGTACATCATTTATTCTTTTTCCCTCTTATATTTACATTCTTTCCTTAACGCTCTTTGACCCACTAGCACCTGGAGCACCTCCACAGCAAGTGACAGTGTTGACAGTCGGGAGCCATAACAGCACATCCATCAGCGTGTCATGGGACCCTCCCCCCTCTGATGAGCAGAATGGCATCATCCAGGAGTACAAGGTAAGATCAGACCTGATCCACTGTATGAAAGTATATGTTTTATTAATGCTCTGCAAAACCTCACAATGAATTCTGTCTGGCGTGTCTGTCTCTTACAGATCTGGTGTCTGGCCAACGAAACCCGCTTTCACGTCAATAAGTCTGTGGACGCAACCATCCGATCAGTGGTGGTCGGGGGGCTGCAGGCTGGGGTGCAGTACCACGTGGAGGTGGCTGCAGGCACCAGCGCAGGGGTGGGGGTCAAGAGCAAACCCCAGCTCATCATCTTGGGTAATCCACTCAAACACACACACACACACACTAAACCTGGAGTCAAATGAAATGACCTAATAATGGGGGACCTGGGGTCTCCTTCACAGATCAGGGGGCTCTGGAAAAATGATTTATCAATTTATTGCACTTGAAGAAAAGAAGATTGCGCTTTACAAACGCAGACGTCCAATGAGAAATCAATAGCGTTTCATTAAGCATAGTGTCTGGTAACACTGCCAAGTACTGTTAGCCATATCAATAATCCTCTTCAATATGTGGGCAGCTGGCGCTAACAAAGTAGACAGTGTTTTTGTGGGAGCTTATCAGACTATCACATCTTATCAAATGGCTAAAGGATGCCCAGAGTATATTAGCCAAGAATCAATATGGCAGCCCAGGCCAGATGCTCTTCATCTGTGACTTTTGACTGATATATAATAACACCTTTAACGTGCAGAGAGAAGGGGAAAACACAGGCATGTGGACCACAGCTTAATGATGGGGAGGGGGCGACGGGGCGGGGTTGGGTGGTGGTGGTGGTGGTGGTGGAGGTGGGGTGTTCCTGCTGGAGACTGTGAATCTAATTTCACAGCACAGTAGCCGCAACAGAAAATCAAACTCTGTCAGAGCTGCTCTGTCAATCTCGTGTCTTGCAGCTCAAGTTGATAAGTGCACTGCTGAATTGATTTACTCTGCCTCCGTATTGGATGCACTGATGCTGTTTAAAAAAAATAAATCATTTATTATTATTGTTTTGTTTTTACCATGCTCAAACTCCCAGGATGATGCTGTTTCTTTATGGGGGTTTTTTCTGTCTCTATTTTCTTTGAAGTTCATTATTTGACACAATCAATAAGTATTTTGCTTTTGTAGAAAATATGTTTCCTCAAAGAGTCTTGGCCAGTAAAGCACATGAATTAAGCTTATCTGCTCATTGTTGTTTTTATGAATAATATCTAGCATTTTTTGCACTTTGTATACCACTATGGAGATTGAATTGATTTTTCTTGTGTTCATTTCATTTTTTAATCCCAAATGATTTCCATGCACAGCAGCTATTTGAAATGCAATCATTTCTTAATTTGTGCACTGTAATATCAAGATTCAACCTTTCTTTCTTGTCTTTTCCTTTTTTGTTTGTACCATTTTTTGTTTGTACCCCCCCCCCCCCCCCCCCCCCAGGTGCAGAGCTGAGAGACATAATGACGGGATCAGAGGGCAACAACAGCATCTCAGACGTGGTCAAGCAGCCGGCCTTCATCGCCGGGTTAGGAGGCGCCTGCTGGATCGTCCTCATGGGCTTCAGCGCCTGGCTGTACTGGAGGAGGAAAAAGAGGAAGGGACTCAGCAACTATGCAGGTAAGAAAATCAATTTACATGGTTCTGCATCAACACAGAATCTCAAAGCACACTGGGTCTCTCCATCCAATGAAAGCTGATGTCATCACAGATGCGACTCCATTTGAGACAACTAAAAAGCAGAACAAAGGGAATATATTCAGCGCGGGTGGAAATAGGCCCTATTGACTTTAATTCAGTGTGCACTGATGTGCATCGACTGTGCTGAGTTCCATCAGTGCCGCACCTCAACACTCTAATACATTCATGCGAGATAAGTAATTTAACATCCCCTTCCATTACCAGACCATGGCTGGTGTTGTTTGCACATTAACACGAGGCGCGCCGAGGTTAGCATATGAAATATTCTCATCCCTCTGTGAGTCAAGCATATAGCTCTGTGCCATTATTATAATGTGTAAGGCAGTTTTCATTGTGACGTGGGGAAAGGGTGCCGTGATTTCCTGATTCCAAAGGGATTTACATGATTGAGTGCTGCTTCCCTGATCCCTTCTCTAAAACATATTGAAGAGTTTACTTCAAAACAACACATTTCCCTATTAAAGTGTGATAGGAGGAAGAGAATTGCCCTGATTCCCTAATATCTACTGTATATAGATACATAGATGTAAGGAATGTAGTTCATTTCAGAACACTCTTTTTGCCCCTCTCTTATGAGACAACCCATCATGCTCCAGTTTGTTATTTCTAAGAAATGAATAAATGAAATGATGATGGTGCAGAGGCACCAGGCTTAAGGGGTCAAGTGTGTAACCTTTATTTCAACTTCAGCCCTCAGGGCAATCAAGAGTAATGCAGAAAATGCTGCTGAAGTGGTTTGATGCATTAGTGCCTCCAGTTTCATCAAAATCTAATGGGTTACATTACACCATGGTTTTTATTCTTATTCATCATTTTTACCTTGTCTTTCACATTGCAGTTCAGTCCTTCACCTTTACCCGTGCAGGTATGTGTTGTACTTTAATATATTACAATAATAGCACATACAGTTAGCTGCCTATATTGCTGGTGGCATCAGTTGTCATTCAAACTGATATTAGTGATACGCATTTTCAGACAAAATAATTGTAATTTAGTTTTTAGTTTTTTTTCTTTGTCCTCCCTCTTTTCTCCACAAGTTACATTCCAAAGAGACAGAGGCCTGATCAGAAACGGAAGGTAAGAATTTAAATGAACTTATAAAATCCATGAAACCCCACAGCTTAAGCTTTACCCGCTAACATTTTAGCTCAAAACTCCATATGCCACCACACTGACAAGAGCCTGTTGTTAATACCTATAATGAAGAGTTCCATGATGAATAGAATTTGCATACATGTTATGATATTCGCCCCTGCTTGCTCATATCAGTGTATGATTTGCACTGATGTACACTTGATGAAATCATTAATCACGCCTTTCAAGCCAGTGCTACCAATTAATGCAGGTGGGCCGCTGTTTATTTTCACCGGCTGCCTCTCTGTTCACTGGAGGGTGTTGGCAGAGTGAGAGGTCATGGGAGGAAGGGAAAGGTGATGAATGTGCTCTTTGAAAAAGCTTGGCGTATGGTACACTGTGATGGGTTTCTAACAACAAAGTGTTAGACCTTGAGACTCCACTCTGGGAGAGTTTGCTGCCTGCTCAGAAAATGCCCAAAGTAGAGTGACGTTTACCTCTGTATCCACTGAATATCAAAGTGTACTGAAACAGCAAAAGAAGGGGGTGAATTTTCCTTTGCGGAAAATGAAAGAATCTTCATTTTTATTCCTCTCCATGCCCTCTTCTGTTTTGTCACACCTAAGCAAGCAGATAAGCCCCCAGCTAGAACAAATGTTGCAAATAATGGACTAAAAATAAACACTTTCCTTCTTGCCTGACCCTTTTTGGTGTGCATGAGTGTGCTTTTTCACACTATTCTCCTGTATGTGTTGATGTGTTGATGTTTGCATGTGTTGCTAAGTAAATGTATGCAAATGTATGCACATGCTTGTGCATTTTAAAATGGAAATTATTGACGTAATTGTTTGAACACCTTTGAGCTATCACTAAGTCAGCTGTGAACAATTCCCCTGACGCTTGGCAAGCCAGGCTCAGTAGAAAAATTCAGTGTGGCTGCACGTTAAGAAAGCACATGTGGACAAATGTGAGTGTTTAGCCATTCTTATAGCAGTTTATACAAAGAGCTATTAAAATTGTCTCTTTTTTTTTTCTCCCTGAATTGCCGCCCACAACTTCCCTACATTGAAGTCAAAGCATGCATTCATGAGCATTGTATTTCACTAAGACAAAATGACACGGTAGCTTTCCTTAAACTACCTAATGGGCTTTTGCTGTCTCTGTTGCTATGGAGACGGTGCACCAGTGTAGCCGATCTGCCAGAGGCTGTCCATGATTCTCAATTTAAAATGTAAATTTGTGTTGTGCTAAGGCTCCAAAGTGGATTTAGTGAGTATTTAGGCCTGCCTTGTATCTCCGGGGAGAGTTCGCAGTGTTGGTGGAGTTACGGGGCGGCAGAAGTCTGATTTATAGACTTGCCATTTTATGTCTCTCTGTTGTTTATTGTTGCTTGTGTGCACAGGGGGCTGCTCCACAGGCGAGAATATGCTGAATGAGTTTTCACATCAATTTGTTGTTGATGCAGCAGGAGGAAAATGGGTAATACTGTTCCAGTGCAGGCTAGTGATTTAACCATGTCTTTCCCCCTTCTCCTCAATCTCTTTTGTTTTCTCTACAAACGTCCTCTCGACAGCCGCCCAGGGTTGCTGAAAGCAGGCGACCAAGGTCTACCCTGGTTGGCTGACTCGTGGCCCTCCACCAGCCTCCCGGCAAACGGCGGCTTAGGGAGTCCAAAGGGCGGTAGCAACTTTGGCCGAGGAGGTAAGACACATAAACAGGGTTGGGGTGATGGGAAATACAGTTTTAGCCTGGATGGACAGTTTTGATGCTCATCCATTGGGAAGTACAGTGACAAGACACACAAGTACAGACAAACACACACACAAATTAAAACAGCCTTCGAGGGCTTCACTAATTTGATTTGACAAGCTTGATATTTGGCTTGAGTTGATGTTATTTGCATTTACTTTTGCCATTAATTCTTTCAAATTATTAGTCATTATGATTTTTTCCCCATGGTGTTATGCTATTGATAGTAAAGTATAGCCTATGTATTGGCAACATGTATTTGTCTGTTAGCGTGTTCTCTTAGCCAATTGGAACCCTGCTGAGCTGCAGGCTTCATATGTGCATGACAGTAGAGCTGAAGGTTAGCGCTGTTTGAATATCCCCCTCGTGAACACTCCAACGGGCTCCCACAGCGCTTTGCATGCTAATTATGGTTGTAGATAATCACTTTCATTTATATCAAGTCCATTTGAGACCTGTGTTTAACTAATACCGAGCGCCAGAGCAGCAGGGATTGTTAATGACCTTAAAGATCGTTAACTTCATGTCAACTCAACTCTCCATGATCCCTTTTCCCTTTTCAATCCGTTTTTGTTTCAGATGTTTTACCGTCCGCGGCAGTGGAGAAAACGGGCACCATGCTGTCTGATGGTGCCATCTACAGCAGTATTGACTTCATGGGGAAGGCAGGCTACAGCAGCCCGGCACGAGTCAGCCAGCCCACCCCCTACGCCACCACGCAGATACTCCAGTCCAACAGCTTCCACGAGCTGGCTGTGGACAGGCCAGATCCCCGCTGGAAGGCATCCCTGCAGGCCCAGCAGGAGATGGCAAACCTGGGCTACTCGCTAACGGACAGACGCCCTGGCAGTGGTACGAGCCACCCTGAAAATAGAGATAAATTCTGTTTTTATTAGGTGTGATGTTTGCTTCCTTATGATGTATCTCCAGCCCCCGTGGATTTCATTACAAACAACATTTGCCGTAAAATGATAAGTGTGTGGGACCTTTTTTTCTCCAGGAAAAGTACCACGAGGAAGTTTGCAATCTAAGCCACGAAAGAGCAAAATAAAAAAGGAGGGAATTTATTTACATATTAGAAAATGGACCCTTAGGATAATGTTCTTAATTACTCTTCTGTCTTCATCACAATTCTACCCTGGGAGCTTATCTAGCCCTAGAAATGTCACACAATCATGACGCATTTCTTAGGGGTTAACTTGATTAGGGATGGCGGAAAAATCCCTCAGTGTTATTTATGCAGTGAATATACATTGACCAAAGTCACGGAGGCATTTCTGTCTGTTTTTTTTTGCTCAGTGTGCTCAGCTAAATGTCAGGCCTACCAGAGATAAAGTAGAGCAAGCTGTAAGGAATCAACTTAAAGGGGTTTTCCGCAGGTTTTGATGCCTCTTTAGGAAATGTCAACATTTAGAAAAAGTCCTAATGTGCTGTCAGGACACAGAAAGGAGAAATAAAGAACACTGGTTGGGAGACGGAGTTGAAAAAAGTTCAGATTGCAGAGAGAGATAGACGACGGTTTGTGAAGTAAAGCTGTGCATGTGTGCGTGTGACAGTGTAAGACATATACAGTAGGCTTGCGTGCACAGCATGCAGGGATTTTTCAGTATTTTGAAGACGCGTCTAAACTCCATTCCCTCTTTTTCAACCCAGGTGCAAAGGTCGGGAAGAAAAAGAAGGTGAAGGGTGGAACAAAGGGCTCTAAATCAAACGGGACATGTTGGGCGAACATTCCCCTGCCTCCACCACCCATGCACCCTCTTCCTGGTACTGAGGTTGACCTTGACCGCTACCCTCAGGAGAACCACGGAGGAGGGTGAGACACATTCATATCTCATCAATCTCTGTCTTCACAAACACAAAAAAACACACGTCGGCAGAAGAAACACATGCAAACGCAGAGGTCACCATATCCTGTACCTGTGCAAACTGTGTATGTGTATGTTTATTTTTATTTGTTTTCCTATCATATAAATTGGACAGGAGCCGGACACAGTTTAAACTATATTGAGATACACCCAGCTGCCTTTTTTTTAAACTAAATACTGTATGTTTGTATTAGGCTTTTGAACACATGAAGCTTCCGATGGGAGGTAAAGAAATCAACATTTTGATCATATAACAATCATATTTGGTTGATTTATTTTAGAATAGTGGCTCATTGTAAGTGGTAAGAACATTTGCTTTTACTAAATCCAAACCATTCTCTTCTAGTATTTTACCACCTGTGTAGCAAAGTCTTTTTGTTCAGTTACCAGAATAACAAATGCTTCTGATACAGCCTTTAAAATGCAGCACCATCGAAGCCACAGTCAATACACCGATCTTATACTGTAATTTATTACCCCCCCCTACCCCAAAATCAACATATTATGTATCTTATCTCTGCCTCTAGTACTACTGATTCAGAGAGCCAAAGACAAACAAATTCATTTAAAAAGATCCCTTAAAACCAAAGTGTGGGCCTCCAAAATCAACACAAACTAAAAGCGCTGTAAGTTTAGCTTTAACTTAATCAAAACAGCTAAAAGCAACAAACAAAGAATGGATGGATGGATGGATCAATGGATGATTGGTGGATGGATCAATGCATCAATGGATGGATGATGGATCGATTGATGAATGGATGATGGATGATGGATGAATGGATGACTTGATCGATGGATTGGTGGATGGATCAATGGATGATGGATGGATTAATGGATGATGGAGGGATTAATGGATGGTTGGATGAATGGATGGATTGGTGAATGGATCAATGGATGATGGATGGATTAATGGATGGTTGGATGATGGATGAATGGATGGATTGGTGAATGGATCAATGCATCAATGGATGGATGGATGATTGATGGATGGTTGGATGATGGATGAATGGATGAATGGATGATGGATGATGGATGAATGGATGATTGGTGAATGGATTTATATCATCTCGTCCCAAAATTAAAGTTTTGAATAACACAGGAATCATTTTGTCCACACGCCAGGTATGACAGCAACAGTTGGGCCCCTCCCATGTCTGTCCAGACCTACCGCCATCAGAATTTGGACAATGACGTCGAAGAGGAGAGAGGTCCCACTCCTCCTCTGAGAGGACGATCCTCCTCGCCAGGAGCTGCTACCTTCGGCCAACCGTCATCTTCCTCTCTCAGCTCTGCCCACCATGAGGAAATGCAGTCCATTCTGCAGGCCCACTTGGATGAGCTGACAAGGGCTTACCAATATGAGGTGGCCAAGCAGGCATGGTAAGGATAAGCAACCACAATTTGGGACCTGCTTTGTCCTTTGATTTGGTGCCTTCTCTGTTTAAGAAAAAAAGAAACATTAGATTGTTTGAAATGTGTGCATCTGAATTTGGTTCAAAATAGTTTCCCTTGCATGGTAGAAGAAAAACCTGTCATTTGATACATTTTATTCTGACAATAGTTTGGGTTTTGCATATCAATAGCTATTTTTGAGCATCTTATGAACTGCTATTTACATGTGTCAGCCTGAATCTGCAATCTCCGTTTCTTCAGAGGGATAAAAAACACATCTTCATTGATTACACCTTTGATGGAGCGTTGGAAAACTTGACAAGTCAGTGGTGACACGTGTTGGAGGCTAATGACTGGGTTTACTCTAACATGCTGTTCTGACATCAGTAAATAGAGCTGGTAATTATGCATGCTTCTCCTCTATGGCGGGATGTGAGCCATCATGGAGGACAGCTGTGGAGGAGATAACAGGCATGTTGGTGACAGCCCTGCCCATCCACATATCCTTTATCCAGTCCAATTACAACTTCATTGTGTTAGCACAACACACACCAGCCCAGAGAAAGTAATCAGGGAAATCACTGCAGGCATTCATATTCTCTGCATCGCTATCTTTTTTGAATATGCACTCATCCTGCTTTTCTATGTTTTGCGCTATTTCCCAACCTTATTATCTGACCTCTGCTGCATCTCTAAATGTTTTTATTGTTTTTTAATATACAGTATTTCCCCAACAATTAATTAGGCACATGAAGAGCAGTCCAAGTGTGTCCACCACCCCTATCCCTCCCATGGACTTCATGTCTGGTACTCTGGGCTCGGATTTGGGAGCCACACTGCTTTCTGAAGAAGACGAGGAGGAGGACAGATACGCTGTTGTGTCAAAGAATCTGTGTGGCTTTGAATACACACCCGGTCACAGTGTGGATAACCTGGAGGGCTCAGGTATGTTTAATACCTGGTAAAAGTAATTTATCTGAGGTCATTTCTTTGAAATGAGTGGACAGCTGGATCACTGACAGTATTAAAATAAAGCAGGTTTAATGTTAACCGCTGCTGCTCAAGAAATGATGTACTGAAAAATGTGACCAATGCAGCTGCAGATGATTATACACAGACAAATAAATAAGCATTCCATACACACAAAAGAGAGCAAGCATGTCAAATGAAGGCATGCATAAATGTATCATGTATAAATATATGCGCTTACACATTTCAACAACATATACAATGATATAAAATTAATAAAGGTGTTTTTCTGAGAGTTTCTTTAAAACTACAAATTGATGTATTGCTTTTTTTAAAGGACAGTGCTTTTAAGAACATGGCAATCTGTCCAAGAATGTGTTTATGAAAACTCCAAAACATTACTTTAATATTATGTGCACATACAGAAAATGTACATTTTGATGTATTTTCATCTTATATTGATCGTTTTATACTCTTATTTTCACCTACCAATCAAATATACATTCAGATATATGCCAAAGATACAAATGTCAGAATGTAACATAATGAAATGGTTGATTTTCCTGTGTGTGTATAAAATATCTATGACAAAATAAACAAAACGTGAAGGCACAAGAGGTTTCAGTCACCCAGCAAAAGTTTCCATATAAATTGTATCCTTATTGACCATGTCAGTGCCACAGCAGTGGAAGTATTTTCTTCATGCATTCTCCAGTTTTTACTGACTTCCCGACTTCTCTAACAAATCCCCTTTTAGTTACTGTGCATAGATACTCCAGACGTAAATTATGCAAAACACACAAAATGAATTGTAAAATTGTCATTCTCTAAACTAATCCGGGCTTTAGCAGAATTATCCTATGTAAACTTTCCATCGATGCAGAAAATGCTGTGCAGTCGGTTAGCTTGCTGAACTATCACCTACTGTAAGACACTTCATAGAACAAAGAACAATGCATATTAAATCCAATGTAATCATAGCATAACAGCCTCTGAAAAACACACACACAAGTCAAGCATATACCTCATAGGGGGGAAAAACTGTAGACCATGAACTTGTTTATGAAGCCAGCATGGACGGTGATATAGACTCTCACATTAATATAGATTTTTTTTCTAGGCTTAAAATATTCAGATAGCCTTGTGTGAATCATGGGTAATATTTTTCTTTGCAAGTATTCTTCGTCAACGAGACACCCAGACAGTCTTTCAGAAGTTACTTGAAGTCTTTCTTGCAACGGCATCAAAACCCCGACATAGAATATTTTAAAAATCTTTAATAGTCCTCGACTGAAGAGTCACACATCTTACATTTCAGATTTGATGCATTTATAAATAGGGTTCTGTTTGAAAAGTGTTTCTTTAGAGAGAACTTTTGAAGGCATCTCCCACAGGGACACAAACGTACTGTTTTTAGATTCCATTGTTTGATAGGTTAACGGAGTGACTTGTGCATTGAGAGTATGTGTTTAAAACATGTTTGATAACCTCTAGCAGGGCAGGATTCAGGTCAGTGAGGACTAAAAATATTTGCCAACATTAGCAATGCAAACATTTTATCTCGGTAAGTTTAGTTGACACTTTCGGAAAATGATATTCAGGCAGTTTTAAAAAGCTTCTCCATTACAAGGAACAACATCATGAACAAAGCCAGCGTGGTGGCACTATTTCCACTGGGGCCATATTTAAGGTGTGGTGTACTGCTTTAAATGGCACATTAGTGGATACGTATTTCCATTATGCATGGTTTAAATCAAAAGTATGAACTTCATACTTCTGGTTGCTTATTTAACTGTATCAAAGTGAAAATGGTTCTTGAGGCCTTCTGGTTGGAGCAGTCAGTTGTACTAATGTAAGCATTAAGTATGATTACTCATTAGATGTACTGTACTGCTCATTTCCAATGAATTACAATGTTTGAACCATCCATCCCAACTAGCATAGACGACTATAGATATACTTAACTTAAATTAACTTACACCATAACCTATTCAAATTAATGGCATTAGTACAAATGTGATTAATACAGTATGTGCAATGCTTTTAAATAAACTTTATACGATTACAAATATACAATAGCAGAGGACAAATTGTTAAAACTTTTGCACTATTACAAAAAAAAATCATTATTATTATTATTCATTTTTTTTACATTTACATTAGATTTTAAATATTTGCCAAATCAATACCAAGGGAAAAGAGAAACATGAATGTGCCCATGCGTGTATGTGTGCAGGTGTGTATTTTCTGTAAGTGTAATATACTATGTCAAGAATATTATTTGTGAAGTCACATTCATGCTGCATGCCCCGCTCTTAGTACAATGTTTTTCTTGATACTGCTGTAGTTCTGTAAAGTTGGATATTAACACTCGAACGACTCAAAGTATTCCTCTCTGTATTTACATGAATTAAAAGTATTCTAATCTAGTAATTAACCACATATTTCTGCTTGTTGATTTCTATACATCCACATCACTCTTTGTTGTGTCGCTCTATGTGTGTGGTAAATATTTGTCTAAGTTGAGTCTTCACCCTCGTTAACTCTCCTTCTGTTGCTCATTGTAGGTAAAAGCTCCCAGCAATGTCGCCCAGAAGGCTCTGGCCCTGCAGACCACGGTGCAGCAGGTACACATAGCCTTGGCCACAAGAGGGCCCCACTGACTGGCCTCAAACCCCAGACAGACAAGGTCGGGACCCTTCCCAGAAGGAGAGACACCAACACAGACAGTAAGTCAAGTCTCTTATTTACAAGAGCATCCACTATTCTCACTAACTCTAAAAAGGACTCGCTCTCTTATGATTTCACATTTTCTTCCTTTGCCAAAACACCCCCGTCCACCATCCACTCAGCAGCCCACACACCGGTCATGAAGCCCCTGCACACTGTGGGTTCCCGAATGCACAGCTCGTGGGCAGCTGCAGCCTCGGACCCCTCGGAGGAGTGCATGGTGACCGTGTCGACCCTGGAGCGGCAGCATATGGCTTCCTGGAGCGGCACTACAACATCCAACAGGGCCACCCTGAGCAGGGGCTCCCACAAGAGACCTGGCACAGATCCCATCCACAACGGGCATCCTGCAACAAATAGCACAGAGAAACGGGAACACTGTAAGTGTCAGGCTACATGAGCATGTGTCTGTGTGCACATTACACCATTGATTTGATCGAATGCAAGCTAGAGAGACAGAGATAATATACATGTTTTACTGAAACTTGAAATACAAGTTGTATTGAGCTATTTCATAGTTTTAATTTGAAATACGCTGATTGACAAAAGGAATGCAATGTTCTAAATATAGAGCTGAAGGCAAATCCCTATTCTCAAAAAAAGAGAGATTTATTTTGTTGTTAACTGTGTCCCTTAGTGAAAACCTCTCAATACAGATAAATGTAAAGAATTTGCAATCAACGTTTTACATTTGGGTGAACCATCATTTTGAACAGGGGAGAAATAGATGCAGAACTCACCGATGCAAACTGAGACACGTCCTGAAATATTGTAGTGTCTCCAAGGCTTTAAGTTGTTGTTTTTCGCTGTGTCTATCTGTCTCTCCTTTAGAGTCTTTTCTGAGGCATCATTCCCTGCAGTTGCTGCCTGCCTGTCCCGGGACACCTTGTTTGTAAGCGCTATGAGATTTTCTCTCTGCTAGTGACACAGAATGATTTTTTTTCCGGAAGACGGAGAGGCGACAGAAGGAAGACGGAGCAACCTCGTGCGAGCGAAGATGCAGAGCTGTAAATGTCATGTACAGACACAGACACCAGTCTCACAGTGTTATTTTCATCCCCCTCTTCAAAAGAGTAAACAGTATGTTATATGTCCGCTTCTATTTTCCGTCACATGGTGTAAAAAGATTCACACGGTGGAGATGAGGAAGAAAAATCACAATGAAACTACTAAGACTAAGGACGAAGAAAAAGGACTTGCATAATTTGTAAATATATTTTTTAATGTTTCTCTCTTTTTCTTTTGCTTTGCTATGCAAGCCAAACCCAATGTTGTCTCTTTTGTGATTTATTACTGTGAATCATTTTTCATCAATGCTCAAACTGTTAGCTTATTTTGATGAAGCTACTGTATTGTTGTACTTTGCACAGAGCATTTTGGTAAAAAAAAAAAAAAATAAGCACAAACCCATTGTCAGCTGAGCTGAGGAGGAGAATCATAATAATGGCAAAGAGGGACGTCTATGTTAAAACAGAACCTAAACAGAAGATATATACTTGGCTGTGATGTTAATGAATGAGACTTACTCTTACAATATACGGAGAGTTACGAGGAGAAACACAGTGAAATACTTGATAATAAATGATATGCCAATATAACTCATATCTTATTATGCATTATGATAACAGTTGTTTTCAGCAAATGGTTACCAGAACATTATTACTGTAACAAAGCAACACATAAGTTGTGATATCCAAAGCAAACAAAAAGAAAAGTGGTGTCACTTCTCTGCAATTCCCATTCTATGTGAATACAAATGTCTATATATTCTTTTTTCAAATGACATGACGTGACATAAACCAGTGCAATATTGAAAGGTCAATATGTCCGTAACGAGTAATGTCAGTGAATGACTTAGACAAAATTGACCTGCAGCGTTTGATGGGAACTATTTATGATGTTGGACATCAAAGAAATGCAACTAGATGTGTTCCTATGTGTTACACTGTTTATCGGTTAGGAATTTACACTATCACCTTACTAAGTTGTGTAGACTTGAACAACTGCCAAATTTGAAAAATATTTTTAGAAATCTTTTCCACTTTAAAAAATTGCAGCTAATTAGCGTTTTCTGCCAATGAGATTCACGCTGCGATGTCTTTACACTTGTTTGGATGGTTTTGTTCTGATTGTTGTTCTGGTACTGGCTCTCCCATACGAAGAATCTTTACCTGCCAGATTGGTTTTTTGCCCTCAGGAATACACAGCCACATTCAATTGGGCCATTTTTTTCAATCCTTTAAAGCAAAATAAAATGTGTATGTGAAAACAACCTGGACTTCTCCTTCCAATGCCTTTGAATATGCATTTAACTTCCATGTGCCCATGTCTGGTTTTTAAAATTACTTTTCTGCACTTGGCAAACAATTTTAGATCATCCAATGTAGACATGTTGAGCCTGAACAATGTTGTTTTTTCCATCTCATTGCTCTTTTTAGATAATACATCTCTATAAACAACGAGCGCAAAGGAATCATTATGTAAAAGTTGGTTTCTTTCAACTAATTATTCACCATTTTCAGTCAAATCAGTAAAAAGAAGCCATCAGATACATACGTTTTCAAGAAAGCATTTTCCACTTTTACAGTGTTTTTAATATATTTGGGTAACCTGAGTGTCTACCGACCCACAAAATGTGAAAAAAAATCCATCCAGTCCTTTGTTTTTAGTCTGCATAAGTCTTACAACACAGAGAAAAGTGTTCCGTTTCAATTTGCTCTCCTTGTCACAATGGGATTCTGGTAAAAAAAAATACCTTCCCCTCTCCTGATATCTCCACTTATGGACTCCAGCCTCAGCCTAGAACAAAACTTTTGCGCAGGTCCACCATTTTTATTCTCGCTAGCGAAGGAGTGATGTCTATCGGTAAAACTCAGAGGAGGCTCAATGAATTTAAAGAGACACACACACCAAAACGGAGCGTTCAGAGAGAGCTGGTTTATACAGGGTCACAAACCTCCTCTGGTGCTTGATTCATGTTATATTTTGACCAAAGCACAGCACAAATGTTTCATTTAGACCACAGGGGACTGTTTTAAAAGGTGGAAAAGGGGAATAATATGTCCTCTTTAAAGTCTCACATAGGTGCTACAAATCTAAATGACTATTTTTTTTTTTTGTACTTTATTGATTTTGACTATTATTATGATTTTGATCTCTGAGACAGTTTATGACTAAAGTCTGGTTAATAGATCTTCACATTGTGCTTACAGCTCCAAGCAACTTACTTTAATGTGGCAACGTTTGATCTTATAGAGATTGACTTCCAGCCAATACTTCTTTTTCCATGCGGTGTTTATACGTCTGCAACATTGGAAACAATAAGTGAGTTTAATCTACTCCTTTTTTCTGACTTTTGCCTTAGTTTGTTGTAGTAATCTTTCAGCTGTAGGTTTTTGTTTGGATGTTGGTATCCTAAACCATCTTGATCATATCTCTGGTCAAAAACAAAAAAATAATATAATGACACTAATCATACTTTAAACTGGTTTCATATTCAACTTATTTAGTTAGGAGTAAGGAGAGACAGTCATAGCAGTTATCTCGAGACAACCTGACAGCTTCCCCAAGCAAAGATGTGCCCAGCATTTTAGGAGAGAACAGCCTCAGGCCATGCACGGTGTAATGGTGCTATGCACAGTATAGGACACCCTGTGGACAGATAGACAGGGATTAGGATTGTGTGCAGATATTGGGCATACAGTGGGGACTGTGTGCATCCTACCATTTAAGCTTTAAATCCAAACAATTGGCTCTGCAGAAGTGCTGTGGGGGCAGAAGAATTGGTATTGTACTTATCAATTCTTTACCCACTTGGACACAATTTGTCTGCCCTATTACTGGGACCAGCCCCCACTGCCCCTCCACTTTCCACCACCCAGTCTCGTCCTAATTTACCCAGCTTGTAGTACATGTGAATTTAATGGAAGAACAGAAACACACAGCAGCGCCCACAGAGGCCAATTACAGGGCTCCACCTGCGTTCACACAGCTACAGTAATGTTTTTTTATATATAAAGACGCAGGCTTAATTTACTGGTTCTGTAATGGTGTGGTCACTTTATGGGTTGTGGATGACAAAGCAGTTTCCTGTAACTGTTACTTAGAGATATTTTTTTCAACACTCCGGGGATCTATTCAGCCTCAAACTGCAGCACTTCCATGGACATTGCCAGTAAAAATGGTGAAAAAATATTTATAATGGGGATCCTTTATCTGCGGAGAGCACTCCTGGTAATAAGGACAGTAAAGCACAGAGGACCATGGCCTCTAAATCACTAATAAAATGTGCTTACTATTTAGAAGTAAAAAAAAACCTCACCTGGTATTAAACGAGACTTAATTGTAATTTTTGAAAAATGGTCCAGCCAATGAGAGATAACTTTAGTGTGAACCAATTACTATACTCAATTTTGCTCATGATTCTTGGTAATTAATGGACTAAGATTCTGTGTGTTGGACCAGGCATATGAAAGGGCATGAGAGTCTTGTTTTCAGTATTTTCTTTTATTACCTTTTCAGTCATAATGAAAAATGCATGCTGCTCCTATAGCACTGCCCTGTGGCTGACCCTCCCCCTTACAACACAGTTTAATCTTCAGGGCTATGCTGAGAATTTAACATTCATACATGTTGCAGTCTTTTTAGATATAGAAAAGCAGTACAAGTATTTTCAGCAGATTTGACAAACAACTGATTGACATGATCACATAATTACTTCAAAGGAAACTGCGAGGGCCCACTTCCACTTCAGTGTCTTCTGTCATCGTCGCTGGTAAATGACACTCCAGATGACAATCTTACAATTAAAATAATCAAATGAAATCAGTTAGCGTCCCCTGGAAGAGCAACCTTTTGATTGTGAATGCATTAAAAAAAGAAAAGAAAACTGCTGTACAGGCGGCATACGTATTTATTCAAGAAATAACATTATTTACATATTCACATACACGATATATTGACACTGGTGCGCTGAGGAACCAATTTTATGCATAACAAATGTCAGAGTCGTACATTTTCAAAGGAAATGTAGACAGTGTGATTACAGAGCTCGACTGTATATTTTTGAAACATGAGCAACATGATGAATTGCAAAGTAGGTTGTTATATTTCTCAGTATGATGCTAAAGCTGGAGACTTTACTACGTTATTTATACTGTATTTTAGTTAGCATTTCAATACTGTAATAACAGCTGGACTCCTCCACCTCACACCAGGCTGTAGAACTTCTGTGATATTTAAAATAATGTATTATAGCTGCTTTAAAGGGATAAGAAATAGCTAAATTCACTCTCTTTTTTTCTGTTTTTAAGTCTCAAGCCTGCATGAACTGCATCCTTTCCTGAAACTTTCCCCACACGAGGTGAAGGAGGACAACCTTTTCAGTATGATTATGTGTAACTTTTCATGGAAAGGCTGATTTGTGACTCATGACATTTGGCTAATTGCAACATTTGAACAGTATGCTGGTGAACATGAACCCCACCTGAGACCTGAGTCCCGCTCTGTGGATCAGCTACCCTGAGGGTAAGCTAAAGGCCAGTGGTCTCCAGCCTTCAGCTCCCTCAGTGACCAATTTATTTTTATCTTGTTCATCCTCATGCTTCATCTGCTGCTTTTATGCTGCTGCTTCATATTGTGCTACTGACAAGAAGCACTGAGGCCTCTGCTGGAGCTCTTCAATAGAGGGCATTTTGGTAAATACACAAAGGACATTTGCATGCTGATGTTTATATGAATCCATTCTTATACCTGGTTGCACTCAAAATATAAATCTAGATGAGACCTCAGCAGAAAGTAGCTCTACTGTAAATCCCTAGAGAATGGAGAGACATCGCTTGACGTTCAGCCTTTCCAGTCTGGACAGATTGTCTCTGCACTATTGCCCCAAAAGTTACTCAGAAGTCTTGACTTCCAATTTGTCTGCTGATATTGTCAAGGGGATCTCATTGACAGGATCCCTCGAGACATAAAAAAAAAAATAGAACTAAAGTAAGAGCCAGTGAATTTACAATCCAACAGTGAAGTGACAAAGATGTCTCTGATTTAATCCAGAATCTAATTAATGTGATACAAAACACCTGTTGGCTACATTTCACTTAGAGCCCCCCTGCTGTGTTCTGTTTTTGTTAATGGATTATTCCTTTGGATGATTCATCTTCACTGTGTGAAGAGTCCAGTTTCTACTGGACACTGAAACATGTGTTTTGTGCTGTAAACTTAGTTTGTGTGCCTGTATTGTTATGACACACACACACACACACACACACACACAGATGTTGTTGAAATGACAATCCTAACCAAATGAAAATGAGCATATTAGTTTGAAAAAGGCTGATTTACTGTTTTATGTTAGCTTTGAACCAACAAAACTAAAGCTGACATCAAGTAAACCAGATTAATAAAGATTAAATCTGTCATAACAAAAATATTGCCCTCTTATTAATGTTACTGAGCAAATTGTATTAAACATGTTTACACCCCTCTTGTCAGCCCCTTGTTAGTGAAGTACTTCACACTCTATTGGAGTAGCTGGATAGATAGATAGATAGATAGATAGATAGATACGGATGGACAGACAGACAGACAGACAGATAGTGAGCTGAAAAATGAAAACAAATGCTTTAGTGAGGTGTTATATGGCCAGGGGGATGAAATAGTTCTTCAGTCTGTCAATGGATTCTGGAGGGTTTTTTTTTACAAGGAAACTAAACTTTTTGATATACATCTTAGTAGAAATAAAACAGATTATTTGATACCTTTAAACAAGCCTTTTTAAATGCAGTAGAAACCCCCATGACAATCACAAACACACAACAACAGCATTTTGCAGCTAGTAAAATAAGTGTCTGGATTTCTTACTCAGATTGTTCTGCCATAATAAAGTTCTCATACCTTTTATCTTAATTCTTCTATCTCTCATTATGTATAAAACTTCACTTTGAAATATTATAACTCAAGCACATGTGCACTCAAAGTTACCCCCTTTCTCTTAATGCCAGATATGGCCACATCATCCTGCTGACAACTTAGCTTTCTGTTCTCATCTCCCCACAGTAAGTCCTCTCTTGGCACTGTCAGGCACATCCTCCCCTAGTTGGCAGTCAACTTTTATAGTGGCAGGCAGTGAAATATCTCCATAAACTAATATGAATTTATCACTGCTGGATCGAGCTCCACCTCAGCACCACATTCATTATCCCTGACACCTCCTAATTCCTCACCAACTGCCTGCTTTAAGAGAAAGTAATCTTCCCTCAAACACAACTGCAGTAAATTTAAAAAATCATAAATTTGCACTCATTACTCCTGCTTCCCTTCCTATCATAATGTCTCACTCAACATTGGGTGTCACCTCTTTTCCTCAGACTTCAACCTTGGCATCCTCCTTGGCTGCAAGGATGTCAATGATGCAGGTAAACATTGCCTCTCAGAACTGAGGAATGCTGCCTATCTCTGACACCACCTGTTTAATTCACTGCTGCAGCGCTAATCAATGTCTTCATCACCTCCAGACTTCAGTGCCTTCTTCACCTCCTCAATAAACCTCATTATGTTGAAAACCTGTTGCCTCATTGACAACAGTGATTGGAAGGGGAGTGGTTTGCATGGTTTGTCCTCCCAACCTTACCCCCATGGAAAAGGCTGACTCCCACTTAATACAGCAGCCAGTATGTCCTCTCTCTAAGTTTTGATTCCGGTGCAAAATGGTCTGTTTTTTTTTTTTTTTTTTACCAGAAAAGTATATGGTAATAGCTGATTTGGATGCCCCTCGATTTGCCAGGCAAACGGCAAACCAACATATGCTGTAACGATGGAAGTGGGCAAGTGCGCTGGTTCAGACATAACTGCTTCTCCAACCTAATAATCCTCTGCATTTTTCTAATAAGCTCGACAACCATAAACGTGGTAAAACTTGGACAAATATTAAAGAGGCTTTTTGAAAAATAGAGAGCGAGGTTAGAACGCAGAAAGATTTCAAGACCCATGCACAGCAGGTTTAATAATGAAGCTTCAGTGCATGCTACATGGCAACCTGCGTGGGCATCAACTCTAGCTAGGAGGGGTAGGGGCCGACAGTTCTCTTCAATGTTTTGAATTTAGACTGCAGTACCCATTTTAACCACTGGGTGTCAGAGTTACATATTGCTCCTTTAAAACAAGGCATCTCTACAGCCCAAACATAGTTCAAGACACCTAAGAAAGTCAAATCTCCCAAACTTCCAAAGACTTCCACCATAAAAGCACAGTCATATTTTGGATTACTTTGTAATTCAACATTTGGTGTGAGAAAATTAAACACCTACATGACATATGGTTTAGTTCATCTGCGAGGTCAGAGGGGACATTTTTTTTTCACAGTACAGCACTCCACAGCCATACAGTCTCTGTAGATGTTGCCTCTCACAAAAAAAAAAAACTGCTCCGAGTTGACAGCCATCAGTTTCACTTCTTCTGTCAGCCTCTCAAGCAATCCCGCAGCATTTGCCCTAGCTGTCATGGCCGCCTCTTTGTCAACAGATTGCACAGAATCTGCTGGATAAACACAGCAAAATTGAAAATGAAACTTGGCAGCACACACACACACCCACACAAACACACATACACACATTCACACACGGTATCTTAGAAACCAAGGCAAACACTTGTGAATAACCTACTGTAGACAGTTGTCCTTGAAAAAGTGAAAGAAATAGAAGGGGATGAAGGCAGCAATTTCCAGTGTTGAGAATGTAGTTTCCCAGAGAGGAAAACAGCATAAGTAATTCTGCGGAATCTTACACAGTATTTATTATGTTGCAATCAAGTTCCCTCGAATAATTCATGAAGGGGCTGATTGCATGAAGGACTCAGTAAACACATTGCATATTCAAGTATTTGATTCAGTTATGCCCATGCACATTCCAGCTTTTGAACATTTTGAATGTAACAATCACCTCTGAGGACTTGTGCGGAGGGTGATGCTCTTTTTATGAGAAAAAAAACAACATTATTTTAATCATTTTCTGGTAATTAAGGGTCAGTTATGTTTATAAAAGTTAACCCTCCTCATAATTGAGAAACAATTATTTCTCCAAGTAATCATTCTTGTTACATTCAAAATGACTGGATGTGATCAAGGAAACACACTGTCATGGTTGCCTACAACAGCTTCGACAGCTACAAAAGAGGTCAGAGTTTTTTTTTTGTCCACAAGTTAAAACCCACTCACAAGGTGCAAATATAACTCAAGCCATTTTATGTGATAGACTATGGGCACTCACATGTCGGAATGATTATTTTCTTATCTTATAAGATAAGATGTTATGTCTATATTATTATGTTGTTTCTCCAGAGTTTTGAATGCTTCCATGGCTCACTGGTCAATCAATATTTAAAATTGATAACTTATTTTTCTGTGGCTTATGACGTTCTCTAAAGCTACTTGACTCAATATGTTTGTGTAAAGCGAGTCTCTTACCTTCAGTAAAGCAAGAGGGAGAGAACAGATAATAGACTGCAGGGACAAGTTACACTCTGCCGTGTAAGGTGACTTGAATGATGTTGGTTCCTGTGGATCTATGAGTGTACAGAAGGGCTTGAAGAGAACAAACTCAGGTACAGAAAATCTAAAACTGTGGTTCAAATATATATTGCATGGCCCTCTCCTGTTACCCGAAACGAATAAAGAATGTATTGTGTTTAATAGAAGATGGTATAAGGACTAAACTGGCACCCTGTAAAGAGTTAAAATTCTAATATAAAAAGAGGGCGTTCATGTACTCCTCATACTTAGTTCTCGATGTCTGATCTGATCGACAAAAGAGTCCTCTTCACACCTTTTCATTGAGACATAAATCTTAAGATTTTTTTCAAACACTGACAAACTGACACTTTTAACCTGCAATATAACAATATAACAATATAATGCCGATAAGACATCAAAATGACTTTCAAAGAGAACAAAGTTGACATGACTATATGCTAACAGTTGCTTTTTAGATAATTTCAGGAGCGCATTTTGAAATAAATTGGAAGACCCTTGTCTGTATCTTAAAAATGCACATAGGTGCAATTCTCTCTCTCTCTCTCTCTCTCTCTTTCTTTCTCAATGTTTCAGTCTCCTCCAACTCCTGAGGGAAATATCTTTCCTTAGCTGTTAAATGCTTCACTATGTTTGACTGCTAACTTTGTCTATTGGCACTTTAGTGATTGGCAGGTAGATATAGAGAGTGTTTTAGGAGCTTTTGATGATTAAAAACAGAAAGGTTGTTGCAGGTCTGACATCCAAAAAGATATTAGATTCCGGTAAAGAACAAAAGAAAAGGCTTTGTAGAGCTTTGGGGACCCGCAGAGTCGGGGGAGGAATTCTCTATGGGTTTCGTAACAACACTTGGGCCTTATGTGACACATTTGTTCTGAGAACATTGACGTCTTTATATATTGCAGTCAAACCAGCAACTACTGTGCCATTATTTATCTAATAATGACACTTTAAAATATGACATAGAGAACATTTCTGCAAATATCCAAGTCTAATTATGAAACAGTTTTTCAGGAGTCTGAGTCATTTATGAATTAGGCCTTCTCAGGCCTCGACATCTACTTTATAGAAGTCACACTGAGTTAAAACAATTGAAAACTTAACGATCACAAAGGTCATACACCTTCTCCCGTTGCAAATCAACTCTGCGTGTCGAGTTGTCTCATGATGAACCTTGGTAATAAATCACAATGAGTTCTTTATGATTATAAAATCAGTTTGAGTATTTGCAGATGATGCACCGCTTACTGTGTGTGATAACCTGGGAGTCACACACACACACACAAACATCGAAAGACATCTGTGAGACACCTTCCTCCTTTCAACGTCTCACAGCTGCTGTGTGTTGATGGAGGTTGGTAAGTGAGGTTAATTAAACAGCATGTCTCATCACATCCTGCAGTTTCTTTTTACTCTTCCTCCTCTACCTCAGAAGAACTACTGCAGAGTGGGACGTGTTTACCTGCGGGACAGGCTGAAGGATGTTCAGAAAGAATTTAGATGATTTAGATGATGGAAATCAGAAACTCAACCCAAAATACATAAATGAACAAATATTTTTCAAGATTTTTTGAATTATAAATAATGAAGGTACAAATCCTAACTTTCTCAACACTGACCTACCTTTAGGAATACTTCACATACATTTCTCATTCCCTTTTTGACATACCAAAAGTCCATGCTGTTATGCACCAAGGGTTATTTAAAATAATATTTTAAGTTAGTTCTACATAAAGAGTGAAGTTTTTCACATCTCAATCGTAGGCCAGAGCACCTTCACACTTCATCAACCAGATACGCTAAAAGTTTCTTGTAGTAGGAAATCAGTGAACCAAATGTTAGTCATGTGTGATTCAAGATAAAAGATGTATTACAAAGCTACTTTTAAAATGTCTGAAATCCTCGCTATACGTGTTACAGGAATACAAATTACAGTTTTATTTCAAATGAGTGAGAGTTACTGTAATTATATCAGATATCGAGTAAAGGCAGTACAAAGGACATTAAATGTTTCATTCCAACTGTAAAGAAAACAACTCTTGTGCATATGAGTGACTTAAGGGAAATAATTAAATGGTTTTTTTTTTTTGCATTTTTAACAGCAAAAAGGAGCTAGATCAAGCAGCAACCTCTGCTGTTGAAAAAGAATGCCGACGTGCAAAATCCTGCAGTTTCAGTGTCTGCTTGAGGCTGGCTCCAAGAGACCCGCAAGTCACAAACAAACCCCAAATAAGCCACTCTTTACAGTAGAAATTAACCTGTTTACATACAAAATAGGTCTGAATAGCTCATGCCTCAATTTGCACAGAGTGCACATCAGTTTTGATTTCATGAACTTTATGTGTTATCCATAGTTAGGTGTGTAGCTGATGTGATTGACAGGTGGGCGTGATGTAACGGTTTGTCAAGAGGCTTAAACCCCGTCTCAGCTCCAGCTCCTGTCGTTAGGTTGAATGAAAGTTAGGTTGAGACAGCATTTCCAGCATGGCGACCGCCAATGATGGGCTTCCAAAGCCCCCTAGCAGTAACATATGGGTGACATCACTCAGGCTGTGTCCATTAATATTTACAGTCTTGATGACATGTCATAAGTTTTCCTGGTTGAAAATCAAAGGTTAGGAAATGCAATGCAGAAATAGTTTAAAGCAATAAATTAAAAGTAGATTTGTTGTTGTTGCTTTAGGAACAGCAATTTTTATTGAAACATAGAAGTTAAAGTGACATATTTGTTCCATTTTTAATTTACAGAATAAGGCTGGACAATATGACACAAATCCATAATTTAAATGTACAATTATAAATAAAGCATATATATTTACTCATTGCAAGGGTTTCATTTTCACTTTTTTGTGCCTTCTTTACATGTCAATTTTAAGCTTTTGCACCCCTGGACAGGTGGTTGAACACTTGGTTAAAGGTTTTTTTTTTGTAGTTTTTCTTTCTTTATTCTAAGGGATTAAGACACAATTCTGTTTATTGAAATATAATATATAAGTCTTTCCTAGATTTAGCAGTCACTAAATCAATAAACAAAGCATATTGTCCAGCCCTACACTAGAAATTATGGCCAATGTGAAGGCAACACATCAGGACTAAATGAAATGGACTCAGTGTAGAAAACAATGAATGGAACCAGTCCATGAGCAGAGTGTTCATCATCCTTATACAGGAGGACAAAGCAGTCAAGATGAAGAGTAAAAACCTCCAACAGGGAAAAATCTGCATGCAATTCTCTCAGTACACACAACAGATAGTTTAAATCTGAATGAAAGCAGCTCAAATGTATACGCAACAGAATGCACAATCACATTCAACAATCATCTTCTCCGCCCGTCCGGAAGTGATGACATGATTAACGAGACTCCGACCACTGATTTCCTCCAGACTGAAAATCCATATGATAAAGACTTAGAATAAAATTAAGTGATTGTGCTTTTATAACCAAAGTCAAACAAAATCATACAAAGACAAGATGTACATCACTTAGAAAACATTAACACTGTTATATAAAATTTGAATTTGAAGCACTTCTGTGGCAGTAAACAATTTCAAAAATTTACAAGATGGCTGGTAATGACTGAAGAACAGCTACAATAAAATAACCAGACAAGCGAAAGATCATGTATGGACCGCGTCGAGCGGTCACAACAGACACTCACAACCTCCTGCTCCTGGAAGCCGCTCGCCCACAAAGCAAACAATAAAACAGTGCATCCAGTCCACACACTTTAAACATGAGAGCACTTTTTTTTTTCCAACACCTAATGGGAAATTTGAAGTACAAAAATGTATTGTGCAGTCTTTTTCTGTTTCTTAAAGGTTCATAGTCCTTTGTTTGAAGCAACCGGTGGGAAATTCGGTTTGTGCTTTTGTTGCTCCTTTTCTTCTAGCTCTTCAGGACTGTGAAATAAAAAAACAATGTCACATTTATTCATTGCATTGTCAGTAAACATGAGTCACAGATAATTAATAGAAGAATCATATATTTAGTCAAAAGACATACCTACCATTAAATTCAAATTTTGAGTTTGAATGCCTGATTTGGATTTACCTCTTCCACCTGTCCTATAGGTGGCGCCTGTCCTCTCTGTTTGGTCCTTGAGTCTCCACTTGACATAAAGCTGGTTGAGTTAGCATCAACAGGATCCCTCTGAACCTGACCTAATGGAAAAGAGGGGCGACTGTACAGTAAGACGTCCCCTAGTTCTGAAGAGGAGACAACACAGAAAGTATTTTCGTTTAAAAGCCACTTAAAAACATAGTAGCTGCCCCATAATTGTGCTATATAACCCATCCAGAACCTGAGTGCTGTCGGCTTTTGCTGCTTCCTTTTCCTCCGCCTGGAGACTTGTGCTTGTCCTGGCCCTCTCTCTGCTCATTGGGAGCCACCTCTTTGACCCTGTGAGTCCCAGTGCTGCCTCGTCGACCCCGCGCATCCCCAGAGCCCATCCGAGGCAGCGTGGCCCCCCTCACTTTATAGTCAACATGGGACATCTGGCTGGAGAAACTCAGAGGCATGCAGGAGTCTGGGGACAGAGCAGAGCAGGGAGTCAAATGTGAGAGCTATTAAGAGATGAGCAGAAAATCTCTAATGCCATTTATGACGCAGTCCTCCTTACCATCATTGAATACGTCTTTGGGTTGGTAGTCCTGCTCACCCGCTTGGTTCTGTTTATGCCTCCTGGGCCTCTTCTGTGTTATTGCAGGACTCATGTTGCTGTCTGTGGACATGGGGCTGCTGGGTCGCTGGTGCCGCCGGCCTGAAACAATACAGATTAAGAACAAAGATGAAATGCTTCGTTCATTACGTAACAGCTCACTTAAAGTTGTTATGTTATAAAATAGTGAGACATTTATTTCAAGCATCTGAGTCATAGTTTTCAAACAGAAATCAATTAATTCATGACAAATTGAACAAAGCAGTTAGCGTCACAAATGTTATATTGTTGCTGAAGGTCTTGTTTGCTTTTGAAGGTCATACAATGTCACAAGTGACTTCAGCCTGTTTCATCGATCTAATGAGGGGAACACCCTCTGTCGATATACAGCCAACTAAAAAATCTCCTCACAGGAGATTTAACTCAGTCAAAGTACGCCTAATGACTGAACTGCTTGAAGAAATCAGAAATTTGCATGGCAACTGTTTTCTATAAATATATTGAAGTTTAATCATCCAATTCTTGCCAAGAAATCTATCATTTTGAGAAACGTGTCGCTAGAGGCTGCGTCACAATCCATGGAGGAGTAATAAAACCTTTCTTCCCCACATGCTTTCTCACCTGACTCCTCTGGGTATCTGCACATGCGGAGGCCGACAATATCCCGCGAAGACGCGACAGCCTGGTTGAAGTCGCCGTCTGTGAAGAAGGATCCCTCCGAGGTGCTGACAACACTGGACCTGCCTGATGAGATGTTGTCCTCGGATGCTGAGCCCCAGCTGTTCACCATGGACCCTGTGACCGATTGGTCCAGGTCCCCGGTGCTGGAGGCCGGGGTCTGCTCCAGCCCGTGGAGAAGCAGCCTGTGTGCAGACGGATGGTGCAGCTGATTTTTGTACTTCTGCTGGCTATGGGGTTGTTGGCTGTAGCGACTTTCAGGGAGCTCAGCGTCGGTCTCCTCCTCTGCTTCCTCCTCTTCCTCCTCCTCCTCCTCGTCTTCCTGTCCATCAGCATCCATACAGAGGGGTATGGAGCTGTAGGTGTGTGGAGGGGAAAGAGCGCGAGGGTGGCTGGAAAAGTGTATCAGTGCAGCATTTGTAGCATCACTTAAAAGAGATTTAATGTAGTGTCACAAAGGGTAAATCTGGTTACCTGAGGTGCGCAGTTCCATTACTCAGGTCCCCATGTGCTCCTGTGCTGGACGGATGACTATAGGACCCTTCAGTGGGGGATGAGGCTGCACCTCTAACTGGCGGAGTCGGGCAGCCTTCTATCCTCTCCTCTGGATCAAAACTGATGAGAAAAAGGACAACTGACATGAGGTAATGGCTAAAGGAATGAGGGGTGCTGGCAGTCCTTACGCATTAGTCACAGCCCATTAGACTTAAATGCAAATCCCTCGGCCCTCCGTTGAAAAACACAAATTTCCATCATAGAAAAACACACAAAGAGGAACAATAAGCTTTCTGCACCATCTGGTTTTTATTGCTGAAATGTGGCACGTGTCTTGAATGCACGCCTGTTTACTGTTCTGTACATTTCATGAGGTAATTTCAATTATAAAAAAAAAACCCTCTCCCCTAATAAACCGACTGTCGGACAATGAAGAAAACCGAAACTGTACCGTGTAATTAGTTCTTTGAAAGCCTTTTACTGTGACAATAAGGCCATGTTGTTTGTGAAGGGTTTGCAGGTGTTTACAGCAGCAATTATGCTCATGTGAGTCTGAAAACCTATTCATATTCTTTTCAAGCTCTAAACCAGGCAAAAGAATAGCTGTTTAATATACAACTATAATATTAGTATTGCTACTAATTTGCTTTTTTTGCACAATACATTCAAGAATAAAACTAACAGTGGACATTTTGTGCAGACTGGTGCATATTTAATGCAATTCATGTGAAAAACTGTCACTAGACCCCATGTCAACACACTTTTCATATCTGTGTTTTACATCACATTTCGTAAAAATTTTTCCACCATCACCTCCTTTCCATTGGTAGGCTATAATCATCGCAGTCCCAGGCATTGGCATGAGGAGGGGGCGGGGCTTCTCCCCAGCTTACTGCATTCGGTTTTGGCAGCTTTGGGGCCCGCGTTCCCTTCTTTTGATTTTGACTCCCTGGGAAACATGAATGAACACATCAAGGTTAACACAGACTTCTGGTTTGGCTCAGTGAAATCCCGAGCTGCTGTCGGCCTCACCTGAGGTGCTGTTGCTGCCTCTGTCGGAGCTGTGGTGTGAGCCTCCTGTGCTGTGATCTCTGCTCATCTGGTTGTAGGGCAGAGTTTTAGGATGGATCATTCCTTCACTTCCTTGAAGATGATCTGACGACAAAGAAGCAAGAATGTGCAAACTCTTTATTTTTTTGAACATGTAAAACAAAAACAAAAAAAAGAGAAAAGAAATGTAACCCTATTTTACCTTTATTTAGCATATTTTTCTCTATTATATTGTACTGCATCTGTGCTGCCATCTCCTTGGGTATTGGAGGAGGATTGGGGGGTTTGTTCCAGCAGGGCATGTCCAGAGGCTCTGCAGCAGCCCCCCCTGTGGCTGCTTTATTCTTAATGCTGGCCTGGATGAGCTGTGTGGTGGCGTATGGGATGGGCTCGTAATCTCCTCCAGGACTCACATAGCCCAAGTTGGAGTTGGTGAATGTTTTAATCTCGTTGAGCTTGTTGGAAAGGTTCACATCACTATAAATGGCCGTCTCAGAACCAAGCTGTCCGCCCTGTTTGTTCTCTGGATGGTTCCCATAGTTTGCTATGCAGTCAGCTGAGGAGGACATAAAGCACAAAAACAGCTCATCGATGTGCAGATAGAGAAAAAAGCCTTAGTACTGTAGGAATATGAATGATTTTAAATTAGACTCTAAATCTGAATCTGAAAGGATTTTATACTAGCAACTAGAACTCAGTCTGACACTGACCTGGTCGGCTGTATGTTGTCATGTTGCTGTCACTGGTGCCGTTGCCATTATTGCAGCAGTTGATGCTACAGTCCTTGTGATTGGCACATGCATTCGGCCAATTGTCTGGCAGCCACAGCTGGTTGAGAGGTTCACCCATGCTGAGAAGACCAGGTCTGCAACAAGGAGGATCACAGAGCTGTCAATCAAAACCTGCTGTTTTCAAATAAGGCTGATGGATGAGCATGGGGTGGGGATGCGCCAGGTTCATACTTTACAGAAGGGATACACCTCCCCCTAGTGTTCCAACAATGTAAGTGCCCTGCTCTAATTCGTTTTTATATAACACAAAGGAACAAATATACCACTCACCTGCCAGCACTGCACACAGATTCTCCTCTTTGATATGCCACTGTAAAGAGAAATAGAAAAACAAGAAACCTTGAAGAGATGTCAGAAAGAGGAAGTGCCAAATGTAGAAAAAACCCACAAAAGGCAGAGAAAGATTCTAAGCAAAACTCTTAAGTCAACGTCTACACTCACTTCTGTGTATGCCTCCATTAATAGGGTCTGACTCTGTGGTTTAATTTACATAGAGACAGGCCAAAATAATAGCCCGTGACTCTACCGGTCTCAGCATTATGTCTGGACTGAATCAGAAACACTGTTTATGTCAGTTTCTTCTGCACCAGTAAAACATCAAACTTAGACATTTCCCGTAGAATCCTATTAATATATACCTTATTAAATCAAATGAACCTAACATAGCAAGCAGGTGCTTGAAGAAGACTGTTAGCATATCTTTACACAAAAGCACATGCTGATGCTTTCTTAAAGTTAGTGTAATTGATTCCCCAAACACACATTGACATGTTATGTCATGTTAGTATACTGTAGATGTTGATAGTTTCCACTTAAGAAGAACATTCTTGAACTAAATTAAGCATATTCATGATGATCTTTTATTTCATTGATTCCATTTTTTTCCTATATTGTCTTGTATGTCAATCAATCAGTCAATTAGTCTTTATACAGTACTAAATATTAACACCAGCGTCAGCCTTCTCAGGACATTTAACAAAAGGATCAGTTCTAGTTCATACTCTTTATAATGTTATTTGAAGAGACACAACATTAATCCAACTGCACTTCTCCTTTATATGAGATGTTCCCAACATCACTTCATACTTTTTTAAGCACTGTGCAATCTTTCACCTGTTCTATACTTTCTATGTCTATATGCCTACATGATAAATAGAGTTGTCCCAAACACAATAGCAGTGACAGAAATGACTCATGTAATGCCTAAATGCAAGATAGGCTTGGTGACTATAAATGTTAAGGCTTGAAAAAATCTATTTGATTTGCCATCAATCAATTCTTGTTCACCACAGCAAACCATACAATATGCAAAACAAAAAAGTATGTCATTTGGGCCATTTCTACATTGGAATGTGATGATTAAAATGTTGATATGAAGAGTGCAAGGCTTCAGTTTTAAGAGATGTTTAAAGATGCATTACAGGCTTAGTAGAAGAGGCATGAAGCTGTTTGATAATAAATGGTAAATGGACAAATGGCTTTTCTAGTCGTCTGACTACTAAAAGCACTTTTACACCCCATGTCAGACCCACCCATTCACACACTGATGGCAGATGTTTCTATGTAAAGTGTCAATCAGTATTAACTAATCCCATTCATACACGTTCATACGGCACCGACAAAGCTGCAGGAGTAACTTGGGGTTAAGTGTCTTGCCCAGGGACACATCGGACATGTGGCTGCAGGAGCTGGGAATCGAACCCCAAACCTTCCGGTTCAGAGACGAGCAACTCTACCACTGAGCCACAGCTGATAATATAGAATAATATTATTCTAATTCCTTAATCACACTGGCATTGGATCAGTACCCAGTATTCTGGTATGGGAATCAGTATTAGGAAGTAAAAACTTTTAAATGACACATCTGGGATGAAAAACTGAATTGCACCCATCAGTTAACTACAATCCAAGTTAACTCTACTTAATATCTGTTAGATTCCAAAGCAATCGATCAATTGTGCAGCAGTACATACCTGTAGGAGTAAAGGTGAATGAAGGGACTGTAGAAACAGACAAAGACAGAAAGGAGGAATTAGATAAGCAAACTTAAATACATTTAATGCACTTTACTATTATTATAGCTACATGATTAGCTTTCCTCATGTGTTTGTGTTGTCCTTTCTCTGCATGTACTCTGCTGTGTGATCTCTTCATGTAAAAAAACGGATGCATTGAAATATTTAAATAACCGCGTGCCATCTGTCTCTCTGCTGCCTCCGCCTTTAATGCGAGAGTCCAGGTGAAGGTTAATGGGGGTGACAGTCAGCCGTAGAGAAAGAGTGGGAATAACAGCAGTATTGTAGCAGACATGTTGACAGGCCAGTGCCTCTAAGAACCGTCTGTGTTGAGGAAATGACACTCTCACAAATGAGCGACTAAAGGTCAGCTTCTGACTGTCTGCATGGTCCCAAATGCAAATTTTGATTCAGAAGTCTTTGTGTCAAAAGGCAGATTAGACCTTTTTTTTTTTTTCCTGCCCTTTGATGTGATCTGCATATCAGCGTCTGTGGATAATCCTTAATATCACTGAGTTGAGGTCTGCTGTTTAGTGTGGAGGGAAGTATGTCATGGCTTGATTCTTTCTTTAATCAAAATGACCTTCAGATGTGCCCCAAAAAATAACATTACCTCCTCTTTTGCAGGCACACACTAACATACATGGTCAGATTCTTACACATAAATGTCTTACAGTTAAAGGTATACACACGACAGGAGGAACACACACCCTTACGAATGCCAGTGTAGGTGCTGCTGAGGCCACTTCTCTTCTTGCGGTGGCGGTAGAGCCACACGCTGAAAATCATGAGCACCAACCAGCAGGTGGCACCAATGCCGGCAATAAAAGCTGGTTGCCTCACAACGTCTGAGAGCTGAGACAGAGTGTCTCTTTCTTCACTGATATCCATCATCTGGCCTGCAGAGTCTAAACCCATAAATGAAGAAAAGATAGGAATCAGAAATTACACGTGTATCAAATTAGCAGCAATCATTTGCAGAACTTGTGTTAAGGTATAAAAGCATTGACAAACTTTCTTAAAAAGTTGGTCAAATAGGGTTGGCATAATACGATACTTCATTTATTTCTCATCATAACTGTAACTTGAAAAGGCGGCGTAAAACATTCCAAAGATCCCCCGCTTAGATCCTATCTTGACCCCTAAACTAAACAAAGTCAACATTTCTGGGAGTGTCTCCTACCTAACTGAAAGAAAGTGACATCACTTTTGACCCCGGGTCCTGCACCATTGCTGGCTGCGACCTCGACACTGTAGCGAATTCCTGGTGCCAGACTGGGGATGAGCACAGAGAAGGTGGAGCCGTCTACAGACTGGTTTACATGATACCTACTCTCGTTACCCAGGCACCAGATCTACAGAGAAGATAAGAAAATGTGTGTTGGAAAACACAAGAAGCATCACCAGGCCAATAAAGTTGCTAGTTTCATTCAAACTGAAGGATTTAGAGCATGAGTTCAGTTCAGGCGAGGGCAGGGCAGGGGCCTTCTTTTCTCACCTTATACTCCTGAATGAATCCAGCCTCCTCCCGTTCTGAAGGCGGTTTCCAAGCAACAAGGATTGTAGTCCCATTGGCATCACTCTTTGTCACTGTAACGCCCTGGGGTGCTTTACTAGGGGCTAAGACAAGGACAAATACAATTAGCCATGCAGACATAAACGCAATCTCATCTCGTGCTGTTTACATCAAATACTGTACATATTTGCATCTCAAAGAAACCGTGATATAGGAAGAAAAAAAAAACAGTTGCAGCAAGTTGTTTCAATTCCTATGATGTATTTATGGAAACATTTAATACTGTCAAACCAAACTTCTCAGAAAAGTCACCTTCTTCCATAGTCCTGACCACTTTCACCTCACTGTCAGCTCCCTGGAACTCATCAAAGAACGGGCGCACTTTGAACTCATAGATGGCTCCTCTCTTCAGCTGACCGATCACCACCCCGTCCTCCCGCGAGGCTCGTACTTCCAGGAAACTCCACTGCCCCTCTGGCTGCCCGTGGTGAGCAGACGGCCTGTAGAGCACCTTGTAACCCTGGATGTACGGCGACTGCTGCTCAACCTAGTGGATAAAAGAAAAAATAAATACGCTGCAGATAAGTATTTCATGAGTTTGGGACTTTTTTTTTGGATCATGAGGAACAAAAGGTTTAGATGAGAATAAGTTGTTTTGATTAACTGTTTCTTTTTGCTGTAATGCAAGTGAAGTTTCAGCTCACAATAATACCTCCATGTGAGCTAAAACAACAGCCTCGTCTTGTTTTTTTTGATAGTGAATATCCTGCAGGAAGGATCTGTTAAAACTCAGTTAATTACCCTTCCCTTTAGGGGGGCTACAGATGAACATTTCCTCATATCTGTGTAATCTTGTTGCAAACCACAATGTGAGGTCATTAATAGTTTCCCTCTCGGCACGGTTCAAGTTAAACTCAATCCAGCAGTGGGATAAACACTTTCCATTTAAACCACATGATTGTCACAAAGATGCCATTACAGATTGCTGTGGCGACACACATCTGAACACACACATCCTCCCAGACGAAGAAAAAAAAAAAATGCTGCAAATAAATTCTTAAGTGTTTGGAACAAAACATAATTTATCTCACCAAATTTACAGATAATGATCTTCTCTTATGCAGTTGGATTTATTGTGTGGGGATACATATTGAAACAGAAAACCAGACCATTTCAGCAGATGAATGTTTTTAACATTCTGCTTCATTTTCACACAAGCTACAATTTAGCTTAGTTTCTCCTATTGCTCTTCATATACGATTCAGAAATGATGACAGGGTATATGCCCATTCATGTTGGTACGGAGATACTATTGGTGCAAAACTGCAAATGCAAAAATATATCAAAAATTGTGCACAAAGGTGTGTAAATAGATTTATAATTGCATTTAAAGACGCATTCAAAGATACACACTGTGTACACAGATCTGCAAATCGTGACTATAGATCCACAAATGCTAACTGCAGATCTGCAGATGCGAAAGAAATATTTGCAAAAGGTGTATACTGATCTTCAGATACGTAGATAAAAAACAACAACACACAAGTCATCAGTCACAGCTGCAGCAGGCCTCTCAATAGGCCGTTTGTTTACATGCAATCTTGGAAGCCATCAGCAAACATCATCTATCATCATCTGATAGACAATCTATGTCTATGAGAACGGATGTAAATTTCTCTGTAATTTAGGTGAATCCACCGTTTAGCGTAAAAGACTTCAAGTCAACACTGACTCTCCACAACACTTTACATCTGCAACGTAAACGCCTTCCTTTCTTTTGTCCACGAGATCCCAGAAAAGCGTCCACTCATCTGTTGAGTCTAAATTCAATGGATTATTTTAAATTACATAGCGGCTTCACTCAGCCCAAAAAAGAAACTGAATTTCTTCACTTGTAATTAATGCATATAACAACATCATGATGCAGATTTGTAAAAGAAAACGACCAAGCTTTGTCAGGTTTGTCCTCAGGAAGAGAAGAAAAAAGTATTTGAAATGCTTGTTTGTTGAATGGAGGTCTTATCGATCACTTCTGATGCATTCAGTCAGGGAATTCTAAAGACTGATTGGCTTTTGTGACGCAAGTTCAGGCAGATTTGTGGTTCAAGTGAAAATGTTTGATCCGTAATTGATTGTTAGCTGCGTTTTAATGCAGATATCTATATTTGTTGTCCACACGGACAGTTTTTCCTGCACACACCAAAGCCTACTGACACTTAATTGAATAATACAACTAAATCTAAAAATAGAGATTCACTTAGACTCTTCATCCATAAAGAGTTATGTGCGCATTTACAAATTTTACAAATCTCTGTATGTATTTATTGATCCAATTTTTATCATTGACAAACAGTTCTACAACAATACTATCTCCATACTATACCTTTATGCTTAAGAGAAAGAAAAATGAGAGGGTGCTTAGGCAGAGTAAAAAAATGTAGCGTAATTGCAAACTGTGTGCAGGGCAGTTATCATGCTTTGGTCCCCTTACCATCCACTGCACCCTGACGGCAGAGGATGAAATGACAGTTGGCGTGTGAAGGTGGATAACCACATCTCCCAGCTCCCTCTGGATGTGGCGGTGGTCCACTCCCTGCATGGTTGAGCTGCTCTCTGTTAGTACAAAAAGGAAAAGCAGAAAGGAAAATGGCAACATTAATGCATTGATTATTTGACTTTAAAAAAAAAAAAAAAAAAAACATGTACTTCATCTGAACAACAATATAAAGTAAAGCTTGAAAAAAATGGAATGAAAAGAGCTCACACTGACCCTGTGTCCTGACAGAATCAGAGATGGTGCTGGGGTCACTGAGGCCATACTCATTCACCGCTCTGACCATAAAGAGGTAGACAGTAGCAGGCTTCAGGTTCTTCAGTACAAAAGTCTGTGTCTTTATGTGCTCAGCGAGGGTCACCCATCTGCTGCCCAACGTATAACTGCAGACACAGAAATACAAGGAAAGTGTCATGACGCTTTATGGATTTTAAACAGAATGCAAGATAAAATGTGCTAGGTGCTGCATATATCTAACCTGAAAGCTTCTATTAGGTAAGATGTAGGCGGTGCACCGACACCGGGGTTCGATTTCCACGACAGAGTGACGGAGGTCCTACTGATGTCAGTCACCTCGGGTTTGGATGGAGCACTGGGCATCAGGTTAGGGTCCATAGGCTGATTTGACTGAACAATAACTCCAAACTCTATGAAAGAATGACCAACAAATAGTTACATTACAGTATAAAGCACGAGTGAACAACCTTTATGACTCGGTCTGAATTGGTGTCACCTACCCTCCACTTGTAAGTATGCAGTCCATGACGCCTCCCCGTTGGAAGTAGAAGCTACACACGTGTAGAAGCCTGTATCTCCCAGCTGAAGAAGGGGAAGTACAGTGGCACATATTAGTGGCTTGGCTCAGTGTGGCTGCTGTAATTGCTAAATGCTAACTGCTGTATTATTTCCTCCTTTACTTTAGTGTAGCGGATCTCCAGGGAACCTGTGTCGGTTATTGACATGCGGGAGTCCACAGGAGAAACCACCACACCATCCCTCTTCCATTGGACTGTAGGAGGCGGAGAACCAGCTGTTTGGCAGCCCAGGACCACTGTGCTGTCCACAGGCACAGTCTGATTGAGTGGGCCCTGTCTGATGACAGGAGGAGGGTGCTCTGACCCAGCTAACAAAGAAAGAGAAGCAGGAAAGGGAAAGACAGATATTGTTAATTATACTATGTTGCATAGTATGTAACACATGGTTGTATATTTTCTAGTAGCGCCAGTTACACTGAAAAATGGAAGGATGTATGTTGTAATTGCTTGATCTTTGAGGATGCCATACAAAAAAACAGATATCAACTAGCAAGAGTGGGTAGCTGTGGCTCAGTTGGTAGAGTCTGCTGTCTATCAACCAAAAAGGGTTGGGGGTTCGATCCCCAGTTCCTGCAGCCATATGTCCAATGTGTCCTTGGCAAGACACTTAACCTCAGGTTGCTCCCACTATTTCTTCTTCTGCGGTGTGTGAATAGGTATGAATGGGATTAGTTAACAGTGATAGACACTTAACATATCAGCATCTGCCATCACGGTGCGAACTGGTGTGAATGGGTAAAATGGACTTTTTTAGTCCTCTGACACATCCATTCAGACATTGATGGCAGAGATCGCTAAGTAAAGTGACCATCAGACGTCATTCATACACACTCATACGCTGCCAACAAAGCAGTGGGAGCAATTCAGGGTTAAGTGTCTTGCCCAAAGGCACATCAGACATGTGGCTGCAGGAGCTGGGGATCAAACCCTTCGACCTTCCGGCTGAGAGACATAGGTGAAAAACTGCTTTGAGTTGTCAGAAGACTAGTGCTATACGAGCTCAAATCCATTTAGTAAGGCCCTGTAGTTCAACTGTCATAATATGCAATCATACAACTTTGTTTGGAAAACCTACTTTGCATCAAGTAAACATTTAGAATGAAACTTTAGACTTGAGCTTCTTTTTCAAACGAGCTCTCGTTTTTTTTTAGGATACTCTGAAAACAGATCTAACCTATACATACATTTTGTTTCCTGAGTTACAGAACAATCTACACTTAGCCCAATTTGTATCTCTCGTGCTTTTTTGGACTTATATAGAGGAAACTTTTTTTACTGACTGTCACATGATTGTGTTATCATTTTCTGTTTGTGCAATGGTAACCATACTGATAAGACATTTTAGCTCACTGGCTTAAATGCAAAATACATATATACCTTAAATGTTCCCTATAAGAATGTGGTTAGTGCATTTTCCTGTATATCTACTATCACAGCCAAATAAAGGCAAAATGCCATGAATCAGTACATGGTCAACAGAATGTTATAGAACAGCAAATTGGGAGTTCATTTTCACAATAGATGTACAGTAAGTTCTGTGCAGACGGAGAGATATCAAAGTAAGAAAGGTGAAAATAGAGAAAATCAAAACCAAAAGCTGCCAAAAAATGAAAGACAGATAAGATGTGAGAGATATTGCGAGGGAAATTGGTAAAAAGGAGAGAACAATAGGTTTAGGTGGCTGTGCAGGCAGCTGAGGAAAAAAGAAATCAACTTTTCCCCTCCAGCGGAGAGAAACTAATCGTTCACTCGGCAGTAGGTTCTGCTGGAGCCGACTCCAATCACCACGGCAAAGCCCGACTAATAACAATCCCACTTAGATAACAGAGCCTTCCTTTCTCTCCCTCTCTCTCTCTTACATTTGAAAAACCCCATGGATGGGGGAAGGGGCTTCTAGATAAATAAATAAATAAATAAATAAAAGTAGCACAAAAAAAAGGTGATGGAAACACGCCTTGAAAACTGCCGGAGGTAATGCGGGCCAGTTATTTCCATACAAATGCACCACTCCAAAAGGGGATGAGAGGAGAGTGGTGGGATAGGGAGAATTTAGGGGGAGGGGGAGAGGAGGGAGAAAAAGGTAGCGAAAGAGAGAGAGTATGGTGCTATCGACTGCTGCAAAAAATTACATAAAACATGACCCTCTTTCATTTATTTCCATTAGCTGTTTCAGTTTTTTCACTAAGTGGATGCCTCTCGTTTCCCTTTTTAAGGTGGCTGCAGAACACATTACCAACATTGGCCTCAGATTATCCTTATGACTAATATGTGTATATGCAGGAAGTGTCTCTTCAAGCCTGGAGCAGTTATCTTAATTAATTTAATATATGTACATGGCACAAAGTTACCCATGATCACACAGGTCATTTAATTGGGAGCTTGTAGATTTTGCTGGTGGTGTGTAATTACTGGTACGGGCCTGCAAGCACATTTAAATTGCTTTTTAAACAATTAACACACTTTTTTTTCATCACTTAGGAATTGGTTGGCTAATCCTCAGAACAGTTTTGAAAAGGACCTTTTAAACTATAACAAGTATTAATTCAGCAGTCTAAATTCCAATATATCAACACAAATATTTGACAGACTGTTGTGCGTAAATAGAAACTAAAGTTAGAATTAGACAGTTCCCTTTGGGCGTCTTGATTTATATTGTGTCGTTGCAAGTGAAGCAATTATATGTCAGTTGCAAGATACACTCTTTACACACAATCACCATGGAAACAGAGCCCAAAACATCATGAAATATCTCCTAAATTCCTTCAATGAATGTTAGTCGGTAAAGCCTACCAACAACAACTCTTTTGTAATATACTTACAGGTTGTGTTTCTCATTTGTGCAAGGTGACATATATAAATAATTTAAAATAAACCAAGCCTGCAACCAAGGCTAGTTTGTAGCTTAAAAAATAAGTTATCAAACTTTCGTTGACATCGAGGAAACCAAAAGACACAATCTAGACCCCTTTATGTGATATTTTCATCCCCTGTATGATAAGATTTTTTTTTTTTTTAAGATTTATTTTTGGGCTTTTTGTGCCTTTAATGGAGAGATAGGACAGTGGATAGAGTCGGAAACCAGGGAGAGAGAGTGGGGAACGACATGCGGGAAGGAGGCCACATGCAGGATGCGAGCCCAGGCCACCCGCTTGAGACGACAGCCTCAATACATGGGGCGTGCACCCTAACCATTGCGCCACCAGCGCCCCGATAAGATTATGCTTTTATCAGTATTATTACAGAAAGCATATGAATCTCATATATACAATATCGATGTCCAAAGTTCGGTCATTATGCTATTGAATGAGATTATAGTGAAAAGAATGCTGAAGGACCACTGGCCTTTAACTCAGACAAAACTACAGCAGCATCTGCTTATCAAAAAAAAAAAATTGAAGTTAGAGATGTGTTGAAAAAAAAAAAGTCCCCCTCATCTGCCCTCCATCACTCCTTCCCTGTACTCACAGTCTGTGACCTCCAGCAGTGCTTTGGTAATAACACTGCCGGCGATGTTGAGAGCCTGGCAGCTGTAGAAGCCTCCATCAGAGCGCTGAACATCGGTAATGGTCAGACTGCCCATCTGGGAGACAGACATACGGCTGAAGGGCTGCGGAGGCTGGTAAGAGAAGAGGAGACTCTGGAGAGGGAGACAGATATCACAGTTAAAAAAAACACATTATACTGCAGTAGAGTAGTGATTCAGTGAGATGACTGAGTCTGGATAAATCTCACCTCGCTGCCCTCCCTCTGCCAGAAGATAGCTGGCTGTGGGTTGCCAGTGGCCTCACACTGGAAGGTGACGGTCCTGCCCGCTGCCACCACCTGGTTTCTGGGGCGCATGGCAAACGCTGGGGGCACTGCAGAGGAAGTGAGGCACTAATTACCTGGCAGCCTGTCACATTTGAACCATTCCAAGTTTGAAAGAAAAATGCATACAAAGCCAAAAAGGAGTGCAAGTGTAGCAAAAACAGTCATTGTTTACCTTTTTTAATGCAAAAAAACCCACATTTTGTATTATTTTTACCTACATTTAAAATGGATTACATACTGTTTTGGTGGATGGAATAACAGTGCAGATAGGACAAAAACAGGGGCTCATGTTTTCCTGTTGTTGTCTGATAGTGGATGAGGCATGGGTGACAACTTACCACTGTTGACTACAAGGGAAAAGACACAAAAACAGAGCAGTGTAATGAGTAAAGAAGGCAAACACATGGACATGATGCACTCAACAGAAATGACACAGGCCTGAATGAATGAGCTTCTGTTTTTACTTTTAGTCAATACTTTATTTCCATTTAATTTCAGTCGGACATTCTCAATTTTTATGTTTTCTGCGATAAAGTTAATTTAATTTTCACATTATTAACCTTTAACACATTAATACGAGGACACAGGGTAGGAGAAAGAAAAGAAAGCAAGAGTACATTGTATTTTACCTCCACAGAGCAATATAGTCTAAAACATTTCCGTTCAAGTTTTCATGTGGGATCATAGAATTTAAATAGTGAGTCAGACAATAAATAATGTCAGACAGTTTTTTTTTTCCTTCCCCCCACACGCACACACGCACCATAAAAAAAACAGGTGTCAAAGGACAAGGCCTGCTGTTTAGCCCCAATTAAACCCAGCAGACTATAGCTGGCTCTGAGCTGTGAAAAGCATATATAATTGCTAGTTTAAGTTACAGAGCTAGCCAGCCTTGAGGGATATTTGACAAAGATACTATCCCCTAATGAAGCCGTGGACCTGTGAGGGGTGAGGGGTGGGGGGCATTGTGTCTGGATAAGAAGGTAACTGGGGAGGAAGCTGCTGGTGCTTTTCAGTCATCTGCTCTGCTAACTGTTCTGCACAAACACAGACATATTTTGGGATGGGAACTGATGTACATGTTGACATCCGCTAAACTAGATTTATAGTGAAATGAATGGTTAGCTAAACCAGCTGCTTTTCAAACAAATGCGAGAGGATGACTGTGGTTACTGCTCAACATTTTTGTGTTCAATGGACGTCTGCAGAAAAGGGAAAGCACATGGTTTTACAGGAAGACTGAGTTAATGCAATGAAGTCTGAAAATATTTCTATGATTATCTAATCGTCTAGTTGTCTTAAACTCAAAAGGATTATTTTAATGGTTGCACTGTTGAAGAGGGATTTGATCTCATAGTTTAGTCATGTGCAAACCTTACAATTAGGAGAGCCTCTTGGCCTGCTGCATCTGTTTCGAATGGCAACTGTTTAATATCAACCAAATGCTCAGGAAGTCAGTCAGAAAGACTGTGTGGTTTAGACTATAGCTATGATTGAGCCTGACAGTGGTTGGAACTGAGATATTATATTTATATATTTATATTATATTTTCCTTATTTAATTATAAAACACACATTTAACATAGACAGCTCTCTGTTATTCTCCATAATACAAGATCGGCCTGTCTCCCACCTATTTTTCTCCCAGCCCCTTTTCACTCCCTGCTCAAACTAGCTGTGCTCCCCCCCTCGACACTCGTTTTCTCAGGTTTTTTGGAGGAAGAGGAAGACGATGTAATGGGAACCATGTCATTTCCCAGCATGCATCCAGCCCTGGCTTATCTTGAATTGAGTCCTACTGTCCTCACAGTCCCTGTCGCCCACTGTTCCACTATACCACGTGTGTGTTTGTGTTTATGTGCGTGACTTTGAGAGGTGTCTCTCTGCTCATTTCCCTCCGCTGATTTAAGAACTAAAGGGTGTCATTGTGGCAGGACCACTGCGACCAAATGAAGCCATTTTCTGCGGTCACGTAAACATTTACTCTGCATGCTCCTCTCGGTTTATACAGGACATTACTGTAAACAAACTGCTGTGATGTCTTATATTGCTTTAATGCTCTTTTTTTCTTTTTTTAGAAATTGAGGCTGCGGGAAACATTTTTTTGACCTCCAGCCAGGAAGTGAAAGGAAAAAATAACACCACAGACGAAAACCCAGGAGATCAATCTGCCTGTCTATAATGTCTGTAGAGTGACATCAGCCTCAGGCACAATAATGAAAACTAGGTCTGCATGAAAGGTAAAAGTCACTGCCTGCTGATTTGTGACACTACATGACAGAATTAGTTCTCCAGTTAGGATAAAAGCAGCTGACTAGCATCCAAGAAAAACAAATCTGAGGCTCAGAAAAAGAGAGTGCAAACTATGTATAGAAGAGAAGGTTACACGAGAGTGTGAAGTTGTACTGACCGTGCACAGTGAGCGTGGCGGATGCTTCAGACTTTCCGACCATGTTCTCCACCACACATGTATAGGAGCCCTCATCTGAAGAGGTCACTTGGCGAACAATCAAAGTATGGTCCTCTAGGATTTCAAATCTGCGGGCAGCACCGACACACACAAATCAGGAGATGAAAGGAAAAGTTGAAACGGTGTGATTTCATGGTAAATTAATGTGCACAGAGAGGGCCTTTGTGCCTTACCTGCCCTTAGGCAGGTCAAAATCATCTTTCCTCCAGCGGACAGTGGGAACAGGGTCTCCTTGAACGACGCAGTGGAACTCAACGCTCTCGTCTGCCAACACCACCACACTGCTGGGCCTCTTTATAAAGGTCGGACGCTCTGGAGGGCAACAGCAACAATGGATATTATTATCATCTACTGACATATTTTCACGTCATCAGTGTGTAGCTTTCATCATTTACTCTTTTAGTGGTACAAAAAAGGTGCAAAAATAATTGTACATTTTTTTGTCTTAAATTTAGTGAACTAAGTATGATTTATAGATTGGACATTGTCCTTTGGTTAATGCTTCTTGGCACAGATTTACAACAATAGGGTCATGTGCAAGGAGATAAAGCAACAACCAACAGTTCTGCTCCTATTACCTCAAACAGGTGGTTAAGAATTATGAAAATGTTAGTACAAATTGCAATTAAAATGGAGTGCAGAAAATATAATAATCCAGGCATAATCATCTTCTTTCACAACCTGTAGAACAACATACTTTGACCTTTTTTGCATTCAGCAGGATTATTCTTCTAGCCTTGAAACGCTCTAGGAGGCACTTCACTGTACACTCCCAACCTCAACCAAGGTCACCTAACCATGTGATGCTGATAAGAGCTCTATTCTGATGGGAAATGGGAGAAAAAACGAGGAGGGGGAGATGGAGCATGGAGACTGGGAAATGGGAGTTTTGGAGGTAGCACAGGGAGCTCTTGTTCTGGCAGGTTTGAGAGGTTGTAGCGTCTGATGACGACGGTCCAGAGCAGGCAGACTGGATGGTAGTGCTGCATAATCAATGTAATTAATAATGGGTGATTATACGCCTGTGAAAAAAAACAACTCCCATAGCGCTCTGGTAAAAGTCTGCTGTAAACTGAGAGGGTCCTCAGACTAAGTGAAGCTTTGCAACATTGTGAAATGCAATCAGGAAGCTGAAAAGTGTTTTACCTAGCACGGTGAGTTCAGCGATCTCACTCTCCCTCTCTCCCACCATGTTTGTTCCAACGCAGATGTATTTCCCTGCATCGCTCTTTCTGGTGTTGGTGATCATCAGCTTGCCACTGCGGATCTGAAGGAAAGCACAGTAATATATTTTAACAGCTTTTTAAAGTACATGACAAGCTAGTACCTTGTGTATTATGATCATAATGTGCATATGTCATGATAAGAAGGCCAAACCTCTAACTTTCTCAGTAGATGTGTTTATTTTAATGCAGTTTTTACAAACTAGGATAGTGATTTACAAAGCAACTTTTAGAAAACCAATTAAAACCAATTAAAAACCAATTTAAAATTAAATTAAGTAATTTTGTTATTAGGACTAGTCATCAAAACTGTGTTTTCAAGCTTTGATTGCCATCTGCCAGTCTCATGAACTGGGCATAGGATAATCACACAGTTTTTCCGCTGCAACTTTTTAACCTCTTGATGCAGTTTCCACTCTGCAATAAGGTTCATTTCTGGTGATGCTTACATCGCCCATCACTGCATACTGTACAAAAAGGTTGGATGGTACTCTCTCTGTCTCTCTCTCTCTCTCTGTGAGACAAGACTTGCATACTGAACTATACAGTACTTACCTGTTCATTAAAAAGGAACTTATTACAGTCCTACATTTCCTCTAAGTCTGCTCCTCTGGAGAACATTACACCCGGTCTAATGACTGGCTTACACTCCAGGTTCCTAGAGCTCATTCTGAACTCAGAAGAGCTGCTTTTGGCTTCTTTGCACCATCCGCTTAGAATTCACTACAAGGAACGCTAAAGCTCAATGCACTGGTTTCTTACGGCCATTTTAAATCCTTAAATCGTTCACTTCTAAACCTCTGATTGCACCTGTTTTAATTGATTCTAATTTTAAAAATACTCTGTTTTAACTGAACATTTACATTATATTTGTATTATTACTCTGCATGTTATTATATTTATCTGCTCAACATCACTGAGGGCTTTGCTCTCAATGTTTTTCAAGTCTGAATAAAAAAATAATAAATGATGTGCCTCATCCTCTCAAGCAAACCTATTTCATTAACATTTCGAGAGTAGTATTATTTAGTTTCCGGTGAATTTTATGTTTAGGCTTTATATTTTTGTGTTTGTGTGTGTGTGAGGATTTAAAGTTTGCATGTCTGAAGTGGTACACCACTTCATGACACCAAACAAATGTATTCTTAACACGTCTTCCACATTGAAATATTATTTTTTTGTTCTGGATGGCACAACAGTTGGCTGAAGTGTTTTGTATGTATACTTGTGTGTATCTGCATTTAGTTATCCAAGGAATAGAATTCATGCTGCCTTTCAAGCTACAGAGAAGGTCACCCATTATGAAATTACATAATTCATATCTGGTGCTACATTAGCACAGAAGCACGGGAACAAAGACACTTCCTCTTTGTCGAAACTTTCCTTAGATCTTCAGTCAGCCGACTTTGTCTTTCCCAAACTTTTAACCTAACTCACACGCACACACACACACACACACACACACACACACACACACACACACACACACACACACACACACACACACACACACACACACACACACACACACACACACACACACACACACACACACACACACACACACAGAGAGAAAAGAGAGAGCGGTGGTAGACACTCTGCGCTGTTATTCAGCCTTCTCATGTCCTCTCTGACACGCCTGCACACACTAAGCTAGCTTTCTTTATGATGCTTTGAATGCAGGCTACTATACTGATACTCTGCAGCCTATCAGTGTTAAAGGTGACAGCAGGAAGCAGTGAGCAAATGTGATACTAAAGCAGGGACTCTGATTTCGAAGACCTCAAAAACAAACACGAGAGCATTCCTTGCACCCAGACATCCTGGACCTTTCGCTGTGAGCAACCACTTCAATTACACTTTTAGCCTCTTCATAATGATTTAAGAAAGGTTTGGGGATGGATTCATTCTTGTTGTATATGCCTGCTAGAGACACACACAGCCTTTAACAGCATTTCGTGGTTATTTCTGAGCAGAGGTCAGAGGTCAAGGCTGCCTACAGTGCTGTGCACATGAAGCAGGAGAGGGATCTGGCGTCATACTAGATACCACCTGGCTGGGTGAGCACTCTCCTCGTACCAGCTTTCAGATGGAATACATCATTAAATTGCTGCTGCAGAGACAAGACCAAAGGCTTTTCACGTATTAGTAAGCCTCCTCCGGGCTAACCTTTCGCCACAAACAGCTCCGACTGCAACAAGAAATAAATAACAAGGAAGAGCGGCACTAACTACGGCTGACAGTCCAAATCTTTTTGCAAATGATGTGGTTTCAAGAGGAAGATTGAACAAACTGTGGTTGTGTGTACTTTTTCTATACACAATGCTAACCACTGGAAATCACGTGGAGCATGTGGGGGAATTTGGGAGCTGGTATTGCAGATTCAGCTATTCCTGTCAGTGTTCATTGGATTAGGTTTGGATTTTTGGAAAGTCAATAAAAATGTTTTATATGACTTGAAGCATGACTGCATGATTTAATACAATAACAGACATTTTTATACTGCCATGAATGAGCTGTGAATGACATCATTCTTTGACTTTTAATGACAAAGAAAGGCTGCTTAATGACGGACAGTAACAGTCTTTGAAAGCACTTTATAGTACTGAAACACATATTTGTTTGAATACCAATACATTAATAATGTAATATTGGCTCTGGCTTTTTGGCAGGGAAGATAAGACTGTGACATGATATTTAAAGTTTAACAAATGAAGACAATGAAATACGGGAACCTATAAAAAAATGTAATTATACAACCAAGAAATCTTCTCCAATTACTTGAATGTCAGTGGATACATTTAATATTAGCTTATAGGCCTTCCATAATGTAGTTTTCAATTTCTTAGAACAAGCCCTTATACTTTCATTAAATCCACATTATAATCAGGTGATGAGGTCGCCCTGTTGAACCCTGAATAAACAGACGTATGTCGTTGGTTTTTTTTGCATATCCACTGGCATTTGGACTGCTGATTCTATTAAATACTTGTTTCTTGATGCAACAATATCAAATTACGTGGTTATCTTTATTGCCAGTTAAATGCTCTTTAAGGACTGAAAAGATGATCTAGCTCTCACCAGTACCACTGACTGATGCCATACTTCTGTCCTGCAACGTTTCGCTGTTTGCTGTAAATATGGCAGCACTCGATTAAAGAGCAGACCAAGTGCCTTTTTTTATTCCTCGCACTGACCGCTTCTCGTTTTTAGCAGCAGTTCCTGTGCACGCTTAGACATCCAAAATGTGGTTTGTCTGTACTCCATCTCGGACACTGTGACCTCAAGCTTTCGTTTCTGCTCTCTTTCAATGTGTTTTTTTTCCTTTTCATCTTCCTCACATAGCTTCAGATGCCCTGAAGGCATCACATGCACATATTCTGAAGCTGCTTATAGTGTGATTTACAGCTTCTACTCCTGTTTCAACGCATTTTCAAATCACATTTTATAACACACATGTTTCCTATGTGTGAGGATTTCCTAAAAAAAACATTATTAAGAATTCACTCACACCTTTATCTACATATCTGTATAAATAAATGATGGTCCACACAGGGAAAGCACTCCAAAGGATGGGAAGTAGCCACGAATCACCTGTGGTGGACTGCTTTGGTCTTTGTTCAGTAAGCGTTGTCTTTGAGTGAACTCTCATGGCAAAGACACATTTCCATACAGAAAAGATGATTAGGAAGGACAAAGACAGGCACGCAGAAAGTACAAAGCAAAAAAGCAGCCTTTGTATTTCCCTCAGAGGAGCCTCCCTCCCTCTGACTCTGATCCACTCTCCTTAAATCAGAGATAGCTGCTCCGTCCATCACAGCCCCCCAGAGAGACTCTACCTGTCAGTCCACACTAACGTGAGCTTTGAATCTGCTCTCGTCTGTCCCTCAGAGCATGCAAAGACATTCAAATAAACAAATCAAATATACACACACGAGCAAGCGAAGGCACACCATATCAGATGTGGAAATGAAACCCGATTGTACTCTTAAGTCAGAGGGATGGGGGCCTTATAATGAAGTGTGTATGTTAGGGGTGGGTCACGATTTTCTATAGGCAAAAAATCAGAGAACTCATATGACTAATTTCTCATCGTAAGAATATTATTTTCCTTTATATATATATATATATATATATATATATATATATATATATATATACAGTATATTGCTAGATGGAAACTGTAGCGCATCTGAAAGTTGTTTGCTAAACGTCATTCGATAAGATTAGTTCAAGCTGCTTGAAAATGGAGAGTTTTACAGCTTTCAAAGAGTTCTGTGTGGAACTCCTTGGGGAAAAAATGAGGTCAAAGTGCAAAAATTGCCAGGTAAAATGACCGTATTTTAAGTCCTCAACAACTGCACGGCCATTTGAGTGCCAGGCATCCAGCTACAGGTTGAATTGTATTGTATTTCTTCTCACATGTTAACAGTGATTTTTTTTTTCCTGATAAGTTCTCTCCTGACATTTTCAGATTGGTTAAAGATCTCAGAGAGTACATGCGTACATATAATGGTACTTTGTAGAGTTCTCATAACTACAAGGAAATCATTCTGTGTTTGATATAACAAGCTTGGTTTTCCATTCTTTCAAATCACAGAGGTTAGAAGTAATTGGTTCTTTAGCGCTTTGGAAAGGGCATCTAAATACCAACGATTTACTCCCACACTGTGCATTATGAAGCCATTTCTTTGAAAGTGTCCCATATTAGTTATAACAAAAGCATAAAAAGTATCTATCTATCCATCCATCCATCCATCCGTCCATCCAGTAATATTCTTTTTGTCAGACAGTTAAAAACTTAAAAGATGGTGAAGTCGATTGAACATTTCCCTTAATGGTCACGCTAGCTTGTAATATTTGAGGTTAAATTGGTATCTCTTACCGTGATGCGTTCATCTCTGTCGTCTAAGTTGGAGCCGTCTTTCCTCCAGGAGATAGTGGGCTCTGGGTGACCTCTGGGCGGCTGACACTCCAGCACTGCAGGCTCACCCACCGCCACCATGACGTCCACCGGGTTCTGTCTGAAGTCATCACGCAAAACTGGTAAACACACAAAGAAGAAGACAGTAAATAGCGTGTAATTTGAGGATTTTTGAAGATGATTTGAAAACAATGATTGATGTTATTTGCTCATATTTAAGGTTCATTTAAGCAGGGCCGCATTTAATGTTTCGATGAGGAGAAGCCTAAGTGTCAAGTGGAATTTAAAAGCTTTGAGTTCAGAAGTGACGGACTGAAAGCTAATGTGTCTTTTTATGTCAGAGCTGGAGGAAGTAACCTCTAATTTAATATTTAGATTTTTGCCCTTTCTTGTTCAAGCTTTGCAAAGAAACGCACTAAACACATAATCATTGCCAGTCACTAAGAGGCTATTGCGATCCCAGTCCACCAAATGGACAAACCCTTGAGCACCAACATGAAACCAAAACAAACTTATCTTTGGAGACACCTCCGCACACACTGAGTCCTCCGCTCTCCTACAGCGACACACCTCCAACCCCTCTCCCCTCCAATTGCACAAAGGAGTTATCAAATTGGAACGCACCATAATTAAGCACTAAGCGCAAGCGGCGGACAAAATTGTCCTTGTCTCGAGCTGCATTCTTGTGTTAGCAGGATAATGGCGCTCTTTAGTTTCCTCGTAGCTTCACACTGCATGTAAATTTACATAGAATGACCGTGATCTAAAACGCTTATGTGACATTCAAATAAGCAGTGAGTAGAGTATTTTCTTCTTTTCTTTAGTCCCTAAGCTTAAACAGCTTTTATACGTAAGGGCATGAGCCAGCCGGCCGGCCATCCCATCCATGTAAACACGATATAAATACGTCTCAGACACATCACAGACAGCAGGACTTGTTGTAGACAGTCATGACAGCAGATATTTACAGAGGATATACTTGATTTCTGCTGTAATTACGTGTAAAATGCTACACATTCTTTCTTTAAGAGCAGCACTAAATAACTATTGATGTGCTCTAATTAAAAACAATAATTGCCATTATTCTTACATTTGGTTTAGAATAGGTTGTTGTAAAAATGTATATAACATTCCTTTAAATCAGCACTGTCGTATATCTGACAATATTTCCCAGCATCCCTCATTACCTCCTCACTCAAACAGTGTGTAAGGTCTACTGCGTCAAGCTGCTGAGAAAGCTGTTTGTCCCAATAGCTGACAGTGAGACAAGAAGATACACTGCTACACAGAGCAATGCTGAAAGGTGAGATCCAGACGTCTCTGCTGGCAGACAGCGGAAAGCCACCACAGCAATTTATCATCTTTCCACAATGAGTAGCCTTGTACGCAGAAAGAGAGCCAGAGAGAGGCTGAACTGGAAACAAAGCAAACTGTGAGAAGTCCAACAGAAGAGTGTGATTTCCTGGTGGCCAAAGGCAGCTCCTTCCTGTCTCCACCATAGATTGTATGTAATGGTACAACGGTTTCCAATGTACGACCTCAAGCTCTAAACAGCAAGAGAAGGAGGAGCAGAAAGTTATGTTAAAGAGTTAAATGTATTGCATCAAAGCAACCAAAAAAACTAAAATATGTTTTTTTTTTTATTTGTAAGAAATCATTGGGATGTTTGAAGAGAAATCGTTGCACCATGAATGAAAAATACCTTTTGTTCTACACAGAGCTGCTCTTGATGAGGCGAAAAACATGTGCTAATGTAGACGCCTTTGCATGAGTGACTGCTGCAAAGCATTCCCAGTCTTAAATTACAGAGGGGGGGGGGGGGGGGGGGGGGCTTATAGAACCTGAACAAGCCAAGGGAGCTGAGCCAACACAGAGAGAGCAGAACTGCAGAACTCAGTGGAGCCGGGCTGGGGTGAAAAGACAGGAAACAATGAGAAAAACGCCATAATCACTCCCAGATGGCAGCAACCCGTTCACCTCTGGCTGCAGATCTGTACGTAACGGCGGACTAGCGGGGCGCGAGACGCCCGATGAGCAGCGGGGATATGGGAGAACAAATTGGGATGACCTTCTAATTGGTGGTGTTTTGGCCCCTACACTACTTTGAGCTCCACTCTGCTGCTCTTACCCCTGTGATCCTCTGAGCGGGGTTGCGACTGGCTGACTGCAGTTGAATAAGTGCTGATGGGAAACAGCTGTCCAACAACACCCCCCCACCCCCTCCCCAAACCCTGCCGCCAACACCCCCGTGTCACATGATAAAAGGCATTCCTCATGGGACACAAAAACACGACTGAGGTTACTACAGACAGGAAGAAAGTGAGACCATCACAACTGAGTGCACAGTCTGTGTATGTGTGTGTGTTTTGATTGATCGACTGATGCTATCTAATAATTCCAAAAAGCAATGAGGCTACACATCTGTTTTTACTATCGTGTGAGGTCCAAATGTCTCCATAGGATTTTTAAAAAAGCCCTGACGACTTCCTCTACCCCGCATTGTTAAAGACTTATCTTGTGATTTAGTGTGAGGAATAACCCAAGGAGAAATAAAGAGTTAAAGAGCAGAGGAAGCGTATGAAGGTTAGTGAAGACTGCTCTGTTAAGTGTTCATGTTTTTGTGAGTGTGTGAACATGGAAAAAGTTGGCTCATTCTTGCATGTTTAACCATTGTGCACTCCAATAAACTGGAACATGTGTATGCAAAGCTGACGGTTTATATTCTGAGAAAGGGTGAAATGTTTGTGCTCATAAGGGTATAATAAGAAATTATGCATGCCCAAGTAAAAGCTGTGCAAGCATACACAAATGTAAATTATCTGAGTCTTGAAACATAAATTATACCAATTAAGACAGTTCTCAGCAGACTGTGAAACTCTTTTCTTTCATCTTCTAGCTCCTAACAGTTCGTAAAAGCTTGTCTATAAACAAGCTATACTCTCTAGGAGTGATGTTTCGGACACTGCTGTCAAACCCTAAATCACTTAAGTCAGTGATGTTTACAACATCAGGTCTGTACAAGGCAAGGAAAGGGGGGGGGGGGATCTCAGAACCCAATGGATATCATTTTTGAACAATAAAGCCTCTCAGACCAACCACCAATATGGTATAATGGTATATTTGGAGGCATCTGGTGTAGTCAACTGTTAGTCAAATGAGAAATACTGGCTATCTAAGCCTTTTTGTGCACTTGTCAATGTTAAATCCCAACTAAAAGCAACTTGAGATATGAAAAATAGAAAACAGGATTTGTTTCTGCTGCTCTTGGAAACCGGTGAAACCCTTTTTAGAAACTCACTTGAGTACCCATTTTCCATATGAGCAATATAAGGTAGATTGTTGATAAGCAATCTTAAAGCCAATCAGCCTTTGTGAGTGATTGGCACCTTTTTGGGGGATTTTTGTGTAACCAAAAGTTAGTGATAATGAACGTAATTTTCTATGCCCTGTTCATTATTTACAGAACCACCTGTAACTTGAAATGTGTAAATTAAGTTGAATTAAAAGACGGATGTCTATGACCTGACTGTTAGCTACACTTCAGTGTTGGAATCCATCAGCTTGCATCTGATGACTATTCAATGGCCAACATTTCCGGGTAATCAGTGGCCTTTGATTCAACATTTCAACATGCAGTGAGAAAACAGAGTTGGAGTTGAAGAAAAAGTCTAAGAGCAGATTGTAAGCTGCTCTTGCCTTCATTAAAAAAATGTGTTCCTTTTCTTCTGCTTTTACAGATCCAACCAAAGCTTTCTGACATGTGTTTCCACTGTACTACTTGAAATACAAATGTAAACAAGAACACTTTCCTCCACCCCAAACATGTTGTGCATTGACAACAGATTCTGCCATCATTTGCAAATTCTAATTATTGAGATTAATAAAACGTGGATTATCCATGTTGATTTCAGGAACATATTAAGAATAATACATTAACTAATTAGACTTTGTGTTTTACCAGAGTACCAAAACAAATTTCCTCAGAATCCAGTGATTTCTGCTGTAATTTCCCTTTAACTTCTAGAAATACAAATGGACTTTTCTGTCTTCTCTTTCCCCATTGCATCTGAACTTGTACGGTATGCTATTCACGTCGGTTTTGTTATTCACAAATCATATTTGTTTATTTCACAGGTTACACTCGTGTGAATTTCACAGGTTGTCAAAGCTAGTCATAGTATGTGGGCTCTGGCTTCACACAGTGAAACCCACCTCTGCAAGCCCAGCTTGCCTGTTTAGCTGGAGCTTTGCACCTCTCGGTGTCTTCTTTTCTCCCTCCATCTGATCCCTCCAGATGAGAATCTCATAGCCAACTTCAAAGCATCAGCCCTTGGCCTCACTAGCCTGGATCTGACAGTGTCTGACTTGTTGTTAGTCCTCTGGAGCCTGAGCCAGAGCTTGAAAGGCCTACTGCAGCCCGGCTCCAATAATCCTCTCTGCAGAGTCCAAATGCACCAAAAAGGAACACAATCTAACCCCACACATGGCGGCGGGATGGGGCACACACGGTAACCTTATCACGCTACATCACGGCAGGAGACAGCCAGAGGCCCCTTTTGTCACCACAGTCAAAACTAACCCTCTCTGGCTATTCCATTTAGTATTCAAAGAGCTTTTACACGCTGCAGTTCCTGCTGCATAACTATGATGTTACCGCATATATTTACATGTCCCAAAGTCAACATTACTGCGAGGCACTGATGGTTTTAATATCACTCATAGCAGGGATTAGCCAAAAGCAGGACAACAGCTGTGCATGCTTCTGCTGTCAAATCATATTTAGAAGAGGACTACAATTAGCAATCAGCTTATCCAAATGCTTGGTTCGAGACATCAGACAGATTTGTGTTTTTTCAAAGAGGAAGAAAGTAGAACACTTTTGCAAGTAATTACATTTGATATATTATGTGTTGTATCTTTTATCTGAACCTTGAGCGGGGATGAACGCACAGAAGCTGGAAGGAAAGTCAATGCTGACTCGAGGAATTACATGTTTCAAATTAAAAATTGGACTCCAGTTTTAGAGGGATGTCTACGCCTGATAAGTATATTAAGATGCCAACTTCTTATTAAATACAGTTTTCTTACTGATAAATTATATTCGGATGCTTTACACTGATCCAAAAGTAGTAGCCTATACTCTGATTTAACATTCTTCTGGTGCCAAAATGTATACATGTCAAAAATGTGTTTGCAGATTAGTTAAAATGTATTTTCTTTACGAGAGTAAGTTGGGAAAAGGGATAAAACCTTTATTTCTCAAACCTCAATGTTTTAGGTTTAAGATATTAGCCACTTAGCTTAGCCATGAGACTGGAGTTAGGAGTAAACAGCTCAACTGCTCTTTCTAAAGGGGGGAAATGCCCTTAAAATAACTCCTGAAGCTCACCCATTAACACGTTACATCATTCATCTAATGTGTTCAACAACTGTTTTGTAAAATGGACAAGCTGGTTTTATGTGTGTGACTTCTTATTGGCCTTGAGAAGGGGCTTTCTGGAGTCTCCTCTTGTTGCCTGGCAACCTTGTGATGACTATGAGACTTTAGGGAATCTCAAAGTGTAAAATGTTTAGTTTGAGCCAAAATAGAAACTAACCAGGAAGAAAAAACAGCTTTGGAATCAAATACAGTACCAAGCCCTATATGTGATACTGAGGGCTATTAAATTCAAATATGCTATGATATTTAAAATAAATACAAGCATCAGCAATGTCTCTTTAACTGACTGCTTGTACTTTTGTTATGCTTCACATAGTGTAGACAGAGTATAAATATTTCATCATTCATCAATACCGATACTGTGTCAGGGATGTTTAAACGCTGAAATAGAAAAAGCAAAGAAGCAGAAGCTGGAATCACGGCCTCTTCTGTGCTCTATGGCACTGTGCACTGAGACCGCACTGAAACACATTATGCCAAGCGTATGTAATAAGTTAAAATAAGTACTGTCATCTATTACACAGCCCTGAAGTCTTTATGTATCCCAGTGCTTCAAAACATTCAACTCAGCTCAAATACAAACCAGCCGTCGTTAACTAATGTAGACCAGAGTACTGGCTGGAAAATATAGAAATATAATAAATACCCAGAGCTAACCTTAAAAATACAGCAATAATCCAATCCCAGCAGATATGAAATCCTTGACTTTTCTCACAATCTATCTCCTGACCTCTCCCAAGCCCCTACCTCTCTGCTTCTATCCACTCCCCCCCCCCCCCCCCCCCCCCCATTTCTCCTCCTCCTCGTCTCCTCCCTTCTCTCACAGATCTGCAGTCTGGAGAGACAGAAAGCTGCAGGAGAAACAGCTGCTCCACAGAAAAACCAATATGCTTCAGCCCATGCACTCTATAGCTTGTCAGATATATTGAAGAAAAAAAAAAAAAAAAAAACGGCACCCGACTCACATACACTCACACAGGAGGTCCAGTGGACCCTGTGCCCCTTTACAAGCACATACCAAAGCCAATAACATAATACGAACTGCAACCAAGCAAATCCAATGAAAAACGAAGGTCCTGCATGTATAAATTAGGATACGTGCATAAGCTCAGTCTCATAACTACGCCACACGAGATTTGTAGAACACACAAAAGCAGCCTGAAGACACTGCACACTGCTTATAAAAGGAAACAAAAATTCCCTGGTTGGCCTCCCCAAGCTACCCTATTTGAATTTAATTTTCTGCAAAGAAATGAGTACTCAAAAAGTCCCAGGGCAAACACTTTTTTTTTTGCATACAGGGCCATAAATCTATCTAGTGTTTGGAGAGCCAATTAACTTAACAAAGAGGCCTCACTTACTGCGATGAAGCCCCTGGCTATAATGTATGTTGGAAGTTAACTTTGTATTAAATCTTGGTTGCTATCTGTCTTAGACTTCTCCCATACATCACTCTGCCAGGCCATATCATAAGCTCTTAATCCTTCAAAAACTAAACTTCTTACGTGTTATGTGGACTTCAATCCAACACCTAGGGTGCACTCACACTGCAGCCATAAGTGACCTGAAAGTAATTACATTTTGCTCCTTTGTGACTCAGATCTGATCTTTTTAGGACAGTGTGAACAGCACAAGTCACACTGAACCTGATCTTTTCAAATCAGATTTGGGCCACAGTCATTTGTGAATCTGACCCATGCCATATTTCTAAACAAACAAATGAAAAAAATCAGAGATGAGCAAAAAAAATCTGAATTGAGCATTAAAGGAACTTTCTACTGAATTCATACAATGACCTTACTTTATCATCAGACATTAAGGAAACATGCTGTGTTGAAGTGCTAGCTTCGCTGACAACAATGCAGCAGCTAGTATGTCCTCCTCGTAAGCTTCGATTCTGGTGTGGGATGGTCTGTATTTGTTTTAACCAGAGGCAGACAGTTTTAAGGCGCCCCCACACAGCTGTTTTGGACACCCCTCGGTTAGCCAGGCGAACAGCAAACCAACAGGTGTTATAGCAATGGAAGCAGGCATGCCAACTGGTTCAGATATGACTGATTCTACCCGACCTAAAAAGCCTCTGCATTTTTCTAATAAGCTCAACGACCAGAAACATACAAACTATAGGAGACATATTGAAGATGCTTCTGAAAAATGGAGAGAGGTTAGAACGCAGAAAGGTTACGAGACCTACGGAGAGCTGGCTAAACACTGCAGCTTCTGTGTCCGTGACATGGCAAACCACATGCACATCTATTATAGGAAAGAGGGGATGGGGGAGACAGCTCTTTCCAATGTTTTGAATGTGGACTGCAGTACCCACAATTGACAATCTGGACGCCACCATTGAAGTGCATTATCGTGTTTATACCAATGTCACTTACTAAAGAAAAAATAAGACCATAATTTTATGTTTTTGATGCCTTGTGCAATGAAAAGCCTTTTTTTTAACAGGCCTTAACCCTGTCCTTGGTAAAACTGGAGGGTTTGACTTATACCAGAAAACATTATTCCCATGCCCTTTAAGGTTCTAATGCGATGGGAATTTTTTTTTTTCCACTTCTTAAGACAATACATGTTTAATAGAACTTGGCAACAGAATTCATGTCTGCCCAGCTTGTAGAGTGCCTCAGCTCAGCATTATACAAGAAAGCTAAGCGTACAGCCAGATTCAAAAATCAAATGGATGTACACACGTGAAGAGGCACTGTATTCTGACAGGGCCTTTATGTGCACCGTGATACTGTGTGAGTGCGTGTGTGTAAGGATGGATTCACCGGTTCATCAGTTCTAGGATGTTCTGACACTATAATCCTGTTGATGTACGTGCGGAACATATCACTCGTGAGGGACACACATTAAAACCAGCTAAAAGGATTGTGTAACCTCCATTTTAATCTCCCCCACTCATCCTTTTCGTCTGAACCCAGGAAGACAGGAAAGAAGAGAACGAGGAGAGGCATTTCTGAGGAGAAGGAGAGGGCAGATACAGAGAGAGAGAGAGAGAGAGAGAGAGAGAGAGAGAGAGAGACGGACATGAAGAAGATTAGGAGAATTAGTGAAGTGGCTGAAGAGCAGGGTGAAAACAGCTCTGATAGGGTTAGGAGAATTGTCAATCACACCAAAGTGGAATCATGGTCACACCTAAAGAAATCGGATTTATTGAATTCGCCTTGTGACGATAAAGCAAAACACTTTCAGTTCTTGGGACAAAGACTGTAGCAGATTCAGAAAAGGGTAAAGGAGATGGACATTTTTACTCATTAGTAATAACTGGATTAAATGAGGCAGCACAACAAATGCAAAACACTGACTCCTATGAGAATAATGAGTAAGACATGAATGCACTTGTACAGACATTTTTGACGTTTGGGTTTAGGATGATGGAATCAGAACTGTAGAATCGTATCACTTAAAAGCTTTGTGAGAAGTTCAGCGGTGAATAAAAGATAACAACGTGTCACACATGTTCAAAGACACAGATACATAGTGCTACTATTTCACCTTCCAGAAGACAACATAAGGTAATACATTACACCTGCTGTGTGTTAAACAAAGATCATACTCATACCAAAGTGTAAAGCTGCATTCAAAGCATGGTATTACATGTTCTGTTGTCATGATTTAACAGTGTTAAAGCTGCCAGCTGTAATAAAGCTCTGTGTAACATAAAAGGAAGTTAACATTGACTATCTTCAGTAAATTCCACAGGGGTTCCAATCAGATTATCCAAAAAATGTAATTGTTTGTGGCTAAATATCAATCACATGATTAAACATTGCATAGATTACTTCTACGAAGCTCATGAATACACATGTAATACAATTAAACAAATATGGATTGTAAGCGTAAATTGGTTCGCACATTATCATTATGCAACAATAATTAATAATGTTTTTTTTACAAGTTCTTGTCACATCATCCAACTGTTTCCTGTCCTGTGTCTTCAGGTGTATCCTCACTGCTTTGTCAATTGCTCTGTGTCCATGCTGTTTTATACAAGTGCACTACTGCTTATGTGCACTACTGCCAAGTGGTGGCAACAATAATTCAGCAATAATTGCATTACTTGATAATAAATTGGATTATACCAGCTCTGCAACAAGTCAATATTTCCATGCAGCATGGGCAATAACTATATTTAGTTTGAAGTGCGCTCTGTGTCATCGGGGTGTGAGATTAAACCCACAGGGGTTGTTCTTGTTCAACAAAGATTATGTGGCAATAAAAGGTCAAATGAATTAAAACGTGCCACTCCAAATATAATGTCATGTTAAATGATTCCCCTCTATCATCAAATGGGTAAAAACAATCATTGAAATCTACCAACAAGCCAATTATTTTTAAGTACATTTTCTAATCAATTATACTAAGGCTTTGACATTAAATCAAACTTTGCTTAAGAAAAAAATAAATGAATAGAAAGTTAATCAGACTCAAAGCTTTAATTTAGTCCATTCAATCAGAATGCAAATGCTGTTGGCCAAATTTTTTTCCTGCTGCAGAGCACACGATGCACGTAGAAAGACACAGTTCTTTGAAACGTGTTATAGCAAATGAAGGCTATGAGACTGAATCCCACTGAAGCCTGAATGAGATTCTTATGTGTGTGGGTGCTGTCTGCTTTTTTGCCACCTGTTATCTTATTAAGTAGGTTTCCACCACCTCAGGAAAACAATTTTATCAGCCAACAAAAAACTGGAACTCCTTCTGGTATGAGTTATAATAGGAGTCAACTAACGATGCAGGGTGGATAGGACTAATGAGCGTCGGGTATGTGGACACTCAGAGGTCTTTGACAAGGTTTTGACAGTAGCAGGTAAAAATGGCGCTACATGGGGAATACAGTGGGATAGTTACACTGAAAGCACAATGACCTACATACTGAGATCTGTACTAACTATACCTCTCCATACTGGCCTGACCACCTGCAAGAATGTGGCTTAACACGGGCTCATGTTGCACATAAGGATAGCTTCCTACCATTTAATGCCTTCTCCAGGTGCAAAGCAACCAAATAACTTAATTGAGACAGTCAATACTGAAACTTGTTATCGATACAAATTGCCCCCCGAAAAATCAGTTTGTTAACCATTCCATCAATAGCAGACACCTGAATCCTTCAAATAGCAGGAAGTGCACACCAATAAGCAAGAGAATGGTACAAAGCCAAATCAAGTCCTCTTCTTCTGAATAATGGAGTGAGCTGGAGGCTGTAGAAACGTGGCCCTTTCTCTCTCCAGGGCAAAAGTCCTCGCATGAAAAGCAGAGAAAAGCCACACACACACACACACACACACACACACACACACACACACACACACATACATACACCACCCTTTAACCCTCTCATTAGTGTAATCCTGCATGAGAAGAGTAAATTGTCATGAATAAATCCACTTAGAAGCCAGTGTATGAAAGACTTTCACTTTGAGATGGTTGCATTACCATTTCAATAAGCGTGCCACGCTGCAAAACGTTGGCACTGTTTGACGGAGTAATTGGGAACATTAACGAGTAGATAAAATATGGTTAGCAGAGGGAAACGTGTATGTAAGCGCACTAGCCTGTCAATTAATTTTTTTCTGCGTAGACGAGAAACACATATCTAGATTTTTTTTCCCCCCCTAATAAGGCCGATGAATCCCCCCCTGAAGGAGTGAGATTGTAGAGACAGACTTTGCAGGCTTTGTTTGACTAAAACAAAAGACGTGGAAAGCAGACAGCAGACTGAGACCTTGAGACAAATGTATTCCAGCAGAAACCTTTGTTTGAGCTGTTCGACCTTACCCGTAGTGTTTGGAAAATCTCCTTGGGCTAGGCTGAGATCTAAATAAGCACCTTCTGTGAACTGTACACAAAAAGCAAAGAGGGGCAAACATTAGGGTATACACAATTATGCACTGCAGACTGAGCATAAATCAGAAACATAGCCGGCAACTCCTCGTTTAAATGAGTATCTAGCTTAGTTCAGACCTGGCCCTTTGTTTGTGAGAGAAGACAAAGTGGGTAAGACGTAGAAAATAATAAAGAGCAAAACCCAAGAGAGATGCTCCGAGGGAAGGAGTGCATCCGGGTCACAAGAAGAGGCGTATAGAGCGAGAAGGAGGAAATCTAACAAAGAAAGAAAAGTGAGCAAGACAAAGACGCACAAGCATGGGTGTAGGAGCAGAGATGCAGACACAAAGAAACAAAGAGCTATACAGTGAACACAGCGCAGAACGAGACAACTCAGGAGTAGCAGCCTATGTGGTTTTTTTTTTGCTTTATGGCAAAGCTGGCGCCAAAATAGGCAAAGTTATAGACTCACAAACACATGCACACAAATCCCACACTCACATTTACAGCTATGTTCCACATTCTAATGTACCCTGAGGTGCCCTAGACTTTCCCCATGTCATCAATCTGAGAGACAATTCAGGGCCCAGGAGAGAACGCGGCTATGAGCAGGTATGCAGCGCTCTCGAGTTTGACTGGAAAGAAAAAAAAAAAAAAAAGATAATATAAATCAGACAGAGATACCCGACAGAATGACTGCCTGTTTCCTCGCAAGAATCTGAGGCTGTGACATTATATTCCAAGAAGTATTAAGCTGATTGACAGGCTCACATTCTGCAGTGAGATACACAACATAACACAATAATGCTTTTATTCAAGCAGGGAAAATTACATTTGTGTGACGGGGAAGATGCTGACAATGCAGTATACTGATAGCACAATCACATGGCTGCAAGGAATGTGTGTAGACTGGTGGATTTGACACTTTTCTATGCATTATTTCCTCACCAGTGATGGGTTTATGATTAAATATATACCATATAGTGGAAAAAAAAGAGTATGAATGATTGGCTGTTTTGGACCCGTTTAGTTCATCTTGTCAGGTGTTTGATACTGATGATGATGCGTGCAGGCAGAGTGAAGTGGGTGTAAACACAAAACCCCTTCTCCAGAGCAGGAATAAGAAACAACCACCGTTTTCTACCAAATGTTTCTTCTCATTTCCTAAGCATTTATTACCCTGAGAGAAATACTAAAGTAAGTGCAAGCATACAATAGCCTATATGTCCACATTTGATCACAATAAACTAAAAAAAAGGGTTTCAGTTATATCAGTGACATGATGTAAGCAAAAGAAAAATACAACAATGAATAAGACATTAAAAATGACAACAGATAAGACAGGAACATGTTACAAATCATTTAATGATATTCAGTCAGTTATATGTCATTAAAAAAACACCAGGTAAAAGAAATAATGTGATAAACGATAAAACTTCCCTTGCACTACTTTAAAAAGATCCTGATTTGAAAGAGAAATTCAAAAATTTGACATTTTCATTTTTTAAGGAAGCAGCCTACAACAGTAGTCTTTGGCACTTAGAACCCTCTCAAGTCGTGGAGAGGCTAAAGACCGGTGATTTAGTGTAGGAACGGGAAAAAGAAATCGACTATAACGACAAGCTTGTTTGACTTGGACTGAACTGCACCTGGGAGGACTGAATGGGAGAGGAGAATGAACGAGGGGTGAAAGAAGAAACGTTAATGATCCCTCTGGGGAAATCGAGTCATTTTGCAGCAGCACAGACCGAGGTGTAGATAAGAACAGAACAAATGCAGGCTGTTGCAGATACAAACAAAGTAATTAAAAACAAGATAAACACATTAGAGATGACTGCCTACATGCAGTACAAGTGTTCTTATCAAAAATCAAGATGTCAAATGTATGTATTTGAAGGCATTTTTTGGATGCTGGAAGTTGGAAAGTAAAAGCACATGTGAGATATTTAGATGATCAAAAAGTGCAGATGGAGCGAGCGGCACAGAAGAAGAGAAAACAGGAGTGGAGACAGATTGAGCAGACGAGGAGGGAGGGGTGGGGGACTGCAGGAGGATTGTGCCGAAGCAGTCCCCAGCCCCTTTAATTGGTAGGAAACAAGAGGTTCTCTGAATAAACACCCGCCACGAGAGAGAGCCGCGCTATCCCTCTTTTCTCCTGAGTAGTTTAACCGCGAGCTAACTTGGAGTGGCGCTCCCCTCAAAGCTGTTCTTCCTCTTCCTTCTTCCCGCACTTCCCCTTTCACTCGTCACCAGCTCCGGCTGTCTATCCTCCATCCTCTCCTGTGTGTCTGTCTGTTGCTGGGACAACAAACTAAACACCATCTCCAGATTTCCAAATATAACAACAAAGTGCTCTCAGTGTATAGCGACGATCCTCCATCTCCACACACACTCTCAATCTCTGTCACTTTTTTTTTCTCTCTCTCACTGCTAGCCTGCAGTCTTCCCCTTATTTCTGCTTTTTGGTCTTCTCCCTAATTATCTCGCGGAGGAACGAGGTAGCCCCCTATACCATCCCCCCACGCCTCTATACAGCCCTGCTACTGAGAGACCCTGATGAATAATTTCACGTTTCTCGAGCCCTCTCTTTCTCCCGTCCTCAAATTGATTATTGTACAGAAAGCACAGCTAAAAGAGCAGCCCACTGGGTAATTTGTCTTTCTGACGAGGAGAGCTCATGGATAGGTGTTGGGGGGGGAGGGGTAGGAAAGAGGTGCAGAGGAGCGAAATGATATGCAAAGGAAGAGAGAGAAAACTGTGATTATATGAAAAAATTGATATTGGATGCTCGGCCCGGTCTTGTCTCTGATAGCTCATTCTGTTTGATGTTGTGGTCAGAGGCTCAATCGGGGCAAAGTGGACATTTGCATTTGAAAATGTTCCTGGAAAAGTGTGCAAAGTGAGAGAGGTACATCCCTGAGAAGCATCTGTAATTACATGAAGCCCTGTTGGAAAATAGAGCTAATGCAGCAGCCTGTCATCCTCTTTCTCGTTCCTCTCCGCAAATCCCTATCACAAACACTGCTGCCTGCAGCTACAAACGCTCATCTGTCATTGTGTATTCGGCGTAAATAAAACTGACTGTTAAATGCGCTGTTGGGGGATGCCAGCCTCCAGGTGTTTCCAATCTCCTTGGTGATGACACTCCCATTGGTTGGCGTGCAAGTCCCCATTGATGACAGGGGCGGAGGGTATCATTTGGGCACCACACGAAAGATGGCAAAGCGTTCACACAGACACCCTGCCTTATCATTAGTATGAGGTATACAGTGAATAAGCTCTGTTGAAATAACTGCACCTATCCTGACTCAGTCTTCTGCAACATTAGGTGACTCAACTGACTAGATAGGTGCAAATTAACAGGCCAAGATGAGGGCAATAGTGTGCGTCATGGGCAATTGTGGTTAAGGCAAGTGAACACCTGAATATTTTTCTCAGAGGCACTTAACACATAGTTATCTTTTTCTTTTTTTTTACCCAGGCAGCAACCTCCAGGGCTGCGAAATGAAGCCACTAAAGAAGAAGAACTGCAGTTCCCCAAGTGGCCACTCAGGGCTGTCTCCAAAAGTGAGTCAAACCCTGTCCGACTCCATACAAAATTGACCACCTCAGCATCAGAATTAAACATGTTCATAGCTTGGCGCAAAAACAGTTTTCATCACTTTTGTTAAATTCTCTATTTATGACAACTGTACTGTGATTGGAACTGGATTTATGAGATTGACAGGCAGGTCGGTGCAGTGCAGTGCATCAGCAGAGGGAGCTGATCCTGAAGGCAAGATTTTCGATTCAAAAGTTGATCTACGTCCCAACACCTCACCTATGAGCTTTGGGTGGTGACCGAAAGAATGAAACTGCGGATTCATCATCAGGCTCAGGAGGGTGAGGGCTCAGTCTTAGAGCCCCTACTCCTTTGAATCCAAAGATACTTGAGGTGGTTCGGGGAACTGATCAGGAGTGTACCAACACAGACCAGAGCTCAGATCAAGCACTTTTCTTTTTTACCAGGCTGAAAACACGTTTTATTGTTGTGTTCCAAATGGGAATTTTAACATGGGTGTTAATGGGACTTCCAGGACTGGTAAAACTGCTTTGGCTTCCTTTTTTAATACCGGAGGTTGCTGGAAGTTCACTGAACTGAACCAATCAATTTCACTAAGTCTGTGGTATTATTTAATACATTAGCAATTATAAGGCTAAATGTCTGCTCTCACTATACCTAGCTTGTTAGTATGTTCATCGTAACTCTTAACTTGTATGGATTTATTTATGGAAGCCCATGCAAGGTGGTCAGGATTGTTGTTGGCTTTCCAAGCAGAGAACAAGGTGGGCAGTAGTAAGAGGACTTGTTGCTCTCAATTGACCCGGTTCTTTAGGTTATCTGCCACTCTCTATGATCATGTAGTCCAGCCAGCTGAAAGACAAATACTTTCCAGAGGCACTCCTAGGTTCTATATTCTGATAGATAAACCATTTTGGTAAAGAAAACCAATGTGGCAGTGGCCAGAATGCTAAACTGGAGATTTCAAAGATGAAGTCTACAATCCAGTAGGTTCCTTCAATGTGGCTACGCCCCAATGTTTTATAGTCTATGGTTTCCACAAGCCCTAATACTCCACCAGTGCAAAGCAAGCTAAATCAGCCCCCCGCTGACTCCCTCTTCATCTCTTTCTTGATGTACAGTACCGTACAGCCTCATCACTTTTCACTCCTCCCTTGTGTTTTCCTGTCTTCCAACTTCAATCTCTGCTTCCTCTCATCTCCTTTGTATCCTCCAAGCTATCGCACCATCTCTCCAGGCTTTGCTCCTCCCCATCTTTTCCTTCTTTTTTCTTCTCTCCGGCTTCAAACCTGCTTGAAAGTCTTTCAGCTATGCTGGATTTCCCTCACTGATTTTTCAAGGCCCTCCACGCTTCCCTCTCCAAGTGCTGTTGTGTATTCTCCTCCCCCAACCCCCCTCCCACCCCCCTCAAAAAACCCTTCCTAATGGATCCCATGTCAGCAGAATACCAGAGTAAACCACACAACTGCACTGTGGCTTCATGTCTGTCTCTGCCTCAATGTCTCTCTCTTCTATTTATACAAAAAAGTAGAGAGAGAAAAATGAATAGAAAACTGCTAGCTTGACGTTACTGTACAAGAACTTCATTGAAATTTGACTTTATAAGGCTGTGTCTTACATTTCAAGTTAATAACCCTATAGGAGCATATTTCTGGTATGGTGGCCAACACACATTCTTCATATAAAGTGCTCACCTGTGAAAATGTGTCGTTTACTCACGTTACATGATAAACTGCAGTGTTTTACATTTAATTGGGTTTTTAAAAATGCTGACGTGTGTGCTTGTGTTTTCCACAAAGCAATGGAAGCTATCACTTAAACTGATAATTACCCAGAAGCCTCTATGTTCCAAAGAAGCTTCTGGTAAAGTCAGCATTTACCGTGCATGAGAAGAATTTTCCCCACTTTGTGCCACAACTTGTATCCCGGAGGAAATTATAGGGAAATGAACTTAATAGTGTTGTCTCCTCGAAATGACATTTCAAGTTCTATTTTACAGAAGCAGATGTTTTTTTTATGAAAAACACCTCGCTGCCTGGATTCATATTTAAATAAACATATTGAGTGAACATTGGCAATAAACATAATGAGGTATGTTGTGAAATGTGCAAACTGATTATATATACGCAAGATGTTGATGGACCGTATTAAAAAATATCAACACCCTTCTTGTGACGACTAAAGCATGATCAAATCATAACCCAGACCTCTGGTGTACATTATTACTGACAATGTTGTGAGTGTCATGATCTGTGTGTTTCACAATGATGTGACACAATAATCCGAATCATCCTTAACCACAAAGGCTCACTTCAAGCACAAAAATAAAGATACATTTTTTTGTCGCCCTTTTGTTTGATGAAGCGTTTTCGTTATCTGCCTCTAATTTGGCAATCCATTTGTATCTCATCCACAATGCGCTGTAGTCCTCACTTAATTGATTTTGATTAAAAAGACAAAAAAAAAAAATAAAGTGGAGTATTGTTTGCTGACTAAGGACTGCAAATTAAATTTCACTTAAATGCAAAACATGGCCCTCCATTATTTATGTCTAGAAAGAGTGGCACTCTTTTATCTTGTCGTTTCAATGCTTCATGCGGCTCTTCATTAAAACAGACTCAACTTTTCAAAAGGTAGAAGAACAAAAAGAAAAGGCACAAACACAGTGAAGGTCCTTCTCCTACACTTCTTTGGTGGAAGCTGTTGTAAACAGGAAGCTGGGACAAGCTCACATGGACTTGAGGGACTTGATAAGAGACCAACAGCGGGACAAACTGTCACATCTCTGCACTCCACAGGTACACGCTGCAGCCCAGGCACGCCCAGGCAGTGACAAATGGACTCCATTTCCATGTATTTATCTATCTGTTGTGTGGACCACGGAGCACACGCTGGTCCGCCCCTCCATAAATCTTTATCCTGTTAACACAACACCATTAAACCGACACATTAGCCCTCCCCTGCAGCACAGACTAATCAAGCATAGCGTCACACCATCAGTGAGCACATCTACAATTTCACTGTAAAATCACCAGCAAACACGAAAAAACACACTATTACAAAGTCAGTGAAGACAAGTTGCCTTACTTGTGAACCTGTGCACATACATTTAACATAAACCATGTCTCAATTACCAACCTAGGTTCCTCTCCATGAATGTGTTTTTCACCAAATCCCTGAAGAACAACATAGAAAAATATGTGCCTTATTTCAAAGAGACGTCACATTTCTCCATGTTTCTACATATTGGAATCTGTAAATGATAAAACATATTGGAACAAAGTCTGGATGCTTCCTTACAGTTAAAGCCACCTCACTTGATACAGAGTAATACCTCCCTAAGCCTCAGGGAGTGATGGGGTCAGCGGCGAGGGAAGGTGCACATTTATACGGCTTAGATTCGATAAGGCCGGGAAATTGCTGAGAGAGGCACGCACCTCTTCAGGGAAGAGCAGGCTGCCAGTTTGTCTCAGTGACTCAAGCAAGGTTGGAGGCCTTACATGACACAAAATCTCTGCAGCTATTAGCCAAGCTGACAAAAGAACACGACTTACACAGGGACATCTACATCATCAACATCCAAAAATACTTGCATTTCTCTGCAGGCCAGCTCACTCCCAAACAAAGTCATTTTGCAGCCTCCATTACACCCCCTTCTCTCTCAATGACATTAATGCACACCCACATAAACCATCCCTGCTGCTTTTTGTCATATTACCTGACAGAACACCAACAGATTTTTTTGCTCAGTGCCAAGCAGCCACTGGTGTGAATGGTTGAGCCGCTGTATTTAATTAGTGCTGTGCCCATATGGATCAGCCAAGAGACAGGCACACGCTCAACACCAAAGTATGTCACATTCCCACCTGATCAGCTCTTAACATTGCCCTTGGTGACATGCATACACAGATGCACACATGAATAGACACACCAGAGGGGAAGGGGAGGAAGAGGAGAAGGCGGGGGGTCGGTACTCGACAGCTTTGTAATCAGGTGATTTCTTTGCCGTAAATTTTAATTGGTTTTAGCAGCAGTGCAAAGAAAACGTTAAGGTTGGCTTGCTGCACCATGTGTACAGAGACAGCTGCTGTGATGGGTGGGAGTTAAAGGAGGGGGCAAAGTGAACACATTGCAAAATAGATTATTTTAAAAACCAGCGAGGTTTATAAACAACATACTGCTATCTTGGCAACGGAGAGATGCAGATGGATGGAAGGACATGGAGTCGCTAGCATCATGCTTTGCAAATATTAACCCCTTTTTTTCTGTTTCCAAACACTCCCACTCCAAGGACACATTTCTGTTGTGGGTCAACCATCTGCAGATTCACAGATCAGAGATGGTTGTTTTTTTGACCCACAGCATGTTTGGCCAATGATCCCGTTTTGCTGTGTCACTTTCCATCTTGTCTCTTACCCAGTGTTGGTGAGTCTACTTTGAAAGCAAACCTCTGCAAGCTACCAGTTACTTCCACTGCATGATAAACCGCAACCAGGATACACGAGGGAGTGTGGTTTACCAAAGCTACTAAGAAAAGGAGTAAAAACTTTTTTTGCACAAAAAAAAAGATGGCATTGACGTGGTGCATATGATGCCAAAGACAATTTACTGTAGTGCGAAACACAAAGTTTTTGATAAAAGTGCTCCTTGTTTTACAACTATTCCTTCCCCCCCAAAAAACCCCTTCTGGAATTTTCCAGAGTTTATATGCATAATATTGATGGAAAAACCCTGACTGCTGACATGTTAGCTTTTATTGACTATATCTGCAAGCACAGGACTGTTGATGTTTGTTATTTCATGTGATAAGTTTAATTTATTGAGGGGATACGGGTGTTTGTGTCCAAAAGAAAAAAACTAGAGAAAAAAAGAGAAAGCTAGTGCTAAATGTAGTGAAACTGCTGAATATATAACTTAGCAACTGTTTGCTAACACAAATGTCACATCATCTTAGTTGTGCTTTCATATAATTTTCCTGGTGTCAATGGGCAAAAAAATATTTTGTAGGAGGTTTAACTTGTTTAACGTGTTTTTGTTAGATTATAATGGATTCATAAGCAAGTACAAGAAACATTAAAAATTCTTTAGAAATTTCTCGTCATTGTTCATAATTATAGTTTGTACATAATTTAGTTTATTAACTTTGAAGAGGTTTTGTTGCTCCTTATTCAAATAGATACATACTCTTTGATCCACTTTTGAAAAACTACAATCATAATTCAAACATGAGATCATCACTGGTTTCAATTTAAATAGCAAATAACGTAATTTGACTGCATTCAAACGTGACTATTGAATGACCAAGCCTATCTCATCAGTACAAATGAATGAAAAGGAGAAAATGATTTTATAATAGTTTCCCCTTATAGCCACACATTGACTTCTTTTGTCATATAAAAGGAGTGTCACGCTGGAGGAAAAAAAAAACCAAGGCGCCTTCCCCAGATCAATAAGACTCTGGTATTTGCTCGAATGATTCCCTCGACTAAATTGTCTGTTTGTCATTTCACGGCCAACCCAGAAGTCAAATCACGCACTTCTCCTGGAATTAGCCTCAGCCATCGATCTGCTACCTGAATGGGCCGTGCCATTTCCTTATTTCTGTCCAACAATACCCTCAAAGCACGAGCCTAATGGAGTCTTCAGTGATGCGTCACACGTGAAGAAAGGTGCTGTAATAGGGTAATGGGGTTTGGTTTTTTCTTTACCCCTTACTAAGGCTTCTTTGACTGAAATGCAGTGTTCATTTTCAGCTGTATGAATAAGTGAATAATACAAAGTGATATATGCTACGTAATGTGATGGTGGTAAAGGCATTTTCTGTAGCTAAGCTCTGTATGAATAGTGGAATAATCCACAGCAATTATAGACAGATATCTTATAATTAGCTCCGTAATCCCTCCAGCTGTCTTCAACTTAGTAGACTCAGCACTGTCTGGATCCAAATAGGAGGAAATGAGAGCGAAAGAGAGAGAGAGAGGGAGAATGAGAGGGGGCAGTACGGGATACGGATAACCTTTTCTCGGAAGACATTTGAGGCATTGACGGCTCAGATGAAATGTTGTCCTTCACAGCGAGTGGAGATGGACTTCCTTTGTGTCTCCAAATGGAGAAAAAAAACTAACATTGTGAAGGAGGGAGTCAGGGTTGAGCAGAGGTCAGCCTTAATTATCATTTCCACTTCTGTCTGTGGTGTTAGCATCTCCACCTCCCACACAACAAACTGAGTTTTTCTGTCTCGCCATGGTTGACTTCCATTTTCTTAATTTCAATTCCCTGTCTTATACGGCAGCATGTGTCCAAATTAATTGGTTTGTAGTTGGGCGCACAGCTTTTTTTTCCACTCTGCTTGACATAAATATGCAGCTGCTTGGGGGTTTGAATGAAACACGGGAGGTCAACATACGTTTGTGGTGGTCGTACAATAATTTACAAGGCAGGGAACGGTGAGATTTACTGGGACTGAAACCCTTGATTAAACGCAGTAGGTGCCTCTGCTGAAGGTAGCCAATGTTTAATAGCATCCATTGAAGCGTACTGACTAACATGCAGGAGCTTTTAAAGTCCCGGTGTTTGTGAGCATGTCGTTCTGTTCAGAAACCAAATGGGAGTGACAGGGGGGGCTATTAAACATGGCAGACTGTGTATACTGTAAACAACGTACAGCACATTCCCCGCTGTGTGTTCACAGGAGTGTGAAGCTTCGTGCACTTCTCCCTCCCACAAGCAATTTAGCACTGGAGTCATCTAGCTGTGCTGTTGCTCCTCACTGCACACACATACCCAGGGAGGAAGCATTAATATCCATTACAGCTATGTGTCTATTTTTAATGTAGGAGGAGGATTAAACTGTGAAGAAAATGTTGTGAAAAAAGAAGATCAAAACAAAAACCTTCACCTGTATCTTTTTTCTTTCTTTCACATAGGCACTTCATCCAAATCACATAAAGTTATAAAATTATAGTGTCCGGTTGGCTTTTTGCTATGTTTGGTCCTCAGTAAAATGACTGTGCAATGGAATTGTGTTTTGTTCTTTATATATTATTGAAAATAATACAAAAATAATCAAATCATTTAAGTAAGAATCGATGTGATGGGACTATTGTTTTGAGGCTTTGAGCTGGGCATGTTTATTCCCTTTGCCTTTTGTTTTTTTCTGAGACAGATATCATCATATTTGGACAAAAGTGCTTATCCATCAGCTAACACTGCCTACCTAGCTAGTTTCATCTAGAGTATACAAAGGTAGCTACCACTCTTTGTTTTACACTTAATGTAACCATAATTCAAAGAAAACATCGTTCTGTAATCATGAACTTATTAGAGCCTTTTCAATTAGGGATGGTTGTTTCATGCCGGTGCCAGAGTTCCCTCCTCCGCTGGTCTGCGTTCACTGAAGTAACTTTGTCCCATGCCTCAGTACACTTGCGTATGTACCCATTCCGATACAGCAGGTGGCAGTGTGCACATAGTTACTTTTCAAATCTGCCAAAAAGTAGAAAGAAGAAGAAGCAACAATGGCAACCACCTGATGGCTAAGTCCATACTGCTTACTGTGGATGTTTTTGTTATTTCTGAGACCCTCTTTCTACACACACGACACATCGACATTGCAGCTCAGAGGACAAAACTGGCCCGTGCTGCGCAGATATCACGGTTTTAAAGTGACAGGAGCTGTTTAGAATCTTGTCATATAGCTGTCTAATTACTTTAAGCACAGTTGCATTGATGTCTCCCGCGGACCGTACTCGAGTACATGAATCGTGCCCGAGACTACCTCTTCAAGCGGCCTCGGGCACGGTACCCGAGTACGGTAAGAGTATGGTATGTTTGTGTTCACAATGATCAAATGAACCGGACTTTTGGGTCAAGCTTAATAAAGGAACCTAGCACTGGAGTGTGAAACCTCTTTTTGTAAAAATGGGTAATAAACATATAGGCTATTTTTTTTCGAAGACTGCTTAAAATCAAGATAATTTTATGTCAAGTAGAGGTGCTCCCTGCTGTCCACCAGAAAGACTACTTCTATACAATCCAAAACAGGTAGTCTCTTACTCTGAATAATGCACCAGCCTTAGTTTCCAATTGATCCATTTTCTAATGAAATATCAGACCCTCTTAAAAGCATGTTATGTATCATCAAGGATAAAAGAAACATGTTTCTTTAAGTAGACTCTATTATTGAACCTGGCTTGGAGTAGTGACCTTCTAAACCTGTGCTGTTAAAGAATTGGTTACATTGTGAAAAAATCTAATGATTTCATTTGATTTCATCGCACTGTGGTGGAGGCAACAAACTCATATATGACAACACATTGACGTAGAAACCAAAACTATGGACTTGGTTAGATACCCCTGTAAGTGAGGAAGTAATTGAGGAAGTGAAATGTGTATTTTGTTTTGATTTGGATCAACTGATCCTTTAATGATAATGAATGAACAGTGGTTGTAATGGAAAGAGGAATTAATCCAAGCCTACCACTCATCTGTTCCAGGACAAGTACAGCACATTCCCCATGCTATCTCCTACAAAAACACAATTCAATTAGCTCAAACTAGGAGGGTATGTGACCAGTGGAGTCAAAGGGCTAGTCAAACAGATAGGATTTCATCCATATCTGCAAGTAAATGGAGGACACTCTCATCCTTTGCCCTCTCCCCTATTTATTCCTCTCCGTTCCTCCTTGCTATCCAACACTCCCTCCATCCCCCGTGGCAATGCGAGGCGGGCAATAGTATCCGCTCTATTACAGAACCTCCAGAGATATCTGCCTTCTCAGCATGCAGCGGAGCGAGAGACTGTGCAACAGATACACACACACACACAAGTAGAGTGCACACACGCACACACACACACACACACACACACACACACACACACACACACACACAGGTCTGAGATAATCAATGCCAACAGAGCCGCAGCAGATAGAGAGGGTGGAGAGAAGGAGAATCAAGGCCAAGTTCTACTCAAACAAGCAAAACCCAGAGAGAAAATACACAAGGAGAAGAGGAATATGAGTGCTCTCACTCGAAATGTTTACCCTTCTTTTGTCTGTGCACAATACATTTCATATGAAGTTTATTTCTTGGACTTCAGCTTATTAAAATGATAACACATGCAGGACAAGGCACATGGTAAATTAGAGAAAACAAACACAAAGTGAAGGTATAATAAGAGGAAAAAACTGCAGTGAATAATAATTTAAGATAAATGGATGGAAAAGTCTAATTAAATCAGATATGTTTCAGGCCCTGATATCTTTTTTTTTGCACGTATTTAGGCAAGAGATGCATGCCAACAACAACAACCCATGGCTCCGGCACACTCACTATTTATAAATGGCACTCGGTGTGAGTGAGAATATAAGACATCAGACTGACAGCGCTCCTACATCACACGCGCCGTCTCCGCACACACTGTCAACAAACCTCAAGGAAAAAGTGACAAGACTTGCAGGTGTCCGTTGGCTATTAGTGTAAAAACGTCCTCATCTGTCAGTGAGGGGAACCAGTTAGTGAAGCAGCTGTCAATTAAACTAGCACTCATCCCACACTCAAAATACAGAGTGGATGAGAAGGGTGCAGGAGGGTGTCTGTGTGTGACGGGTGGGTGTGTATGTTTTATTGCCTGTCGACATTTTGGTGCGAGACCTTTAGGAACACATTCCTCATGGCAGGTCTGACATAGATTTGGTAGAAGGTAGTGGCAAAAGGGTTTGTACCAAATATCTCAGCAGGCAATAAAACAGACAGCAGGGGTGAATGTTGTCTGCAGAAATCACACATTTAGACACGTTTTAAAGCCTCTGGAATGTGGCTTTTAAAAAGAAAAAAAAGAAAATGAATATATCATGAAATAAAAGAACAAAGCTTCATTGAGCATCCACAAAAATCTGAGTGAAAACTTTGTTTCACGCGAGGAACTTCCAACAGTTCATTAGATCACCATCGAAGACCGTGTGGGCACGGCTGATCCCATTTTAATTGACATCTCTTTGGCTTTAAATCACAGACTGTAAATGTTAATGGACAACGCCTTAGTGACGTCACACATCTGTTACTGCAGGGGGCTTTGGAGTCTCATCAATGGTGGTCGCCATGCTGGAAATGCTGTCTAAACCTCACTTTCAGTCAACCTAACGCCAGCCTGAGAGCTGGAGCTGAGGTGGGTTTGAAGCCTCTCTCAGAAGCTTAATGGACAAAAATTGGATTTAGATAGAAAATAATTTCTAACAACTATTCTGCTCTTACTGTAAGTGCATTTATAATAAAAATACATTGTACATTAGCTAGATTTCCAGAGGCTATTAAGTATGATTTTCATGATTTTTATTTAACTCACTATCCATTAGGTAACACACTGTTATTGAGTAAAAATGCGCCGCTCTCTACCAGTTGCAATTTTTCTGGCCAATTCCGATTTCTGATTTTTACCTGGTCTGACCTGCCGATAATATTTTGGCTGATACAGATTCTCTTCCTTTAATGCATGATGAAAACAAATGATTGCTGGAACTTTTCTGTAATATAAATTACTTTTACATTCATAATAAAACAACTGCACCATGTTACATGACCACATATCCTTTTCACTAAAACTAATCTCCACTAGAACATGTCTAACCCTTTAGACCTGTAGTCTCCTTTTTGTTATGCAATTATTTATGGTGGAAGTGTCTTTATATATGTAAAGTCAAAGACAAAAAGATCACTGGTCAGGGCCGAGCAGGATGAAAATCTGCAGCTCTATCAGTGCATACTTATTATTGAGCCTATGGTCCATTAATGAAACGTCCTGTATTTGGAGGTGTGAGGGCTGACGTGCTGCCCAAAATCATAGTGAAAGGAGGCGAAAGAGAAAGGAAAGACTTCCCAACAATTGCCACTTAGTGCAAAAGGTTCTGCCAAAGTGCACAAAGCAGAGATCTTTATGAATGCTTAAAGTTTTGACAGAGCATGGCCAACATAACAAATGTGTCTTGGGTAATTTGCTCTACCTTTTAGCATTCACAGCACCACTTTAGAAGAGATAGGTTTGCAGAAATCCCAGTAACCAATCAATCCAATTATCAGTCCAGCTATGAATCCTAGCTCACTTCACACCAAATATATTCAGTGAGCCCTTTAATGAGCCAGCTCTGCTTGGAGCCCCCTGGGATTGAATATTGGGAAAAACCCTTGAAAACTATATACTTTTAACCCTGTCCAATCAGGTCAAATTTGATTTGAAAGGCACATTTCATACAAACGTAAACTCGATGTTCTTTACAGAAGGACCCAACATGAATTATCCTAAGTGACTTTGTTAGCAGTTGCAGGGAAAAACATGCATTCTAACAGGCAGACACCTCAAGCAGAAGTAATCAGACTCATTGGTGAACAGTCCATTAACCCAACTGTCTTATATCATACATGTAAGGAAGTTACAAGTAACCTGTTTCAATGTACATTTTGAGTTTTGAATGAGGTCGACTTGCTGCACGTTGGTGCAGTGGCTATTGCCTCACAGCGAGTGGGTTCCTGGTTTGAATCCCAGTCGGACAAAGCCTATCTGTGTGGAGTTTGCACGTTCTCCCTGTGCATGCATGGGTTCTCTTACGGTACTCCAGCTTCCTTCCACAGTCCAAAGACATGCGTGTTCGGTTAATTAATTGCCCGTGGCTGGTTGTCGTAGTACGTGATTAACTGACAAACAGTCTAGGGTGTAACCGCTTATCGCCCAATGAAAGCTGGGATCAGCTCCAGCCTCCGCGACCCCGAACAGGAAAAGTGGTATAGCTAAAGGATGGATGAGTTTGACTTTTATCTGGTTACTTTATTGGCCAAAAGCAAACGTTTGACTTCATCCTTGTTATGCATCTCCACATTACAAATCCAGACATACTTACTTAAATCTTAATAGGATTTGACTACACTCATATTATCAAGGCAGATAATTTCAAAATAAGGGCAGATAATGATTTAACATTATGTCTGAGAGATCACTGAAGTTCTACTACAAACAATTCATAAGACAAAAAGGCGTAAACTATTCATCTCTTATTTTTTGGGTTCGAAATGTCTTACTGCAATAACTGAATATAGTTTGTGACTGTGCTTAAAAGCAAGCCACAAAAGCTTGGACACTGCAGCCGGTGCATTTATGCTTCATGGTAGTAGATCTGTCATTCTTCTGTTATAAAACATAATGTAGCTGTGGAGAATGGAGGTGCCATCAAGCACAGAGCAGACAAAGCGGCTTTGCCTCTTTTTCATTTTGTACGGGTGTTTTATGTCATCATTTTATATTGTTACAAATGACTTTCTTACAAAATAAATCCTGCTTCTACATTTATCAACACTATCAATATGTTTTCAGGGTTTTGACTGATATACAATATTCAAGGTTCCAATACAAATCAGAAGGTTAAATGCTTTATTTTCTCATTTCCTGTTGGACATAGTAATCAATAAGAGAGAAATGCTTCCTAAAAAAATACATGCATACTTTGATTTTCTAATTGCCACAATAATAATCATTTTTTTAAGAAATTCTGCTGAATTCTTCCCTAAAAAAGTAGCACAGTATGAGTCTTGCAAAGAATTTTCGACTTCCACATCAACAGATGGCATTCGTCTCATCTGACACTCTAACACACATATTTTCCTGGTGGCAGACCAGTTGTTGACAGGTTGTCAGCCAGTCAAATCAGCTGTTCATCCCTCTGACCTTAGAGACCTGGGACATAAGTGTCTTTCTACAAAACAAAGAAACAAGCAGGGTGCCCTTAGCACCACTTCATCAGTGCATAGTGGCTGTGCTTAAAGTCACACATGACATTCATTGTCCTAAAAAAAAGTGATTATAGCCCCTGGAAAGAATATAATTATGATAGAGGAGCTGTAAAATTATCCCTTTTTACAAAGAGGTTGTAACGCAACACTGTGCAACCAAACTCCACCGTCATTAAGAGTTTGTACTTTCACATATAACCCTGCATCCGGGTAATATTGGTGTCCCAGTTTCTGATTTACTCAGCCTTATGGCATTGCGAGAACCAAAAGAGACACGACATGTACACAAACAGACTCACACACACTTGGTCATGCACACATGCAGTGCTAGCTCCAACATGAACGGTGATGCCATATGACGTCTGTTCTCAGCTGTGGTCCCACCTTGAACAGGCAATGTAAAAGGGGCTATAGAAATGTCTTCAGGTGGGTGTGTGTCTGTGAGTTTCACATTAAAACTAGTGAAAGTTTGTCAGAAAACACTTTCATTAGTCATCTCATTTCATATACACATTTCAATTTGACCTTTGACCCTTAGAATGTTATTACATGCTTATCCTAGAGACATAATTACATTAAACGAAGAAATATGGAAATAATTTCAGCTGCGTAATGGCAACATTTTCATGCTTGATTGTGACAAATTGCCTTTAGATTGTTGTTTTGAAAATGAGTTGAACCTGACGTGCTCTGCATAACTGCTATTAAAGGAACAGGCCTGGAAAAGACACAGTTTTAGGTCCTGAATGTGGCATGAAAAATTAAAAAAAAACACTATTTTTGGATAATTGTGCATTACTTTGTTAAACATACTCGTGGAGAGGCATTCGTAGGTGTGTAAATGAACGAAGAGTCCCAGTGCTGAGGGGCTGTATCACTCTAAAGATCTTCTTAATTATCTCAAGTCTCTCTTCAGTGTCTCTCTCTTGGTTTTCCTTTACCTCTCAGCTTTGCCCTCTCCTTCAGCTCTCACTGCCTCATCAATGCCGTCTGTGTTTGTGTGTCTTTGTTATATGTCTGCAGTAGCCTTGGGAAGTCTGGGAGAAGGTAAGGAGCGTTTTCCGCAGAGAAAAACATAGATGGAGCGAGGGTGGGCAAATAGACAGGAGGGCTTTATTGGCAGGGGGAGTTTTGCATAATGATATATTCACATCTTTTCATTTTCTATTTGAAGATAATACACTTCCATAAATTTGAGAGACTGAACAGAATAGAGTGTACCTGTAAGCATGTACTATAAATGTGCTTGTAGATACTCGTACTTGATTGCAAGGTAGTAAGTTGAAGGAGGCACTGATTCATCTCACTGTCTCTGTCTGGCATAATAAAAGTGAGACCTTGAAAATTGGCCTTGATGACACGAAAAAAAAGGAATTTAGTTTCTGGGTGTAAAAGGGAGCTGCCAGCTAAGCAAACACAAAGATGGTGGAATATTAATTATTACCATATCCCCACATAGCATCACAATTAATTGGAAAAATATTGAAATAGCCTATTTGTATTCTGCAAAGTCAACATCACAAAGGCTGTTGATACTCAGCAGATAAAAGGTAGAAGAGGCAGAGCCCCTTAAAGAGATAGTGCTGCATTCAATCCATGACACAATGTCTGACACTAAATGTATTTATTTTCACCGAAAAGGTATATCATTTAAAAAATCTTACATTTTTTAACATTTGGAGTCAAACTGAAATGAAAAATCGAATCGTTTAAATGGCAGCCAAATCAAAAGCAAAGACACACCCTAGTTTTACTGTCTGCCTCTCTGCTATGCACCATACAAAGACATAGAAACCCATACATACATTTTGTATATTGTGCATATCAAATAATGGGGAACAGATCAGCGGTCATCAAAGCTTTCTGTAAGCAGCTTCAACCACAGGAGCGCCGTCAAAAACCTGTCTCCGCATTCCAAAGTATTCCCACAGGAGAGAGATGAAGAGGAGCTCCAGAAGGAGGTGGATGAAGAGGAGGGGGATGAAGAGGAGGGGGATGAAGAGGAGGGGGATGAAGAGGAGGGGGGTGAGGAGGGGAATGGCAAAAGAGTACTGGATGCAGAACTGACAGCCAGGCAGGCACAGAAATGGTTGTAGTGCTTTGGAACTGTTCATCTCATTATTCAGCTTTCCAACGAGGCACCGCTCCTTTTCTCTCTCTTAGTCTTTGTCCCCATATCCTGCTACATGTTATAAATCAGCACATCTACAGCATATGAGAGAAGACTCCAGAAACTTTAGTTGTGGTGTGTTTAAGCAGTAGGAACAATACTGCATCAACAATGTATTCAAATTTACTGCTGAACTAGCCCCCGCTCTAATGTATGTTTCCAAAAGTCTGTCAATGCTACTCTGTCATTTCTGTCTACACTGTTGTACAGAGACAAAGTATGAACTAGAGTGTAGTATTATGTTATAGTAATATCTTTGGTGTAATGTATCCTTAAAATTAACTTGTTTTATTTAATGGTTCATCTCTCTATTTATACATGCTATTTGTAAATGTTTATGTTCATAATTGTAATGTTTAATCAATATTAATGTCTAATTACATCGTTTTTTACAATAGACATTTGTTAATATGCAGATGATATGTTGCTTTACCTATCAGATTAACCTTCTACAGCTACATACATGTTAACTGATATGTGACGTCCATATAATACATCCTGGCTTTATAAATGCCAGGTTGCAGCAACCTTTACCAAGTTATCTGTATCAAATATGAACTTTGATCATTGTCCTCATTAGTTTTTCAGGGTTTTCTGCATGGTTCTTCATTTAGTTGGAGGTTGTTTTCTTTGTGTTAAGATATATCCAAGATGAACGTTTTCCCTGTTGCTACAACAAGCTAAGATGCAGTACAAGACATGTTCATATTTGTTCAATAAGAAGAGGAATGTAGTAGGAGTATTGGTGCTGGTTATCACAATCTGTTGCTGTTTTTCAGTACAGGCTGCTGCTAGGCTGTTATTGTGCTTCTGCTCTGCATGACAGAATGGTGGCATTCTGGCTTGATGCAAATTTTGTTTAAAATAAAGTGTATAGATTGACTGTATTGTCTATAGCTTGTTTTTCCTCTTCAGCGGGCAACTTCACTGGTTGTTACAACAACAAGACTGACTCTAGCTGGCCATTTCCACGGGAACATGCCCCAACTTCTTGTTTTTTGTACCCAAGGCAACAATTTTGTTTTCAAGCTTGTGGTCACAACTTATCTTTAAGTCTTTATTATAGAAGATTAAGCAGGGTATGGTTTTTGGCCTGTCAACCTTTTGATTGTTAAACTCCCAACCTAAAAAGTGCATATTTTTAGTGTTGGTTGTTCAGAACAATCTAAGGAGTATGGTGTTCAATTTTCCAGTAACAACATAGCTCTGTAAACTTGTTTATTTTTTTCTTTAAGGATGTAAACTTTTTATGTTTTTGTTGGGAAAAATCTTCCAAAGCAGCTTCAGTAGTGTGATTCATGGATGTTTACCAAGCTCAGGCTTGCAAACAACTTAGCATTTGTTAACTTTTTTGCTCTTTCAACCACCACTTTGGGCTCTCCAGAACCAAGATGATGACAGCCGAATGTCAAACAGGTTTCTAGTCTGTGGTCCGCTCTGGGTACAATTATCCACAAGTATTTTACATACTTTAGAAGCTAAGGAACTTTGCCTTAAAACAATGGACTGAAGTGGTAGCTAACTTTATCTTTCTTATATTCCAAAATGAATCAAACTGGAAAAAAATAGTTTAATGTAAATTGTCTGTAGCCACAAGCATACAACCTCTATTAATCTGCCAGACAAAGAGATAAAAACCTGTTCACCTTACTTTAAGACAAAATCTTTTTATATAAACACGGAGTTAAATTCACATGCATGGTGTTTGTCTGGTATTCATTCAGGGTGTTTAATTATGGCTGGCAGGGACAAAGCAAAGTGTTCACTTTTACAAGCTCACATAAGAATTTTGATTAGCTTAATGATAGTTTAAACAGTTGGCATTTTAATCATAAACATTAACAAACAATGATCAAACCAGGTCTACAATTACACAGTGCACATCTGGGAGGGGGGGCTCATTTTTAATTTTCACACCCTAAAGCGGCTCTCGCTGTTTTCCTTGGCTTAATTCTAGTAAAATAAATCAACTATTACCTGGTGATATGATGTCACACAAAGTAGACATAGAAGAAAAAAAACAGCTGAATAAGCTTTGGCGAATGAAAAACTGTCCTAGGGTTTTAATGAAATTGCGCCACAACCTTTGAGCTCTGGAGAAGATAGAATTAACCCTCTGCCCAGAGCTGGCTGGCGGATGCTGTTTACTGGCATTGATGAGTGACAGATAGAGGATGGATAAGGCTAATATCTGAGAAAACGCACAACCATCCCTCTTCTCCCCATGACAGCAGGATTATTCAACCATGCTGTAAGCCTTTAATTCTTCCCAATGATAAATTCACAAGTAAAATATAGAGCACACTAGACATATAACAGCTTATGTCAGAAGACAGTTTGCTGCGAGTTGTAACTCGATGATGGGTTTTCACTGTTAATTAATTTCAGTTGTTAAAAACACTTCTGCAGCTATGAACATGAGTGCTGGTTATTAAGCCCTCAAGGGAAGTTTCTCTTGATATGTAACAAATCAGCAAATGAGGGAATAAAATGCACATGACATCAGAGTAACCTGACACAGCTAGCATGTGGGTTTGGTGGGGAAATGGATAGGAGCTAGCTGCGCACAGCTCCAAGGCTGCAGGGAAATGCAGCCAGCAGTGAGTGAGGTCCAATACTGAGCGGGAAAAGATTTATTGTCGAGGGAAATGGGCTCAGCCACACACTGTCTCCCCGGCAACAACCAGGGCTGAGCAAAGAAAAAGAAAAATTGGATGGATACCCAAAGCATACGCTTAATGTCACCAACACTGGAGAACACTGTACACAAAAGTCTATCTTCTTCAGACAGATTTGTTGATTTGACTCTCCCAGGCTGCTTCTCCCCCCTGTGGCACGCCTGTCTCCCCTCGTCAGCAACATATTCTCCCAAGATAAGCAAAAAAGTGGGGGTGAAACGTGCGCACACACACACACACACACACACACACACACACACTCAAACACACACAACATGGTCAATAAAGAAGGCTGTATGTCTGTAAAGCAGATGAACCTTCAACAGTGCAGATTTACAATGCCTGCTGGGTTATTATCCAACAAAAAGCTTGTTTTATTTTCTGCTCAATGCTACAAAGCATCTCTGTTGTCAAATAAAGCAACTTTTGCAAGTGTAGAACAACACAAAAGATTGTACAATGAATGACATAAGTCAAAAATCTGCCAACGGGATGTGAAAGTTTAGTATGTTCCTGTCAAAATAACAGTTGACACAAACATGTGTAAACAATCCTGAAGCAAAAAAAAAGGGAACAGTTTTGCATCCTGGTATTATTGCCACACACCCAGAAGCCATATGGTCTCTATCAGAAGCTCCTGACTACTTTCCCCCTGTCTCTTTTTTTTCCCCCCACCGTGCTGCTGCAAGCCAAATAAACTCTCTCTCTGTCTCTCTGTCTCTCTCTGCACGTCCTGACACTCTGGCACAAATCAGCCTCTTGGAAACGCTGAGCCTAGAGGGAATATAGCGACTAAAATTGTTTAGACAATACTCGCAGTGCACTCGCCCCAGTCTCCACATTGTAAACAAAAACCAGCTGTCCCCAGAGTGTGATACTTATTCACTAACAGATCTAAACCGTGGGGAGAGAACAAGGAGAGCGGAAAACAGGATGAGGAACAAGAGGCTAGTGCGGCACTCACAGGCTGTCACAGGCAATTGGAAATAAACTCTGATATGTGACTTTGTGGCAGTGGATGAAGAGCAGTAACAATGTGACAGTGTTTGTCTATCAAATAATATCTCCATCCATATGGAGAAAAATGACAAGTTTTCCTGAGACATAATGCTCTACTGCCACTTAGGATCATTTATCGGTTTATCCAGAGCGACTACAGCAGGAAGTTGTCAGCAACGGTGACAGCCATTTGAAGTGAGAAGCCATTAGTTAATGGGTAGGTGGCAGGCGGAGAGGGAACCTGACCTCTGAGAATCCGCCTCTCTCCTCGCTGCTTCACACATCTCATGCAGTCACTCTGCTTCCGGAATAATATTACAATCAAAGAGGAGCGGACAGGCAGGAGAGAGACCAGGGGTCCCGCCTTAAGCTGTCAATCTCACAGTCTGACTGAGCCGCACATATCCCATGATCCACTTCAGAGAGTATGTTGTTAGTGAGAACATGTCTGTCGTGTTAATGCATTCATGTGATTACCACGAAGCATCACACCGCTCCCACTGGCTTTTTCTTTTCAAGATATGAGAGGCAAACAAAACTGAATACATTGAGGATATGAAATGTGGATACCGCAGTGCTTACATGATTTCTTAGGGCAACATAGATTCATATGAGCCCTGAAGAGATGAATTATAACAGTGGATTTTTCCATTTATAACCTTTGGCATTGGCTATTGTGACATTTACTTGAAGACCAAGTATCTTATGTAGAACCAGATTACATGATCTGATTTTATTTTTTATTTGTTTTAAAGATTTATTTTTGGGCTTTTTGTGCCTTTATTGTACAGATAGGACAGTGGATAGAGTTGGAAATCAGGGAGAGAGCGAGTGGGGAATGACATGCGGGAAAGAAGCCACAGGTGGTAGGTGAACCCGGGCCGCCCGCTTGAGACGACAGCCTCCACTACTATGCGCGTACTAATCACTGCGCCACCAGCGCCCCACATGATCTGATTTTTAAAGATGGAGTACACGTAAACGCTGAAATGGCTATTTATATGGAACATTTAAACTACTTGGAGTAAGGGCCACCTTCCATCTTCCCACAAGTGTTTTCTTTGTTGACATACTATATGTACAGGTAGTTTACATTGAATACGTACATATTACACGGGATGTAACAAAATTCTATCTGTGTTTTCATTTGTATATGTCACAAACTATCTGTATTCAGGTTCAAAATGAAAGTCATTTAGAGTAGTTAGAAATCCAAACTGGATGGCTTCATTATCTCTCTTAAACTGGTTTCTTCTGCTATGCACAATCTTGTATATGAACATAGTCTATAGCCCTATTCCGACTGCTTTTTCAAGCCACAAAATGTACGCCCCTCTGATGTTTCACCATCAATCTGAATGTTGCGGCGGCGTAATAGGGGGGCGAAATGATCCCACCTCTGTACAGTCTTCAGTAACAGAGGTGTTACAGAGGCCAGACGGTTTCAGCGGCGTCAGTGTGGGAGCGCTGTGTTTGCGAGCATGTATGTGCAGCTCCCACTTCAGCAACGCCAATTTTTGATAGAAAAGAAAACTAATCAACAAAAATGGGCTATCAAATCTCAACCGATCCCGTCACGATTATTTTTTTAAAAGAAGTTTATGAAAGCAATTAGATGATCATCAAATAAATATAAACTCAGAGGTTGGTCGGTGGTTGGACTGAAATGTTCGAGATATTTTTTTTTTTAAATGTGTGAGCTGTTGTGATAAAAGACTGGGCAGTATTACTTGGCCACCCAGGCTTTTGATTATACACTCTAACTTCAGCTGTGAAGATGCCTGCATCCTGTCACATCAAACACAATGTCAGTATTGCTTATAGGCTTGTGTTGAGTAAAAAAAAAAAAAAAAAAAGCATAGAAAACATCTCGGGGGGGACACATTAAGATTCTGTTCATATGTGCTGCGCACAGTTTCTGATGATTTTGTGTATTCATTCAAATCCCTTGAATACATGTATTAACACGGCCTACAATATAAGGATTTGTTGTCTTCTATTCTGGCTTTGAAACCTGCATCTTGTAATTCCATGTGTGATAGAACATTATGTGTTTGTGCTACATGTAACAGACTAAATTTTCAGAAAATTCAATGACACAAAGACCAGGAGGAGATGTTTCCTTCTCTCAGTTCATAGCCTAGTAAGTATCGTGGCTGTATGTCTCTCTCTCTGCCTCATTACTCCATCACTGCAGTGTTGTGTTGTAACCTTCAGCTCCGCCTTGAGCCTCTCTTTCCTCCAGCAAATGGCAGTGTCCAATTAGTTCAAGAATATCATTTATTCCTCTCCCTTCCTGAACTTAGAAACAGGTCTACTATCCAATAACCTTTAGAGTACACAGGCTGTGACTTTGCCTTCACCTCAATAAAGCGCCCCATGATTGAATCAAGTGGCTGAGGTCAATAGGACATATGTTCATTTCCCAGGGTCCTCCAGGGTCCCTGCAGGCTGGAAAAAAAATATGCTGAGTGTCTTCTGTGACATTTATTGGTTAGGAATGAAGTTATATGTCTTTTTTCCCCTTTTTTCCACATTTCATTCGTCGTTCGCCCGCAGAAAGGGCTCCTCTACTGCCTGTGTGTGTGTGCGCGTGTGTGTGTCTGTGCGCATGTTGAGTGTGATCGCACAGTATTCTGACCCTGTGGTCACGCTTCAGGCACCAGCACATGCTACATCTGTCACTGTCTCTACCACGTCACCTCAATTTTCTCCAAACAAGTTTCACGTCTGTGCCTTGAAGGACAGACACTTCTTCTTCTCTCACTTCTGAGCCCGTCTGTCTCTGTCACTCCTTCGCTGCTCCTGTCACTTTACATCTGTCGGCCTGTCTTTTGTCAGCCGTCTCCACACTTTTCATCACCACTCCCTTACTGCAGGTAAACCCAAGCAGCATTTTGAAAATGCTATCATACAATGAATTCATATGGAAATTCAGTTAAAGCTTTTATATGTCATTACTTCTCTTCATTTACTTTGTGAATAAGAGATCAAATGTCTTATACTCTGCGGGGTTCTTGTCAGTGTGCTGCAGTGTTCTCCTTTCCTGCGTAGCCGAGTACATGAACTCCTTGTTTTTTAATAAAGTGACAAGATGTCCAAGTCAGGCAATTATCTGAATGAACTTTGACTATGACGTGTTTATTTTTAGGGACTGTTGGAAAAACACACTCCATCAATAGACTTATGACATCATATCTTCAATACAACGGAGATACTGTCTACTCTATTGAATTAGGATTAAATTAGAACATTTAAACCGTTCTTTAATTCGCGTCACAGCATGCATAGGCTCCATCAAATATTAATCCTCAATTTTGTTTTTGTGTATTTGTTAGATGAAGATTAGATTATTCTTGTGAAGTTGTATTTTGCTGATCTTCATCAGGTAAGATAATTAGCATTCTTTGACCTATAACGGGAACAAACATGTTGAATACTGTTCCTAAGTTTAAAAAAGTGTGCTATTTAACAGTATTCACTTTGCCTTAAGTTAAGATTGGCTGAGGGATCTGCTACGTCAGTGAAGTGATTCAACACAGTTGTTGATGTTCAATTACACTTAGTGAAGTAAATTAAGTTCATAGGTAACGCCAGAAGTGTTAGACTACTTAACAATCTTACACATATTAAGATGCTACACTATTGCTATATTGATCAAATATGTTCTTTAAAGAGTTGTTGAGATGTCATGACCAGCAACAGAAATGCCCTTAATTCTGTGTTGTGTTGTGAAATGGCAAGTAGGCCAGTCAATCAATTCTTCATCTCCTAAACATTAGTATACACAGCGGTAGTTTTTATTTTGGCCACCAGACCCAACTGTTTGATGTTGCTAGCATAGAGTGTAGCAGTAATCACAGCAAAGGCATGCAGAAATGATTGTTTTATAATCAGACATTTAAACCACGTATCAAGAAATTAGAAGAACTACCAAATAAAACTACCAAATAAAGTACACCAAAAAATAATTAACTTGTTTAAAATCAATGTTCCTTTGCACTCTGTATCAGACATCAAGGCTGCTGCTAACATTAGCTTAGCTTGTTTAGGTGCTCAGCTAGTTTTAAGTCTAGGATTCATTCAGTGTTATAATAATTGTGTATGTCTATACAGGCTACGGAAATATAGTTTTCCCTTTTTTTTATAAAGTTGATGTCCCTGATCTGGGGTAACAAATACTGTTAATGAAATGAAGCAGCTTTTCATTTCAAAGTCAGTTGTACTCAGTTTTTAAAAAGTACCTTTTAAATACAAGAGAGTTCATCAAATACAAAATCAAATAGACCCCCCTTTTTAGAAACTGTTGTTTTTAAGTCTTCTTTTAATGTACTGCACTTTTTGTTTTTAATGTAAGTTGTGTTTATTGTTCGAGCCTTGTCAAAGGAGAATTTCTGTCTCTGTTGGGACAGACAATAAAGTATATCTACCTACCTATCTATCTATCTATCTTACTGATTGTATTATTATCATTAATAATTATTTTATTTTATTTATTTATTACACGCACACACAACCACACACACAAACACACAAATCTTTCAGATTTTCTGTATCAGGCTGTAATAAAGTCTGTGTGGCAAAATATAGTCAGAAGAAAAATGTAATGACTTTGACTGTAATTCACAGTCATAATGACACTCAAAGGTAGTATTTGAGCCTATTTCACACTGAGTATTGAATGGACAAAACTTGGAGTTTAGGGGCATTTGATGACTGGTTATTCAAATATAGGGTAGCTAACTACACATTTCCTTTTTATATAAATGTATATACATATATATATATATATATATATATATATGGTTAACACCTATTGCTTGTTGTGATTACAGGGTAGCATGCGGGTCTAGATAGCAATTTCCTATTCAGTCATATTTCAACAATAAAAAAATGTGTCATCGTGCATCTATTGTAGCATAGCACATGATGTTACCATAATTGCATGGTTGTTCAGACTCACTTCAAATTATTTATTCTTGGTAGATGATTGCCATCCACATTGCTTTGGATCTATTATTAGAGTATAATCTCACAGTTGTATTGCCTCACTGATTTTTGAGCGACAAACTGTAATGTAAAATCATGATGGGAACGTGATGATGCCCTGTACGTGAGCCACAGCTTCTTACTTTGCATTCAACTGCAGCTCTTAATGCAGCCGACTTTAATTTTGTTCCTTTCAGTCAAAGCAACCTTTAAGCAAATTAAACCCTATGCAATAGAAACAAATACCTCCTTAACAAGTCAAGACAATTGATGTTAGTTGTTGGTCTATTGACAGAGTTAGGTCAATCCTCTTTTTAACACTCCCCAGCTTCTCAGTCCTCTTTTGAACTCCCTAACTCAGCAGCATGTGCCGAAGGGAGTTCTGTTTTACTATCCAGCCCCAGGGTGACCCATGAATCTGTGTGACCCTTGAGGGATGAAGCAGGGAGATATAATTCATCCAGACAGCTTCAACAAGTCCTCTCTGTGTCCCTCTCCCCTCGACCTTAAAACCTCTCAGTAAATTTAGAGAACTCCAAGTAATAAACTCTCACCGCAGAGAGCCGAGCTTCTCAGCTTCGGAGTGCTGATCCATGCATTACTCGGATACCGTTTGACCATCCCTTTCATTATAATTCATAAGGTGAAATGGATATCAGAGGGGTGTTATTATTCTAAAACCTTAGCGAAATATCGGCCCTTGGAGATCAGGCCTGGGTAGAGCTGTGCAAGCTGACACAGCTGAGCAGAGGAGGGGGATCTGCAGTTAAAGAAGAGAAGGTTTGTAGAGTGTGAGGGCACGTCTGTGGTTGTTAACCCTTGTCACCAACACTTTCTCCTTTAGTGCATTCTTTCCCCATGTTGTTTGCCAAATACAAGTGTTTTGGGCTGCAGAATCTGTGCTCCTTTGGGATTTGCTATTCTGATTGTCACAAGCCTTGACCTTTGCCCGTTGACCCCTGACTGCTTCTTTAAAGCTTCACTCCATCACTCAAACTAACATATATATATATACACACACACACATATGTTTGGATGCCCCAACAGATTCCTGTGTGAGATATACTGCAGTGAAAGGCTGTTTAACTGGCAACACCACACACTTGACACTTGTAACTCTGCAAGTCAGCGGAGTTGACACTGTCACCTGTTAGGAGCACACTCAGCACTTGTTTAATCCTGAAGGCTAAAGCATACACACAGCTGCTGCATGACTGACAGGTGGGTCACTTAATGAAGTTCCACCTGTCCCTCCTCAACCATAAAAATGACCTATTTTGGATCAAAGTAAGAAGATAAAACAAGCTTATGAAGTGACATTGTTGTTCAAATGTAATACCCGTGAATCAATTGGTTGATTTGAAAGAGCGAGGGCTACGGTGGCTGATGAGAGGGAACATGCTGCAGCCGCCAAAAAGATTTCCAAAAAGATTTCCAAAAAGATTTCCAAAAAGAAGAAACTGGCTGCAAATTCAGGAGCCAATTCAAAAACAATTAAAAAGGTCCAAAACAAATAAAACGTTAAAAACATTAAGTGAATTAAACAATGTGCCGCAGAAAGTTCAGACAAATGCATGAACAGCAAACCTTTGCAGATACTTAAAAGATGAAAAGTCCAAACAGTAAAATCATGTCTAAAGAATAAATATGAAATTCAGGGTATTCAAGTATTTAATATATTTGTATAACATATTAGCCAAACAATATGCTGTGCGTCCTTGCTTCTATTCAAAAGCATAACATTTGATCTTTGTTAACTGAGAAATGGTTAAAAACCACTGCTCACTCATGAATCTGTGCAGCTAGCCAGCTACTATTGGCTGCCAAGTTTTGGAGCTCTGAGCATCAGGAGAGTGTTGGTCACCTTTGACTAGCACATGGAGCTTGAACCGGCAGAAGGCTGAACGTCATACATTTGTATTCTCCATAGAATAAGTCTCCCAAGCCCAGATCCAATAAATGGCCCCTACAGTCCTGGAGCACTTCCTTTCACTTTGTAATGACGAGAAAAGCAACTTCTTGCAGGTGAATTTGTTTTTTTGAGGGTTTTTTTTATTGGCATTGTTTATGTATTTGCAGCTTGTTTGCTGTTTATATATTTGTCTCCTTTCTGCAGCATGTTTTTCTTTGGCAGCACATTTCCTATGTTGGACTTGTTTCAGACTTTTGTATTTGATTCGAATCTGGCTTTGTTTCTGATTTGCTTCCTGTTACTCTTCAAGGAACAACTTGCCAATATAAGCTAGTTTTTCAAGCAGCTAGTTTTTCTTTCTTCTATTTTTGCTTTTCTAGCTTCAAGAAGTTATGCAGGAGATAACTTGAAGGTTATATTGAGGATATTTATCCCTGTCTTTTGCTGCTTATTTTCTTTGAAGATCAATATTTTAATCCTTACTTTCATCAGGCAAATTGACAGATTGTGAAATCAATTTGAATGTTTGAGAGAGCATGGACAATTGTTATCTGGATATCTGCGTATGACGCCTGGGTGTTAGAGATAGCATATTGCTTATTCTTGGTCAAAGGTTTAGCAGTCTGGATCAGTGTGTGACTGTTCCTATTTTTATGTAAGGTGTTTTTTTTGCAGATGATTACACAGCACAGAAGAAATGTGTTTGCATGTGTGTTGCATCACTTTTAACTGAATAACAATCGCTCTCAGTACAAACACACACCAACGAGACTTACTGGCTACTTCCAGCGACGCGTTGTGACTGATGGCCTGGCCTAGATAGTTTCGGGCCACGCACACATAGCTGCCGTCGTCGGGTTTGCTCCTGCGTCCGTGGACGATGCGTAGGAAGAAGAGGGAGCCGCTGGGCAGCAGCATGCGGTGGGAGCGGGGGTTGTCGCGGTCCGTCTCGACGCGCTCCCCGTCCTTGTACCATTCCACCGTAGGGGTCGGGCGGCCCTCTGCCTTGCAGTTGAGAGTGGCTGGTTCCCCTTTGGACACAATGAGGTCAGAGGGGTGCTCCACGATGCGGGGAGGGGAGTCTTCCTGGCGAAGGCGAGATCCTTAAGAGAAAGATGAGTGACAAAACAAGGGATTGTTATCAGCCATTTTTGATATAGAAAAGTGAATATGTATATCAATCAATGAAACAACAAATAACACAAAGAGCCATAACACATGTCCTCCAATAATCCTTCCATGCAATAAAGACAGCAGCAGCTCTAAAGGAATTAGACACGGCACATTATTATTCCTGTGCAAGTGCCTTGTATTAACAATAATCCAGTTTGACAATATAATTACCACACAATGGCGTGTCGCACATAAAAAATGTTTTGCTTTTGTTTCAGCAGTTGGAACCCCACGAGGCGTTGTAAATTAAAAACAACAGTGCTGACATGACAAATCATCAGGAAGTGAGATCGTTCAGAACACGTCTCGCCTTTAAACATGTAATTGCATAGACAAGTTTATTTACAGCTCGGAGGCTGAATTATAAAGGGATTAAATTGTGAATCTGTGCCTCAACCGATGAAATGCTATAGACACTGCCCATGTTCAATTCCCTGATTTGAATGTACAACTGTGTTAAATGTGCCTGAAACTCCCGCTTCTAAACCTAACAGTACAAGAAAGTCATAAAATGTACTTCACTTCATGAATGAACAGGGACAAAGTTATATGTTGGATCATTGTATTTCTGCATCTCCATGTAGCAGAGACATTATAGTAGAAGAGAAAGAGAGTCAGAGAAGAGACATCCATTCTTAAAATGAAACATCATACCCTGCCGGAGTATACATTCATCTGTGCTCCCATACATGTTCACCATTTGGAGCCAATTTCACCACTGTCTCTGAAATCCTCACAGCAAGCTAAAGAAATAATCAATACCTCCACACATACTCACACTAACAACCACAGATTCACCTCTAATACCCGATGCATTGTTGAGATGTCGATCATGTTGCTCGTCTCAAAGAAGCTTGTGTAACAATGAGTCCCTGTGAGGACGAGCACAAAGCAGACCTCCATAATGAGATCCAGGTAAACAACTGCAAAGCACTGTACGTCTCACATTCCCTCCATCGCTTCCAAATCCCCCCCTAACTCAGACAGCCAGCCTACTTCTAACCCTGTCCACATTTTCTCTCCTTTTTTTCCCCTCCAGTATTGAAAGAACGCTGCAAAGAAACAGCTGCACGAGTCATTCATTTGCAGAACTTCTGATTCAAAATCACCTTTAATCCTAATACAAAAGCTAAAAAAAAAAATGTCCTGAATGCTGCCAAATAAAACATAATACAGACTGTGGGAGAGGAGATACAGGAAGTATGGAGAAACTGTGGTATTAATGTGAGCCGCGCAACCTCTGTTTACCTGTTTTATTGCTTTGGGAACATTTTTTCTGGCCTTTCATGCTGCTGCAAACACTAGCTAACACAGCCTTCAGCCGGTCACGCTTTAATGTGCCAATGGCCCTGTAAAGCAGATAATCACCAGCGTGCTACAGAGTGATGAGCTCCAACAGTCCTGCTGCAACCAATAAATCCCACACAGACAAGTGTTTAGCCACATAGATAACGCCTCACACGTTGTGAGATGGGTGAGAATTGGATCCAGTGGGTGTTGTTGTACAAATCTGCATTTACTGTTGTTTTCAAAAGCTTATAAAGGACATTGGGGATATTATTTAAAGAGTTAGCTCACAACCTCTGAGAGAAGGAGTTTGCAAGCATATCATGAAAAAACTGAAAGGAAAGCTCACATTTTCAAGTTTTCATTTTACCTGGATGGGGGCAAATGGATGTAGACTGCTGAGATTTAGCCCTCATACTGTCTGACTGACTATTACATTTTGCTTTTGTTTTTTTTTTATTCCTTTGCCTTCTCTTCCTTTTAATGCCAACAAGATGTCAAAGTATAGCTACCAGTATATGCTAATAGCCAAAAAAATGACAAGAAAAGTTGAATGGTTTGAAAGTCAGGTAATTACCCACTTGAAGTCCCTGTAGTAACACCACTGAATGCACAAGCAGACCTTTATTGATGCTAGCTTAGTGCAAACATGACTCTAATAATAACTCTAGGTGGAAGAGACAGAAACTGATTAAAGTATGAGCTTGAATACATTTCAAGAAAACTTTAGACACAAACTTTAGGAGCATACTTTAGGTACTGAGAAAGCTCTTTGCGTTATGAGTCGAAGTAATGGATAAGCACCCTACACAGATTTCTACCAAATCCTACCAACTGAAATCAGAATCAGAATCTTGTTTTTTTGATTGACACATACAAGGAATATGACTTGGTGTTTTGGTGCAAAGCAATTATCATATGATTAAAACAAATAGTAAGAAATTAATAAACATAAGATAAAATCTAAGAAGCAATTGAAAATATACTAGAGTATATAAAACTACAAAAACACAAAATGTTCAAAAGTTGCAATGGAGGAGCAAAGATTATTTAGTGCTGAAAGCAAATAAAGCACAATGGCTAAACTGATAATCGCACAAAGGCAGGTTTTCATTTACAGTAAGACTGTGCCCTCCAGAAATGCAACAGAATAAAATGTAGCCTGAAAAGCAGAGGAATTAACAACCACATTTGATGCTGAAAGCGTTTTAAATCATTTCGAGAGAGAGAGGGAAAATATCATTTTTAAGGTAAAATCACAGACCGAAAAAGATAACAGAGAGCACTCTTGTAGTGGGCAAAAGTGAAACATTCCGTTTAAGTTCAATTTTACACACTGTCGAGACAATTAAAGCAACAAAAAGAACAGTATAAACAATATGGGGAATGTTGCCCATGGTCACAAATGCTGCCTTTTTTTTTCCTAATTGTGCTGGTCCAATGCCTAAGGGCCCAGGCAGCTCCCTAAGCTCCCTGGCATTACAGTGGGCCCCAAGAATACTGGGCTTTATCTGCAAAGGGCCAGCAGCCAGCATACAATCAGTATGCTAAACCATTCGCACAGATGCACAATGGAGTACATACATACACGGCAAAGGTCATTTGTAACACCTGTGCCCCTACAAGTATGTTCTTTTCTATTTTCCTGTCAGTCATCCCCGAGGAAGTTCTGTTGTCTTGTGAAGATCTAGACAGAAGCGGAGTGAAGAGCACAAAAGAGAAATGAGCAGGTCTGTGTTTTGTCTTTGTTTGTAAGAAAAAAAGGTGGGAAAATAGTCTGCTTTTTTGCAACTGTTTCTCTCTAGAGAATCGACTGAAATGTGCAGAAAAACTAAGAAGAAAGGCACAGCATTTTGGTATTTTGTGTTTCTTTCAAGTACATTTGGTGAATACGTAAGGCAGAAAAGAAGCCATGAGGGTATAAATAATAGGAGGGAAGGAGGAGGTGATAAAGAAGGGGGATGTAGGGGCTTTAAAACAACAAATCATGAGCACAGGAAATGTAATAACACCAAGTGACAAATATGACCGTAATTTGCCACAATGTTGGTGGTCTTGGATAGACCTACCCCAGTGTAATTTACAGTACAGTACTGTATGTATTTACAGTGCATGAAAGGAGGCTACTGTGAGTGTTTGGATCCAAACCAAAGAAATATACAGTGAAAATATCACATATCACAATTAAATGAGCTTTCTGCTGTGAGGCCATTCTTGCTGTCAGCACTGTATGAAAAATAACCCTTAGACACTTCACACAGGCTGACAGACAAACGACACACACACAACATACAGGAACACATGTTTCTGAATCAGTACTTACAAGACTTAGGTTACAGTTTTCCCACCAAATTTACATCCGGATTTTGGTATTAAACTGGCAAAAACATCAAAGTTGACAGTCATGTTTAGCTCAAATCTGAGTGAAAATAGAAGTTCATAACTATCAAAATACAGAGCTCAATTTCAGCTAATTTTCTCTTTCAGACCATTTTCAAAGACTATGTGTAGCAGATCATATTTTTATTGACACCTGCCTGGCTCCGCCTAGCATGTTTGAGTCTTCAGAGGAGGAAGCAGAAGCTCTATCGTCTAAAATATAAGGTGGATACTAGGAATGCAAAAATTCACATTATATAATATTTAACTGTCCAGTACGGCATCCATGGTTCATTGCACGGTTGTAAATTGCAGTTTTACATACAAGCTTTCATGTATTATTATAAGTATTTGTCTCTGAATTGGCTCTGTTTGTGTGTGCCTCTGAGTCCATACGATGGGATAAGGAAACCCCACGCCCTCCAAGTTAATATCCAATCACCATGCGCTAAAGTTGGGTAAGGTACACTACACATGGGATGAGCGTTGAGGAGAGGCTGCAGTATGAGTAAAGACCGCCGTCTTTCAAATCCGGGGTTTGAGGAAGTTTCGGTTTCAGCGTCGTGTATAAATGACAAGGAAAAGAAAACGGTAAACAAAAAAGTGACTGGCTGAAAAAATCTTTTTACAAATGTCACCCAATCAAATGGAAACAATTACAGAGTTTGGCTAATAGAGTTAGCAGGCTGTCACTCAGACACCAGCTGATCCCTGCATGATGCAGACGGGGTGACAGTGAAATATCAATGCTTTAAGACCCTTTTATGTGTGAAAGTCCGCAAAAAATATACAAAAATAGTCAATACTCCAAAAGCCAAGGCCATCAGAACTGAACAGAACTGAAAACCGTGACCAAAAAAACAAGTACGTATTCAAGCGTAAACTGACAGTATTGTTGCATCCCTATTGGATACTGAATAGGGAGTTACAAAAGTCTTCGCTATCTATAACAACGTTAGCATTTAGCACATTGGCTAAGATGTAGCATACCTATTTGTTTGCAAAGCAAAACCTGCAACCCTACATGATGACTGTGATGCGTAAGCTATATTATAATGACACAAATCTTCATTAGCACCAACCTTTTTTTCTTCACAATCAGAAACAATTCACAATTCAGCACAATCAATGACCCACAGCCAAAAAGAAACACTTACTGCCATCAGTAATCAGCTGTTTTCATCATAATGCCAAAAAAACAGCCAAATAGCTTCCAAGCAACGTTTGCTATGATTGGATCGTGGAATGAACTGCACAATTAATATCCAAGTGTTTCTCAGCCACAATTTAAAATCAATGTTAGAACAGAAAATGTAAAGACACTCAATTGACAATATTTCAACTATTCATTCTAACTTTAAATACTTTTTGGATGCATGATATTGTGTATAGGACCCTAAACCACATAGTAGGACTAGTGATAATTTGGGTTTCAAATGGGTTCAAATAAAATTCATAATTGGAACTTTGTTTTTCCGATCAAGCAAGTTCTTCAAGATGGTGACATTTACAATTGTGTGATACAATCAGCTTGTTCAGTGACTCTGACACCAAGCCAACAAAAGCCACAGGGGTGGAAAAAGGTAAATCTCCACCTGCGGTACTCTGGGATTACCTGTGCTCCAGTGCCAACACCGCTCTGGAGGAGAAACAGCTGGGCACAGCTAATAACGGCAGGCAGGTTTTGTGGGAGGCTTAAGAGTGTGCAGTAAACGGAACAGCCATGTCTTGTTAAGGAAATCCCTTTGTTTCAGTCTGTTTTAGTCATTTAGTTTCTGTTGGATCAAAGTCCACACTTTTAATGGTTAGACAGAGCTTTCTGTGAGCTTCTGAGTCGACAGCAGAGCTCTTGTAAGTTAAATGACACCACATGTCCAAATAGACGTCTAACCAAGGACGGTTCAGCGGGGCAGATTTTAAGAGAACAGACCTAAACGAGACAATAGAGGGGTTTAGAGGCTCAGAGAGCAACTGAGTGACAGACGTGACTAGAAAAACTCAGAAAAGAAATACAAAAATAGCACAAAAGAGGATGGCATAAAGTAAACTTAGTTGAAACAAAAAAAGTCCGTTTAAATTAGCCCCACCAGCAAGTGTTAGATATTGTTGGTACTTTTGACCCATCATACAATAAGTCTCATTTACACAAAATAGTGGATTAAGCCGCACTCTGAGTCCAGTGTCTGAATAAAGAAATGAGTGCTGTCAGCACTTACATCCCAAAATACACTTCACAGGCCCAGACTAGGCAGTCATCCGACGCTGTGACACTGAACTCACAGCTGCGGAGTCTTCATGTGACAAGTGGGTGATGTTATGCAAGTGTTTGCCATGCATCACCGCAACACCTTTGATATCAGTTAGCATATCTGAAGTCAAAACATTGAAGAAATCCTCTGCTCAAAGGCCAGGTTCTGACTTTTGTGGATTTGGTAGTAGATCAGATGGGCTATAGGAGAAACCAGAGACCTGATTTATAGCACTCAGCTAACTAAATTATAATAATCTATCTTTTAACTTTAATAAATGTAGCGTCGAATTGGTTCAGGTCTGATGTTTTATTTGTATTTACTGATCAGTTTGTGTTAAATGATTGGCTGTATTTCATTACATCCAATCATATTCATGCAGGTGTACAACCCAGAAATGGCACACTCATCACTGTTATTTAGATGATAAATTATACTGACTGCTATAAGTATCGGGAATTTGATTTGCTTTGTGTTGCTTTTTCTTTTTTACGTTGCTAAGGTTGTATGTTTATGTAAAGTTCCACTTCATTGCTGGCTCCTTTTCCCGCATGTCATTCCCCACTCTCTCTCTCCCGGAATTTCCGACCCTATTCTCTGTTCTATCTCGACAATAAAGGCATAAAAAAAAACAAAAATTAATCTTAAAAAAATGTAGACATTGCCAGATTAATTTTACAAATTCAACATTAAATGACAGATTAACTCATGCAAAATGTGCCTGCTTAATGTCTTATTAGAAGACTGATAATTGGTTATTTTTACAGAATACAGAATAAACAAGAGATGAGCTGTTAGAAGCTTTGAGTGTCTTTATGCTTACCTGAGTTAACTGCCTTCTAGCTTAAGCTTCATATGTATCTTATTGATATAAAAGTGATATCAATCTTCTGAATTCAGTCTTGCCAGGAAAGCAGAGACACATATTTCCCAAAAAACATGTGATTATTCCTTTATCAAAAAATTTTTTTTAAAAAAATGACTCATTGGAAAACAAACCATTTGTGTTGCTCATCCCCTGGAGACACTTCTTCCAAACATACAGACACACTCATTCATTTGCAAAGTAAAACACAGGGAACCAATAAATGCCTGGCATTCTTTCTCAGGCTGTATAAACTACAATTAAGTGGAACAGTTGAACACTGTCATTCACTCAACTATGCGGGGGAAGGAATGCGAGTGTGTTTGTGTGTCTGTGTGTGGCCAGGACAAGGTGTCTTCAACCACACTCTCTCTTACACCGTGCTGACATATCTGATCTTCTTCACATGTATTTGTATAGGTGATCGTAATCACATGGAAGTTATGAAAACATTTAATTACATTGCTGTAAATCAGGGTTTTCTTTCTCTTGCCATGCGTCTAACAACACAATGCTCAATGAGGCAATCTGCAGACAGGAGAGTCAAGGTCATGGACATGATAACACCTCCCTGCTGCAGCACAGATGTTCAGGGCCAGATACCAACTGAGAGGGAATGCAGGAGGAATAATGCTCGCAACCTCAACTTACAACCCAGAATACAGAAAACTGTGTATTACAATTCCTATAGCTAATTACATAAAGAATGTTGTTTACATTTAAATCAAAGAGAGAAAAGAAGCACATTTTGACATTTTGATTTTTTTTGGCATTTTTCCTTTTAAAAAAAAAATGATGCCCTCAAAAATATTTTTTTATAATTTGATAGTAATTATTCGTCTGTCAATCAAAACAACAGATTCATCATTTAAATTCACGTCATGAATGAAGCTCCTTCATTGAGAATTTTCTGAAAATATTCTCTTCTGTGTTGACATAAAGAAATCCAGGCTTAAATCAGTATAATTTTTTTTTCCTTTTCTTTTTTTGTACTGTGCATTGATACAATTTTCAGAAACTGCTTCAGGCTGCCAGCGGGTGAATGCTCAGCGAGAAGGTAACAAGCAATGAATGAAGTCTCCAGGGCAGACTGGAACCATGAACATTACTACTCGATGAACATCTGAGCCAACTGGGTCACCAGGACACATTTAACTGCAGAATAAATCCATGATCAGACACAAGCAGTTTATGTGGTTTGTTTTTTCTACCACCCTCCTCCCCCAAAAAACAACCATGGTGGGTCAAACATTTAGTTTCTCCCAAATATCCTTGCAACAATCTTTGATAATTCCAGTGATCATCTTGAATGTTTAAAACTTGATATTAAGGTATATTTCTGGTTAAAGCGTGTCGCAAATGTTAAGCCTAAATTATGTCAACTTTTGCCAACCTACTCTACAGGTTTTGCTTTAAATATTAGGCTTCATACTGTATATTCTTCTGACATGAGAACAGGTTAGCTGCCTTGGCTGATTAAAAGCAAGTTACAGTATTTGAGATGAGAAACACCTTCAGAGCACAAACAGCCTGTAAAGGCCAGCAGCCCGTCTGAGAGGCTTATCCTCACTCCATTAAATGTTCAGTGGAAAGTAAAGTGGCTGAACAGGCCATTGATTATCACTCAGGCAGAGCTTGAAAGTCAAACTTCCCATGAAAAGAGACACACACTGAGGTGGCAAAGAGGAAGCTTTGTTATTACCAAGAACAAAACTCGGTGCATCTGCCTTATTTGGTCATCTATTAGAACAAAAACGCAGTGAAGTCTTCAGTATTCATTCAGTAGAATACATACTGCATGTTTAACCATTGTGTGTCCTCCACCTCATCCCCTATACGGTATTTAAGTAATAAAACATTTAATCTGCACAAAATGAAGTAATACATGTTTATTACATTAGCCTCATGCTGAGGCATTTCATGTTACAAGTGCATGTCTGCACGATACATTTATTTTCTTAATTGTGCCCCTGGTAATAGCAAACCAGATGTGGATCGACTGTCATAATGTGAAGGGAGGGAGTCGGACTTTGCCCTGCAGCACCAAACTCATCCTAAAAACTTAGAATCCTCTCACATGATTGAGTCACACATCATGCATTTGTGTATGCAGACAGAGACTTGTTAATGTACTGTATTGGTCAATCACAGATGTTAATAAATGAGGCAAACTTGAAAACCTCTGAAACAGTCCTCTGACTGACCTGTCTCTGTAATGACAAAGCAGAGAGAGTGGACAAAGCCCTGATGATCTCCAACTGGGCAAAAATCCGTTATAGCATTGGCCTATGTTCTATGAGGACAGAAATTAGATGGGGAAATTCAGCTACAGGAAATTATATATCCATATGTGTTTATCCAATCACATTGTGCTGCCTTTGTTTAAAACACAATATGTAGTAAAAGAAGAAGGGCCCAGTAGATTACATTAATATCCCTACAGTATGTAATCAGACCCTTCATGGTTATAAAAGTTAAAAACAACTTGCAAGATATAGCCCAACACTTTTGAATATATGCTCCCCATTGTGCCAGTAGTATAAAAAAAACTTTTATTGATACCACTCACTGTTAAGTTTGAGCTGGGTGACGGATAGCTTAGCTTAACATGTCATGAATCATCTGTCAAAAGACCGAAAAATAGTTTGTCTCACAATGTCAAACTTCTCCTTCAAAATATTGTTTATGGATCAGTTTTCTTCAAAGAACCGGGTTCCTCTGTCTCAATGATATTTTGCTTTCTGAGCTGTCATTTTTATGTGCTTTTTTGGTAACCTCTCTGCAAAGAGACTATACACAGTATGTTAAATATTTGTATCATATCCATTAAAAAAGCCTTTCCATCCACATCAAGTCCACGTCCTATAACAATAGCCAATGGGTTCAGAAACTTTCCATCCACAAACTCTCCTAATTTTTAAAACAAAGAAAGAAATACATTTTTTATGAATTCAATGACTTCTAGAGGCAGACTTTCAAAAACATTAACTGGTGTCTGAGTTATTTTCAGAAGTCACTCTTAGAAACCAAGTGCATATCCCGCTGCTGTTGGTGCCATATTATTACTCTGGGTAAAAACGGGTCCTTAATTAAAAACAAGATCTTGTAGTAACTGCAATGATATATGTACACATCAAAGAACTTTCTAATGCAATCTGCAGACTGAGTTGCAGCCAGTAGTGTAGCTCTTGACATCAACCATTCCAGAGATTAATGTATTAAATTGATGATTGGAATATGAATTACTTACAAAGCCAACAGCTCCATTTCTAAGTGAAGTATATAAGTGGAAACCACATACTTATACAGTATGGGGTTTTTTCTTTTTTTCAGACTCTAGTCCATCAACAGTGTTTGCCCGGAGCTGCAATACTACAAGTGGCAATAAAGCACTGCAGTGAGAAGTCAAGAGTTCAACATGGATGAGAACCATGCTTCTGGAACTCAATAATTTACTGACCCTTTTTTCACAGAAAACCTGCTTGTGTCAATCACGTCCACTGGGCAAATATGGTTTTAACTGTGTTCCTGACAAATTGCTTTTCACTTCACTTTTGCGACGAAGGATTGAAGTGTTTATGAACAGACTAGAACCCATTTTTTTCCATGAAGAGTTAAAAGCTTATCCTCCATTAAGCTTTTCCCACTGATTCATAAAAGGTGATTAAAACTGCTCATCTGCTTGTGATTTGCGAATTTATCTGTATGAACAGCTTTTTATTCGGCACTATTTGTGGTGCTGCTGTTGATCACACATGTTGGCACTGGGCTCTAGGGTTGGTTGTTGACGTGCATACACGGTTAAAGCCCAGATTTCCAGCTTTGTTCACTCTGTTGGGTGGATTTAGGATTTCAGCCCTAAAGTCTCTCTTTGCTTACATGATAATTGTGACCTAATAAAAACTTAAAGTGGTGTTTTTTTCTCTTGTGTGCTCTAATAAAATGCTTTGAGAGTGCAAACTGAGCCTTCTGTACAATCTGAACATATCTTGGCAAAGTTGGGATGATCTTCTGGTTGAACAGAGGTTCCACTCGACTGTTTAATGTAATTGCAATGATTTGTAAAACAAGGCTGAAGGCAACAGTCTGCAATAAACCTCCTTGCCAACTCTGTTTGGAATAAAACTGCTTTAAAAAGCTGGCCCAAGTCCACACTTGATACCTATCTAGAATGCTAAAATAAAGCGGCTGTTTGAAATGAGTAAAAAAGTGTAGGTACTTTGGCTGATTGCAGGTAAAGTGTGAGTGTGTTCCCTTTGGATCTAATTGCAGTGGAAAATCACACGCAATGGGAATCAAATGTCTGAGAGATGAATGTCTGAAGTTTCCTTTGATCTCTGTGTTCATACATTCAGATTCCCAACATGAGTTAGTTCATGTACTTCATAACATAGTCCCTGAAGACTGCAGATGTCACATTGCTCCTACCTACATCTTGGCGCAGTCCTTTTCAATCTTTCTCCCTCAACAACCTGAGGCCATTTTTTTCCAAAAAGGTTATTGGCTATCATGCCACTCTGCAACCCCTAGTTAAATGGCCTACCAAAAGAAGGCCTCGGGCTGCATTGTAACCAGGCGAGCCATGGCTGTAATGAAATGTAAGAAGCATAGCCTGGATCCAAAATTATTCTTTTTTTTCTTTTTTTTGAGCATGAAGTTTGAGTCCAATTTACACAAACTGAGAGTTAAATTAGCAGATGGAAGAACTGAAAACGTAATCTTTGAGGAGGGGGCAGATTTGATAAAAACTAGTAAGTGGACATCTAAAAGTAGCAAGGGTATGTAATAAATGCCCAGTGACACTGTGGGTGAAATACAATCGAAGTACCTTTTAATATTGCAACAACAGGTCAGCACGGCTGTGACTCTGCCATAGGCATGAGGCCATGTGCTGATATTCAGTACAACAGCACAACCTGAAGTAGAACATTGCTTTTATACAGCAGTTAAACAAGCTGCATAAAAACAAAAAATAAGCAACATAAGATAGAACTAGGGCTGGGAAATTAATCAAGGTTCCATTTCAATTACGATTTTGGCTTCCCACGTTCAAGAAAACAAGATAATAAAGATTAAACCATTACTGTGCCGCATGACGTGTTGGGCTTATTTTGTCAATATATGTTTTGTCATGTGTGGTTCATGTTTCAAAGTGTTTGTTTCGATATTTTGGCCACACGAGTACACAACTACTACCTACAAACAGTACATTTACTTATTGTTATATATTGTTATCACATATATACACACTACTACTTATGGACTTGACTGGAAGCAGACCATTGATAGGTAACACAAACCAGTTTCTGTTCACTTACTTGTGGTGAAAGTATTAAAACATGATGGTAAGCTGTCTTAATTATGTAATGTCAACTTACAGTATTTAGCAAACCAAAGGCAAAGACATATGGTTGAAGTAGCAGTGCTGTTGTACTTATGTACTATATCAGTGTTGTCCAATCAAATCATTAGTTAGGAATGAACTGTTAAAATAAAATACATTTATTACAACAGAACATACAGTAGACTTTATAATCATAATTACATAGGCGACTGTGTGATTTACTCTTACAGCATATAGACTTTTGCTAATCCCTTTATCAAATACAGTACATTCAATAATATCTCTTCTACAGAATTTAAATGTGTCTTTTTGCTGAATGGGTGAAATGTGCCTTACAAAGTAGTAATAATAAACCAGACAGACAAAAAAAACTAAAGGTATTTGCTCCTGAATCTTCATTCAAAGCAAGTTCGACACCATGCATTCCCCGCATAACACAAATGTCTCCCAACGGCTCTCCTGCTAGCTAATGAGCCTGCACATCAAATACTCGAGATGCTTTGAGAGAATGAGTTCCAGCGTTAGCCTCAGCCTAATGAAGGTAACACTAGGTCCTCTCCCTGTAATAACAAGGTCAGTCCTGTGGGCTGAAACTGGCCTGCTGATCCACCTGTTCTCTTCATCGCCACTGAGGAATTACTGGGATCTGATCCGCCAAGGGAAGGCTGGGTTTACATGTGTTTTGATCAAGGCCGTCAGAATAAATTGAAATGGTAGAGTTTGATATTAATTATAGAAAATCATAAAATCAAAGCAAGTTGAATTCTTAAAAACCTGCTTCTTGAATCTTTATTTCAAAAGCTGGTTGAACTGAATGCATGACCACCTTCTAGAGTTGATTCTATCTTAAACCTAGTCACTTGGAGGATATTGATTGTATTGATTGTTAGCTGCCTGGCTGGAGAGGAGATGACTCACACACAGAGGTAACCTTGAGAAGCATTTCAGGGGTCGTGCTATTACCATGACCTTTGAAGCTCTTCTTTCAAAATATTAACTCGTCCAATTTACTTGCAATCCCCGGTCCTGGAGGGATTACTGTGCAGCATCACACTGACGTCAACCACTGCAGGACTTCAATAATTTCCAGCAAAGATGGACAAGTTGTAGGGTACCTTAAAAGGGATAAACATCTAGTGTTAATTTGTCTACAAAAGAAGTCTTTCATGATAGACGGAGAAGAAAGTAATGCATAAAAACACACCCTTGGTGTCAAACGTCTGCACTTCCCTTTAAAAACTCCAAAACTATACAGAGCAGATTTGTTTGCAGAAGTAATTATGCAAAGTGCTGTAGCTGGACACTGACCTCAGAACAGGAAACTAAGGCCAAAGGAGTTCAAACGGCCCGGAAAAAAACCACAAACCTCGAGGGAATTTCTGGGTTTAGATGCTAGGCTGTCCAGATGAGCATGGTTTACTATTTAGGGTACTACTTTTTTGGAAGGACTATAAAACATCTTATCCAGAGGACAAAGAATAAATGAATCACCTTAGGGTCACAAATGAACAAATAAAGCCATGTTAGGTGTTGGTCTGCAGCCTTTAATAAGATACTAGAGTAGTAAGGTGTATGACACAATAGACACAGACACTCTGAATTAGCCTTAATAACGTCATACTCAAATAACACAACATTTGCTGTTTTCTTTTTTTCTGGTTGATTTAATGCATTACTGAGGTTGCAGTGACCATGAAAAGTCAAGTCTAATATTTTAACTAACTGATCAGCCCCATGCCGTCACACTCCCATAATGCTTGAGTTGTGATAATGAAGACACTTTTGTGCCTTAATAGTATAATGTGAGCATGTGTGTAGTGTGTGTGTGTGTGTTGGTGTGTGTGTGTGTGTGTTCCCTTTTCACAGTACAGAGAAAAAGATATAAGAAAGTAGTCGAGGTCTGAGAGATTCCTTCAGGCAAGGAACCTGCTACCATTGTTGGTCAGACACAAATCGATTCTTTTCAAAATGTGTGTAAAAGTGTGTGCGTGCCATGTGTGAAGGTGTGATGACCTGTGACCTCCCGGCCCACAGGCACTTCTTAAAGCTCTCAGTTGCTTCCCTGAACCTCAGGGTTGGCAACCACCGCTCGGCCTCACAGCACCACAGGAAGAAAAAACCAGCGAGTAAACAAGGAGCAATCATGAATCACAGCTTTCAGCACACAATCGGAAAACACACATTAGAGAAAAAAACAAAGCTTACGCTAACACCATTACATATGCATTTATGCACATTCAGGCAGAGACAAACAATTGCAGCATCGTCTGCAGGGGATTGAGATACAAGAGGGATACATGCTCACTTACTCTGCTGGAGCAGTTCCTGGTTCTTATGAGCATATTTCAGGTAATAATGACCTCAAAGACACCTGAGAGAAACGATGTTCATTTAGCCTGACCTCATTTTTACAGCAGCTGATCTGTGGAATGCTCTGTAAGACAATGGACTCCACAATAGGCTTCTGGCTGTGTAACCTTACTGTCTTACCTGTATGTACAAAATTGTTCGATATCTATAAGAAGTTTGTTATAATCCAAATTAAACATAAAAGTTTCAGTATCCTAAATATTCTGATTATTCTGCTATTTACATCCAATATTAGCATCCTCTGCAGGCCGAGTGCAAACACATGTTACTACTTATTGACCCCTGCATGAGATTGCGTGTCATCTGCAGTTGTCAATTTGGCAGAAGCAGTTTAGCTTTGAACAAAACATGTGTTTTGAATGTCAGCATAGGACAATTAGCTCCATAGCAGTATAGCACTATAGCTAGTAGACCATTTTGCATGGCATCCCAACTAGTTTTGCACATGTGCTAATAGCTTACTGTCATACTGATAGCAAAGCATTTTGTGACTCAATGACCAAGATGTGTCCTCCTCTGATTCTATCTTAGACAAGTAAACAGAACGGTCAGGACTGCAAGATGCAGATTTTTTCATGTAACATTGCTTAGCAGATGAGCTTGGCAGATGTCATCTACATGTGATCTGCCACGCCCACCCAGGCTTGACAAATGGTCCAGACTGCAAAATGAGTAGGTTTTCTGATAGTTGTGAAAGTTATCTTAATTCGTATTTGATTTATTCTTAATTAGACTCTCAGCTTTGGTATCATATGTGCATTTTTACTGCTTCTATAGCCAAATTTGTTGGGGCTCTGAGGCGAAGGTATACGTTATTTTACTGACTATGTTGACTTAAGATCTACTTATTGACACATACAGCTAGGTTCAATAGATGAAGGTGCATTCTGTTAAAAACTGAGTACTTTCAGCAGACCCTCAGCTATGAAACAGTGAGGAGCCACACCTTGAAAGCAATTTTTATTCCATGTCAAACTTTTTGGTTTGCAGCAAATAAACAGCATTGTTCCAGATGGTTTCATACCAACTATTCTCAAGTGAAGCTTATTAGCTGCATTATTCCAAAAGAAGAACAAAGGGAATGTGACATTTCCCCCCCCACCAACAAACAAAGGAATCCTCTTCTTTGCCATAGCCTACACAAAGATGTCCTCAGCCTCACCATCCACAGCGAGGAAGTCCTCATTAGCAGTGGGACTCAGCTCATCACTGTCACCAACACAAAGACGACAGGGAATCTTGTTAGCTCAGGGGAAGCCACAGCAGGCCGGCCTCCTCCCAATCAAGCCATCATTACTTAAAGTCCAGCGTTCTGTAACAAGTGCCGCGCGCTATTTTGGGTCACAACAGTCAACCTCTCGCAGCCCGTGAGTGTCAGTCGCCACAGCAGCATGAGTAAGAACATGTGCCCTCTGATCTTTGCACGACTAACTCCAGCTAGGCCGGCCAGATGTCTCAGTCAAACTGGTCCCTGTGGGGTTTGCTGCACACACCAGTGATGGAATTAGGCTGCAGGCCTCTGAGTCCCTATTGTACTTTCTGCTGCACAGATAACGCACGGAGGAGAGGGTCTATAAATGTAAAATAAGACTCTGAGGACATGGTCACTTATTGCTAAAGTAATTAGACTTTATTAGCCTAGCTAGTACTGTTATTATGAAGATATTAAAGCTATCAGTCCAAGTGAAACCATGTGGGAAACTGTGCTTCAAAATCCTGTAATCTGTGTGTAAGAACTATGCACTTGTGAGGCACTCCGTTCTTTTATTTCTCATTTTACCCTTTTTTTTAGACAGTGTTTACAGGCCGTCAAACAAAGCTGGTAAAAGGGCGAAGCAAGGCACAGCAACACTCTGGGGATGCATAATTTAGATCAGTGGGATGAAAGGGACAAAGCCATCTCGACACGAGCATATGCTTTTAATGGCCATCATTTAGATTATTATGTATCATCCAATTACCGCTGGCAGGTTTATTATGCAGATATTAAACTCTCAGCAAAGAGAGAGTCGCAGGTTTCTCTTAGTTGTGAGTACCATGATGACACTTCAAAGGTTTAAGAGCCTGATGTTTCGATGATGGACATTTTCATTCTACAGCCAAGATACCATAGAAGGGAATGGGTTGGTATACATTAAACAAAAGAAGGCTGGGGGGAAAAAAACAGGGAATTATTTTAATTGCAATTTGTAAAACGTGGCTCGTTTTCAAGGACAGTCTGGCAGCATTCCCAGCTATAATGTCTAAAACACTGTAACCTATGGTGGAATAAAGGGATGACGTAAACACACATACACCCACAGGTTCAAACAGGGCTGTTGCCATGTATATTTTACTGTACATGTCTTTTGGCTCTCGTATATTGGTTAAAAAAAAACTGCAGTGCTGGGCCAATTAGTGACAGATTGTCAGAATCTACCACAAGCCAAGAAAGAAGAATAAAAAAGGGCTCCCATTGTTCAGTGGCTGAGATCATTAAATAAATACCCTTAGTGTCTGGGATTCCAGTGTGGGGTTCCCTTCATGCAATGGCTTCTCGAGTGAACAAAGCAAATAGTTAGGAGCAATTAAAAGCTCTTATTGAGCCTTTAAGCCTGCGTTGGCTATTTGCAACCAGCGATCTAAAATAGTAATAAAGAGGTGACTCCCCGCAAATGTCAGCCCAAATGAGCAAGTTCACGTCGTGTCAAAGTATTACAGACTCCTTTCTTAAAAACCACACAACAGCAAAACATCTCTGACTTTATAACAACTCTCCTCCAGTATTCCTGAAACTCACTGGATTGTGTCGTAACACAGTTTGTCAGTTTGAAAATCAAAAGAAAACGAACTGGAAAATTGGTGTCATACACATTTTTTTGTGCTCTTGATGTTGGGTAGACGAGGCTTAGCATGTTTCCTTTTTGAGTCACCACTGAAATTTAAGAAAAGGGAGCTGGTAAAAGGCTGTATTATACCCAGCATGCTCACACTGTACAGCCTCTGCGACAGGGAAGCTGGAAAGAACATTTGGTGTGTTATGTTTAGTTTGGAATGTGTTACATAAATGAAACTTCCAATAATATGTTAATTACAACTCATGTTGTCACGCCCTAGAATAACAATAAAACCCACATGTATGCTGAAGAGGGGCAGATTCATTTCTTGCTCTAATAGGACCAAAAACATCTGCCTCAGTACAGTGAAAGAAAGGAAGTCCAGCACTAAATAAAGCCATCACTCAGTGTCAGACACTTTTAAAATACAGCACGAGAGCTAAAAACATGCTCTTTATTCAAGCTGTGGTCACTGCTAATGTTACTGACAGCTGTCTTTGTCTTACAGAGTGAGCAAGACTGGCGCCAGAGGGGATCTGAGAGACTCCTAAATTTTGAAAACATTGTCAAATTCTTAAGTGCTTTGGCCTGTAGTTCCAAGAACAGATGTGTCCAAAAACTGGTGAATTTCAGAATAAATATAACAGTTGTACATGCTGGTAGGGTTTCCTGCTTCAGGCTTAAGCTTAACTCTAGCCACAAAGCCATCTAGAAGCCTGAAAATGTCAAAAACAATAAATAGATACTATGGAAGGGTCAAGTCATTATTCTGTATCTGGTGCCTTTGTTATCCCTGGTGTTAGGCCTAATGTATTTTGGTGGGCTATAAACTCCTCCTCTTTAGAACCTCAGACCTTAAAAAAAGTCCTCCAGGCTGTTTGTGCCAATCAATAGGTGTTTAGGTTAACAATTCTGCAATCTAACATCTTGTCTGGAGTTGCATGCTAAAACTCTAAACAACAGTTTTTCTGTGCTATCATATTTTGAATTGGTTATGAAATGGACTGCTATTAATACTGATGACTCTTTATGACCAACAAAAGCAAATGAGACCACCAGGAACAAGATATCAAATTCTATATAGTCATTTTTTTATATGTGTAATCACTGCTATAGGGTAGGTGTCAGATGAGTAGATTAAGGAACGCTGACATAACAGACTCTTTTTTCATACATTTTCCACTGGAAAGATTCACAGTAAGTGATACATTTGACTTTTAAAGGAAAGCGAGATCATATATGTTGTCAGAAATCACAACTATATGAATAGGATCAGCAGAGAGATAGAAGCAGCTTTCCAGTAAGCTGGTGTCTAAGTATGCTTTTAGCCCTCCCAACAAAACCTGATCTTTACTGATGTGCAACCCCACTTTTACAGGTATTATCATTCTTACTTCAATGTTGTTTGTGTCTGTGATTATTGCCCTAGACTTAACCGTGACCTGCCATCAGAAGCAGGGCTCCCATGGCTTGCACACAGAATGTAAAGTCTGATCCAAAGTGTTGTTCTGTGTCCCAGTGCTCACCTAGTAAGCATGCTGCTTGACAATAAAAGTTATCGCAACATCACAGAAAAAAAAAGCAATTAACAAAAATGTTATAATGTAAGACTATATGCATGGAGCCATGTTCGCCATCCATTAAAAACCAAACAAGATTACTGCTGCAAAATTGTACAACCAAAGCCTCAGTGTCCCCTCATTAATCTGCAACTCATGTAATGTATGCACCACTGAGGTCTGAGTGTGATAACCTCTCCTGTCCTACTCTGACTCCTCAAATGCTTTTAAGCTAATATAGATATGATCATAAGCATACAACAACATACTCTCTCATAAACCTGACTATCTCTCCTTTATCCCTTTGAATACTTAGTGTAGCTATTAATTTACTCCCGCGTGATAAGAGCTGCTTGTAAAACCTTTTTTTTTTTTTCATTACACTGGAGCATGGAGCATATAGATAGATGTGTCCCAGCTCTCAGCATGAGTCAGGGGCCACATACAGACACTGCTGGCTACAGGGAGAAAGGGTGACCGAAAGACTCGCAGGGTACCTGGACGGACAAAACTTATCAAATTCATCACCCCCCTTCTCTCACTACTCTTTGTTTCACCATAAATCAGTTCATGCAGTAACATAAGAGTGCACATGTTGAAAGTTCCAATGCCGATAAATATCAGGAAATCTGCAGCCATAAGTAACTCATACCTGTACAAATGTGCAGAAATGCCAGTAGACAGTAAATCCCCGTCAAACAGGCAGGCATCATTCAAGAGCAGCTGGACGCGCTGTAAATCCAGTGAGAATGCGCTTTTCTATGTTGTCTATTTCATCTAAATCACAACTTCTGCTGCAGAGCCGGGGAATGGAAGAGAGTTCCTGAACTCCGCACTAACACTGGTGATAACGTTCAGCAGTGCTCCAAAGAAAGTGAATTCCTATAAGAATCAAAGTTCAGATCAGTCGCAGACATCGTTGCGGGTAAACTCGAGAAGTAATCCACTCCACAGCACTTGGATTCTCTCCACTCCGCTCTGACTCCTCACTTCCAAACGCTGATAACTTCGCGGAATTCATCGGTGATCAGATCCGCTTTTGGTTCCACTTCAGGATAAGCTTTCTACAGCCGAATAGCGAGCAGGAATCCACAGGGCTAAAGAGTCTAGCTGCCTTCACTTTAATGGTTTGAACGCGTAGTTTTAGCCCGGTTTGGTGGGACTGGCGCTGGTTGGATGAGGCGCCGCGCGTCTCTGCGCACACTGATGGTTTGGTTTTCCTCTCCAGTCAGAGGCTTTTCTGTTGTGCAGAGGAGATTCCTGCGAGTCAGGCACCATTTAACCGCATAAGGATCCATTCACAGCGCGAGGCTCCACTAGGCTTTGCACTTTCAAGCCCCTTGAGAAAAAGATCCAGGCATGAAATGCTGGTAAAACATCCAAACTACTGCAAAACTATGGAATTGCAATATCCAATTGTTGCTAATCAAGTCCTATAATCAAGGCAGTATGAAGCTTTCTGAAATGCATTAGACTTAATCCTGCAGCACACTTTGAACCCAGTTGGCTGCACCAATTAAACGATTTGTTTTAAGTGTCCATCACCTTTAAATATATTCAAAAATATTATTTTATGAGCTGCTAAGAATTCCCCAGCCAGACATTAATATTCCAAAGTGTGCCTACAGTTAAAAGTGAACATGATTTGACCTTGATGAATGATTTATTTTATTTTCATCCTCCCTTTTCAAGAGGGACGTGCACTGTTACTGTCTCATTAAAAACCTAAAGGGAAGAGCCCAGGTTATTCACAGGCTAAAGAAGGAAGAATCACTATAGTATGTTCAGAATGGGGCGGTTTACTTTACTTACTGCACTCATCCACACCCAGCAGCAGCAGCCGCAGCAGCTCAGTGCTCCATCTTTCGATGACAAAAATCAATGTAGTTTTCACCCTCTGACCTCTCAACATACCACTGGGAAATTAAACAACATTTTAAGTGCATTAGAAACATAATGCCGCACATATTACACGCTGAAGTAATAACCACACGGCCCGATTGAATCGCAGTTAAATACAATACATTCCGAGTAAAGAAGATTCATTTAACAGTTACAGTAAGTGTTTGAACCTCAGGAATGTCTTGTGTTGTCTACGTATGTAGGCGCGCCCTCTGCTGGCTGCCGGGCTGCAGCACAGTCTGGTGTGATGGCATTTGTCATTTAAAAAGAAAAAGCTCATTGCAGTCACTGGGGTTCTCTTCAGCAAATTTTGAAGACGATTAAGATCATAAATGGAGTTTAGGGTTTGAAATTGTTGCTTCATTACACACCAGGGTCTCCAAAGCTCAATTGGACGGAGTGAGAAAGATGCATGAAGCCACACAAATTATGTTAAGTAAAGAGCGTGCCTTGTTTCTATAACAAAAGGCACGCAATCGAAATTCCATAACACTTTGAAACAGAATAAGTTACGGAGAAGAGACGATAATTATATATTTAGGCAAAACTCAATCTATCTGTGTCCTCTTCATAAATCTTACTGAGACTGAAGTATAGTCCCAGGCCAGCCCTCCCTGACCTCTCACCTCAAATCCTTTAATTGCAGCCTGCGCACTACTGGCGGCTCTGCTGAGCAGAAATACAGCGATCGGGTAAATATGATAAATTACTTTCCAACCAAGAGTGCATTTATGCCTTTGAACAACAAGCTAACTTTTTTTTAACAATACCTTCAAATCTCCCCTTTGGCTTTACACATATTTTAAATATGTTTGCATAAACACAATGAAAGACTGAAGTATCACTGTGCTATATTCTATGCCATTTCCCTAAAACTTGACCTTAATTATTTTTAGAAATAGCTATTGTATTTCTCTTCCTCTAAAGACAATCAGGGGGTCTTTGTTTCTGCTGATATTTTCTATTTCCTCTGAGAAAATATAATCCATTCTATATATAACTCTGGCATCTCACTTGGCTGTGACTGAATGACAGAAACACTGTAGACTGCAATATGGCCCTGCTCATATAATGCACAATTAGTCCATAACATTGAGAGAAATATACTGGCAGGCATCACAGTAGTATTAAAGCAGAAATAACAAGAGCACAGAGGCTGAGCAGCGTTGCTCTTGCATTGTGTGCATTAGGCCTCAACACAACAACAGGTGCGGTGCACACATCTTAGCGCAGGGTTTGCAAATTCTTTCATGCATTTCACAATTGGGCACAATCCAAACTGTCGCCAACACCAGTATTTCCAAGAACAGATGGTGGAGAATGGACACAAAGACATGCACGTCTGCATGGCAACACAGCACACACACAAAAAATGGCAAGGAATACAAGGAAGCAGAGCCAAGCACAAAGACCTATTTTTATTTATTTATTTCAGCCCAGTTGATTCTGAGCCAGAGGAGAAAATATGTCCAAAAAAGCACAAAGCCAAACCAAAAAAATATTTATGATGAAATAAATAATTTGGACTCTGAACAGAGAAACAAACTTGGCCTGAGCCAGTTCGCAATTTGGGGATGTTTTGTCCACAAAAATACACACCGGTTTGTTTTCTCCTCTGTACCTGCTATCAAGTGTAAAATGCAATACAGATTTTTACGACTCTGGTAAATGGACTGTGAATGTAACATATCATTTCCATCAGCTGTGCCTTTCACTACAATATTTTTCTCCTTTCTGGCCTTTTATTTTCCATGCAGATTCCACCTCCTCCTCCCTGCTGCCCATTATCCGTGACAGCTCTTTGGCTCTTTCATTTCCCTCCGCTCGTTCATATCTTTGCCTATTTGTCAGCACCTACTCTGCACATCACCGCAGCTGCTCAGGGTCATACAGTGTTCAAGGAGAAGGAGCGGTAGCCTTCACATTCACCGTCCTCAACAAGCTGATGCAATAGCTCTGCCTCTGCTCCTCTGTATTTCCTTCAAATTGGCAAATTGGCGTCTTATCAGTCGTTTAGACTTGAACATCCTTTCAACTTCGCAAAATCTCGCTGTCATCTTTTTTTTTTTTTTTTTTTTTTTACCTGCTGGGCTACAAAAACGTAAGCATGAAAAAATAGGCCTCTTATCTTGAGAGAGGAAACATGCAGCTAAAGAATCCCTCTTCCCACCATTAGTTCTAAATAGAATACATCAGATGGAGGCCAGTAAAAGCTACAATTTGGATCCCACGAAAGAAAAAGAAAAACATTAGAAGAGTGCACATTAAAGATAAGAAGCCAAAACATAATTATTTTTTGCATCTTATCCTCCACTTTGTTTTGACTTTGAATTCTCTCAAGGTGTCACAAAGAGCATAAGTTGTATTTCTCATTTTCAGAATCACAGAGGATACAGCAGAATAAGTAAACTCTCGATTTTATTTGTGTTTTACATCCATACCAGAGCCTTCGACATACAATGTCAAAGCAAAAGGAAGAGGGGGGGTAGAACTATGTTGGCTTTGGACACAGTGCTCCAGCTGCTAAACTGGCATTAAGTGGTATTAGAGTCAGCAAAGGGAAACGCAGTCCTCTGCCTGCAAATTGGGTTCAACACTGTGCCTTTGAAAGGACAAATACAGAATGAACATAACTTAAAGAACCACTTCCCTGACGCCTCGCTATGTCATGGATTATTGCAGACATTTCTGTGAAACCATTACACAAGATCAAACCGAGGCAGACTTAATCAATATAATGATTTTTTTTTTTTTTTTTTTACATATGACACAATTAGAAATCAATATGAAGAGAAAATATAATGTATGCTGGTGTAGCATGCAAGTATAGTTTCTCATTTGTTCAAGGTGCAAGAGTGCACGTTTGATTCACAACTCTTTCTGGATTCATGTAAAGTTTTGTAGTAACAACAGACTACTGTCCAATCTTCATAAACTCATCTAACTTCTTTATTGTTTACTTCAAGTGGAAATTGAAATATTCATCAAATCCCACTTGGCCCTTTGATCGTACCTTTATATCCCAGGCTGTTGTCTTGTTCAGTTGCTTGGTCAGATGCAGGTGTTTGGGCGATGATCTCAAGGTTCCCTCTGTGCTTCTCTGTGTCTGTGTTCATGAGGGGACAAAGACATTGAGGGGTATAATTCAAAGGAAAACGTGAACATTTCTCAAAGTATTCGTGTGAAACATGATCATCTTTTTTTTCAGGGTTTAACTGCATTCAAGAAAAACTTTGTAAATCCCGCTCACGGTTGAATGTTTTGAATAAGAGGGCTACATTGAATCAAAGTTCAGATCAAGTCAAAGACATCTTTGCGGGTAAACTCGTGAAAGTAATCCACTCCACGGCACTTGGAATTTCTCATCTCTGACTCCTCACTCTTTGAGACTGGTTGAAAAGTGTGATCAGACAAAATGAATTCCTGACAAAAGAAAAAACAACATGTCCATGTCTTGCAAGACGACACTCTATCATAGGTGAATGTACCACATGGTGGAAAAGTCACAAATGGCAGCAGTTGCAATAACAACACTATGAATAAACATGTTCTTTTATTTTTAAATGAATGACTTGTCAGCAAAGCACTTTTATAACAATTCCTTTGACATTGTAGAAAGATACATTAATGAGATTCAGATCATGTCTCATTAAAGATAAATATAGTTTGTGGTTGTTTTAAAAATAAATGAACAGAAAGAGAGACTCCCCTTTGTCAGTACATGAAAAGGGAAGCAGATTCTAGATGCAGATTTCAGAGATGCAGTCAAATGTAATCATGCAGTCATAGAAAGGTGAAGTGTATGAATACATTATTGTATTAGCCGCAAGAGGAATATGATCTTGTCTTTGTAAGCAGAAACTAAATGTAATGCAGCACACTTGCATACTGCATGTGCATGTCCTGACTTAATGAGCAGTAAAACAAGGTTTTGAGTATAAATGGTCATTTGATGACCAAAGCCTGAAAGATGGGAATGGTGCATTACATTTGAAATCAAATGCATAAACCCACATTAAGTCATTTGGATTTCTTTAGCCATGACATACACACTAACTAGATGCAGAGTGTGTATGTTGTCTTAAAATCAACCACTAGAGGGTGCCACCAGTTCACCAGGTCATTGAAGCCAATAAGCAATCACAAAGAAATGTATCAGACTTGATGTAGGATTTTTTTTTTTTTTTATTGAATTCAAAAGCTTTTCGGAATTAAATAATAAAACATTTACTGATTATCAATTTGTGCAGCCTGATGTCCAATATTTAAAATGAGTGTATGAACTTGCAAAGCTATGACCCTGTCTATATGACAGAGAGAAAGTCAAACTGTATGCTTACACTTATACCAAATCAACACTAGACCTCTCCTGAATAACTAAAACTGTTTCTTGGTTCCTCTCCAGTTACTGCCGTCGGTGATTAAACCTTTATCGTCTCACACATTACAATTTACACACTGAATTTATAATGAGAGAGGGGAGAATGCCCATGTCAAGTTATGCTATGTGTTTTAAAGCATTCAGCCACTAGGGGGCAGCATAACTGCACTGACAAAGTTCTGTGAGGTGAGAAAAGTATTGGTAGTTTCTCTTCTCTCAACTAGATAGACCACGTGCTGGCATAAGACCTGAACCTTTTCTGAGTGGCTGCCATAGAAGTGAGACTTTAAGAATATTTTCTGCCACTTTTAAATACAGTTTGAGCTCTGCACACGTTTGATTGACAGATTAAGGGTGCCAGCCTTTTTAACACTCCCTGGGTTTACAGCAATGGAACAATAATCAGAACAACACATCTCGAGAGACATAAAGTAAAGAATAAGCACTATTTAATCCATGCCTGGTAAATGAAGAGAATCTCACCTGATGTGATGTCCACAGCGTGGCACTGCTGCAGCTGGTTCACTCGTAGCAGGCTGATGAGAAGGAACGGGATGTGTGATTGTACAGCCAGCATGGTGTCTAAAGGGCCGGCCTGCCTTCAAGGAGGCCTCAACAAACCTGGAACCAAGACAACAGAGGAGACTGGATGACTAACTGATACATGGCATACACTAGTTGTAAAAGATTAGCTTTAAATCAGACATGCTGGAGAAATAAAGAAAGATCATTGGATACTGTGCTCTTAAGTTATTTAAATTTAATTTGGCTTTGATCTTTTATTCATTTCACTATAATGTTGAATGCCATGAAGCCAAATTAAGTCCTTTATATAACTAATGATTGTGTCGTTCCATTGTATTTTGATTTCAGTTATCTAAATAATTAGAGTAAAAAAAGTCTGATGATCTATTAAAGGCCTAAAAATGATGATTTGAGCAACAAAGTTAAATATCTCATTACATCCTAACATTGTATGGACCTTTGCTGAATTGACACTTTGTCATAATCCTTAAACTCATTCATTAGCTTCCGTAAATATTTGTTATCACTGTCCTGGTGCATTAAAGTGTCTTCAATCCTACTTTAAAGGAAGATTACAGTCTCCATCAGTTCACCATTGACATACTTAAAGGCATGTTGGAGAGAGACCTATGGACTGAGTGGAGGATGGCTTGGTCTGCTGCAGTAGGCTCAATAGGGAACATCTTTTAGTTCATTGGACTATTTGAGTCTGTATAGAATCATCCATAGATTACAACATACAACCCAAACACTTCTTTGTGTTTCCTTGATGTCTATTTTTGATAAAGGCCAACTTATCATTATAGAAATAGAAGATAAATGTACATGCATCTAACCCAGATCTACTTCAGTTAACCAGTGGTATGGAGCAGTTTTTAAAGTTTGCCATGGGGTGATTGGATTCCATATTGAAGGGAAATGAAAGGGATATTTGATACGTATTTTCAGCACCTTCTTAACAACTTCCAAGACAACATACAGCACACCTAGCATGCAGGGGGACATTGCTACTATGTCCCTGTAGTTCTCTTTCCTGAGTATTTTACTGCTGTGCATTGGATGCAAATTACTGAACAAGAAATTTAAGGGAGGCATTCCCAGTTATTTATCTAGACTTTGATATCTCTGTATAATTTCTCTCAATGCCTTCATGCTATGTTGTTTCGTCCATTTGAATGTTTTTCTTTGCTTGTGTCTGTCCATACTGTGGCTTTTGTATTCTGCTCTAATTAATTAATTACTGTTAAAGCACTAACATCCCATTACTATCAGTATGACAAATTCTAATTATTATGCAAAGTGAATTGTTTGTTTTGAGGACTTTTACAATTCCTCACACACAGTGAAATCACACTTACTCTACGTCCAGCATCTACTGGCGAGCATTAAGTAAAGCCATGTTCCTGTGTAAAATTCCACAACAAAGAAGAGAGGAAGACAGATGGACTTTCCTCTGAAACCCACCCAGCGTGAAGCCAAACTCTTGAGTCTTGTCTGTTTCAGTCTGGTCCAATCCTCACGAAACAAGGAGAGCAGTTACTATGGCTCCTGCTTTTCCAATCATATTCCAACACGAGAAATTTTATACAGTAAATTCCAAACATTCTCTCTGAGTATGCGTTGTGCATAACATGCATAAGAGTATTTTGTGTTCAAGTGCAACATGAAAGTTTAATGTGCTCATACATAACCCAAGTCAAACGCCACAGAATAGGCTCACTTTTACCTGCTGCACATCCTAACCTATCCTTCAAAAACAAATATGCACCCTCTTACACACACTCACACAAAAGATAAAACACATCCTCGCTCTCAAGTGGGAATGGTTATGAGACGTGGTGACAGCGCCAGGCGAGAAAAATAGGAAGTCAGTTGTACTGATCAGCCATCTGTGGAACCAAAAGCTCTGCAACTCATCCGAGCTGTCTGATGGACGGCCAGATTCATGGGGATGCATTGGCACCCTGCAGCCACCAACTCCCTGCTCCACTTTAATTGTTCTGAGAAATGCAAAGCAACAGCCAACGTGGTGAATTAGCCAAAAGTTGAGCAAAAAAGTGGAAAATACTGTGCAGACAGTGATGAGAAGGATGGTGTAATTGTTGGTTTTATGAATTGGATGAATCTAATATCTAGAGATATGTTTTTCAGTTTGATACAATTAAAGCAATTATGTCTTTTTTGTTGATGAAATCAGAGAACGGGTTAGTGTGCATGTTTAATATTTTGGGTTTGTTTTCTGTTTTTTTCCCCTCATTAATATTAATTGTATTTTACAAACAAATAAAACATTTGGAAATATAGATTAATTCTGATATCTCTTAAGTATAGATGACTTTTATAAAATCTTGGAAAAAAACTAAAAAGTGATACTAAAAAAGACGTATCTGACATTTTATGATACATGCTGGGTGCACTAGTATTCCTCATTTGTGGCACGGCTCACACTGCAGCTTCGGGATTGTTATGTAGGTCAGTCGGTCAGTCGGTCAGTCGGTCTGTTCCTTTCTTCTTACTGATATTACTGGACAAATAATCTTGACATATTACACTGAGTTTCTCCACATGATGTCTTTTCATGACTTTGGTGATCACATGACTTTTTCTAAAATATGGTCATAAGAAGGAGAATCAGTCTTTTTTGGTTAACACAAACAAGATATTTGTCTTGGGGTTATTGGTCATTATGATGAATATAAAAGTAGTAAAAGTATTTAAAAGTGAGAACAGGAATAAATCAGCTGCTTAGTGTTACCAATAAAACTAAAACTACACTCAAGGAGAATTTGCATTGGGCAGAGATTATATCTAAATGAGTTTGTGTTAATAAACGCATACAGTAGAGTCAGATGTGGTAATGTATTTAATTTGGGGGGGGTGGGGGGGGGCTTTGATTGGGATGCAGTAGGAAAAAATAATTTGTTCCTGTGTGAAGAGGTTTTGGTCCTCTGCTGTTGGGAAAGGTATCAGACAGTGCAAATGGTCTACAAACATAAGTATGATATTCTTTTCTTGTTTTGTTGTATTAAATGTTTTAACAGCAATCACAATGTTAGCGATGCAATCATATAAAGGCATATACCATGCATGTAATTATTTGTAAAAAAATATAAAAAAAATGTGATCCCCTAATTTTCAATCTAGCACCATCATCAGGTAAAGTCTAGTCTAGTTTAGTTAAGTCTGGTTTAGTTTGGTTTAGTTTAGTTTATTTAGGTCTAGTTTAGCTTAGGTTAGTGTTTTATTTTGACGTAGGCCTTGCACAACACAACTGTTGTGCCAGAGTTAGCTATAAAGCTAATTTTACATCTGTGGCTCTTGGGCAGGAAGATCTCATAAAACAAACCTTAAAATACACACATTTAAAATCCATAAACAAAAAATTAAGAACAAAACTCATTTGTCCACTACTTACTTTGGTTTGTCAACACCTGCAACAATAATTGTATTCACCTCAGGAGCATTAAATGTCTCAATTTTGTTCAAATAAGCATGTCACCATGCTAACTGGCTAAACGTGTTTAACATGCTAATTGTTTCCTCTGTTAATCAGTTAGCATCTCCCATGAGGGCATGTTAGCATGCTAACTTGCATTTAGCTCAAAGTACCACTTTGTCTACAGATTCACAGAGCTGTTAGTCTAACTTTATAAACTGTTCAAAATTAAAGACATTTAGTTCTATCTTTTAGTCATTGTGATGGCCAGAACCACACAGGGGTAATATCACTTACCCACATTCTCACCTCATTAGTTGTTCACCAGCACATGTTTATTTTGCAGTCAACCATACAAACAGCTTACGCACTTAGTTTGATTTGTTATTAGTTTATTTTTGTATTTACTCTCTAAATTTGGTGTGCACAGTCCATACATTGTAAGATTAAACACTCATTTCAGTTGTACTAATCATTATTTCTTTCTTTTGAGTTACCTGGATGTTGGGGGAGGGAACTTCCTGATCTGGGCAAAAGGTGTGGCCAAGGGCCGACAAGATCATATGCTGAAGCCCGCTTTTTGGAGCAGACCATGTGCTGTGATGTCATGGGGGGGATTTGGGTTGAGTTGAGGTTTTCCTTGTATTTGGTTAATTTGGTGAACCTTATTTTTCATCTTGTTGATTTAAAGTTGTATTAAGTTGACCTCTTTTATAGGCCTTGTTCTTATAATTTCGTTTGTAAACTGGGTTTTCTATTTTTGGGCAAAATAAAAACCTACCTTTTCTTTAACACTTCTCCTGTGTCTCGTGCCTTACTGCTTGGTCCCTAACAGTCATATTTTGTTCTCATCCTTGATCTTTTTTATGGTATTGGTAAAAGTGCTCTTATTTCAATTCAAGCCAAGCATATTCATTCACAGGACACCTAAATAAAAACTTCACAGCTACCCTGTTGTGACTGTGTAGTAAAATGATCATAAGGATGATTAAAAACATTGTTTGGCCAATACAGAAAATATGCTGATGTTTTCAAAAGCTATGAAAGCCAGACAAACATATATTATATAGTACCATAATATTCAATATTAACACCATTCATATTGAAATCTGCTGACACGAATGACTACATGTAGAGATATTATGAACGTAATGAGCGTGGAATATTGCATTTTGCAGCCTGCTGAATATTAAATGTGGGTGGTTATAATAACATTGCATTGTTTAGTTTTATCTAACATATCTTGTGAGTAATATAGAGAGACGATTGGCAGGAAGGGAGTGTAGAAGAGGAGAAGTATATTAAACCTAAGATGCAATTTTAAAAATATGTCAGTAAGAGTAAAAAAAAAAGACATGAATGTAAGAGAAAAAGCACATAAATGTCGGTGTGATGTGCTTCTAAGACTTTTTGGAAAATGGTAGTTTTAAACAACAACACTTACAACCTAATATATAAATAAGAGAAAGACAGGGGTAGATTTAAGAAAAACAATAAAGACAAAGCCAAGGGTGCAATATGTGATTTAGAGTATTTGCAGGCAACACATAGTATTGTACATCTCTTGTATGCCTTGTGTGAGAGAGTATTAGTGCAGAAAGTAAAAGCAATTTTACTAAATACAAAATATGTTACACACATAAGTACAAGTGTAATGATTTTTAATTAAAAATAAATGTTGTAGATCGTATGTGCTGTCCTCATGATTGGACAAATATGTAAATTTTTGTGCATTAACATCACACATAACCATGATGTCCTTACTGACATTAATGACCATAAAATATCTTTAAGAGTCATCTGCACAGGCTCAAAGCTCTAATGGGGATGAGTCTGCAGATCAAAGGAGACAGGACTGCTGATTTCCTCTTCCTCCCTCTGTCTACTGGGGAAATAATCACAGCTTACCATCTAACATATTGTCAATAAGACAGAACAGGAGCTCCCCCTATATCACAAGCAGACAGATCACATACTGTAGCAAGCACCGGAGCGTGAACGGCATCAGCCCCCAGAACGCCCCCCCCCCCCCCCCCCCCCCCCCAATCTCCAATTCAAAGTCCAATTCCCTGCACTTATAGAGACACATACATACAGTGCAATATGTTATACCACATACGTGCTGTCAAAAGATGCAGGATAGATACTTTTGATTCAAGAGACATATTTTCTTTGGAGTGGACGCAAATTGCAGAGAAAAGAAGACATATTTCCATGCACCTGTAGAATTTTCAGAAAGAGACGCACCTATCTTTCATGTAAGAGCACTTTGCTCGATGGCTTCATATTGTGGTCATGTTTAAAGACAAACATTATGAAATCTCTGTGCACATTGTAGACTTGGATTTGATGGTTAATCAGCAGCTCTATAATACAACGCCGCAGGGATGCTGAGGAAAAGCAGGGGGCACAAGCAGGAAGCATGATTCACTGACTATTTTCTACACAAGAGTCTAAATCAAGGCAACAGTGGGAGGTATATGAAGAAAAAAGCTTTACTATCCAGACAGATTCATACATTTAATATACTCACAACAAGCAAACCACCTCCATATATTACTGTCAATCAAGTGTAGTAGTCATATATCCCATACTTTAATGTTATACAAGGCTCTAGTCTCCGTATGTTAGACTTGAGAGTTCTTATCAACATCTGGCAGTTATCGCTGACATATGGCTGCGTCTTTCGAGGGAAATGGACAGGGAGACAAATGCAGGCTTTCATCACTGCCACTGTAATGCATTATGGGAGCTATCAGAGCAAGACAAAGGATATTAAAAGTGTGAGAGGCAACGTCTGGGGCTCTGTCAGGGCTCATGGTGACGAGTCATAGTTGGCTGAGTAGGCATTATGGAGGCGAAGAAGTAGCCTAAGGAGAAACAGATGATCCAGTGGAGGAGCCACAAGGGGCAGTGACCTCTGACTCTATCTGAGGAATGGGGCTCATTCGCTACTCGCTTCTTACTATAGAGGGAGTTTAAAGTAGTGGACAACATATTGAGCACATCGACAAAAAAGGTAGGCCTCCCTTTAGCAAAATCCCTTTCACTTTAGCTGAACAGCTGGCTTTGTTCATGTTGTTTTCATAGTTTGTTTTATGCAAGCTAGATGACTTCAGGTTAGACAAGCTGACCGGGCATGTTTCAGAAACATAGAAGTACATCCAGCCCGCCTCAACTTCAACTCTGCCTGCTTCTCCATTAGCCAAAAGTTATTCTAGTCATCATTTACCATATGGAGAGCACTATCGTTGGGCTTCATAACGCCTCTTCAGAAACCATATGGATGACATAACTGACAACGTCCATGTTTAATACAGTCTGTGAAGTACTTTACACATTGCATTTCTGGACACTCTGAGTCCACTAGTGTATTATATTTCCTCATTGATATCATGTTATGCATATAATGATTGGGATGATGATGATGACGATGATGATGATAGTTGTTACAACAGGTACTCCTTTATTTGTCAATCTCTACCCTTCCCCTCTATCCACCCCCTCCGAGGATTCACCAACAGTCATTTAAAATAGTCTCTCTTTCATACACACTCACACCAGACACACACATACTCAAACATCACACCAACACATCAAACATGCTGTAACACCGAAGACGTGTCCATTAACTGGCCTGTCCTTACTGAAATTGTCTTACCATTTAAAAAAAAAATAATAATAATTTGGTGTGTTTTGTTTGTTGTCTTGGAAAAGTCCTTCTAGGGACAGTTGTTGCAAATTGGCATTCACTATGAACACTACAATACTTGCGATTGATTGTTGTTTTCAGTTCGTCTATGTTTTTGTATCTGTCCTTATCAATAAACCATAAAGAAAAGGTTTATCACTTTTCTTTTATTAATCTTTTCTTTTTTCACTGATAAAAAAAAGTGAACTCAACAAAGTGGGCTGTACATTGACACAAGTAATACTGGACACAGCCTGTGTAGGGTCAACTTAGACATACACAGAAACATTTGAACTTTCAATTTAAGAAAAATATCTTTGGTGCAATGGCTATGTAGGGGAAGCGGACAACGCCGCTGCGTACCACTGTTTTTTAAGTTCAGCAATGAGAAGGTCACAAACCAATAGAAGTGGGGGTTTTTTTTTTCTCGTTTGTAGCCATGTGAACAGACCAAATTCTACTACTTCTACTACACCATAGTGCAGTCAGCCCCCAGCTGGCCATTAGAAAAAAATGCAGGTTCAAGCCTCTTTCACATCGGTCTTTTCTCTTCTTGGTCATTATGTCTTTATTCGATAAAACAGCTAAAGGGAGCCAGATAATACTGGGAGAGGGAGTGGGGGATGACATTCAGCAAAGGGCTGAGGGTTAGAGTGTACCCATGGAGATAAACTAGTGCCCCAGCTACTCACTTATAAGACCAGGAAGCCAAATGCACTCTTTTATACAGTATATGGTTTTTGCAAAAGGTATTAGTCTAATACATATTTTAGAAGAATTTTGGTGTTAGGATGAAATAAGAAAATATTGATGACCTTACAGCAAGTTACCTTTACTGCAGCAAACCTTTGTTTCATCCCTTCTTGAGAAACACCTCAGGCCTGCTTGAAGGCATTGACAGATTAAGGGATTTAATAGTGGATGAATCCAGTGACTCCACTCAACTTGGCAATGGATTTTTCAGTCGATGCTTTACTGTAGGAGGCTTATCACACTGCCTCCTCAGCGTGTGCAGATATCTTCCTTTTATGTGGCCAGGCGAGTCAGTTAGAGAAACATATTTACGGAAAAGGTTTTTTCTTTTTCTTTTTTTTTTTTTGAGCTGATGCTACACCCAAATACAACAAATCCAACAGATTTGGTGATCCATTAAGAAATGAGTTTGGGTTTGTTTGAATGTTATTTTAGGAACTGTTACACATCCATCGCTAAATCCCTTGTGGGGCTTAAAAAATCACAGAAGGATTTCCAGGATCAGGGTCGAGAAAAAAGCAAATGAAACCTGAGACCATTGAGAGAGAGAAATACAGATTCTTGGATTTCCCATAGAATGCAGCCGTAAGATATTAGAGAGTTTACCTATCTTTGACATAAAGATATTAAACATTGTTGGTACAGGTGCACTACAATTTGATTCATCATTAAAGTGGTTGATTGAGCTCTTTAAGATGTCAGGGAAATAAAAGCATTATACAGCTAATGCAAAGTACAGTAAAAGAAAAATGAATGTGCTCATTCTAGAAATACAAATTTTACTTCTCCTCTATCAAATATTTAAGGGACAATTACAAAGTTGTTTGTCTTGTGACATGCAGCCATCAGAATACAAAGAACATTCACTACAAATTTGTATTAGCAACAGATAACTTTCAGCACCCAGCACGTGGACAGCATCGGCTCCTCTGTGAATCAGTGGGCAGGGAAACGATTCATTCCCTCTGACGCCACCTTTGCCAAAAACATGTGCACTTACAGTAGTAGTGAAATGACTCATGCAACCAACCATGCTTCACTTGTAAGAATGCGTACAACTTTAAAACTTACCCTCTCCAGGCTATTCCTCCAGCATTAGTGTTCCATTTTCTGTTGAAAAGAGGAAAATCTCTGCCTGTGTATTATGTTTGATGCATCCAAGCACCCAACAATGAAAGCAAAGAAAAGAAAGAAAAGGATGCAGACCTGCAACAACAACAAAAAAAGGAGGAAAAATCAAAAGAAGGAGCCGATGCTGAAGGAAAAGCCTAAATAATCCATCTGTGATCCAGGAGACACTATCAGATGGGGTGCATACAAATCACAAACCTACCTCTGCAGCAACCTAGGTCCAATATCCTCAGGGTCCTAAGGCTGCACTCAGACAATTCACGCTTACAGATTAAGCCTCACTGACTCAAGGACACTGGAAAATGTTGAATTTCAACAATCATATTAGCATATTGATTTTATTTTCTTGGAATATTAAGCAAGTGGAAGCAGCCAAGGAAGTGTTTTTCTTTCTTATTTTCCTGATTATTTATCTTAAATGCAACAACGCTGCTTCAACATACCATAAGGATTGATCAGCTATAGCTCATTAATTATGGCAGATTGTGATGCGAGTTACCCTTCTATGGTTTTTCCACAATTTGGTGTCAAGTGTACGTGTTTACTTTCTGCTGTAAATGTTGATGGTTTTTCCAACAGGAGCATCACAGCTCCTGTTACCTGCAGCAGTGGATAGACAATCACAGTGTGTGTTGGTTTTTTTTTCAATATGGGCGCACATCACTGAATTGTTGTTCACAATCTGCAGAAAAAAGCATCCCACAGAGTCCATGTTCACCTGCAGCAAAAAAGCAGCCTGCCTCTGTCTCTGTCACTGAATGAAATCGAAATGTTTTTTTGCCCATTTATTTTTTTTACTCGATTCGGGTATACAGTGGGGGTGCTGGGACCTTAGCATGCATGGGCCACAAGGCAGAAAAACACTCCAATTCATCATGGAGATAGCAAACACAAACACATTTGCACACTAGGAGATATATTTGATTTTTCACTCCACCTGACTTGCATATCTTTTATGTAGTCTCAAGCTACACACTTATTCTTTCTTATATTTCAATACCAGTTCACTTGTGCTTACACAAATACATAGCATCAACATTAATTGATTTTTTTTTGTATCCCATTGTCTGCAATGAGTGATGGTTGCATCTTCTTCTGTGTAATGATGTGTATAACAAAAGAAGAATTGATCCACAGCGTTGCTCATCGGCTACTTATTCAATTCAATCTACCCGGTGTCATTGTGATGGGCTCAGCGGATTAAACAAATCAAGTGCTTCATGTATACATTTTGTGTAACATGCAGTTCAGCCAAATCGCTTATAGGTTACCTTGGCTGTGATACATTCATTCCAAGAATCAAATGTTTACTCCGAACTGAGAGTAAATCAGTTTATGTAAGAGACCTGCATGGCATACTTTAAACGTGAATTGGTACTGTATTGGTCAGGTTCAGATCGTTTGTAAAGAGAACATTCTGCTCTTTCAACTATTTTAACCAAAGATTAATGTGGAAAAAATGGTGGGGGAAAAGTTATAGAGTCTGAGGGGCAGCAGGGCGTCTGACCCAATACAATTTTCTTTTCACCTGCACTCTTATCAGCAGCGCCCTTATCGAGATCCTTCATCGAACTCAGCGGCACGGTTTTGAATTAACCTCAAGTCAATATCATGGTCATCTATCATGCTGACAGCAGCAGACTTCTGAGTGTGACATTGGAAAGATCGTCATCTCAAGAGGAAACTCTTGGTCCTTTCTGGCAAGAATGTTTTGCTTTATAAGAATGACCACATCAGTCACGTTTGGTTCAGACTTTGGCTGAGGCACTCAGAGTCACACGGTATGAGACAGCCGGTCTCTAAAAATCACATTTTTAATTTGCAGGATGCAGGATGTATGTTGATGTTTGGTTGGGATTCCAACAATCATGACTCCCTTTCCACTGACTTACCTTTGACTCTTTTTTTATATTTTATTGTCATTGTTCAAACACTAAAAGCTTGGACTGATTTTTTTTTTTTTTTTTGTCACATTAACTGTTATATCAACATGTGCATCTTGATTGGGCTATTTTACTGATTGCAATGGCAACTGCACTGAATAAAAGGCTATGACACAATAAAGACAGCTCCACATTTACATCAGACTCTTGCTTTGAGGACAAAAAGGTGAAATATCAATGTTATTTACAGTCTCTATCTTCCAAATTTCCTTAATTTATTTGTTAAAAGGTATGATGTAGAAGAAGTGTAAGTGCATGCAATGTTACATTTATTGATTTTTTCCAGCCTTTGAATAGGCATTCAAAACATTTCAGTGCTGGACAATGTGCCAAAACAAGCTTTAATTTATTTCAATTCTTATAAGGCATGTCAAACAGCAGCAGCAGCAGGGACATGATTTGCCTTTCTACCGTTCTAACCTCTGTCAAGGTGTCTGAAATGGCCATTTTCCAGATGTTTCTTCTCCCTGTAAGAAAGAGGAGGAGGAAGACACAGATTGGATTGTGATCTCAGGAACCTGTTGACCCTTGATCCGCTCTGTGCATTTCTCCATTATTGGTCTCAGTCTTAATATTTGTTTCTTTAGCTGCATGGTGACTATGTCAAATAGACTAATGACCAGCCCAGGGGTCTACAGAGGTCCACAGATTATTTATTTACCGGGCATCTAGACCAATTAATCATCCTGCTTTGAATGCACTGTACATTGATGTGGAAACAAATCCTTTTTTAATAATGCTCTCTCTCTCTCTCTCTCTCTCTCTCACTGACAAAGTTTAAATGTGATTTGCTCATATCAAAAAATGACCAGTGGTTCTATTACCATACATTTATATGGTAATATTTGAATCCTTTTCCTTCCTCTTCTTTGGTTGGGCTGACTGACACTCCAGCATCGACGCATGCAGACGGCCAAACAAAACAGTTTTCATAGATGGACCATTATACCAGAGATGCATGGGGAATCTGTGAGAATGCTTTCCAGGTGTCATTGCCCCTTGGTAATCTCCTTCGTCTTCAGGAATTCATTTTCTCAGCAGCTTCACTTGAAAATGACATTCTGACACCATTTACATGGAAATCACTCTGCCTCTTCATCTGTAATTGTGGCCGGTGTGCAGACAGGACCTCTCTGAGGGATGGACTATTAATGGACATAAAGAGAAAAGTGAAAATAAAAGAAAGAAAGAAAGCTAGAAAGACAAACATAAAAGTGGAAAAGAAAGAAAGTAAGAAAGAAAAGGAAGGAAGGAATGAAAGAAAGTATGAAAGCCAGGAGGAAGGAAGAAAGGAAGAAAGAAAGAAAGAAAGAAAGAAAGAAAGAAAGAAAGAAAGAAAGAAAGAAAATAAAGAGGCTAGATACTAAAACATGGGTTTTTCAGGGTTTAAGTCAAGGTCAGGTTTTAGGTATTAAAGGATGAAAAGGGGATGGAGACACTGGGGGAAAGCATAATGAGAGAAATTCCAATTTCTCCCTTTAAATGTGTGTATCCTCACTGTCTCTTTCTCTCTCCCTCTCTCTATGTATCCATCTCTCACTCACTCATTCTATACCCCTCGTTTTCCCCACACACAGGAGAATGAGATAAAGATTTTCCATGAAAGAAGAAGAAGAGATATCCAGCAGCAAAGCACACCGTTGAGAGGGTGCTGAGAGGAATGCAGATATTTAGGTTGCAGGGTTTCAATGAGAAGCATTTTTGTTTTCTGCTTTCGAAAGACATTTGCAATCCATCCCAAAGAAAGACAACTGTTTGAAAATGTCTGTGAACTTCAAAAAAGACCTGAGTTTATGGAACAAAACAGCATTATATAAGTGCACATCTCTCAAAAACAAAAACAACACAAGGCCTCATATTGGTGGAACATGCATCTCCCTACACTGCACAGTCTTGTAAAAGTCACTGACAAGAGATCAATTCATGCAAAAACACATAAAGGACATTGATGAAACATGTACAACTAGGTGGGATTACTTTGTCATGCCCTGAATAAATGTATGTGGTATGATAATAAGTGTGTGTATCCTCACAGGTATCACATTTGATTCCTTAGACTTAATATTATAAATGCTTTATGTGTGCTATCATCAAATGTTTTGTTTATATTCCTTTTTTGAGTATTATTGTTTAATCTCTGTACAAATTAGGGTAAAGGTGGAGAATCAAGATTATTTGGTTGGATTAATACTGCCTCCATCTGGCATTACTGTAGAAATACATATGAGCAAAAACACTGTGCACTACAAAATTATGATTTCCTGTACAATGTAATTGTTTCTTTGTTGACAATGTTGCTGTTGTTTTTTGTGTTTAGTGTTTATTACAATAAGCCATGATCATATCCTTTTCTTAGACAAAACATTAAATTGTCTTGTATTTTATGCAAAACCCTGCGGCAGAGTTTGAATTCTAACAATGCAACCTCCTCTGTATTTTGCTTTTTTTTTTAAAATAATTGCTGTGATATTAAGGGATTGTCTGTGCAGGCAACATGCATTGGCATAGGAAATAGTTTTAGGTGACAATCAGTATCTCAAGTTTTAATCAATGGAGGCTACTGCACCACACAATGGATTTATATGAATTCTAATCATTTATTTCAACTGATTGATATATCCTAAATATGTTCGGCAAAAATAACTAGATTTTAACGAATATATTATTTACTGTCAATAATGTGTTAACATTAACTTGGTTATGAGTAAAGGCCTATTTTGTTAAGGTAAAAATATATCCCTTTGTTTAATAGCTGCATTAACGCAGTAAAACTAATTCTGAAAGTTAAGAGTAAAATGATTGGCGACGTCTCCTCATGCTTTTAAGAGGCGTTTTTTTACGTGACGCACAAAATCAAACAGGAGCTTGGATACACGTAGGCAATGACTACTGGGGGAAATGTCATCAAGAGAGCAATATTCAATATGCATTTTTCTTTTAACCTACTTTTTTTAGGTGCTTACACAAATAAATAGCACTGATGTAATTCTAATACCTTCGAGTGCCAGTAGATGCACACAACAGCCAGGCTTTCCTAGCGTACATGCTGCGTTGATAGGCGGAAAAACGCTACGTCATTACGCACAGAGGGACGTCTTGGAGAAGATAAACAAAAAGGAAGGAAGCCTTCGGCCATACAATCGCGGCAAAAAAACGGTTCAAAAAATTAGCTTGAAAGCTATAGTTAGCAACTTCATGTGCCTATTTTATTGCTTCAGTATTTATTATTAGGCGTTTATAATCATGGACGAGTCTATAGTGTTTCGTATGAGTGCGTTTTCGGAGCAAGGTGGGAGGAAATACATGGAGGATGTTGTCGAGATAAGAATCGAGTACGAGCCGACGCCGTCGTCAGTCGAAGATTACCAAAAGTCTCAGACGCATGGAGGACAAGGAAAAGCGGAGAGTGAACCCACCAAACAGACTGAAAATGCGACACTTGAACATAGCGTAGAGGCCGATTCGGGTCTGGCTTCTGCAATGTGGGTAGAGAGTCTATCAAGCGAGGACAGCGGCAACAACAGTGCACCGGCGTCTGACGGGAAAGTCGCAGAGCACGTCGTCGACACTCGGAAGTCTGTGGCTTTTTTCGCTGTGTTTGACGGACACGGGGGTCGGGAGGCTGCACACTTTGCACGAGAGAATCTGTGGGAACTGTTGAAAAGGCAGCGAGGGTTTTGGTCGAAAGACCACAGTGAAGTGTGTGCCGCTCTTAAAAAAGGGTTCATCGCCTGTCACCATGCAATGTGGAAAGAGCTACGTAAGTCATCACAGGAAAGCTTGCTTGTTGTGTTTTTGGGTTTTTTTCCCCCCCATTGTGTGTGCAGCGGCCTATTGCTCATGAGTCACACTGACACAATTTCAGCAAGGTTAGATTGTTAACTGTGTCACCGGAAGCGGTATCCGACTCAGCTGATGGTATTATGATGCCCGATTCCTCTGCCAACTAGCCCATCCCATTACATCTGACCACGACACGGATCTGAGATGACCTAACCCGTCCAGTATAATTCTGATAAATGTTAGCATGTGGATATAAATGGCTTAAGAGTCACATGAACTGCAAAACATACAAGGGCCTACATATATTTATTTAGTTGAATTCTTAGTCTGTAATTTTGCACTTTGTTCCATTCAATCAATATGTTGCTGAATTATAACAGTGACCACTCTGTTATTTACATACAGTGTATTTATTTTAAGATTACCAAATGCATACATGTACTGTATTAGAATAACCATATACGGTAACCAAACGGAACCATTCATTTTAAGAAAACACTGCAATGCATTAAAGTAGGATTTTAATCAGCTGGTATTATTGGTTTAAAACTAAACATGGCTGTAGTAAGCCTATCAAAGTGAACCATAGTGAAACTGTTTTGCAGATAAGGGGTCAAGGGTTAAAATGAGGGAAAACAAGTAATAGTTGTTGTGGTTTCTTGTTTGCTTACATGGATCATGTCAATCAGATTTAGGGTAACACTACTAGTCAGTCATCATTTAGCAGTGCATGCACATGTAGGCAGGATTTATGAGGAAAGTCAAACAGTTGTTTAAAGCCTTGAATGGAGTAGCCTAACAAACTGAGCCACGGGGCTATTTCAGATATACTCTGCTTATTCAAACATATATTATAAAGTGGGTTAAGAGCTCCTGTTATGAGTTTAAAACACAGACCTGATACACAACTTTAGATTCAATTCATTCACAATAAAGAAAACCGCCGGAGAGGAAAAAGGTCTGCCGTCATGAATATTAAAGACGTCACTTGAAAATCAAAGCAGCAAAGACAATAAAGGAATGCAGGAGACGTTTCAGCCTTTTTGAAGTCGTGTTTGGAGGAATGAGCTGAATGAGCTGAATGAGGCGATGCTAAGGTGTGAAACTAACCTTAACAGCACAAGGCCACATGGCAGGGATTAGTTTCTATGGTTACATGGTTTAACCTTTATAATCCCAGTTTATGAAACAGAATTTCTAAAAACACAAGACTGAACTATTCATTATGATAGCGTCACTGAACTAAGCATGTCTTATGTGAGCATCATGTCGTGTAAAACAGCTCTTGATGTGCCTTGATCACCGAAGCTAAGCTGTTGCAAAGCTTTCATTTTCTGCAAAAATAACACGATAGATCTGTTTTTATTGACCTCTTACTGATGCTATTGGAGGCTTGAGCATAGTTCAGCAGAGTGTAGAGTACAGATTAAATTCTCTGTGGATGCTCCGTAAGGATATAGTCTGCATGGCCGCTGAAGTTAAGCAGATTTGATTTGATTCAGCAGAGTGGCCTCTGACTGTCTGAGTCGCAGGCTGAACTTAAGTGTACATATTTGTTAACATGTTTGTGCTACCATATCATTCAGCTGACTGTTTGAAAGTAAGGAGAGGTTTCCTGACGGGAGTAAACAGCATAAAAGAGCTTAACAATCTTATTTCTTCTATCTCTATTTCTTGTTTTTTTGTGGAAATTAGACATAATTGGTGTCTCGTATTTTGTGATAAGTCATCACTACTGTTTTAACATCATCATGGTATTGTGTTGCTGCCCTTACTGAATGCAAATATGCAGGCCAATGTGATAAACATAACATTTATATTTCATTTGAATTTTTTAAGCTTCTTATTCCTCTTTTTTTTCCCCCCTCAGCCGAGTGGCCAAAGACCATCACTGGCCTGCCCAGCACATCAGGCACCACAGCCAGTGTGATTGTGATACGTGGAGTTCACATGTACGTTGCCCATGTGGGGGATTCAGCAGTGGTGGTCGGAGTGCAAGAAAACAACTCTGATATCACGCTCCAGGCACTAGAAGTCACACAAGACCACAAACCTGAACTTCCTAAAGAAAAGGAAAGGATAGAACGCCTGGGTGGCAGGTGAGTTTGAGAACAGGACCGCATTTAGAAGAGTCCGTCTGGGGGTGGGGGGGGGGGCATGTTTCTACTGTACATCAAATTTAATCATAAAGGTCAGAAGAAATATGTGATACTGCCAAATACAGTCTTATAGAGGGCAGGTATTTTCTTGTACTTATTCCCGTCAACATTGCTGTATTTCGTGTCCAGCTTTAACACTTGCCATGTTGTTGAATGTTTTTTTGTTATTATTGTGTCTGTAGTGTGATGAAGAAATCTGGGGTGAACCGTGTCGTGTGGAAGAGGCCCAGACTGACGCACAACGGACCCGTGAGGAGGAGCACAGTCATTGACCAGATCCCATTCCTGGCTGTAGCCAGATCCCTCGGTAAAAACAACAACCTGATAGATAGGATGAGTGTAAAAACAAAACTATAATCGTGTTTTAACATTAGGTATGTTTGGTTTTATTATTCATCCAAAAACAATGTGGTTGACTTGATATTCTGTACTACATTACAATAGTTATCCCAATGCAATAGCTTCACAGTACAGAAACTCAGGGACGCTCAAGGCTACATTTTTCACATACACAAAAAAAAAGATGAAATGTAAACGAACAATGCTCTCTCACTCAGTTTGCATGCATTGTGTCCGGTTCTAAGCGTAACGGCCTTGCTTTCACACCATTTCTTTTTAAGTTAGTTTGTTGGCCTGTTTGCCTTTTTTAGATAGGACAGTTAGGAGAAGAGAAAAGGGGAGGACATGCAGCAAAGGGCCGAGGTTGTTTTTGGAAAGCACAGCGGCTGCAATGAGGACTTTCGCCTTCGTACATGGAACACATAACATTACCGCTAGGCTATCTGCACCCCTTTTCAAACCGTTTTGATGCAATGAAGCTCTAGTTTACTATGGGTTGCACATACTGACCTTGCTTGTGTTGTAATGACTCTTTGATGTACGTCACTTTGGACAAAAGCATCTTCTAAAAGTTAATTGTAGAAATATGAATTGGAAAACAATGTACTATCAGCTAGACCAGGGATGGGCAACTTTGGTCACGGCAAGGGCCACATTCAATTAATTCTCCCTGCCAAAGGGCCAAATTGTAATATACAAAAACGATCAATTATGAATCAATTATAAAAAAGATCAATTATGTCTCAAATTTAACTCAACATATGCCAGTGATCAAATATTATTATGGACGTATTTCTGGTTTTCATGATTTCATGGCAGATTTTGTCACATTTTCTTCATGTTTCCAATTCATTGATATGTAAAAATTGACCTGAGGGCCACATTGAGGGTTGATGGGGGCCGCATGTGGCCCCTGGGCCACCAGTTGCCCACCCCTGAGCTAGACTCAGATGAATTGGTGCAGATTGAGTGGTTCAAAACAGAACTTTTTTGGTTCATCCTGAATTCAGATGGAACATGGTGTAAACACAGATATTGTTGAAAACATGAACAGCAGATAAACAGAGAAACTGTGAGGTATAGCTAGTTCTAGTTCTGCTTTCAGACCAATGTGGTGTAGTTTGTGTATTTAACATTCCTGAAATTCTCAACATTACAACATTCTATTTAGTAAAATCATAGTTAAGGTTCTGAAAAAAAAATGCCTCTCTGTTCTAAAGGGGATCTGTGGAGCTACGATTTCTACAGCGGGGAGTTTGTGGTTTCTCCGGAGCCTGATACCACCGTCATGACGCTTGATCCCAAACGGCATCGCTACGTCATCCTCGGCAGTGATGGACTGTGGAATATGATGCCTCCCAAAAATGCTGTCAACATGTGTTCTAGCCATGACAAAATGGTGGTTAGTATGTGCACATGAAAATAGTCTTGCAGTCTTTATCATATTATTTTGACTTGATTTTGATATAGAGGATTGTAACATGCATTTTGAAATCACTTATTTTCTTCTTCTGCTTCTTTTCGCTTCCAGGGACCAAAGGGGATGTCATGCGCCAGGCGGCTGGGATGCACGGCCCTATTGTTCTGGAAAGAGCGAATGCTCCGAGCAGACAACACAACAGTTATTGTCCTGGCCCTGCAGGAGCGTGACGGCCCTCCCATCCCTATGCACCGAGATGAGATCGTTGTTGACATGGCCACAGGAATTGACCATGTTCCATACCCAGGAACGACTTACAACACATGTGAGGTCCCAAAGGTCAGTCCAAAATCTTTGCTCCATCCTCTCCTTTGCAGTATTTCATCAGGATGTGCCATAAAGACAATTGAGACACATTTCCCACATGCAGAGTCGGTCAATGCTGGGGGGAAGTACCTCTCCAGCACTGGCCGGACAATGGAAAAAAAAATACAGAATATCTGTGTGTTTGTTTGTTGTTTGCTATTCACTGCATTGTCTTAAATATATTCCAGCTCATTTTTAAGTGTCATTGTGCTACTTTCACCATTTCAAATGTGAAGGTTTGAAGTCAAAATAGCTGCTGACTTGAGGTCAAAAGCTGCAGATACTTTCAGTGGACTCTTGGTTTCAACAAATCACTCTTTTGTTTTCGGGGCCAACAGGCGGAGCATGAGGATGACATGTTTTTTGAAGAAGATGAGATATATGGAGAAGAACATGAGGGATGGCCGTGCCTGGAGTGGTAGTGAGGTGACTGCTCAGTTATAAAAAAAAAAAAAAAAAAAATGTATCAAAGTGTCAGCTCAACTGATTTCATGTTTCTATTTGATGAACCTGGTGACCAAAATTCTGATTTCTAGATTGAATTGATGTCCCATACAGCTGGTTATTTCACTCTGCATTGGAGCTTTGGTTAGGCCCCATTGGTGTTATAATTTACTGCTACATAAAGCTGTAGATTAGCTATGTCTTTCAAAGTGAGATAACCATTAAAGAGATGATGAACATTTAGAGTACCACCTTCAACCTTTTCCCACACCAGCCACTAGAGGGAGACAGTGAAACAGCTGGCTCGTTAAATTACCTCAGTCACAACTGAACAAAAATCAAATGCAGGTGACATCAGGTGACTTGGTGTGAAGAGTGATTATGTTCCAGGCTGTTCCTGGTTAAGTGTTAAAACACAGAACAGATCCATAATCCATGTTATCACTTGTATCATCGTTACTCATGTGTCTCTCATTAGAGTGATGATTGGCAAATTGTGTTTTGTTTTTGTTTTTTTCAAATAATTAAAAAAAACAAAGTTTATTATTTAACCAACAAATTGATTTAAAACATAAAATAAAAACAATAAATTGTGGAATTTTAATAGATTTTCAAATTTAACTTCATTTCTCGTTTGCTTTATTCTAGCAGGGTGATGCAGTGAACGCTCCCTGCCCTTTTAAAGACAGTTCCGCGGCTCTGGAGCAGGCGTTCGGGCTGTATGAAGCAGCTTTCTGTGCCACCGCACGGCTCTCACCTGATGTTGACTCTATGGGGGTCCCGCTGCCCCCGTCAGAGGGCTCTGTGAATGTTTTCGAAAAGCAAGACTCCACAACCCAAGTGGACTGTGTTACATGTCGTCCTCCATTAAAAAGGTCTCGCCGTTCCCCAAACACACCGCCTCAAACCGGAGGTCGTAGCCGCCGCCCCGGTCGGTCCTCCAACAAAAGCGTCCCCCAGGAGACGCCTGTTAGCGGCGCACAAAGCGGACAACCCAGTCAAAGAAGCTCCTCTCAGGATTGCAGTATCGTACCACAGCACTGCAACTCTGCCTTGTGCGTGTGCTGAATCCTGTCTCATATAAACAGTGTTTCACCCCCCCTGACCCCCAGAGACCGGGAGGAATACATCGCATCGGGTCAACTTCGGTTTGCTACAGGCCCTTAATCTTAGATCTATACTTTTTCTAAAAAGTCTTTTTTTGTTTTTGTAAAAATTCCTGAGAAATTTGAGATTGTAAATGTGTGACCTGATTAACGTGTACTTTTTCTCTTTGTGCTGCCCCCCCCCACCCCTCTTAAAAGTTTAATGTAATTAAAATTACAATTTTAGATCTGTTCAATCTACACAATCTATTTTCATACTTAAAAGTATGTATAGTATATTGAAAAAAAAGAACGTATTTAAAAAAAAAAAAAAAAAAAAAAGATAGATCACTACAATCTGAGACAACTACAGTTAACATGAACGGTGACACAGGCAGCCTTCCAGTGATTCCATTTATCAAATAAACCAACTCTTTTATGCTGTTCAGACTTTCCTGGATGGAGTTTATACCTCAGACAACTTGTTTGCCATTTATCCTCTTAGAGCCTTTAAGATGCTTGACTTTCTAGTTTGATTAGGAGACCCTGACAGTATAATACTTGAGAGCTCAAAGACATGGATGGAAATGACAAACAAGAGTCCGAGGTTGTTATTAGGGGACTGATTTCAAGTCTATATCCTTAGTTTTGTGTTTTTACCAGTGGGAAATAATGTACCATCATGATCATAATTGCTCCTTTAAGCTATTCGGTGTATCTTATGCATAGTATGTGAGGATGTGTTTAAAGGGTCAGTTCACTGAAACCCCCAAACTCCAGAAAAGTATAAGAAAATGTGATGATTTTATTTAGCATAGTGGTATCTATCCATGTAGGTAGGTACTGTGTATATATATATATATTTTTTTTTTTTTAGGGAACTGACCGTTTGATGGTTCTTTTCTAGAGAGTCGTATTGATCCATTCCAAGCGTCTTCATGTATGAGTTGGCCAATTACCGTACTGTTTTTATTCAGTTTTGAAACCTTGGGTGTATCCATACTTTTTTAAGGTGTAACTATCAGAAGCACAGGATGTTGAGTAATGATGAAAAAGTCTTGACCAATACCTGTGCCTCACTGGGAAGTGGTTCAGAGGCAGCTTGGACCTTCACATGCGTTTATTTGAAGTGTCTACTATGTACCATAACCATTAGAATTGGTCTTCCTCTGTGTTCTCATATATTGTTGTCTTGTGTGTGTGTGTGTGTGTGTGGTTTCCATCCATAACCTGTGTTTTAATCCGCACATAAAACACATTATGGTACTTATGTCATAAACAAGAAGTGCCCCATTCATGGTTGATAGTGGTCAAAGTTCTAACTTGTTTTATTATGGCAGCTCAGTAAGTGTTCTAGCGGATTTGTTTGCCTTCTTTTTACATTAAAGTGTCATGTTTGCCTTAGCACAAACGAGTCAGAGGTGCTTCATACAAGTGTGATTCTTATGGATGTGTCATTTTAAGTATGGCTGTGGCCCCAGTTCCAACCATGTATCATGCACCCGCCTCCGTTCTCCAACTTGTCTCATTGAAGCGTTCATGCTGCAGAAAATAACCCCCCCCCCCCCCCCCCCCCCCCCGTTAAATGTTTCTCAGTAATATTCCAGAGCAGTGTGTTTGTTTTGTACAGTACTTCAATATGCAATACAAATTTGTACAGTACATTATTATGCAAAGTCAATGGATATTTCGGGAGTCTGGCATGCTCTGATCTACTCTGTATGTTGTGAAGTGTTCAGAGGTTATGGAATTTCATGAGCATGTGGTTTGTTTTTGACATTTACAACACTTGGTTCTGGTTTCATGTCCAGTGCGGCCAGGTTTCAAGACTAACTGTATAACTTGCATACTTTGAAAGTGGCTGATGATATAATGTCTGTGTGTTGTAATAAAGTTCTCATTTTTCAATTGGTGCTGTCACATCTGTTGTATTGTCCACTTTATTACAGCATGTCTACGCCAGAGTTTTGAGCAGTGGCTGGGTAGTGTTTGAGGACTTAAGAATGCGTTCTGTATTTGTTACTTAGGTGTTACTTCAACATGGAGGTAGTACTTAATGTATTTTGGCACTTGTGCAGGGTTACTTGCAATTACACTGTGCTCCAGTAGATGGCCATGATGTACAGACATGAAACAACCCGGGTTTACCTGCTTCCACTCCTGGGTTTCCTTTTAGACACGGTGTTTTTTTTATTCAGAAGAGCTTGAAATTCAACAGGTCTAGGTCAGTGCTTCCCAAAGTGGGAGTCATGCCTTCCAAAAAACCCATTATTGCAAAAATAGATACAAAAATGTAGTTTGATTTCAAATAAAACCGCATTGAGTGAAATTAAAATGTGTAAAAATACTTAAAATGTAAGTTTGCACGTAACAGCAGCATCATAGGTGTCTGCTGTTATTTACACATAAAGATGCACTTTCTTTTCTATTCATTCAAGTCTTTCCACTCAGTGCTAAAGTCTATACATGGAACTTACTTGTATTCTACTTCTAGCCTTTATTAGAATAAATTACTATCTAAAGTCATTTTATGTTTTTTTTTTTTTTTTAAAGATTTTATTTTGGGCTTTTTTAATGCTCTTTTGTAAGGAAAGGAGCCACAGGTCCAGGCCGCCCAAGTGGACGACCGTATCCTCCATACAAGGAGCGCGCGCACTAACCACTTCGCTACCGACGGCCCAATTTGATGGTTTTTAGGTTGTTGTATTCGTTTTCATTATTGTTTTTGTGTTACTCGTGTTTGGAATGGTCTAGTAGTGCCTGTGTTAGCATTACATGCCTAAACCACCTGCAGGGACAGTGGGGGGTCCCCGGTCTCTGGCACTCTTATTTTGGGGCTTACAAGCTGAAAAGTCTGGAAACCCCTGGTCTAGGTCACACCTACATAGCAGAATAATGGACATGTTGTGTTTTATCTAAATGTATATTTTAAAAAAAATACATGTAATACATGAACAATACAATACAAAAGATAAGATAGGTCTCACTTCAAAAGTTTTCTAGTCCATTCATGAAGCTTATTTCTTTGTGTTTAAAAGGATGCATTGGATGGTGTTTCCTACAAAGCAATCTTAGTTGAGCTGAAACAGTGGTTATTTTCTTGTTTTCAAAGACATGTCAAGCTCAACTTTAAGCCAACATCTATGATTGGTCAAATGTGTGCAAAAATATATTCATTTGAACATCTACAGTTCCCCAACAACTCAGCAACTGGTGCTGTGATAAGTTCAAACGTTCCAGGAAAGCGAGTAAGCAGACCCAAAAGTGACACATTTCTTGCACATCATATAGGCCTATTACTTCTTCCTACTAAGAAGACTTCAGACATACAAGTTTCTTCAAAATGGAGATGATACATTGTCTACCTCTTTTAAAGAGAGGGAATGTTGTTTCTCTGTGGAATTATTATTTTTTTTACATTTTGTAGAAATTCTCTCAACACCCCATCAGCACCCAAAAAGTTAAACAGCAACAATGAAATACAAAATATCCACAAACTGCTTTGTGCAAATATACAATACTTTCCTTTCCGTCAACACACCTCTCTGCCTACAACTTTGTCCTACACCCATGCACCTCTTGGACATTAGCTAAGTCTTCAATAAGCTGCGTAATGCCAGCTTGATGCACATGAATGGCAGAATGAAGGGTAGATGAATACAGCGAGAGTCATGCAATGAACTTCTCTCACCAACTCGTTCCTTTTGGATTAGAGCTGCACCAGTGGTGAAGGGCAGAGCGTGTTCATGTGTATTGGGGAGTGGATACTTTTTAAATCGTGTAGTCTAGCTATTTCTCCTAAATTGTCTACCCTCTGGCACTGAGAAAAGACTGTTTGGTAAAATCATATTCAACTGATGCTAAATATCACCCAGTATGTGGATAGCAGTCTTGGCAACTCCAACCTGGCTTAGAAGTGATTATAAGAAGTATGTTTGCCTTAGAAATTTGACAAGCCTAGCAATCTTTTCTTTTGATCTGATGTCTCTGTGACATGTTCCGTACTTTAGGAACACATTTCTTGTCCTTAGCCATGGTCTGTTTCTGAGACGTTACAGACATGAGATCCATGATAGCAGTGTCTTGACTTGAATATTTTATTGACTGTCAGCCCAACATCTGCTGACCCGCCTAACATGCAACATTCCCCTCTTACTGCAGACAGTCTGTCACTGTACATCAGCCATTGGAGCATCACAGTGTCACCCACCTCTCTCTCTACTCTCCCACCATCATCACAGCAAACTAGTCTGGACTCAGAAACCAATGACTGCAATTTTGACACCCCATGCCTTTCGAGCCATCCGTGAAAACCCTTTTTTTCTTTTTTTAAATATCCATACATTGGATTCAGTGGAAAGGGCCTTCTGTCTTTAAGGCAATAGTGGATTTTACTAACAGTCTGAATTATTTATGTTGTAAACCCAGTGCTGCTTGTCTTGATTTATCTTGTTTTTCGTCTAGATAGATTTTATATTTTCAAGAACTGGTTGTGACCCTTTTCACTGTACAGCTTTAGTGATCCAGGTGCATTTTGGTGATCTGGAAGACAACAACCATGCTAGCCGAACTGTATAAAGACGAAGTTATGAAAAAAGGATAAAGGAAACAATAAACAGAGGACCACCACCAGTCATGAGGATCTATCCCCTGGGAACTGTACAGAATTTCATAGCAATAATGACATGGTCCATCTGGCAGTCCTTGAAATATTTAACTCTATACTGTGCTATACTTGGATTTAAATAGGCTGCTACAATTTTTTATGTCCAAGTTACATTGAGGTGTTGATTCTGCTCAACATTTTTTTCAATTACTACATTCTAGCGCATATAATTAATTAAGGATCTTCCTAGGTCATCAAACGATGCTTTCTTACTCAGTCAAGCAGATGGACTTCAATAAACAAGGAAAAAAGGGTGCTTCCATACAGGACCAAAGTGGCCCCGGACCTGAAACGTAGTGGTGATCACACACTACAGTATATAAATGATGTGGCTTTTAATTTGTCTCCCAGCAGTCAGACTGAAACTTGAAATAATTTGTTGTCTCTTCTACTTGTACAAAAAATAACTTGCTACATTCTGTACCCATTAAAGTATTACATGAAATGTAGATTTCCAAATTACACTGATGTTCTTCTTGTAGCATCACACTCTCCGTATGGACACGAGCATCGAGTGTGAGCGAGTCACAGCCTTTGATGGAGTCATCTAACTTGTTTCTGTCCATGTCTCCTGTCTCCTGTCTCCTTCTGACAGTATCAGTGGTGCCTCTACAGGCCTTTAATGGCTCACCCTCTGCCACTCCTGGGAGGCTCCAGAGTAAGTGCTATAAGGAGAAAGACTCCTCCAGATGATGGGAGATGACGTGCCCTCCTTTTCTCCTTTTGCTCTGTCTCAAGGAAAGCAAGCAGCACTGGCATCAAATATTATATATATATGTATAGCATATATATATATTTTTTTTTTAGTAAGTATTGCACACATGTAAATTGTAGACCTATAATATCCAATTCATACAAACGTTCTTTCAATGATATTTAATAAACTATATTTGTAACAAGGATGTAGTAATTCATCTCTGGCCCTGCTCTGTGACACTGGCTTGGTATCTTGTGATGTATCAGAATGTTTCATGTTATATTTTTGTAATAGATGTTAATGAATTGCAGGACTTGATAAAACATGGCTGATTTCCAAGCTGGTTGATCCCTAAACGATGCCTCAGATGATCTTGTTGACTAAGATCACATAGAAGAAAGGGCACTTCAACATTGAACACTTATGATCTCATAGGAGATCAGATAAGATAAATGCTACCGCTGTCTTCATATCAAGTACAGTCATTACATTAAGTACATACATTACATACATACAACAATGAAATTAAAAGCATATATATAGGTATATATGCTTTATGGATATAACTCTTGCAATCCAATAATTTTATGCTCTCTAAGGCCTGATGGGGTTTAGGTAACTGATAAATTCCTTTGGTATTCATTGATAAATGTAATTGGGTATCATCTGCGTAACATTGAATATTTCTGTATACCCAGATAGGGTATGTATAATTTTAATCATATTGATACATAAACAAAATCTTTAAGAACATTGGCCTGCATTGTGCATGGTTTTTATTGTACCTTGTTTTGTGTACAAACTGGGATGGGTCTGATAAATGGGACTTACACTAGCTTTGGTTCCTTTAATACCAGTTAAGTGTTCCAGTCTCTGTAATAGGATGTGCTGGTCATTGATGTCAAATGCTGCACCAAGAGGTGTTCTAGGACAATGACAGAGAAAAGTCCTTAGTCCAAGGCATTTAGAACTTGTAGCTTTCGCCCGTGCTGTATTTGTGCTAATACAAAAAAGATACTGTTAAAAAGAAAACCAAACAACTGACTGACAGAGACCTGCTCTATCCAAAGTGGGATTGTCTCTGCTGGTAGAATCAGGTCTTCCCCAGAGAGTCTGCCAAGCATCTATGAAGTTACAATCATTTGCTGAACATCGCTTTGAAAGCTGGAGGTTGAGGACATATATACATTTATTTACACAGTGTTGATGAAGGTGTATTGTATATGAATGCCAAAAAGCAGCTTTTTTCTGATTTTTTTTTCTCAACTTTTCTGCTGTCACTTTTTCAGTCTGCTGTACTGTAACAGTAACAGAAGTAATGTTATTGAAATGACTGACCAGGCAACTACTCAATTCCAGACTAGCTCCTTTGAAATCTTAGTATAACAGACATGACACCATACCTAAAAAAGCTATTTGGTCTATTGGACTCCGTAGGATACTGGCCTGTTACGCCTGTATGTTGTTTAAGTGTAAAGAGAAAAGTAAGACTTTAGGCCCATAGATTCCATAAACTTCTCATTTCTCACTTTCTGACTGTCAATTTCATACAAGTATTCCAAGTTTTATCTAGGATCAAGTTTCATCCCATACTGTTCCACAGTTAGCCTCTCAGTCCTGTTGGATCCTGGATCTAGAGCATTAAGTGCTAGAGACGAGTTGTTGTTATTAATCTGATCGTAAAACATGTAAGGGGGAAGGTTTCTGAGGAATTTTATGAGCTGTATTATACAGTCTAGCTAGATATTCAGTTGTTTCCATTGTAGTAAGAGACCAGACAGGGAGACAGTATACTGTAGAAATAGTAAGGGGCCCAGAATGCTATCCTGGAGTACCTCTACATAAGAAGTTATAGAGGAGGATGTTACATGGTCAATTTTAATCATGTGAGACCTGTAAGATAGATAAAAGGGATCAACATTGCCACAGAAGAAGAGAGTTGAAATTAACTCAGTTTGTTCAGTAGAATCTGATGATTCACTGTATAGAATGCTTTACTAAAATCAATAAAAAATGGCTCCAGTGACATGACTCTTAATGAGCAAGGAACTGGTGTGTTCAGTGAATTACAATGATGCAGACATGGTTGATCGGGTATGGAAACCATATTGGAGGTCACTGAGCAAGTTATTGCATTCAAGATGGTTGCTAAACTGAGAATATAGAATTTTGTCCAATAATTTAGAAAGTGCTGGGAGAATGGATATTGGCCTGTAATCTAAAACTAGAGTTGGATCATCCGATCCACATGCCTTTAAGCTTTTCCTATCCACAGTAAGCCATTGAACTGCACAAGACTGCCTTTTCTGTATGCATTGGGATCCAATACCCATCACCTTGCATAACCAATGGTGACAGTTATTTCTTCATGGATTCACAACTTTGTGTTTGAAAGCGTAATGGGGACAGTCTTCTTATAAAGCCTAGATATATATAACTGTTTTAAAAAGAAACAATAAGCACTGTTTAAAGACACCAACAAGCAAGCAAAGTGATCCACTAAAACCAAGGGGCAATCTAGATTAAGGATTACATTAATTGCACAGGTGATCTGGAGGCATTGACTCTACTCAGCCAGTCCACTGGCTCTGAATCAATCTTGTTAAAAATGCCAATGAGTGCTGCTTTCCACATAAGTGGTAACCTTGTTGACAGTTTGGTAAAATATCTTGAATAAGTTAAAACTCATGAATTTAAAATGTTGATGGTTTGTGAAAGGAGACACCAAAATAGCAAGATAAAGACAACTTCAGGGGGCTTGTTCTCAAGACACTCTTGAGCATACTCTTTCTTCCAGGATGAGCACAATGTGAGAAGATACTAATTGTTGGCTGATTACTAAATCCATTTAATTCTGAGCCAGGTGCCCCAGAATCACATTAATGCCCATCTAACATTACATCCGGGCAGACTTTGGCTGAACTCAAGGACATGGATTACTCAAGTGATGGAGAGTAGTCTATGACCAACCTTAATCTGTTAAATCTATTATTTTAAATATAAATGAGAGATCAAATAAGTTCTGTTTACTGCGTTCACAGTCTTGCTAATTAGAAATAAATTGATCTATTTACAGTTAACTTCCACAAGGAACTTGATCAGAATGGACATTTTGACCATTTAAAGCAGTGGCTGTTTTCCCAGTCAACATGTCATCAGTCAACATGTCCTGGAGAGAAGTCTATATTGTGCATTGCTCCTCGAAAATTCTTCATAATTGCTGCAACAATGAACGTTTCGGAGATGTTCCTCAGGATTGTTTGTTCTCATTGGATTCAGAGGTTTGTTGAGGTTAAGATTCTTAGCTGCCCAAATCCTGTGGTTGTTTTCCTGTAAAATCACCTCACACATGGGAGCAGGTTCAAGGAAAATTGACATGTGCAGATCATTTATACAACACAGGTTGTAGGGCAAACGCACTCTCCGCTGTAACAGCACACACCGTTCTCTATTTGGTTGGAATTGTCTGTTAGACAGACACAATGCTGTGAAGAGGAATTTCCCATTGGGGACAATAAAGTCTAAAATCAAAAACTGGATGTTAGCTTTGAGCAGCGCGTGGATGTTCAATGTCCAACGTTAGTAACAAGGTTACCTGCTTCGAAGAAATGTGTGAGGGGATTACTCATCTTTTCAAAGCAGTTTGTCCTCATATGCAACCATGGGAAATCCTCTAATGTGTCCATGTGAGCCATAAGGCTCTTACTCTTATCAAACCTCTGAAGCCTGGATTATAACGCCATAGAGGGTCATCACTGTAAACCGAGGTGAAAAGTCTTAACCTGGTTGACACCTAACCCAATGCTCACTGTGTTTTGTAAACAGGTTTATTAGTAATCCCATTGGCCTGATTAAACAGTGTGAAGACCTTAGCCTCAAAAGCCAACCATTTTTGTTCTTTTGTTCTGTGTACATTTATAAAGAATCGATAGTCAACTTAAAGAAAGTTAAACTGTAAATTGTGAACTTCATGTTACCCTTAGCATGCAGTGTCTAAGGTCAAATTTGACACACTTTGTCTAAACTGTTCCCAGACAGTCTGTTTATATTGCAATAATAGCACTATATGGCTAAAGATCAAATTAACCAGAACCTCAACAAATAAAAAATGAATTGTATTTTAGTATTATTTAAGTTACTGGTGATTTAGGATTATGTCAGCTTTGGTTTCCGTGTAACATTTGGGATCATTAGAATGTGGTGGAAGAATATATGGTGGAGATTTTGGTATTTTGGTGGAGAAGGGGGTTTAGCATCTGCACTGAGACTAAACCACATTGTTTTTGAAGCAATGTCATAACTCTACTCTATTACCCAGTTAAAAAGCGACTTCCCTAAATCTGAAAAAATGTGACAAATTCAATATATGTCCTGTTTTCTTGAAACAGATAGTTATGTAAATGTCTGTACGAGAGTACAAAAGTAACTCATTTGATGAGACAGCAGTGTCTGATTTTCTTCAACACACAGTTGCTCACTGATGCAAAATCAAGAGTGGAGAGCTGAAAGGAGAAAAAAATAGTTGACTCATCTCAATCCTAATTCCCTTCTGGCGATAGAGGCAGCACTCAAGTCATTGAATTTGTATTTCTAGAATGTGTCGTCTTTTCAATTTGTATTAAGGTGAGAGGATGGGAAGGAGGACATGCTGGGACCTGGGAGCTGTCAGACACCTCCTCAGTCATTGACTGTGTGTCTGCTGTTTTTAACACCAGCACTTAAACACATTCAACACAACCCCCTTTAAAGATAAGCCGATACCAGCCGTAAGCAGTAAAGAACACACAACAAACTTCAAGAAATTCTAGCAAAAACTGTAAGGACATGTTTACCAAGGGAGAAATTAGAGAAAACAGCCTGGCTTTCCTGGACTGTACAGTGCCCAGTTAATAGGTCAGAAGTGTACAGGAAAAGCCCACTCACACAGACCAAGCTAGCAGTTATTAGAACCCTTCATCATCAGCATCAGGACAAGCTTACAAGAACAGAGGGTAGAAATGAGCAGCAGAAAAATCTTAGGAACTTATGACATGCTGCTGCCAAACTGCACTTTTATTTCCCTGTTAGAAACACAGTTCTAGTGATGTCAGCCATTGGTTTCTGAAGGGCTGTCTTGGAAGATTATCCCTGACAGTAGCCATATGGGAATGCTGACCATCAAACTTTCAGTCAACCTGAGAGCAAAGCGCTGGAGCTGAGGCAGGCCTTAAGCCTCCTGACGAACCGTTACTATGTGGCTGCTTGCATTCAGATCCGTCACGCCCCTAATTATGCATAAATCATATCCTGTATCCTCAATCAGGTGAGTTAGAAAAAAAATTCACCCCTTACAGTGTAGTAAATACATTAACCTAATAATCGTTTTTTTGTACCAGGCTATTAACAAGTTAATTTCTTCTGTCGAAAATGACATTTTAATATGGGGTGTGTATTGGACATCCTGGTCTTTTGGAGCCAGCCTCAAACTGACACACGAGGTACTGCATTTTTTCACATTGGCTTCTTGGTAATAACAGGGAAGAAGAAAATGATTAACACCACAGCATCGTCATTCCTAACATGTCTGGATAATCCGAGAAACTCCGGAGGATTTTCAATTCAACAATATCCCAGTACATATTAAATCATATTAAATCATAGAACAGACAGTCTTTTGAAACCACAAAGTAATGTTTAAACTTTCTCTTGAAGACATGTAAGGTAAGGTAAGGTAAGGTAAGGTAAGGTAGCTATTTGTACCCATAGGTAGATTTGGTTTACAGTGACATGTTATTACATCTTATATATGATACTCTATTTTGAATACATTTTATTTAAGTACACCCTACTGTGAAGGCACACATTGTTTTTGGACTTGGTGATCTGGCTGTACACTGCATCCTAATGGCTGACTGAACAGAAATACATAATCTTGTAGGGGGTATGCAGGGTCACAAATACTCAATCCCTCGAGTACAGATGAAGCCTAAATGGAGGAGCTAAGTTAAGAACAGTCTTTATAGGACAGATATCTGGTCTGAAAAGACACAAGTCATCCAATATAAAAAACTTTCAAGTCAATTAACTTAGGAATGATATGTTCAATTCTAAGACCTAAGACAAAGACCTCAAAAGACCATTGGACTGGAATTGTTCACAGGTCCTTTCAGTTCACTGAACTCCACAACTATGTAATAGACCTGGAGCTCAGATCACAGGTGCTATACAAAGATAGATAACTTGAACCACCCGTGTCTGTAATCTTATTTTATCCAAGTAAAAAATAATCTGCCTTGCTTAATCAAGGATTTCCCTTTCCTCAACACTCTCCATTACACCACTGTCTTATACAACGTCAGCATCATTGCTGTCATCTATCTTAGTATCCAATGTGATTACCCTTGAGGCTCTGATATAACTTGGTCTGATGGGAAAAGAGGGAAAGAATAGATCTTTTTTTCCACATCTTCCAAGAATAACATACTGTTTTCTGTCTGACATGTTCAGATGTGTTGCTGTAATTGTTACTGCCTAATTTTTATTTTATTTTCTTATGTTAATATGTGATCTACAAGCACCTTGTATTGAATTATTTCGAATAAGAAAACAGCTAGCAGCCTAAATATTCATGTGTTGAGTCATATTGATGTTGATGAAAAAAATAGGTCTCATTTAAAAAATCCCGCCCCTGATCCAATATGTGTTTGACACCCCTAAACTACTTGGTTATCTGCCATTATCTGCCTGATTACCAGCAACAATGAGATAACCTACACTGGAGAGATAGAAGCACTGACATCTTTGTGATAGGACAACTTCCTCCATCTAAAAACATTCAAAATAAAGGTTCCTACTGTTGATCATAGAAAGCATCAGCAAGATACGTGGCACTATAACCATCAATGGGACTCATTGAGTGAAACAGCAGATTTTGGTAGCATGAACCTGACATGGACTAATCAACACAATGATTCCTCTTCCTTCGCAGGCTTAGGGGAATCAACATGAACTCCAGACTTCTCTGCAACTCCAACTGGTGCAGTAACAAGACTGGATGAATCCCCAGTGGTGCGTTAAAAGCTTTTTGACTTAGGTGGCCCACCTGGGATACTGACTAAAGCAGGGGTGGCATGAGATTTGTGGGCACAAATATGGAAATTAATTACATTTTTGTACCCTTTCTATTCCCACTTATGATATGTATTTGTAAGAAAGATATTTTGGCGACATATACATCTTCTTAAGTTAATTCTTTGAAGACTTAAAAGAATACCAACAAAAAAATACTACATTGACAAGAGAAGAAAACTACTAGCAGCCTATTAATCATAGCCCAGATAATTGATTTTAATATAAGTCCAGCCTTTTATCAGGCAAATAGCCAATCACAGGTTTTGATTTGGGAATTTGGGGGTGGCCAATGTGATTTCAAGGGGGGCACATTCACCCCTCTGTGAATCCTCACCTGGTATGGTATTTGAATTCCCTTCAACAGCAATGCTCAGGAAGGTGAAAACAACACTGTAAGTGATTGAGCTGTCACCTCTACACCTGTTGGTGTAGGACAATGGCCAACAGGATCATCCACCATTAGACAGATTGTACATCATCCAGTTCCATACTACCTGGCTCAGGGGTTGCTTTATTCCAAGGGCCATGAGACGGTTGAACCCTAGAGCCCTCAAGCGCATTACCACATCACTTACTCACACTGCACGGGCACGTATCTCTTGACTGTATCTTGCACAAGTTTTCTGAACCTCGAACATCTTTTGTATATTATGTTGTTACATAAAAACAAAAATTGTAAATGGGAAATTGAGGAGAGATTTTGAGTGCTATACAAAATATTGTACATAGATAATGTTAAACGCTTTAAGGGTATTGTGGCAAAATCCCTGATCACAATCCGGTGAAACTAATCCCTTGACGTTAACTTGTAATTCTCACAGATGGCTACTTTTGGAATTCCCTTTTTCAGTTATGAAACGGTAAAATTCCCAATTTAGTACATTTGAATGATAGTTTATAGCAGTGTAAATGTGTAAAATTCTGAGAGGTAAGAATACATGTGCAAGGAGCTGTATCTCGACTGGACCGTAACCAGGTCTCATTTTGCATACATTTACAATTATATTGCAACTGTTTTATCAGTTTATGAATTTCATCACCACTGTGAAACAATCTACACAGTTTTAGAATCTATACTTTTACATTTTTGTCGCACTTTGCTTCACTGCAATTGTTTTGCATATTACAAATATATAACTTCAGATTTGACACATACTTCACTAAGTTCTATGTTAATTTGTTGCCTGTTTCATAGGGGTTTAGCTGGTTATATTTATGGTTTAAAGCTGAACTTTTTTTATATTGCTTCAGTCCTTCAGCATATAAATATGTGGTGCAGCCAATTACTGCTGAAGGATTAAGTCACCCTTAACTACTCTCCGAGCAACTTCTGCACTACTAACATCATTAGCGACAGATAAAACACACATGCACTCACACATACACCTAGATGAAAGCCATTTGGTGTTGCCATCTGTAAACCTGGGATAGATGGGATAAGATTAAAAATTAGCACCAGAATGTTTTGCAGAATTGCCACCCCAATCTTCAGGATTAGGATTGCTGAAATCAAAGACAAGACTTTTCCAAGAACCGGGCGCAGAGCCTGTTCACACCTGGAATAAACATACTGTGATCCGACCATAAGTAGAGAGCCCTAAAAATGCCATTTCACATCTCCCATTAGAAAGTGTCTCCACAAGTGAAACTTGTGATTACGTTGTTTTAAATACACTGCATGCTCAAGTTATAAAATGTCTTACTTCGATGCATTAATTTAAACTAATTTATAAAGAAGCAGTAAGACTTCAAATCTCATGTCTGTGTAGTCCTGCCCTTTTCTCTCAGCACTGTAAAGGATCATTAAAATGCATCTTACCTTACTTACAACTGCTGTCAGGAGTTTTTAGCTAGCTATGAAACAGACTGAAATGAATATAGATGCCACTGTATTGCCTGCAACAGACCATCAGCAACAAGATTTCATATGTATTTATTGATTTTTCTAATGCCTAAAACTCCTGCCATGGGGTAGGTGTTGGATGAAGTGATTGACAACATGCTGCAGAAACAGACTTTTTTCCATCCCTGCAAAGTTTCTCGAAGAGTGAAATGTTTGACTGTTCCAAAAAAACGAGATTATTTGTTTCAAACATCACTTACACATGTAAAGGCCAAATCAGCAAAGTGATAAGAGAGATGGCTTTTCCAGAGGAAATCAGCTAAAACTGAAAGTTCCTCACGGGAACTTCAGTCTATAAGGGGTCTTATTTGTCATATCGATTTGTGAACACCCAGCTATAAGAAAATAAAAAAGTTTTAACATTTCTGTAACTATGTAAGAATATAAAACCAAAAGATTATTTGAAAACTGAGTGGAGAACTATATAATAAGATATGAGTAGCAAGGAAGTGGTCCGTCCCTCAATGCCATTGCTGCCCTGATTTGGAGACTAGGCAATGCTTCGATTCGACCAAAGACCCATTTGCGTACACACTGCTTAAAAAATGTGGCCAAAAGCGTCCCATTGTTGTAAAATGAAGCCAATGTGGAAGTTAAAAAAACTGCAGTTCCTCAAGCATCCATTTGAGGCTGGCGCCAAAGGCCCATGAAGTCTGACACGCGTCCATGTTGAAATGTCCATTTTGACAGCAGAAATCAACACGTTTACAGACTGGTTAACAAAAAAAAAAAATACTGGGCTTAGTCACAGCAAGATACCTGGTTTGAATCCCTGGCCGGGTGGGAGTTTTTCAGCGTCGAGGTTGAATGTTCTCCCTGTGCATGTGTGGGTTCCCTCTGGGTACTTCGGCTTCCTCGTATGGTTCAAAGACATGCTCGTTAGGTCTAAATTGTTTGCAGGTGTGAATGTAAGTGTCACTGCTTGTCTTTCTCTGGATGTCAGCCCAGTGATTGACTAGCAACCAGTCCAGGTTGTACGCTGCCTCTTGCAAACTGACACCTGGGATCGGCTCCAGCCACCATGCAACCCTGTATAGGATAAGCGGTATATCTATCATTGGCCTTCAAAACTCTTCTTCAGGAATCAGTGAGTGACGTCACTGAAACTACATCCATGTTTTATACAGTCTATTGTGGTTAAATACCGAAGATGCACTGAGATCTTGGATGATCCCTTTGAGACAGAAAAAAAGACTGTTTGGATTATATCATGTTTTGGAGTCAAGGATAGATTCATTATACCTTCCATGAGATGCTATGCTAAAGTTCTTGCGCTCCTCACTTAGCCATGACTACTGTGCATCTCCACTGCTCAGTCATGCTCCATTGCATCCTCATTTTCATGTAATGTCCATCATCAATTGATAAAAGCAGAAATACAAATAGACACTTTGTGCCCTTTCATGTACCTAATGCAAAATGTTTTGGTGTGCAGTGCGAATGTCATGGGTATTTACCAGATGATGCAGTGGTCACTCTGATGTACGTCGCTTTGGATAAAAGCCTCTGCTAAGTGAATTGTAGAATTGGTCATTTCATGCCCAGCGCCAATGTTATGTAAACAGCCAATGAACTTTCACCCACGTTAGTGACCTTGGGTGTGTGAGGTGAGGTTTAAAATGAAATGTGCTCAGGCACACAGGTGGTGAGTTCCAATCTTGAGGACACAGACAACCCGATCTGATAACACATTACCTGTCTCGTCATTATCCCCAGATTGTCTATGTACTTAATCCCTGTGTGTCTTCCCTCCCGTCGACAGTTCATTGTGTATTCCTCCATATTACGTTGTTCAAGCCTTTGATTCTTGTGAGTCTTTCTGGTGTTTCGACCAAAGCTTGTTTTTGATATTGACCTTTTGGCATCTCCTTTGGATATATTTGCCCCTAAGGATTTCTCTGTGTACCGACCTGGACTTATTAAACACTTTTTGGTTACTTTTCCCTGCTCTTGTCTGTGTGTTGTGTATTTGAGTCCATTGATTTGGCATTGGCTGTGCCACCCAGTCTTTGATGATGAGCACAATAATTGATTGTTTGTTCTCCATGTAAAGAAGCCGTAGTCCTTGTCTAACTGGATGCCAGTTTGAGACATGTCATCTCCAACTCTCTCTCTCCCCTGATTTCCTGTCACTCTCCAGCTCTCCTATCAATAAAACCCCAAAAGCTCAGAAGATAATCTTTAAAAAACATATACAAAAACAATTAATGAAGTCATTTTTTTGTTTTTAGAGGTACAGATGTTTCTGATGTGGGAAGCTTTAGAGTAAATAACTTTAATCAGAGAATTCACATATTTCATACATAATAAAAGTCAGAGTCCAGTCTGTGTATAATAGCAAAGTGCCAGTCTGCAGGAACAACGGGCATTAAAGGGAATGAGAGCTGACACTCTGGGTTGATTCATGTTACGCCCAATACACATCCATGTATAATAAAGCGACTTAATCCAACCTCTTGGAGCCTAGACAGTGGGTTGTTTAACTAGAAAAATAGCCGGACATGCCCCAATACACATTGCGCCTAGTGCTTGAGATCGTCTAAATGATGTCCTTTGTATTACCAAATTCTGAGTTAAAAGTACTCTCTCTTTTAATAACTTACAGAGGAACTTTCCTTTTTTTCCATTTCACGAGAGGTGCATACAGACTGAACTTTCTACCAAGCCATGCGTTGTAAGGACACACTCTCTGGCTTCTCACTGGGGTTGGTGAATGAATCACATAAGTGCAGAGTCAGGTGTGTTTGTGGCTGATTGGACTTGATTAAAACCAGGTGTGGGGAGCTTATATATACTCCTGGAATTCAGTGCTCTGTGCTGACTCATTATCTCACCTTCAGAGGTAGTGAGAGGTTCTCCCTGTGTGGTCTCTTGTTGTCTGTGTGTTCATAAATACAAACAAATAACTTTCTGTGTATTTGTGTCTATTGCCAAAATAACTTAGGGTGCTGGGTAGTTGATATACCCCAGCCTTTTGTGTTGAGTTTTAAGGCCTCCCTGGCAGCCTTTACTTTCGTGAATTGTTTCTGGGTCTCCCGGACAATTTAGTTTCGAGTCAGTGGTTTAGTTGATAATTTTCGGTGCATTAGTTAGAGCAGTGTTTTGGCTCTATACTATTTTCATTGTCCCACTTATCACACTTTTCAACAAATGATTGTTTATAAAAAAAATGTGTATACATGTTTGGATACAAAGTGGGAAATTAAGATTGACCAAAAGCAGTCACTAGAATGCTCGTGGTGACTTATAATGCCAAGTATTAACATCCACACTAAATCCGTAAACTTGAGTAAGGGCAGCTGTGGCTCAGTTGGTAGAGTCGTCATCTCTCAACCGGAAGGATCCCCAGCTCCTGCAGCAAAGGCCTCTATAAGGACAATCATTGTATTTGTAACAAACCTTTTTATTTGCTACGCTTGATAAAAACATACCAATATACACAGTTCACCACCTTATTCCCATTTCTGTGTCCCTTAAACAAGCCTAGGCAACTAACCAGCATACAGTAGTGTTGAAATGCCAATGCATGAGTTTGCATATAAGTGATGTCATTCTTTAAAAAGTGCAGGTAAAATCATTCCCCGGATACATGTAACTGGTAGACTTGTGTAACTGTGAGCCTTGAAACATGTGGTGTTTCTCTGGGAGTGCGTAGCCCCTTTTACATTACAAGTTAAAAGCTGCATATTTAGCTCTCTGCTACGCCGTGTTTGCAATGAATAACACACAGAGGCGTAATGTCGGGGTGAAGTTGTTCCAACCCCGAGCAGGCTTCAGAGGCAGTAATGGGGGCGATATGTTGGTAATAAGATAAGATGAACTTTATTCTCCCAGTGGGAAATTTGCCTTGGACTTCACAGTGCTCTGACGCAGTCTTAAAATATCAAAGCACATTTAATCATTAAAACATGCCCAGTTAAATATCATTAAAAACTGTACATAGTAAATTATTAAAACCATAAATGTGTAATAATTAAGAACAGTGACGAACAACTGCAGGTACAGGTACACATAAACACACTCACACACTTAGTGTAGGAGCTATACTTACATAAACACACCTTACAGCTTACAGTCGGTAGTGTTGAGGGCTTTGATAGACAAGGGGACAAAGGAATTGGTTGTCCCTTCCTAAGGGTACCCTGTATGGTCTGCCTGAGGGGATGAGAACATGACATGGGTCTGAGATGGGGTTTTTTTTGCCTTATTGTTATTGGCTGTTAACACATATCCTGGAGGCTGGGATGTTGATGGACTGGTATGGTTCCAAAATAACTTAAAGATCAACCCAGCAACCCCACATCATTAGCTAATATGAGTTCTGACAATGTTTCAAAGAAAACACTTTGATGCGATGTTAAAAGAACAATTTAAGGATGTTTTACTGAATGTTATCCGAGAATAGTCGGGGAACTTAAAGAAAAAATTGCGAGAACACTCTCGGGAACATTCTCAGAATGTTTCCGAACGGAAGGTTAGGCGGGGTAGAGCTGAGTAAAAAAAATAAAATAAAGCTGCTCTATGAAAGCCTTCTGCTGGCTGTCTCTGTCCCTCTGATGGGATTTGGGACACTTCAGGATACCAGGAAATGCACAGGAGTGGCAGGCTTAGGAGTGAAGGATGAAATAATTGATAAGAAATATGTAATGCAGAATAGCAACATAGAGCTGCAGGATCCCTCAAGATAAAGGTCTAAACCTTTTTGTACAAATTATCACTCAAAAATGATTTAAATCATTTATTCATTTTTACTGCTGCGTATTCGAAGTTGGTTCAAGAAAAGTTTTTCATAAATAGTGGATCTGGAGGTTTATTTATCAGTAAAAGAGTTGTGAGAAATCTGTAATGTTTTAAAACATTTATGATAGAAGCACTTTACGTTTGGAAACACACAGATTGAAAGCATGGCTGATTGGACTGTAAGTCCCTCTGATAGCCTGCTAAGTACATTTCTAGGTAAACACCTTTCCTGTAACTGTAATGAATCTAAATCAACAAAGTGACAGCGTTGCAATAATACCTCAGTAGAGAGTCAACTCTATCGGGCATGAGGCTTAGTTTCAAACTAAGAAGCCTGTCTTGTAGCCAGTGAGTCGAATGTTGAAGTAAATGACAACGCCCAACTAATTTTTGAATCAATTCAGTAAAGAGAATATGCATTTTCCAAAGGCCACCTGAAAATGTGACGCTGGTTCAATTCTATAACAGCTCTTCACTAGACCATAAGACGGTTAAAATGAGCTGTATTCAGACTGCCGTTGCAAGGCGGGATATTTAAGTCCCTGTGACATCTGCGAATGTCGCGGATGTTTAATGGGGCTACCTCTGTGCAGCCTTCAGAGGTAGCAATACAGAGGTGAGACAGTATCAGTGGAGCCAGCAGGGAAGCACGGTGCTAAACAATGTGCATGTATGACTGTGTGTGTCTGTAGAGGTCCCGCAATGCCGTGCTTCCGCAATGCCAAAACCCCATGTGAATTCACAGACTGGGACAAGAATGTTAAGCAGTCCTGGAATCCATATGAATGTACAGAGACCTAATGACAGATGAGCTTAGTTACAGCACTTTTGCTGAAATGCAGTCTGAAATATTTTTTCTAGGTATTTCAGAGTTATTTACCTTTTTCTAATGAAAAATCTTCCTCAAACGAGTGGGGAGGGGTGGTAAGGCTTATTCCCTGTTGTCAGCGCACGACCATAAACTGTTAATAGTTGCAATTGCTTGCATGTAGTTAAACTGCTGCGTTATGTTTTCACTTAGTATGTTTTTGTTTCTGTTGAACTATAGCATTGTTTTATGGCAAATATTCCTATTATAATGTCTGATACTGGACTCTGTTGCTTTGTCTGCCACTTCTGTATTGTACTTTTTACGTCATGTCATGCCTCAGAGACCAATTCTATATTTCATTAGACTATCATTTAGAATTAGGTTTTGACAATCCCTGCTTTTGGAGAGAGCTTCACTAATCCCATTTTCTAAATCTTACAATCCAGGCTAAACAGAACCCTGTGCTGTGTCCAGTATGTAACCGATATAAGGTCATGATTAACACAAGACACTACAGAGCCCAAACGACACTTGAGGTGACTGATCTGTCAACATCTGCGCTCACCCTTTAGTCCATCCTCCTATCCATTTCCTTGCATTCACTTTTTAAGAGCGTGTTCCAAGCTTGAAATGTGATAGAAACTTTACTGGCTTACCCTTTGGATGACTTTCCAAGGAACCCAAAGTGGCCTAACATTTTTCAGAATGTGTCCCAGGTGTGGACTCTGACCAGAGAGGTGCACCATCTCTCAGATTGATTGCCTCCTTCCTGTTCTGGCGCTTCTCTCAAGCTGTCTGCTGGAGCTGCACCAGAGAAGGAATGGTGGCATTAGGACCATCCTTCACAGTAGCGCTGAGTGAAGAAAAGCAGACCCAATCATCACAACTCCCCTCTTCAACCCCTATACTACTTTTTCTGAGGATGGCTGTGTTAGACAGGGGAGCTCATGCACGCAATATCTGTGAATATTTAGAGAAAGGAATGGAGAATGATGTCTTCCCACCCTTCTTTCTATCATGCCTCTCTGAACTCATCTTATGGCTTTGATTACAAGTGATTACCCTCTGCTATCTTGGGAGTCATTTATCATCCATGGGCCCTGTGAGATCACTTCCTATGCAGAGCTTTTCCTGCCTTGTAACTGTCAAGCAGCACCCCGTATCACCTCACACCTCACATGTTGGTTCAACCCTTGGTACAGCTAAGAGAAATAAGTACACTTCTTTTCATTGGCTCCAGTCTACCTGAAAAGGAAAGGACTGATTAAGGGCACACTCACATTCGGCCTAGTTACCCAATACCATGTCGAAGCAAGATTGAACCCCCTCTACAGTCCTCCGCTGGCCCGCACTAACATTGCTCAAGGCACTACCGTGGCCCGTGGCATGACTACAACTTCACTGACTTTGTGGATTATTTTGGGGTGTCGTTTTGTAGGATACAGCACTCTACACTGCTTGATTTCTCGAGTTTGCAAGGCGCTGATCAATTATACGTCATGTCCCTGCTGCGTACCTGAGCTTGTGCTCGTACATGATCAAACGTACAATGGCAAAGTCCAACTCTTCAAACCGTACCAGGGCGAAGGGAGGGTACCGTTTTCGAGCACTTACACTAGTCAAACAAACTGGACTCAACAAACGTGCTTGGGCGTGCTACAGAATGCTTAATGCGAGTGCGCCCTAAAAGTTTAAAACATCATTGACGTTATTTCTGAATCTTGTACAGAGTTATGTATTTCTGGTACAACATACACAGAAAGTTTAACATGCAACTGTTGTCATTCACACACCGATGGCATAGGTTGCTAAGAAGTAATTAATCTCATCCACACACATTCATACGCTGCCAATGAAGCAGCAGGATCAATTTGGGATTGAACCACCTGGATTGAACCTTTCGGTTCAGAGACGACCGACTCTACCAACTGAGCCACAGCTGCCAAGCATAATAATAATATTACGAGTTAACCTATAGAATATCCCATTAAAAGACAATTTAAATCATTAGTTCTTTGATGGAAATTAGTGTCTTTGGGTGATGTATTGAGTCTTGGCTTTCTTGTCATTAACTACACACTTTGTCCCTGTTTACATAACAACGATTTTATTTTAATACGATAATCTTTTATTGTGTTTTTGCTATTCAAATACATGACAACGCTGTTTTGGGTGCCTGAAAAGGGAAAGTTTTGACAACTGGTTCCAGAGTGCAACATTTTGTAAACGGCACATTTCCTGTCCCAATCACTGTTTGTCTAAAAACTGAGACTTTAAGTACACGCAAGAGCACAGGGAAAACTTCTGCTGTGCGCCTGGTACACTTTAATGTCTGTTTCGTAGCAGAGCACATACACACAGACTGGACAACAACAACTGTGTTACATCACTTCACTTTTTCTTTCAAAAATATCGGTTGGCGGAGTGCCAACCGTAACCATGAGTAACCTTGAAGGCAAAGTGCACCATAGCATACAGTTAATCTTGTACGGAACATTCAAAATACAAATATAAATGAAGTTACCATTAAATCAAATAATCCGAATTATCTCTACCTGAGAGAGTTCTACAAAAGTTCACAAAAAAAATTGAATCACCACAGACAACATTAGTTTAAATAATGACTCATTTAAATAAAATTAAAAATATGGACGTTTCAGTCTTTTCTTTTCTACGGTCAATTTAAACAATGACATTAATCTTCCTTTGAATAGTCTTTTCATCAAGTAGCCGATTGGTTTTGTAACCTTAGCATAGGCTTTTGCAACAAGAGAGATGTTTAAAACTCAGAAACTCAAGAAAGTTTGTCATCTCTAATCCGTTTCTAATTGCTTTCACTCGAATCACGCATTTTTTTCCCTGACTGTTTTCATTTAGTGCACTTGGATTTGAGTCATGTTCCATTTTCTCACGTTTTCTCGCGCTTCACAGAAGCTGAAGCATCATAGCCTGCAGGCTGCATTAGAAAGGAAAGTGGAGCAGGCGACTTGAGGATTTGGAGAGTTACCTAAATATGAAGTGACAGGAGAGAGCTTTCGACTCTTTGAGGGACGCCAACAAACTGGCACCGAGTCCGCCTTGATTAACAGTTCTACCACACTTCCCCATCATAATCAAAAACCCGGGGCGAGAAGAGCGAGTTAACATTAGTGAGGAGAGCCAGTATGGTAGGCTGTACTATCATTAAAGGGATACTTTAACCATTTGCATTAAGCTTTGTATTATTAGAAACCTGGTAGTATTTTTCAATGATCGTGCACCCCGCCCTCATTTTCCCCTGAGATGGGAAATCTTTGTATTTCTAAGTCTGAAAAGGAAATATGAGGAACTAGCATTGTAGTTTCACTCAGCTAACCGCAACAGCTTCCAATGACGCAAAATGACGATTTTTGCGTCATCGGAAGCTGTTGCCAATCCATAACCCTAACCAATGAAAAAAAAAACATAATTAAAACATCACATGTAAGGGATGTCAAGTAGTATTATAGATAGTATGAATTTATCAGCGCAGCTGAACGCTCCACAGTACAAAAGATGCAATGTCTCTTTTAGTCCTCATCCTGGGCATCCTGTAGCCTACCTGCGCCAAGAAGTCAACAGTACATACTCAGATATGACCTGCTGTGATCATGTTAAATAAATCCAGTGTGTACCGGTCTGTCAGGTATGAAATACTGCACATTTGATTCTCAGTAATCTTGCTACCTAGTATAACAAGCTTGTCCAGTGTGTATTCTGTAGCCTATACAGACACCCCCCCCCCCCCCCTTCCCCAACACTGAAAACAAAAGGTCAGCACACTTTGAATAAAGCTTTGTTCAAATCATTTTTAAACATTATTAAATAAGACTAGTATTGTTCAGTATGGCCTACAGTCTTGCATAATCAGGCTACTTTATAAGGGAAGATACATTTAAAAAAAAAACAGCAAAATACAAAAAAGTGTTCCTTGTCTGTGGTTTTTAATTATTGCTTAAAATTCGGTTAAATAAACAACAGACTGTTAAAAGTAGCTCTGTTGTAATTTAGGTAGTAGCCTACTGCGTACTTTGTTGTTTTGTTTTCCAACCTACTTGGCATGTTACTCTGACAGGTTGAAACCACGCCCGGCGCTTTGTAATTGGCTCGGACAGTGAATGACTGTGAGAAAATTAAAGCTCATTAATGTACCATGTGGCTGGGTGAGTAGATGTGTGACTGTGTGTAAACATCACTTTACATCCCTCTGTCCTCACTCAGCGTTTATCAAGCTTTACGCACGGTCCTGCAGTGTGCTCTCTCCTCCATCCTTGCACTTGCACCAGTATCTGGAGACATTTTTGGAAAGTTTATTTTCCTTATTGTGGTTTCTTTCAATTGGGAGTCGTTCTACCATCGACCTGTCAGTTCGGATGCCCCGATGAGAGATCCAGTTTACACAGCGGCTGCCATGGCTCATCATCCTTTCCAACCTCACCGACCAGGTGCTCTGCCTCTGTCAGCGTTCTTCACCGCCGCACAGCAGTCACTTTTCCCCGCCATGACTTACCCAGAAGTCGCCTCTATGTCCGAGCCTCTTCCGGAGCAGGCTCCGTCTGACGCGGGGCTGCACGCGGCTCTGGGACGCCCACGTCAGCCGTCAGTTCACCCGCGGTCCTTGAAGAGTCTGCAGCCAGAGGAAGGGCGGGATGACGACCCCAAAGTCACACTCGACTCACAGAATTTATGGAATGAATTTCACAAAAGGGGAACGGAGATGGTCATTACCAAATCAGGAAGGTACGAATTCTAAAATGCAGCTAACAAATCATTGAATGTGGTGCAAAGTAACATTTTAAAAGTAGTAGCCTAAAAATCACGTTTGTGAATTATGAGACGCGTTGAGGCATCGTAGGGGCGCTTTCCTTACACCGGTTTAATATTTTGTCTATTGCACTGTTGAAAGTGTAGTAAAGCTTTTAAAAAGTTACATTCATGTTCTTTAGTCTGACCGTTTTATTTCCCATCCAATTCATTTCAGTTCAGTAAATCTTTTTGGTATGAATGTGGAAAGAAATGCCAAAGCATACAAAAATATAGTAATAATTATTAATTAAATACTAACAATAATAGTCAATAATTATATTATATCAAGAGTAATAATCATATATAATATCAAAAACAGTACAAAAAGAAATTTAAGAGAAAAAAGTGTAGTTTATTGTTTTATATTGTGTGTGTCTGTGGCTGTGCATGTGTGTGTTTAACATTAGTGTCCTGTGTTTGTGCCTTTTTGTGTGTCGATTTTGTGTGTGTTTGAGTTTGTGCATGTGTGTTTAAATTGCAATCAGGTTCCACTGGTTGTCCTTAGGTTCTGACAGGCTGTGATGATACATTTTCCAGCTATGATCTCACAGTTGTGTTTTTCTCCCAACCTCGAATGAGAAAAATCCCAGAAAGACAACAGCCTCACCAAAAGTTTTCTAGCCTATACCAATCAAGAAATGTGTCATTATTCCTTCTTCAGGAGGATGTTTCCACCTTTCAAAGTACGAGTGGATGGCCTGGATGAAACAGCGAAGTACATCCTGCTCATGGACATAGTGGCTGTGGATGACTGCCGCTACAAGTTTCACAATTCTCGCTGGATGGTGGCAGGAAAAGCTGACCCAGAGATGCCAAAGCGCATGTACATCCACCCAGACAGCCCGTCCAAAGGAGAGCAGTGGATGAGCAAGCCTGTGGCTTTCCATAAACTCAAACTCACCAATAACATTTCGGATAAACATGGATTTGTAAGTGTTAATTTCAGTCTTAATTGTAACTTGTTGCTGATAGGCTGATCCATTTCATTATATTTGATGGCGAGCTTGTCAAGATGACATCACTGTGAATAGATTTGACTTCATTTAAAGATACAACTTTTAATGTCATTTTGTAATGTATTAGCCAACTAACCAGGCCTGTATTTGTTTCTGACTCTGTTTTTCTTTCTTTCTTTCTTTCTTTTTCTAGACAATACTAAATTCCATGCATAAATACCAACCCAGATTCCATATCGTGAGAGCAAACGACATAATGAAGCTCCCTTACAGCACCTTTAGGACTTACGTTTTCCCGGAGACGGAGTTCGTCGCTGTCACTGCTTATCAGAACGAAAAGGTAAACCAGTGCATGCATGCATGATACTACTTTTGCAGTGACTATGATTTATTGATACATTTAAGGGTCCCTGTCCGGGGCTTAAACGAGATGCCTCAGAGCCGGGCCCTAATGAGCTGCTTTTTTCTTTTATTTCACAAGATTACACAACTTAAAATAGACAACAACCCCTTTGCTAAAGGCTTCCGAGACACTGGGAATGGAAGGCGTGAAAAGAGGTATTTGTTTTGCCATTAATACTTGCAGTTGTACAGAGAAAAAGAAATACTGTCATGGAGTCGTTTATTTATTTTTTACTAATTTATGATTTGCAGGAGTAAGCAGTTCACCATTTATCCACTGCATGAGACCCAGGACAAAGCAGCCCACGAAGGTGCTGATTCTGATGACTCATGTGAGCCACCCACTACCCGGGATCAGTTCCACTCCCCTCGTGAGCTGTCCACACCAACACATCAAGGTGGGTTGACTTTGTTAAGTCAATTGTGTCATGTAGCATGCAGCCTTCATGCAGATGCTTCTATGATTTGTATATTCAGACATCCATAAATCCATTACAACAGGATTTCATCTAAACATTCATCCAGCCGTTTGTACGGCTTCATTTAAAATCTTTTGCAAAGCAGGCGTTTTTTACTTGTTACTGTAGGTGAAGAACAGGTGTTACTAATGACATTAACAAAGGCTTTATTCTATTTAAGTGTTGCACTAAGCCATTAAAGTGTGACAGTAAGCTTTCACGCACAATAGCTGGACCCTGAAGCTGATGTACTCTAAAGGGCCGTTCTCATAGGCCGCTGTCACACCCACTCATCGCCTAAATGTGTTACAGCGTAGAATCTGCGCCCCAACGAGATTAGCGCAGCGCAAGGTCGCGCTTGCCATTCTTGCGCACTGCGCTGAAGTTAAAAAAAGTTAAACATCCAATAAGAGGGAAGATCAGATCACCAACAAACGGTGTACTACTTTCCTGAGCTCTAGTTTACAAGACTTACCGGGACATCGGTGAAAAAGCTCTAGATTGAAAAGAAATTTGCAGTTTAGGCCTACACAGTGTACTGCTGTGTGTTTAAAACAGCAGTAGAAATGTGTGTTGTGTATGGATGCGGTCGTTATAGAGCTGCAGATCCTGGACGAGCCTAAACTCCATCATATCCTGTCGGGCCCTGAGGATTTCATGAACACACACACACTATCTCCTTCTTTGCTGCTCGTCTCCTCCTCCTCATCAGTAAAAAAGATCAGGGCTTTCTACTGAATAGTGGACAGATACAAACATACTGTGTATCCAGAAAGTAACTCTTTTCCCGACTATTGTTTTGGTCACCTAGCAACATGCTCAGTTACTCTTTGCTTATGCATGCTCCCCATCTGATTTGCGCCCTACTCAGCAGGGCACACCGCGTCCTATCTGAAAGGCCCTTGAGACTATGAGTATTTGAAATATATGGATGTATGTTTAAAAAGTACTGGATGGAAAAGACTGTAGATAGAATGAGTTGCGGGGGCAATCAAAATTCCATCACCAATTTTTATATATTTTAGTATTTTATTATTTTATTACAACTGACTGACAAAAAAGTTAATTTTTTTTATTAGCTTTCAAGCTAATATCTCGGTCCTCATAAACTAGTAATTTAGCCCTAGATTAAGTCATTTATCTTGAGGGTGAAAAATAAACGTTTACCAATGAGATGACACCCACATTTGGAGGAGATGACACATACAGACATCATGGGGTGAAAGAGACTTTCAGGAAATGTCTCCGGCTTGAAGTGACCCGGGGACATTGCGGTGACATTATCTTATCCACTCAAGGCATAGGATGGCAGCTAAAGTGAGCGACGAAAATAGGAAGGGAAGTTGTTTATGTGTAGACTTTAACCTTAATTTACTGTGTGACTCAATTTGACAGAGCAGAAATAGCTGGCACTAATGAATCAACTGTTAGTCTCTGGCACCTCCAGATAAGTCACACAGGGTCTTGTTGGTGCCTTGAGATGACATCCCTCTGTCAAGACTGTTTTACCTCTGCCTCCTCTGTTTTCTATTTAACATAACTAGCAAAGAAAGGTTTGCTCTTCATACTTTAAACTAAGAATACATTTATCAAGCATAATGTTTTATTCCCCACAGATGAGAACAATATTGGAAGTGATTCAGATATGGACCATCGGGATGTGGAAATTGCTGAAGTGGGCTGTTCAAGGACTGAGCGTGTGTCTTTTTTCAGTAAAAAAAATGAGGAGATGCTGAGAACCAAACCTGCTGTCAGTAAGAGCCCTGGCAGTGACGACGAAATAAAAGAAAGAACAATTTTCAGGACATCAGATGATTCGTCCTCTAAGGAAGCCGAGGCTTCAAAAAAGCCCACGAGTGAAATCAAAGATGGCGCCCAGCCTATGCTGTTGCAGGACTCGTCGTCCCTCAGTGCCGCACAGTGTCAGACTTTGGATTTCTCCAGTGTGCACAGGCAACAACAGTTCCTTAAGCTAGGGGCTCCTTTGCTGCTTCGTCCTGGACAGTTGTCGATGAAGCCAGAGGCTTTTCCCGCCGCTGGGATGGGACATCTGCTTTCTTCTTTGCCCGGAGTAAATAACCCGGAGAACGGAGGCCTTTCTTCTCAAAGCTTCACCTCTGCATCTCCGTTCATGTTTCACCTGTCACAGCACATGCTGGCATCTCAGGTACACTAAAGCAGGAGTACTATCTGTCAAGTTTACTCATAATTCAATGCACTTTCCAGACAAATATCTTAAAGTGTCAAATCCAAAAGTATGGAACAAATATTTTATCTTTTCAAAGGTGTCCAATCTCGCAGGTTATATCTCTTTTTGTAATTGAACTGGCCCTTTAAATGTCCTGGGTAGAGTAGAGTAGCGCTCTCTGTTGGGTTCCAAAGCGGGTTGTGACCCTAATGAGCTCGTAGTATTTCTATTTAAAGGTAACATGTACAACACAAATATGAAAGGCGGTTTGTGTATATCTGAGATCGTTAAATGACATTGTGAGATTACTTTAATTTATAAATCACATCTGTATTAAAGTTAATACAGTTGCCTTGGGGTTCTACAGACCTAACATCCTACACAGTATTCCTCTAATGAAATACCAGTTTTATCCAAAAACAAAAAGACAACAAGATGTAATCACTTTGCTGCTTGGGCTATATTACATTGATAAAGCATGGTGTGTCTTAAACTAGACTGATATTTACACTAATACAAAAAAAAATACAAACAGTTCATGCCAGTTTTCCGAAGTCAGGCTCTGGAAGTTGTATAATGTGGCACTGATTTGAAGTTAGCTCAGGTCAGGTCAGGTTAGGAAAACAGTCGGAACTGTACGACTGCAGGGTCGATCTGTTGCCGCAGCACAAGCCTCTCAAACTATTTCTACAGCAACAACTGATATTTCATTCTGAGACAATAGCCCGAGGGCTTTAAGTGGTCAAGAGATGAAGACAAAGAAAAAGAGAGGCAGCAAGATGAACACGATATTTCTTATTTTTCTGCCCATTCTTAAATCTTGGAAGGTAAAAGCGCTGCTCAGCTCAACGTCTCGTTAGTAACCTGCGACGGGGGAATCTAAAAACAAATATTGTCCCTTAAAAAGAGGTCACAAGCAGTTTAAACTGTGTTTTGTTGTTTTTATGTAAATGTCATGTAAATTTTCATGACATAAAGAGGATAAAAACAATCCATGGTGCAGCAGAAGGAAAATTGATATTTGTATTTCTTCATACAGGGAATCCCGCTGTCGCCCTTCGGAGGATTGCTCTCCTATCCCTACCGCTACATGGCGGCACCTGCTGCCATTGCTCCGGCTCTCCCCACCTGCTCCGCAACCTCCACACTGGCCAGAAACCACTGTTTCCGCAGCCACCAGCCCTGGTTGCGATTCAACCCTTATCAGATCCCCACCTCTGCCGCCTCATGCCAAAACCTGCATACAACCGGATCACCTGCGAGTTCAAACTCCCTGTCTGAGCTGTCCAAATCTGGTAGCAGGGAGTCCAGTCCAGTGTCTGAGAACCTGAGTGAAAGAACCAAGGTCAAGCTGAAGACGGCTCCGATTAAAACTATTGTCAAAGAGTCCATTAAGGAACTGCAAAACCTACAGGATCCAGCTAGAGAATTTGGTAAACCACTTCCTTCACAATAGACTCTCCTGGATGTTGATTTTTATATTACACACAATGCATTCTGGGTGATAAACACAAACGAGTTTAAGCTGCACATTAGAAACACTTTAATTATTTTGTCAGACGCTGCATGTCTGCTGCTATTTTCTTTTTTTTATCATATCATCATGGATTTGGTGATTCGCTGCTCAGAAGGGACCTAGATGTATTTATTATCACCAGGTATCATAATGTGTTCTTCTTTCAGTGGGAAGCATGTTACCATAAGTCATTTCAATAGTTCTGAAGTAGTGCTTTTATGTCACTTAGAAAATGTCACATCTTAGACTAAATGTAGCCCATTTTAAACCATGTCATCAAACAATTAGAGCTGTGCATCTTCGCTGGTCTTACGATTCGATTCGATTACGATTATCCAGTCAACGATTTGATTCATCCGATTCATCCTCAATTTTCTATATTACTGCACATGGCTACTTTTTCATAAACAGAGACAAACAGTCTTATAAATATGAACGCCTTTTGTGTCATTTAAAAAGTGATTTAGGTAACAATGCCATTATCAATATCTTTACATTATAAGTTAAAATTAAGACATTATATAGGTAGCCTACAGTATAGGTAAAAAAAAAAGTGTTTGTGTGTTTAGTTTATTATACGAGAGAAAGATGTTTTTAAGTCACTGTGTGTTCTCTTCTCAGGACGTTGTAGCCTTTAGCTGTGAGCTTTGTCCGGGGTTAGTTTTCTTTCTGTCCTTTTTATTTCAGACGAGTTTTGTTAAGTTGCTACTGCTGTAAACACCCCATTTCCTGATATGGATGTTTCACATTAAAAGCACTTCAACTTCAGATAGGCCGGGGACTTTTATTGTGAAGAACTTGTCGGAAATAGAAAGTGTTTGTCATCGAACGAACGCAGCTTTAGCGGAGGTGCACTTATTAGCGGGGTGATACTGTCGGGAGTCTACTGTGTTTACAGCCGCTCACTTTATCACGAGTCACCGCCACTTTTTGTGGCGGTGACTAACAGGATTAGTTATCCTGGACTTAAGACAGCGAGCCATCAGTCTGAACACACCTTTAGCTGTGATTAAGATGCTCATCCATGCTGCGGTCGGGACACTGAGTCAAGCCGTTTCAGCCTTGCAGCGGAGCACTGTGGTCTGAGCCTGCAGGACCAGCTGAGTCTGCTCATGAAGTCAGCAAGCACAGGAGCACAATTAACGTTGTTTTCTGTCACAAATCCCTCTGTTAGCCTACGTTACTTTCATTACACACCACCGTGTGTGTTTAGGTAAAACAAACAAACTCAGATTCTCTTTTCTAACCCTCGTCAGCATCGATTACGTCCTGTCCCTGCATCGATGCATTAATCGTCTAGTCTGCATCGCGATGCATCGATTAAATGATTAATTTCAACAGCCCTAAAAACAATACTAACTGGAAGTTCTTGTAAAAACTGGAATTCCTTTGAGGAAAACAAGCTATATCCAAATTCAACACCCGAAGTGGACAGCTCTAAATGATGATTTGATGATGATGTGCTATAGATATGAACAGGAAGTTGTGTTCCACTGATTCACAGTTTCACACTACAGTATGTGTTGATGTACCAAAGCTGCACCGTGGACTTACAGGGAAAAATACTCAGGAGTCTTTTATTTTTTAAAGCGCACTTGTTGGCAAATGTATTCTGGCAGGTTGTCTGCCATTTTATTCAGGTACATTTCTTTTGTGATTTTATTGTATTTTTTTTATTTTTTTATTTTTCACAGTTGAAATAAAGACGTTGTTCACATTGTGAGGTGTTTAATCTGTTAAGAATACATGGATGTAGTATATAAGAAAGAAGTTAGATTACATTCACTGTCAAAACAACTCTATACCACGCAAAAAGAACAAACTGAATCTTGTCGGAAATACTTTCGTATTGGCTGCTGAATGTAAACACATTGGATCCATACAGCTTAGCCTGTTTTAGAAGTCACAAGAGTTGGACTGGATTCAATTCTCCAGTACGGATCAGGATCCGTCTGGAGCTTATCCTAAACCTGTAATCCTCTAAGTTTATTCAACTTCATCCGTAAGAGCTATCCGTATCCTTAATTCTGTCCTTTTCTGATATACCTCGGTCGCCCTTTTAACACCACTAATCACTCTGGTCATCTTTCACGACACTCTAAAGCAGGGGTCTCCAACAGGTAGCTCGGGAGCTACTGGTAGCAGGTTTTCAGTAGCTCGCCTATAGGTTGACCGACTGTGTTAAAAATAAAAATAAAAATCTGACGACGGTAAATGCACCTCTTCCCACTATTCATATATTTGGCCCATAAAAACAAGTATGAAGTACTAATGTTTTCTTGGACATTGATGTGAATTTAAGATTATTGATAAGCATTGGCTTATTGCAATTTCACACATGTACAAACAGTAGCTTAATTCAGCTGATGTGAGCTATGTAAATAAATGCAAGCGATTTGATGCAAGTAGCCATTGGCCATTTTCATTTTTTGAAAGTAACTCTCAGATGAAAAAAGGTTGGAGACCCCTTCTCTAAAGGCTTCCCTAGGCCACAGTGGCTGTGAGTTCCATTACCTCCACCTTCTGAAGTTGCGTAATCTTTGACAGTGACCTGGCACTGCTACCTGCTTCTGCTCTACAGGAAACATTGATAACTGTTTTTAATTGAAGAAACATGTGACACTAAGGTACTTTATTGTTTATATGTAGTTGTTGAAGCATCACTACAGTGTGCTTCATTTTTTGTCCCATGCAACCGCTGCTGCTGCCATGCCCTTGGCCATAGCGATGGTGGCTGAGCAATAAAGGTGAATGAGCCAGTCTACGGTTCAGTGCACTTTCATTTTGTATGCATGAGTGGAGCTCACTGCTTACAAGGGCAATTCCCAAAACATCTCTGCTTGTGACAGCAAAGCCACACTTGAGTTGCTAATCCCCCTGTCTGTACCTCACCTCAAGCTCTAGCATTAAAAAGTACACTCATATTAACCCTCATAGTCGATATTAAAAACTTGGAAACATTTCTCTGACTTTTCAGGAGAGTATGGCCGTCACAACACTTGAGATTTGTTTAAATTTGCAAAGATTACATGATTGTGCATGCTGCATGTTCATATGGGGCAGAATGAAAAGCAGCTGGAGGGGTTTGGATTGGGGCTGAATCAGCAAAAATGTATCTGAGGGTATCAGATAGCAAAATGAAGCTCCATCTGACTGTAAACAGTTGTTGAGTCAATGATCATAATCCATTAACTTATCATGATAAAGATGAAATAGTGATTAACTGCGCAGCACTATTGAATCAGGAGAAGACCGCTCCAATCACTTTAATATCGAGTGTGTTTTCCAATATATCTGCAAAAGTCAGTTTGCACATATTTTGCAGGTATTATTTAAAAAAGTACCAATAAATCCCTCGTCATTGAACTTAATCAAAATTCAATACATCAAGGTATAATATGTGGTCATCACTGAGGGACACAGAATGGCCAGCAGTGTTCCTGATGGTTTGCCCAGTTTGACACCAGCAGGGATGAATCACCCAGTGCTGGGGAAGAGCTACCCAAATGAGAAGCCAGAACTAGATGTTCAAGTGACGGGGGATACTGTGCTGTTATAAAGGAGTCACTTTTAAAAACCGTTGACAAGTTCTTCAATTCTGAAGCAATGAAAATCTCAAGCTCTGGGGATTTTTTTTATTTCTAGACAACAAGACACTAACGTTGTGACTGTTTAGCCTAACACAAATAGGAGGCCAATTAAAAGGAGAAAAACTTTTTTAAAATGGACCAAATAACTCTGATATAGTAAATCACCTTTATAAATCTTAGGTGCAATACATTGTAATAGTGTTAGTGTCAGTCTGTCTGTTTGGGGGATCACAATGTGTATTTCTTAATTTAATGTGTTCTTTTATAACAATCTTTTAGTTTATCTTTTAATGCTTTCTAAATAGTTTTGTTAAGTTAATATTTTTGCTTGCCTTGAGGTACTTTGGTACGAAACCTTAGCACCCTATAAATAACTATGAACTTGACCTTGACATTGGAGAAATTTGTGTCATAAATTTGTTTGCAATCTGCACATAATATGCACAAACAAACTTAATACTGGATCATACAGTCAACTTTTTCTCTGAGTGGCAAATGTCAATTTCTATTATATTTCCAGGTCCATTTAGAGTGAAGTCAAAGATAATATTGTTCAAATGGAATCCATTTTAAAGACATTTCTCATTGAACTGTTCAAACAATGTTTTAATTTTCACTGACATTCAAAGCTCTCCCCTCTTTCACTGTAGCTGCGTGTACAAAAAAAAAAAGGTCAGCTGGTTTCCCTGGAGAAAAATTGATCCAAAAGCCCCCCCCCCCTCTCTTTCCCATGGGCTGGTCTTATCTCAAAACTTTTTTTTGTGTGTATTTTCTTCCTCTCGGCTGAGCGTCATGTTGTTCTAAAAGAAAATCTCTACGGGCCCAAAAAATGTGGCGAGGAGGTCAACTGCAAGGTTTCTACAGACCGCAGGAAAACTTCTCACTGGAACATTCTGTGTCTTTGGAGAGAACACCTTTATCCTCCTGTTTTGCCAAGATGACAGGAAGAAAGAAGGTATACATAGGACTTAAATATTTCTCTTATAATTTATTTTGTGCAGAATAATAATTTTATGACATTAAAGATGTTCATTTGAAACACAAAGTGCTGCAACTGTAAAGGTGACTCCACTCACGACACGTCCATAAGCCCTGTAGAGCTCAGATGGTATTTCTAAATTAATCATTCTGTTTTGCATTACACCGTGTCAAAGCTACTTTGTGAATCTAGACTTACATTTCCCCCGATGCTGGACGAATACTTCAGCATATTGCTGCGCTAAGTTTCCTGGGAAAGTGCTTGAAAGAGCTGGGATACAAATGTCAACACAGATGGTTCAAAGACACTACGTAGTCGTCTAGCATACAATATGAATAATGATCTTAACAGGGATATCATGCGAAAGCCTCTGTTATCATGAATAAAACACTAGGGTGTCTCTGTCAGGGCTTTGGAAGAATACAGATACAAAAAAAAAAAGGTGTAGTGATGACGGGAGGAGAGGTGAATCAGTTAGCTAAACTACAAAAAAGGGGAGCTGATTGATATGCTGAGGAAAATATACAGGAAAACACAATTATTATTATTATTATTATTTTTTTTTTCATTCTTAATGGTTATTGGACATTTGATAACCCTGTCATTTCAGATGTGTTAAGTGAATCCCCTGTTTTGTAAGGCAAAGGGAATTCAGCCAAATCAAGCACACCTAGTTTGCTGTTATTGCGGACTACTTGTGAAAAAGGAAAATTCCAGCAGCCAATCACGATGCATCGTTCACCACCATTGACATCAGCCAGTCTTCCAGTCAATTGTGGCAGCATATAAAATAAAACTATAAATGCAAGTCTTTCATTTGCCCCTGTGAGTTTAATAAATTAAATTATTTGAGGGTTTTTTCTTTCATAAATGTATAAAAACATTTGTATAAGAAAAATCCACCTGACACACAATAAGATGTTGATGAAACAGCATGATTGCAGTGCAGGCATAATTGGGCCTGTCACAATAAAGCAGCCTCTTGAAAGTGTCAGTTTATGTCACCCAACACAATGCCACTTATAGTCTGGTTTCTGCAAAAAGATCCTACAGGTAAAGGAGCTGGATTAGACCAAGTGGATGTAACAGGAGCAACAATGAAATGACCAATCTGTTCCTAGACGACCGCTACGGTGGACATTCCTCGAGTGCAATGACATTTTCTCAACGAATAGCCTCTGAAGCCATCTAGTGGGCCTTAGTTGTAATTACACCACAGTTTTTGATAAAGATGTGAACTAGCGGATGGATAGTGTACTGTTAGGTTTTAACTGTTTCTCACATTATTCTGGTAACACTTCAGCAATGGTCTTACAGTTTATGGGTGCAATAACCTCAGTTATTCACTTTTTGACTGGTCTGTTTTGATTTTGTGTGCCATAAGAAAGTATGTAGCTAATGTAGCTTTTGTACACACCACACAAAGTATCTTATGAAAACTATATACATTTTAGTTTAAAAAAAAAGGGAAGTGTTGGTTTAGATAAGAAGTTAGAGCAAATATTTATTTGACAATGTTTATTTGCAGCAGACACTTCTAACCACTTCTAATCAGAGCAGCTATCAATGTAGAATGAGAAGAATCCAAGAACAAAGTAGTGCACACGGTTGCAAAGCATGGACACATTGCTACATGTGTAAGAACTTGTTTTCTGATTGCTGAGCGTGCACTTTCACTGCATTCCACACGACAAGCTATGCAGCTTAACCTGCAGCTTACCCTATAGAAAAGAAGGATCATTACTTTTAGACAGTTACATTTAACTGTACCTTTGTCATTTGGTCATCTTGTCCTTTAATGATGGTTCATCTAAAGCTGCATAAAGCTCTTGTGTATTTCATTAGGTTTGAATTAAACATGTGAATCACATAAAGTGTATTACAATGTTTTATGTAAAAACTGTATAATAAAAATGAATGGAAATTCTATATGCAATTAAAATACATAAATTTTACATATCAGACCGAAATATTTTTGTGAGTGTGCTTTTTAGTTGTGATTGCTGAAATTGCAATTTCTGGTGCGATAACTTACTTTTCTTTAGTACTGCCTCCTTGGCAGTTTACAGAAGTGAGGGGGCTACCTTGCAAAGCTAACCTTCATGTGTTAGTTACTGTGTCTTAATTATCAAATAAAAAAAAGACAAACAACCAAACACAGTCATAATATGTCAACTTTTTATCCCAGCTGCTGTTACCATATTGTTGCATGAGGAATTGTTCCCATAAACACAGTTTGAAGTCTCCGGAGGAAGCTTGAAACAACAGTGGTGGTGTGCCCCAGGCTGAATAATGGCAAGTTCCAACAGAGCAGTACGTAAGTACCATGAACTGCTGTAGAGTTTGATACATTGAATAGGATGGAGACCTGCCTGAGAGACAATAAAACTGGACCATCTTAATGCTCATGTCGTTCTTTTCAGAGGAGAAACTTCTTTGACTTCAATATGAGTGTCATTGTAAGGTTTGCCTCTCAGAACAGGAGAGCAACATTCAACTCCAAATCAACTGAAAAACAGCTGACCGTCACCACAATGTTTTTATATTTGCACATGTTTTTTTTTTTTTTTACTTGGCTCCAATGCCTGTAGACATTTAAGAGACATACATTTTTGCACGTTATATTTTCTTATATAGGCTTCTATTTATTTTTCTACATAGTTGCCCGTTTGGATTACCAAAAAACTTTCCTGATTGTTGTATTTATAATCAAGGTGCTGTTTACGTATTATTTCATGGTTGAATAATAAGGATATTAACTAAGAAGTGACCCTTTTTCACTGAAAAAAATAACTGCGGAGGTTTAATCAAATTGATTGGATCTTGGAAATGTAACACTATTTGCCACTGTTCTGTTATTTGAGTAAACATCTGTAAGCTAAGTGAATTATCTTGTTGCAATAATTATCTTTGGCAGATACTTGGAAGCTGACACGGTAGAGCCTCTGATCATTTCACGTCAACTATCTTTGACATAAGCACGGTAGATTACTGCGTGCACTCGAGGCGTTGTCTTGCTGCTGTTTTAACACCGGCACGGCAGAGTTGAAGTTAAATAGCCTTTCGATAGGCCACGCTTACAAGTTTCAAATATAAGCAAATGATTAGTGAAGACATGGACCTGTATCATGCTTTTTTTTTTTAAACACAAGTGAAGTTCAGCTGCGCTTTGCGCGAGGCACTAGAAAGGTTTGACAGATAACGGCACTTTCACCACGTGCACGGCGTAGGACTACCTCCTTCGAGACGTGCCCCTCTCGTGGCCTTGTAAACCCCGCCCACAACACATCCTCCGGAGTCTGATTGGCTCTCTTAAAACGAGACCGTCCTAGATCTATATTCAATAGATTGAGTATACGTTAAATAGAACACGTAAATCCCATGTAGGTATTATTAAAAATGTACCAATAAATAAAAAGTAGTTCAGGAAATGTTAGATTATTTGACTAAAGATAATTCTCAAGTGATAGGGGCCTTCTGTGACATTACAATGCCAATGGAGAAATCCTAACCACACCAGATATCACAAAGAAACATGAAGACATCCATGGATGTAAGGAAAAAATTAAACAGAACATAAATAGTTGTAATCAAGTGTACAGAATAAAGGAATGTAAAACACATGTTTTTAGAATACGACACATAAATTGCATAGACGATAGTAATTGGTATGATAAGTCTAGCATTGTATGTATAATACTATTGCTATGTGCTTCAATGGAAATGTATACATTAATGGAAAATTAGGAATTATATCTAATTATCACGCCAGTATATTTAAGAAGAAATTATATTTAAGGACTATTAAGAGGAACTGTTCATGAAAGATTGTGAATGTTACATTTTCTGCATTATATACATAAGAAATTAAGGATTTAGGAATAAGAAAATGTGCGTGACATTTGTGTATTGTTTTAGCTGGAAAAGAAAGTGCATTCCCTTAACCTCCAATCTTCTACACAATCTACACAATCATTATACTTCTTATAGGTATTTATATTACATTCATGCAATTTAAAAATTATTATTGTACGTGTATACATATAGATATAACTTCATATAGTATTCTTATATTTGTTAAATTTCATTTCATTCATATATTTCTTAGAAGCGCCGATAGGTGAACCATCTGACTGTGCAGTCTTTTCTACCTTATCTATTTCTATAGCGGAAGTTACGGTCAGAGGTCATTGTCCAATAGTAACCTGTGTGCGCATCACATCACCCCACTCTCTGCTGTTTAAGCGTCTGTCTGAGCCTAGTGACCTCATCATGATGTGATTTTTTTTTTTTCATCTTCCTGACTGGAGAGAGAGATGTCTAAAAGACACGATTAGTTTATCGATCTCTGGGAGTCAACTGTGTCAGGATTACGCTACGGTACGTCTCCACCGGTGAGTTGATGTTTGTCCACGCTGAACAAAGTGCACCGGCGGGTTCAGAAGCGTGCTGCAGTACAGTAACACCTGCAGTGCGGTCAGCTGTGTTAGAGTGTTAGTGCCATCACTGTGGCATTATAAATGTATTCGCAAGCTGCCGGTGAGATAGCTAACGATGCTGTTAGCTTGAGCTCACCTGAGGCTGGTGTTGAGTTAGAAAGCTAGCTATGACTGCTATTTAAGCTCACCTAGTCGACTTTAAATTATCAGGAAATGTGTGGTTTCACCTGGAAGTTTCGTTTTGACCTCGGTATTGGTTTGTGATGCTACCCTTCCTCACGTTTTCAGCGTGCCTGGCTTTAGTGCTCGTCTTGTTTTTCTGGTCTCGCAAGCAGCTAGCGATAGGTAAGGTGTGCCTCACCTGGGAGTAATCTCTCTCTCTCTCTCTACCTGAACAGGCATGTAGAAAAACATTTTACTGTAGCAACGTAAAGAATGAGACGCATGTCAGTCAGGACTGTGGCAGCTTTGTCTTATTTACATTTTTAAATATAATGATCAGGACGTCCGTGGTAATCTAACAAGTGAATGAGAGAGTAGTTCAAGAGGTAAAGTCTTTATATATAGATTATATAGAGTACAAGTCTTTAACTGAACTATTTTATATATATATATATAGAGAGAGAGAGAGAGGATTCAGTTTCTCCTAGTTGAGACAATGCCTCACATACTTGTTGATTTGTAGTTACTGTCAACACTACTTAGTATTTTTTCTTGTTTTCTTGATATTGTCATTTTGGTCAGTACAATAACCTATACACAATGTTCTGATGCTCCCTGTGTGGGTTCAAGTGGTGTAATATATTGTAATGCTTTATCAAGATGCATATGTTTATGTAACCCACTTTTGCAATAAGACAAACAGCATGAAACACAGGTGTTGTGACACACTGACTTTAACCCCTGCATCTCTCGCTATAACTATCGCTGCCACTTCTGTGTCCCTCGACAGTTTTCGCAGCCTGTTCGTGTCGTCCAGTCATGGCACAGAAGGACGGCGCTGCCAAGAAGAACCCAGCCGTTGCGGCGCTGCACTCTCACTTTATTGTGGGATCGGTGTCGGAGGAGAACTCGGAGGATGAAATCCCAGTCAAGCCCGACCTGCCGCTGGAGGAAAAGGAGCCCCGGTCCTTGTCTCCGTCCTCCGGGAGCTCAGACAGCACCTACGAGATGGGGTTCGACTCCATCGATGGGCCCATACACAATCTAAGGTTAGAATTCCGACCTCAACTTTCTGCATCGTTTCTGGACTCTTTTGTCAAACATGCAGAACAACTTTTGAAGAGAGCTTGTACCAAGTATTTGGATGCTTCTTACATTTTTTCCCCCCTATTTTTTTGAAAATATAACAATTCTTTCTGGCTGAAAATAAGAAGTCGCTGATGTAATTTAAGTGTTTTTGAATTGGTAACTCATAACCAAATAGTGCGTTGAATATGAAGACAGAAAATGCATCCATCAAACTGCACTGTTTCTTAGTGGCTGTAAAGCATACAGATGTGAATATAAAATAAAACCTGCAAATTCCATCTTCATGAAAATACAGCCCAGCAATCCAACATGAGTACACTCTGTTCATAATATCTACTCCTCCTTTGCTGGGTAGGCTCCTTTTGCAGCACATGTGGTTTCAGTAGCTGCAGTGCACGCTGCTAAAGGTGTCTTTGTTTCTCTGTGTGCAGAGTCTGTGAGGGAGTCCTGGAAATTAGGCCTAGACTTCAAAATGTTGGTTTTGGAAAGGTGGAAATATGTGTATGTAATAAAAAATAAAAATCCCAACCAAAAAGTCACAAGGAGCTATTCAGTGATGACAGACTTTTGCATAAAGCTTGAAGCAGTCTCTTCTGTATGCCCTGAAAGTTTCAAATAAGATCTGATGTAGGTAACATATTATCCCCAAATCCTCTTGACTGAAGTGGGTGAAGACTTTTTTAAAACTCTGATTACGTGTACTTTTTGTTTTAAAATATTATTTTATATTCCTGCTATCCCGTGGGTGGTGTTGGTGTTTTTTACCTAACCTGCCGACCGCCTTCCCATGCCAGTGAGGAGAATCTAATTTGTTAAGCCACTTTTAGTTTAACATTGACATAATCATCATACGATTACAGAATAATCTCTTTGTCAATGATTGCTTTTTCCAGTCTGGTTTTACATCATCAGTTTGGCAGAGAGTGAGGGCTTGGTGTGGAGGTTAAGGTTGAGGACCGGCTGAGAAAAGCTTGGACAGCAGTTTTCAAAACTGGACATACTTGATGGGGTGGGGTGTCTGCCTCCTCCACCCCCCTTATCACCTCTCTCATAGGACAGAACCGACTCTTGCTCCACATCTAGATTGAAATTACAGTCTCCATTCACTAGGGACTAATTTCCCTCATGCCAGTAACCCCTCCAGTGATGCAATAACGCAGTATCAGCCCACAGACACCAGCCAGCCGAACAAGCACAGCCTCTACCACACCTTCCAGCTGATACTCATGTCCCTCCCCCTGTATTAGCCATTCCCCAGTTTGGTCCCCCTTTTAGGTGGAGCTTGAGCTTCATTTGAATACACCGGTAACTGCCGGTGGAGAAACGTGCCCTAGCATGTAAACATGTTTTAAGAATGTGATGTGTTCAGATGTCAGTGGTGACACTTTAAAGAGGTAGTTTTCTTCTTGAAGATCTCACTGACGACCCCCCCCCCCCCCTCTGCTTTTCACAACATGCAAATAAGTACCATCATTCCTATCTTAAGCATGTTGTGTTCTCAGGCATTCTTTGACACCTGTAAGGTGTCAGTAAATCACTTACAAGTGCATGATAAGAGACAGTAGTCAACCCCTTTATCTATAAGAGGTGATAACAAGTTTTATTTTTTTATATCTCCTGGGCTGTTAACATAAACCGTCTTCTAAGCCTTTGTCAGACGCATGGGATAATCTTCCTCTAGCAGTTTGATTCGAACACATTGTTTTAAAAATAAGAGCTTGTTCTTTCTACTCCATTCTCTCTGAAACTGGAGATGTTACAAAATGCCATGAAATGCATTCTCTGTATGTTTTGCAACAGGCCAAGCATGTCAGGGCTGCATCTGGTGAAGCAAGGCAGAGATCGCCGTCGCATTGACCTCCAAAGGGACTTCACTGTGGCCTCGCCTGCGGAATTTGTCACCCGCTTCGGTGGCAACAAGGTCATTGAAAAGGTGAAAACATCTATTTTGCTTAAAGGATGCTGAGTGTGGCAGAATAAATCACATGACATTGTAAAATTAATCCAAGTAATGTGTGCAACTTCTACAATAAGATAACTGGTGTGTTTGCATCGTACAGCCGTGACATGGGAGTCTCATAGAATGTGACGTCCTTGTGCATATAGAAACGGCATCATCTGTGATCATCCATTATTATTCGTAGCTCAACTATTGTGCTTCTCCAGGTGCTTATTGCCAATAATGGCATTGCAGCGGTCAAATGCATGCGCTCCATCCGCCGCTGGGCCTATGAGATGTTTCGCAATGAACGAGCGATCCGCTTTGTTGTGATGGTGACGCCAGAGGACCTGAAAGCCAACGCAGGTGAGTTGGAGTATAATATGGATCTCGACACTGAATATGCTAGACATGGCTTAATGGTGCGTTCATGTGATGTCCGACACATCGGCAAAGCGAGTTTCCGAGTTGGAAGTTGCACATGATAAACCGTCTGCTCAAGTTGGAATAACAACTCGGGAACTCTGGGGAAAAATTAGGTGATGGACTTGCCGATGAAATCATAATCATCATAAAATATGTTTTGCTAATGTTAAGATACTTTTTATTAATTCACGCTTTGCACATCCATAACTTGTAACAGTGACATTCCACACATCTTCTTCATAGCTTCCTTGCTGTTTTCTGTAGTTGTTACAATATTCCCACTTTCTGTACTGAAATCACATGAACACACTGATGTTGGAAGAACGACTTCCCAACTCGGAAACTGGGACCATCCGATGAGCACATCAATGCAGCATAAGTCTACATAGCTTTAGGAAAGTACTCCAGGATTTAGGCCCATTATTTTTTTTGTGTTTAGCTAACTCAAAAGAAAGTCCTCTTGTATCGTAGCTGTGCCTGCAGTATCAAAGATTGTCTGTGCTTCCGTTTCTTGCAGAGTACATCAAAATGGCAGACCATTACGTGCCTGTGCCGGGAGGGACGAATAACAACAACTATGCCAATGTGGAGCTTATACTGGACATTGCTAAACGCATACCTGTTCAGGTACCATAACACACCGGATCTCTGTCTGTATAGAAGGTGTTCCTCAATGAATATTATTATACCATTGATTGAGTTCATCTTGTTTCCTGCAGGCTGTGTGGGCCGGGTGGGGTCACGCCTCTGAGAACCCTAAACTCCCAGAGCTGCTCCATAAGAATGGCATTGCTTTCATGGGTAAGAGAAGCTTTTTCCACGGTTTGTTGAGCCTATCACTCACTTTCTAATTGTCAGTTTACTCGACTGAAATTACTCCTTTTCTTCTCCTTCCTCAGGTCCCCCGAGTCAGGCTATGTGGGCTCTAGGCGACAAGATCGCCTCGTCTATCGTTGCTCAGACAGCTGGAATTCCAACTCTGCCTTGGAGCGGTACAGGTGGGTTATAATTAGTGTTGGGCCGTAAGCTTTCCTTTTCTTTTTTGGCTGTTTATGATCCAACAGTTTGATTGTTTTTGTTACTTTTGTTTTTATCAGATCCCGGAGATTTCTTTTTTTTTTTTAAACAACTTGCATCCCACAGCTTCCCTAAGATGTATGCTTAAATGTCTACCTGCTTACCTTATCCAGGCCTGACAGTAGAATGGACAGAGAGCAACCAGAAGAAGAGGGACATTAACGTTCCTTTAGACGTGTACGAGCTTGGCTGCATCCAAGATGTAGAGGACGGCATGAAGGTAAGCATGTGATTTAACTGACAGCTCACGATGCAAAACGAATGTTGCTTTTTCTTTCATGTACCGTACATGTATGCTACAGTTGTATGTTTCAATTACCAGGCGGCAGAGAAAGTCGGCTACCCTGTGATGGTGAAGGCCTCAGAGGGAGGGGGAGGAAAGGGAATCCGCAAAGTGAACTCTGCTGATGATTTCCCAAACCTCTTCAGACAGGTCGGTGGAGACTAAATCTGTTCTTTGAGTCATCAGGAAGGACTTAAGACTCTCTAGAATAGAGTACAAATGTACCAGTAGAGGTGCAAAGGAAATAAACAAAAGTATTTTTGTGCATTTTAAGACTGCAAGGGTTTTCTTTCTCTTTGGTTTTCCAGGTCCAGGCAGAAGTTCCAGGATCGCCTATTTTTGTCATGCAGCTAGCAAAGCATGCGCGCCATCTGGAGGTCCAGATCTTAGCCGACCAGTATGGAAATGCCATCTCCCTGTTTGGCAGAGATTGTTCCGTACAACGACGGCACCAGAAAATCATAGAGGAGGCTCCTGCTACCATTGCCACCTCTGACATTTTTGAGGATATGGAAAGGGTACAGCAATGTTTGCACTTGAGCCTGGCTCATATAGGATTATTTAGGGTGACAAAAAATATATTTTTGGGGTTAAAGTGTCTCGTGTTGGTGGCAGATTTCCATAATTTTTGAGCTGGAATGAACATAGACATTCTCTATGTTGATTTCCTCCAATAATACTATAGAAAGGTCATCAGAAGTCTGTCTTCATTAATCAATAACTTATTTATAACATTATGATAGGGCCCGACTGATATGAATTTCTTGGGGCCGATAGCGATATTGGGAAGAAAAAAAAAAACTATATGATATATCTGCTGATATCTTTCTTAGATATATTTCCGATCTATAGAGATAGAAAGATATACACATTTATTGCGTTTACCCCTCAAATGTATTTATCAAACACTTGTGGAAAACATAAAACAAAGACAACTTGGTTACTCAACTGGAAAGTAACTGCGCATATATGTGCATCACTGCTCGACACTCTGGAGAGTGATAATACTTGTGCTAATCCATTTAGCACACTCGGCTCGTGACAGCCACACAGAGAACTGCTAGTGTAGTAGTAATCCAATGAAACTCAAAATGAAATGACTCAAATGAAAATGCTCTTTCACTGGTGAATAAATCTAGCAATATCTGCATTAAAAAGTAGCTGACACCGATAGTCACTGGATATGTGAACATTGGCCGATATTATCGGCTGGCCGATAAATTGGTCGGACTCTACATTATGATATTCCCGCTGCAGTGCTCCTCAACTTCATTCACTGCTTCTACTGCTAAGAGCGTTATGTAGTGGGAGTGTGCTCTACTGGACAAACTCCTGTATCTAAATAACGTGGAGCATTCCTCTTCCTTATTGTGTCTTCTGTGAAATACGTTGTCATAATGTAGCATACAGGATGCACAAATACAGGTATTTGTGTTAGGCCCCCTATAGTCAGAAAATATTGGCTAAGACATTTATAAGTCAGTTCTCCATTTATCAGTTTAATATTAGGAAGACAATATAGCCTTAGACAAAATACATCACTTCAGATTGATGGACCCTTGAAGATGATTAAACCTGGATATGAACAGTGTGGTGTTCTCTTCTTAGTGTGCAGTGAAGCTGGCTAAGATGGTCGGGTACGTCAGTGCAGGTACAGTGGAGTACCTCTACAGTCAGGACGGCAGCTTCTACTTCTTGGAGCTCAACCCTCGTCTGCAGGTGGAACATCCCTGCACTGAGATGGTCGCTGATGTCAACCTGCCTGCAGCCCAACTGCAGGTCAGTCTCTCACACACACACACGCACACTCCTGCAGGGCACACTGTGGTTACATCACACACAGTGCATCACAGTCCACTACTGTCGGGCTGGAGACAAAGTTAGCACGCTTCATTGCTTAACACTAGACGGGGCCCCCTGTCACCATGGCAACCGTCTGCAAAAGAGGGAGGCGATATGCAGAAACATTGTAGTCGATGCCGTGGTTGTAACAGCGCTTGGTCACGCGGTGTGAACTGCAGAGCTCGGGATTGTGTGTAAATAGGTCAGTGGCAGTCTAGCTGAGGGGCAGCACGGCTGGGAAAGCTTTGTAGTCAAGCTGATTGGGTGTTACAGTGCGAGTGACACACACTGTCCGGCAGAGAGGATGAGGGGTCACAACAGGACTCACTATCTCTCTGCAAGATGTTGTGTATAAAACTGAAAACACAACAAATATCAGATAAGCATGTCATCATTCGGAGCAAATACATCGAGTCCACATATCAGTGTCAATTTCTTTATTGAAAAACATGACGAGAGGACATTTTAAAATCATTCAAACTAAACCTGTAAATCAAAGAGAGGAAGAAAAAAATAAAAGAAGCTAAAATATAAAAAGAGTTATAAAAAATAAGAGTCAAAGTTACAGTTCAGAGTTATACAGAAAAAAAACTTGTTTAAAGGGGCTATATGTAACTTTAAAAAATACTGCGTTTGTAGCGTTACCGCATGGTCGTTAGGCGAACTGCACCAGTAACCTGTTGCTCGCTCTCCCTCGCGTGCTCGTCATACTTGCTCGTACGTACACAAACGAGCATCATCATCGGCCGCGAAACACTGGATATTTACCGGCATAATGTTTACAGAGGAGGTAAGTGGTCATACACATGTGAAAGTCTGTGAAGGAGTCTGTGTGTCTGTATTCATTCTCCATCCTACAAACGACGGTCTCTGCAGGCACTGGCTGAGAGCGGGAGTGTGTGATGAGTTTGTACTGTTGATCTCTGTAAGCGGAGCGAGGAGTGAGGAGGACTTTGAGAAGGTGCATAAAATGTCACTTCCTGGAGCTTTCACGGAAAATACGACCCGGGGAAAAATTGTATACAGGCAACAGAGATAGACAGTGAACATCTACTTTTTCACATGAGTTAACCGTTTGCTTATTAATGGTCGATAAAAAACGATTTCTACATGTAAAAAGTTACATATAGCCCCTTTAAAATAGTTTAATGAAAGGCAGGTGTAAAAACATGAGTCTTCAGTTTGTTCAATATGTGTGGAGCATAGAAACTGAACGCTGCTTCTTAAAGTTTGTTTCTCACTCTGTGGACTGAGAGCAGACCTGTCCTAGACGATGTGAGTGATGTGGACCATGATGGTTTAAAGCTAATCAGAAGGTCCCTGATGTGATTTGAACCCAAACCTTTCAGCGCGTAACCAGCAGCAGTATTTTAAAATGTATTCTCTGACAGACAGAGAGCCAATGCAAAGACCTCAGGACTGCAGTGATGTGAGCCACTTTCCTCGTTTTAGTGAGGACTCTAGCAGTCTTAGCGAGGACAGCGTTCTGAATCAGCTGCAGCGGTTGACTGATGTTTTAGGGAGACCTCTAAAGACACTGTTACAGTCATCAGTCAAGTTGACTGAAGATAAAAGCGTGGACACGTTTTCCCAGGTCCTGATGGATCCTCATTGTCTTTTTTTGACTATTAAAATTTAGAGTCCATCAGTACACCCAGATTTTTTTCTGCCTGGTCTGTGGTTTTGAGTTGTCCTCGACTAAAACTAAACTTAAAACTACCAAGGGTAAAAATAACTGCAATGTGACTAAAACGTACGAGCATTATTGTCTAAAGACTCAAGTAGCTGCTGAAATGAACACTGTCACGTGTGTGATGCAATGTGCAGTTAAAATTGTGTAATACTAATGCAACCGTGTTCTTTCAGATTTCCATGGGTATCCCTCTTCAAAGGATCAAAGACATCAGGATGCTTTATGGGGTCCAGCCCTGGGGAGACTCTCCCATTGACTTTGAGGGACTGTCGACAGCACCATCCCCCCGGGGCCATGTCATCGCTGCACGTATCACCAGTGAAAATCCTGACGAGGTGGGCCACCCTCCCTTCTGGCTGCCATACAAAATATGTACAGCTAAAGGTTACACAGAGTCTCTGATTTCTGTTATTACACTTTCCACTTGGTAATCCTGTTGTGACATAAATAACGGCCTCTGTTTTGACTTCTCTAAAGGTCAAATCCTCTCTTTACCTTTTGTTCACTCGAAGTCATGACATGTTGTGTTATTGCAGGGTTTCAAGCCGAGTTCTGGAACAGTGCAAGAGTTGAATTTCCGCAGCAATAAGAACGTGTGGGGCTACTTCAGTGTCGCAGCTGCTGGAGGGCTGCATGAGTTTGCTGACTCCCAGTTTGGACACTGTTTCTCTTGGGGAGAGAATCGGGAAGAAGCCATCTCGTGAGTACATACAGGGATTCTAAACCCCTGTTGTTCCATAAAGCTTTCTCAATTACTGTAACAGAGATTTAAGTTTACATATTTATGTCTTAAACATTTCTTAGTAACATGGTGGTGGCTCTGAAGGAGTTGTCTATCAGAGGAGACTTTAGGACGACAGTGGAATACCTCATAAAGCTGCTGGAGACTGAAAGCTTTCAGCACAACAGCATTGACACTGGCTGGCTGGACCGGCTCATCTCAGAGAAGATGCAGGTATACAGATGCTTTCCAGCTGTGGTCACTTGATACTCTTTGAGGAAAATATAAGAGATCATTGTTGGATCTTATGGTTCATGCCCCTGGCATAGTGATTTTCCTGGATAAGAAGTAAGATATCTGTTTTTGTGCAGGCGGAGCGTCCCGACACCATGCTGGGAATCGTTAGCGGGGCTCTTCATGTGGCAGACGTCAATCTGAGGAACAGTGTCTCCAACTTCCTGCATTCTCTGGAAAGGTAAGAATCCAGCATGGTCATTGGAGAAACCAAACGTGTGCCGTGTTTGAAGAGAAAAGAAAACGCTCTCTTTTCTCTCTGAACAGGGGTCAGGTGCTGCCTGCTCACACACTCCTCAACACTGTGGAAGCGGAGCTGATCTATGAAGGCACAAAGTACGTCCTGAAAGTGACCCGACAGTCTCCCAACTCCTACGTGGTCATCATGAACAACTCCTCTGCCGAGGTGGACGTCCATCGTCTCAGTGATGGAGGCCTTCTGCTGTCTTATGATGGAAGCAGCTACACCACATACATGAAGGAGGAGGTGGACCGGTATGAGGACACAAAGCTTTTGAATACTGTATTGTGAAATGACATGTCTTCATTTAGCAGATTATCTTGATATACCTTCACTCAGCTGTACAGGAGTTACTTGATGTACTAGTGACTTCTGATTTCCGTTCCTTCAAAGACAAAATATGTTTTGTGTTCTTCAGGTATCGCATCACCATCGGGAACAAGACTTGTGTTTTTGAGAGGGAGAATGATCCTTCGCTGCTGCGATCCCCTTCAGCAGGAAAGCTCATCCAGTACACAGTTGAGGATGGCGGCCATGTTTTTTCTGGCCAGTGCTATGCTGAAATAGAGGTACATTGTGTTCGAGAAAATGTGAATGACCCGTAGTTCAAATCGTTGCATTTTTCTTTGATTTTTAGAATGATGCAAACTGTTTCCTTGTATGTTTCAGGTCATGAAGATGGTAATGACCCTCACAGCTGCGGAGTCTGGTTGTATTCACTATGTGAAGAGGGCTGGAGCAGCGCTGGAGCCCGGATGTGTCATTGCCAAGCTGCAGCTGGATGACCCGAGCAGAGTGCAACAGGTACATTTATCTTTCAGCTCCTTCTGTTGTCAAAAGTTACAGACTTTTAAATTACAAAGTGTTTCAAATGCATATATAACAGAGGCACTGAACTTGTTAGGGCGACTCAACCAAAATACAAATAATCCCCATGGTCATATTGAAATGTCGCCCTTTAACACAATTTCAGCATGAACATGTTTTTAGGCTGCTTCAATGAGGTGTTTGCAAATCCAACTATCTCATGAAGAGGGTATGTAGGACATCAAACTATCACAGGTTCAGAGGGACTGAAACGTGATTGTTTTCTAATAAATTGGTGATGCCAAGCAAGAGTAATGTGCAGGTTTTTTTTTCTTCTCAAAGGCTGAAAGTAAACGCCAAAGGGAAACCATTTAAGTTGACAAAACCTTAAAAATAATAAAATCAATGTGAATTGCTGATGGCAAAGCAGTCCAAAGTTCAAATGTAACTTCTAGCCATCATCCTCATCACAATTTACAATCAGATGTTTATGTAGCTCCCTCACATAAGGAGAAGTTAATCATTTTTATTGCCCTTCCTTGAGTCAGCACTTTGGCCGAATCCAGTTAATAAAGCAGCAAAGAGCATCACTGTAAAGGAAAGGATGCGCTTTATGAAGTCAAGACCTCAATGTTACAGTCAGACAGCCGACAAAGATAACACGATTATGACTTAATTATCTAAATGGAATCAGTCTAATGTCAGATAGTTGGGAGGATTTATTAATGATGCAGATGGGGCTCATGTCTTACAGCTTTGTCACCTCAGCAGAAATCACAGCACATTTTGCACTTTCTTTGACGAACATTATTCAGATTAACTGCAGGCGTCTGTGTTTAAACCTAGAGAACACTCCTAGACTTCATCACTGGAAAACCTGGTGTCCAAGATAACAGCACATGCACACCATGTTTTTTGAAATTTTCAGTGATAATGTTTGAATTATTGATATTTTATGTATTTTTTTGTCTTTTAGGCAGAGCTGCACACCGGCGCCCTGCCTACTATTCAGGCAGTAGCTCTCAGAGGGGAGAAGCTCCACAGAGTCTTCCACAACACACTGGACCATCTCGTTCACATTATGAATGGTTACTGTCTCCCTGAGCCTTTCTTCGGCGCTAAGGTAAGAGTTCACACACACACAACTGGCTGCTACACTCTTAACATCACCTCAGTTCCTTGAAACAACGCCTCGTTGTGTCTCTCGTAGTTGAAAGAGTGGGTGGAGAGGTTGATGAAGACAATGCGTGACCCCTCTTTGCCTCTGCTGGAGCTTCAAGACATCATGACGAGCGTGTCCGGGCGCATCCCCCCTGCTGTGGAGAAGGCCATCAAGAAAGAGATGGCCCAGTACGCCAGCAACATTACGTCCGTGCTCTGCCAGTTTCCCAGCCAGCAGGTAACACACACACACACACACAATGCTTACTACACTAATAGAAAGATTGACAGGTGGGCACGATGTAACAGTTTGTCAAGAGGCTTAAAACTGCCTCAGCTCCAGCTCTCAGCCTGTCGTTAGGTTGACTGAAAGTTAGGCTCATCCATTAATATTTACAGTCTATGGTTCAGAGTACAACTCTAAGTTATGATAGAAAGCAAAATTAGAACATCTTCAAGAATACTGAAGATTAAATTCATGTCATGTGAATTGGTAGTATTGTGAACACATCAATATGTGAGTGACTACAAATCTTAGCAGAATGCAAGGACTGTCTATTCTTTTCATTCTGGATTAATAAACGCATACAGATTAGATTTCATCTACAGTTTAAGAAAAGGAAAGCCCAATAATGTGATTAGTAGTGAAAGGGTGCTTTCAAACACAACTAATTTATTTATTTAGCTGAAATTACAAATTTAACAACCAGTCAGGACTTCTGAATAGAGGTCACTGATGCCACTGGGATTAAATGTTTCTAATATATACGCTCATAATGTTTTCTCCCTTGTTTCCAGATTGCAAACATCCTGGACAGCCATGCAGCCACTCTTAACAAGAAGTCAGAGAGAGAAGTCTTCTTTATGAACACACAAAGTATCGTCCAGTTGGTGCAGAAGTGAGTGCAACATCTCAGAAGTGGAGGCTGAGGCTGCAGTTTTCAGCATGACATGAGTCATTTGTAACATCAAGCTTAATTGAATGAATGTCTCTTGATCTCCTCGTTACCTTTCTTTTACATAATAGATTCAACTTATTCATGCTCTCATGCATAAGCAGTACAATACAGCATTGTAGTTTTTTTTTTTTTTCAGAACAGACTGTTTTTGTCTCCATCAGGTATCGCAGTGGTATCCGAGGTCACATGAAGGCAGTGGTGATGGACTTGCTCAGACAGTACCTGAAAGTAGAGATCCAGTTTCAGAATGGTGAGAGAACACACTTCATAATAGGTTACATGTGGTTTCAGTTTTGCTGTCCTTTTTAGTTCTCTGAAGTCAATGCAGTACCGATTCTGTCCACTTGGTGGGGGTTTTTCCCAGTGAAACGCCTCAGCATCAGTTGATACTGTTTCCTTATTCAGTGCTTACCCGAGCTTCTCCTTCATTATTTTGTCAACAGGACACTATGACAAGTGTGTGTTTGCACTGCGAGAGGAAAACAAAGGCGACATGGCCAATGTGCTCAACTACATCTTCTCCCATGCTCAAGTCACCAAGAAGAACCTGGTGGTCACGATGCTGATTGTAAGTCTCTGGTCTAGATGTTGTAAGGCCGTTTTCCTTTTTTTTTCATTGATTAAATCATGACTTTCAGACTTCTGTTTCAAGCGTTCTCTTTTTGCATGAGATCTGATGTCCTAAATCGTGATCATTTTGCCCCTATGCTGTTACGATTACTATTTGTTTGTGTTGAGTCGCAGTATAAAATGTCTGGCCTGTGATGCTGCATGTTGTATAACCTTATTATCCCTTGTGTCTAGGACCAGCTGTGCGGCCGTGACCCGACACTGACAGATGAACTGATGGCCATCTTGACTGAACTAACGCAGCTCAGCAAGACGACTAATGCTAAGGTGGCTCTGCGGGCCCGACAGGTCAGTCTAAGACTCAGAATCGAACGCTCTATATTTTAACGTACAGCGCATTTTCACACACACTTCATTTCACTATCACTGAATACCATGCTTACCCTTGTCACTGCATGTAGAGCTCTTATAATTGACTTTTTCTGTGCCAATTCCTCTTCCATAAAGGTAAAAAGTTTTTTTCTGATCTGCCTTTCTGGATGTCACTATCAACTCGTCTTGAATAATTGCGGATCAAAGGCATGAGCACTGTCATAAACTGAAAAAGAAAAGTACTGTTCAACTTCAATAAAACAGAAAACAAATACATGGTGATATTTAAGGACTTTGTTCATTCATTTTTACACAGGTGTTGATAGCTTCCCACCTCCCCTCTTATGAGCTACGACACAACCAGGTGGAATCCATCTTCCTCTCCGCCATCGATATGTATGGACACCAGTTCTGCATCGAGAACCTGCAGGTAAAGAATTCAGCTCAGGCTTTATTTAATGTTCTGAAATCCTCTTGAAGATGAGTAATCATGCCGTCTTTTTCCTAGAAACTGATCCTCTCCGAGACATCCATCTTTGATGTTCTGCCCAACTTCTTCTACCACAGTAACCAGGTAGTCAGGATGGCTGCCCTTGAGGTGAGAAGAATAATCCCTACACATTCCACAAATTGATCTGACGTGATTTACTGAGTTTAAAAAAAAAAAAAAGAATTGCCGCAGACTCCCATATCAAACGTATCTTTTCTGTTTCTCCCATGACTCCAGGTGTACGTTCGCAGAGCATACATCGCATATGAGCTCAACAGCGTTCAGCACCGTCAGCTGAAAGACAACACGTGTGTGGTGGAGTTCCAGTTCATGCTTCCCACCTCACACCCCAACAGGTATTGTGAATCCCGAAAAAGACTGCAGCACTCACATGATGTGCATCACGTTTTGTGCTGCTCTCTCTCTCTCTTCCCCCCCCCCACCTTCAAAGGCACTGTGGACAGAAGCTTTATAACTAAATATTTTTAAAGTGATCCGTATTGAATATTCCATAAGTGGCAACAATGTTTGGTTTGGAACATTTTTTTTATCAGTCTTTTTTAAATTAAGCAAATATCTTAGCAGAATTAGTTGCAACTACCCTTGATGTGTCTTACTAGCTTTTTCATAAATTATCTGTAATATTTGGTAGATCTTTTTTTTCCCTTCATTCTGTGATACAAAGGTCTGGGTGTTTGTGGCACAGATGGACCAGAGCTGTAGTTTTATAAAACACATCCATCTAAAGAGTGTATTTACTCATTTGGATCTCCATTAGCCACAACCAAGATGGCAACCAGTTCCCCTGAGGGTCCAAATAATCCACTTTTATGCCATAACTGTTTAAGACGGATTTTAACTTATTTTTTTCCAGGGAGCTTTTTGCCTTCAGTTGACAGGAGAGTGGATAGAGTAGGAAATCAGGAGTAGGAGCCACAAGTCGGACTTGAACCCGGACTGCCCGCTTGACGACTATATCCTACGTACATGGGGTGCGACCTAACCACTAGGCCATCTACGATGGATATTTTAAGTGTTAATGATAAATAAATGAATCCATCCATGGTGCCACGGTTCCTCTCCCATGATCCCAGCTTTGTGTCATTCCTCGAGTAAATGCTCCTCGTGTACAAAAGAAGGTATTTTTTTTGTTAAAAAATCAAAAAAAAAAAAAAATACTTCTCTTGGTTTGTCAAGTGTGTGAGTGTTGTGACGGTCACCGCCTCACCTTAACAATCAGGCTTTCACTAATACATGTTCTGTGAGCAACAAAGCACCCATCCTCGACAGTCTCACGTCAGTAGCCCGTCCTTGTAAGTCCAGGATAAAACATCGGGGGGCGTGCTAGGCTACATTAAACTCTGGAGACCAAAGACAAACTTGGGATTTGCCTTGTACATGCACAGCATTTCAATACGCTTGTAACAGACAAAGTAATGCGACGTTTCTGGTGAACGTGTCTTTTCTGCAACCTCCCTGTATGATTGTCTTCTGTTTGGTCCCAGTGTGAGCGTATACATGAGAGTAATTTGTTTGTTGACGCTTTGCCATGCTAGTTTGTTTTGATGGTGTTCTGCTTGTTTATGCATGTACACAAATGATCGCATGCTTGTGATTTGATGCATCTGATTTAAAACCATGATTGAACTAGAGCCCGACCGATTCATCAGCCGGCCGATAATAACACATTGCATGAATATCGGTATTGGCTAATATTATCTCTGATTCTCTGAAATGTGCCAATATCACCAGGATTCTTTTACATAGTTTTTTTATTTAGAATTGTTCATTTCTAAGTAAAAAATTAGTGTTTCAAAGCACTGTTGTTTTTCTGGCCAATACAGGCTTTTGTTTAAATGTAAATAACTGCAGTTGAGGAATCAACGTAATAAATGTGTTTTTAAATATACTTCAAACAAACTCTTAATGAGCTAAGAAAGATATCGGCCGATGTATCTGAATTTTATTTCTCCCTAATATTGGCATCGGCCCCAATAATCCCGTATCGGTCAGGCCCTAGTGTGAACTAAAGAGAGACAAACTCAGGACAAGGAGGCGTTTGGATTTAATGATGCATGTTGAAAAGGGAGCAGTCACATCGTGCAATGTGTGTTCGACAGCCAGAAAGACACTTTACATGATCCAGCATTTCCACAGTGATTGCATTCATTCGATATTGATTATTGCGAAAAATAAGTTCAAATACTTAAAGGGCCAACACACATTGCTAACCAATGACTGCCCTCCTCTCCTGATGCCTGCCACTAACCACTAAGTAATCAATGTCGTTTGATTGCAGAGGGAACATCCCCACTCTAAACAGGTAATGTAAACACTTCTTTCATTGCATAGACTACCTGTAACTGTACTGACTAGCCAGCTGCATGTTTAAAACAATCATCTATGATAGCTTGGATTCTTCCGATTTTTAGCCAAGATAAAGATGTTCGTTTGGTGCTTTCAACTTTTCAAAAATGAAACTGATTTAGCACTTGAGGGTCAAGTCTGGTGCAGTAACACAATGTTTACAGCATGGCCCCTGGCATTCAGCCTCTGTGTCAAACATTTTTGAGTCTGTGTGAGTGTGAGTGTGTGAGTGAGTGTTTGTGTGTGTTTGTCTGTCTGTGAGAGAGTGATATATTCCTAACTTGTGTGTGTGCGCGTAAGTGCTTTGTCTTCGTTTGGAGATTTGGACAAATCGTGGGATATAAAGCGACGTAAGCTCATTTCAATCAAATGCTGAAGGAAAAATGCAAATCTCCTGAACATGAAACCCTGTGACTGTCCTGCCAGGAAAGTGTCTGCTCCCATCCTGGACATGGCAAAAGCTGCTGAAAATAGATTACATGAAACGAAAGCCCTGGACCTTAAAGCACAAGATAGTAAACCTAAGAAGGATGATAACGCTGAGAAGAAAAATGCGTCCGATTTGGATACTGAGGACAGGTTTGACAACAACAACAACAACAACAACAAATATAAAAACTCTCGGGTGAAAATTCTGGGAGAGTTTCTCACAATCAGACTAACACCAAACAAGATGGAAGGGGAACTTTATAGGGGTCTTTCCGGTGCTTTAATGTCTCTTTGTTGCTGTGGAAGGGATTTTTTTTGTTGATTTAATTTGTCTAACACGTGGTCTATCATGAATCCTCTCACTATGTTCACATGCAGTGGTGTCATTGTGTTTCTTCTTGCTCCCTATAAATGGAACCTCACTCAGTTATATGTGAGACTTCATCAGAAGTGTTTCCATATCTTCAGATAATATAGCAGCTCTTCAAAGTTCTGACAAAATTGGAAGATTTAATCCGTTAAGAGTTTCCGAACGGTAATTGTGGGACATCTTCACACGGTCTTTGTACTTTAATGGTAGATTCCCATTGTAACCGTTCCTTGTCGATACCCTAGGATGTCATTCTCCTCCAACTTAAACCACTATGGCATGGTGCACGTAGGCAGCGTCAGTGATGTTCTGCTCGACACGTCTTTTACACCGCCTTGTCAACGCATGGGAGCCATGGTCGCCTTCCGCTCCTTTCAGGAGTTCACCAGGTCAGTCTTAGTAAAGAGGAAGTGCTTTACTTGAATATATTCATTTGGTTGTTGAAGATAAAAATAAAAAATAAAAAAAAATAAAAAGTAATTAATGGTGTGTATGATTTATTTATTTTGTGTCTTCTACAGGAACATCCCTGATGTGCTGAGCTGCTTTTCTGACTCTCCTCCTCCGAGTCCGACGTTCCCAGAGGGAGGGAATCCTGTCCTGTACGGAGAAGAGGAGAACAAGGTGAATGTTGACGACTTCCCTTTGAACAGTGTTCATACTTTTGGAATAAAACGTGCACTTGTGGCGGCAGTAGCTCAGTCTGCAGGGACTTGGGTTGGGAACCGGAGGGTAGCCGGCTCAATTCCCAGAGAGGACCAAGTCTGGAAATTGGTCTGGTAGCTGGAGAGGTTGCAGTTCACTTCCTGCCCCCTCACTCTGACATCTCTCCATTAGTGCACGTCCATATGATCTGTTTGTTCATGTGTGTGTAGAATGTTCTATAACGGAGTGTAAAACTGAATTTCCTCTCGCAGGATTAATAAAGTGTGTCTTCTTCTTCGTCTACTTGCTTTCCAGAGTGTCCAGGACGAGCCTATCCATATCCTGAATGTGGCTATAAAGACTGACAGCGACATCGATGACGACGGCCTGGCCGCCAGCTTCCGAGAGTTCACTCAGTCAAAGGTAGGAACGCTCCGCGGTGAACACTTAATTCAGATTTCATCAGGAAGAGTTTCGAATAAGACATGTTATCCTGACCTTTCTGATCTTGTCACTATCCAGAAATCTCTGCTGTTTGAACACGGTATCCGTAGGCTGACTTTCCTGGTTGCTCAGAAGGTGAGAGAACCTTATCATGAATTATGACATCATCTGCTCCCTGTCTCCACAACCAGCTGACCCGCATGTCACCAACTCAACATTTTCTGAATAGCATGTAACCAGATATTAAAAATTGTCATTCCGTCTTTCCTCGTGTAATTACTAACACTGTATTTCCTCAGTAAATATTGATTGACATTGGTATGGTTGTGATAATGTGTTTCTAATTTAGCCCACTATTCTGTTTGTCTCTGTATCTCTTTCTGCATGCGTTGCTTTTGCTGCTGCATTTATGATGACAGGATTTCAGGAAGCAAGTCAACTGTGAGGTGGACCAAAGGTTTCATGTAAGTATAGGAAGACAAAGGATGTGAGCACAGGTGGCTCTTAGAGTTGATTCATTGAAACAATACCCATGAGTTAAGTTAAACGCTCTTAAGACACACCCTACTACAAAGGAGATTCATGTTTCAAATTCAAGATTTCACTTTATTGTCATTGTGCATTAAAAAAACAGTGGGGCATCTCCCTGAGCTGCGGAGAACAAATAAATGAATAGATGCATCAGTATAAAATGGTTAAAAAAAAGGCAAAGACAGAAAATGCACTGAAATATAAAAACAAGAATAAATGGATATAGCACATGCTTACATGTAGTGTGAAGTACGCTGGTTGTCAATCTTCATGGACTAGTAGGACACTCCCAACACCCTGAAGAAGACCCTTAGGACTGTTTGGCATTTTTCCCCTGCTCCTGTGGATGTTTAAATGTGATTAATTAAAGGCATTTTACTGTAATCCTTGTCTCTAAGTGAGTGTGCCTTAAGATAGCCTGCTGGCTTTCCTCCCTTTAGCTTAAAGAAGTCATTGATGCTACAGAAGCCTAAACTCCTTTTCATAGATTTGTCACTTTGAAACACTAAATAATGAGTGCACCCACACTTATGTTGGGTGAGGTTGACCCACAATCAACAGAACACCCACTCGCATTTGTTGAGGTTGATGATAGCAGAGAGTTAAAACGGGGTTGGATTTTAAGAATTGCACATCAAGACGATAAGATTGTATTTTTTTCTCTCTCTGTCTGTGATGAAAGCTAATCCTGCTAATGGGTGTCGCCATCATTATGGGCCCTTGTTATATGGAGGAGTTTTAACGTTTACCCTCTGTATGCTCAGCCAGAAGATTTAGTTTGCAGGTTCACCGTGTTGATAGTGAATCTGATGTGTAATGGCAGGTTAAAATCCCGGCTGTGGAGGTTTACACTGTGTGTGCACTGTCGCAGTTATTTTGTGACTGAGCTCATAGAGCATCACCAATCAGTCTGACAAATGGTACAATTCATCTGATAACATCAAACAGGGCTAAGGAGCATTATTACAAGGATGTTATGTCTTTTAAAAAAAATTCATTAGCGTAGTGAGTGTTGCTTTTGATACATCCTGTTATCATCCTGTGAGCATGCTGTCTGAGTGAAATCACAGTGATTCTCTGACACGTTACAGGAATAAATGAGCGTACAATCCAATGCATGGAGACCAAGCTCCTCATGATCACTGCTTATTACTCCATACTTAGCAATGGTGTAGCAATTTAAGCAAATTGCAGCATAGCTTCTAGCCACTAGTAGGTAGATGTCTAACTAGCATTCCTAACACTGCTGTTCTTACACTACATGCATGTTTCTCATGTTGACATTGTTTATTATATTTGTGCCCTTCCTACCTTTTTCTCCCTTTTGTTTTCCTCACAGAGAGAGTTCCCCAAGTTTTTCACATTCCGTGCCAGAGACAAGGTGTGTGCCTTTTTTTTTAAATATCAAGAAATGATCAGGTCTATTGCAAAGATGAAGGGATACACATATGATAGATTTACATGCATAATGCCCTGTGTCCAACTGAAGTTATTTTTCTGAACGCCAGCGTCTGTTTTAATTTGTTTTCAATGAGTACAGAGCGTTTGCAGCAGCAGGCAGGAAAAGCGCAGCGCCCAGCGTCTTTTTTTTTCTGAGCGCTGCGCCTTTTTTGTGCAGCCGCTCCGTGAACTTCAAGTATAAAATCGTTCTACTTTTAAGAAAGGCGTTCTTGACGTCCCCGCCGCTCTTTCCAAGTTATATGATATTCCCCGTATTTTTGTCTCCGTGACAAATTAGGTGGTACTGTAAAGCATCCTCCGTTTGATGCTTATGTAAAGGGCACAAAACTATCTCAGATATACAGTAAAAAGCAACAGAGCAGCGGCCGTTTTAAAAAAAAAAAACTGTTGTCATAGAGACAACGCGCACGTGCAGCACTTTTATTCTCAGCGCACAGGCGCTTCATTCAAGTGCTCCGGATCACACAGCCAGCGCCTTTTCCTGCCGAAAAAACGCTAGGTGGACACACTTAGACTACAAATTGTGTAAAAACTTTTCAAATGAAACAAATGGATTTTCCGTCGATTGCTTGGGAGAACATTTTAAAAACATGTTACGGCTGAATTGAACAACATTTCCCCCCCTGGCACTGCAGAACGTCACTTCATCCCAATCATTGATGGCCCATCCTCTCTCTTACTCTGATAGTTTCACTACAAAAACACTAGCAAAGTCATTAAAGTAATGAACTCTGTGATTATGTCTCCCATCTAAGAGAAAAGACACCACTTAGAAACTTGATGAGATCGAGACTGGCCAGGATTAAATTGACTTCATAAACGTTTTTGGCTCTCGGGCATCTTTCTTCTCTTAGATCAACTTTGTGCTTGTGTGACTTCTATAGAAGAAAAAAAACACTCTTTAGAAATGTCTTGAAATGACTTCAATGAAATCAGTTAATTAATGTTGTATTTTGGTAGTGTTTGTGATGTGTGTCTTTTCTTGTTTCTAAATAGTTTGAGGAGGACAGGATCTACCGTCACTTGGAGCCGGCACTAGCTTTCCAGTTGGAGCTCAACCGCATGCGTAACTTTGCCCTAACTGCCATCCCATGTGCGAACCACAAGATGCATCTGTACCTGGGTGCAGCCCGCGTCGAGCAGGGCACAGAAGTGACAGACTACCGTTTCTTTGTGCGAGCCATCATCCGCCACTCTGATCTGGTCACAAAGGTGAGACAATGAAGAGACAAAGAACCTTTGAACATACCTGTGTTACAGTCCTTTATGTCTCCTGTTTAGATTTTGAAAAAACGTTATCTTACATACCCCCACTGTTCCATTCCTAGGAGGCCTCTTTCGAATACCTTCACAATGAGGCAGAGCGTCTCCTGCTGGAAGCCATGGATGAGCTGGAGGTGGCTTTCAACAACACGACTGTACGGACTGACTGCAACCACATCTTCCTCAATTTTGTCCCCACTGTCATCATGGACCCATCAAAGGTTGGTTAAACTAGCTCACACACAGAGCGCTGTGAAGAATCGCACCACAATTTGAATGCTTCTTTATTCTCCTCTATTTACAAACTTCAGATCGAGGAGTCAGTGCGCTCCATGGTGATGCGTTACGGCAGCCGTCTTTGGAAACTGCGCGTCCTGCAGGCCGAACTGAAAATTAACATACGCCTGACTCCGACGGGAAAGCAGATCCCCATCCGCCTCTTTCTCACCAACGAATCAGGCTACTACCTGGACATCAGCCTGTACAAGGAGGTCACCGACTCCCGAACGGGACAGGTGGGGCCCAAAGACCGACAGGTGGGGCACTCATACATCATCCATCTCATCCGCTTTTTGTCCCCAGGCTGGTGTAAGGGCTTTACTGCCATCCTGGAAACCTCATCTCCCAGAATGCAATTTACCATCCTCTCCTTTAAAGTAAAGAAAGATCAAATTTTACGCAGTATAATATAAGAAATCAGGCTTCAAGATTTATTGAATGGGAATAGAGATCCAGTATGGTGTCTTACCTTTAGCCTGGTGGACAATTACTTAGTAATATTCTCTTTCCTCGCAGCTGATCAGGTAAGTTGTACGTCATCAAGCCATCCATTCATCCGACCATCATCAAATCACATCACATCATCCGTTTATGCAATCTTTTCAAATCTACATTTAGAAAAAATGGCATGCCCATATTTATGTGTTGTTTCTTCTTCTTTTTTTTGCTATGTGCCTGCTTCATTAGTTCCATCATAGTGACAGTGAGAGGTGTTGAATTTAGATTTAACTTGAAGACTCTAAACACAATAAAACAATATCTGCATATCCTGCAAATGTTTATAAGATTGAACTCAAGTTAAGAAACATTTTGGTTGGATGATATGTTATGTCTAATTCAACAAAATATCTGTTAAAGGAAGTGGCTGCATAAACATACCTGTACATGTTAGGTAGCTCTGTCTCTGCCTGATGCTGTAGCTGTGTATCATCATCATCCTCATCATCATCATGGGCATTTCAAAGTCAAATGTACAAATGTTTTAAAGAGGTCAGTTTATGTACCTGTCCGTGTATGCTTGTGAAGAGTGACTCTGTGTGTCTGTTTGTTCAGATCATGTTTCAAGCCTATGGAGACAAACAGGGCCCGCTGCACGGCATGCTCATCAACACACCTTACGTCACTAAAGACCTGCTGCAGTCCAAGCGCTTCCAGGCGCAGTCTCTGGGCACCACATATGTCTACGACTTTCCAGAAATGTTCCGACAGGTACCGTGTTAAAACTCTTATCGCCCTTGTGCATAAACATGACGATAAACCAAATGAGCTGATGAGTAACTATATTCTGACTTTTTTTATTTTTTTTATCAGGCTCTGAAGAAGATGTGGCACTCCAGCCAGACGTTTGCCCACTTACCCAAATGTCCTCTTCCCTCTGAGCTGCTCACCTTCACAGAGCTGGTGCTTGACGCCCAAGGTCAGCTCGTGCAGATGAACCGACTGCCAGGGGGCAACGAGGTCAGTTTGTGTGTTTTCGTAACATATATACAGACGTGATTTCATTGAATTTATTCACTTTGACATGGCTGCTTATGTGAACCCATCATCCTTTCTTTCAAAGGTGCAATTTTCCTTTCATGCTGTAGGTGTCTCTGTGTTTCTTTGGCTGTGCTTGTTTAAACCTTTGTTGTTGTATTGCACACCCTTATACCTCATTTATAGTGCATTAAAAAATAATACCTATGTCTAGTAGTTCTATAAAACCATAATCATAAAAGGCTGCCGTCTGATTAAAGCATGGAGAACAATGTATGAGTTATTGATCTTAGTCCCAGCTACATCATTTGATCACTTTAACTAAAACAGATTTGTTACAGAATTTCTTTCCATTTCTTTTCCAATCTCTCTAGATCGGCATGGTGGCGTGGCGGATGACCCTGCGTACACCAGAATATCCAGCAGGCCGCGAGATCATCGTCATAGCCAATGACATCACACACAAGATAGGCTCATTCGGGCCCCAGGAGGACGTGTTGTTCCTGCGGGCGTCGGAGATGGCGCGAGAGAGCAGCATCCCTCGAATCTACGTCGCCGCAAACAGCGGCGCCCGCATCGGGCTGGCAGAGGAAATCCGACACATGTTCCACGTGGCCTGGCAAGATCCTGTTGACCCCTATAAGGTCAGCACGCACACGTCACAGAATGTTGGATTTGTCTGTCTCTTTTACATATTATGTACTTAGTGGTTCTGTAGTTACTAGTAGTTTATCAAGTACATTTTAAAGATGTCTAATTATTATATTGTCCCTTTGCTTTTCAAAGTATTTAAAAGTGATTGACCTCCTGTTTATCATAACTAAGCAATCATCTGTTTTTCCCTCCTGCAGGGTTTCAAGTATCTCTACCTCACACCTCAGGATTACAAGAAAGTTTCAGCCCTGAACTCTGTGCACTGTGAACATGTGGAGGATGAGGGAGAATCCAGGTAAACCCTTTTCATAACGTATCGACACATAAAGAGGACATATTATTCCCCTTTTCCACCTTTTTCAAACAGTCCCCTGTGGTCTAAATGAAACATCTGTGCTGTGCTTTGGTCAAAATATAACATGAATCCAGCACCAGAGGAGGTTTGTGACCCTGTATAAACCAGCTCTCTCAGAACGCTCCGTTTTGGTGTGTGTGTCTCTTTAAATGGAATGAGCCCCCCCCCCTGAGTTTTCCGGTAGACATCACTCCTCTGTAGCAAAACTAAACATGTCATGACCTGCACAAAAGTTTTTCTCTAGGCTGGGGGTGGAGTCCATGGGTGGAGTCACCAGGGGAGGGGAGGGTATTTCTTTACCAGAATCCCACTGTGACATCATAAGTTGAGCAAATTTGAAATGGAGCATTTTTCTCTGTGTTGTAAGACTTATGCAGACCACAAACAAAGGACTGGATGAATTTATTTCACATTTTGTGGGTCGGTAGACACTCAGGTTACCCAAATACATGTTCAAAAACACTTTCAAAGGGGATTTTTCATAATATGTCTCCTTTACCTTTGTACTTAAGGAAATGAATCTCTCTAACATGCTGCAGTATCAGACAAGTATGCATGACCACATGCTTGAAATCCCTTGAGATTACAGCAGAGGTGAAAATGAAAGGAAAAGCTTTTGGAGGGTCGTGCCGTGCTTCCGAGTAAATATATGTGTTGTCATGCAGGTACAAGATCACTGACATCATTGGGAAAGATGAGGGGCTCGGTGTTGAGAACCTGAAAGGGTCCGGAATGATTGCTGGAGAGTCCTCCCTGGCCTACGACGAGATCATCACCATGAACCTGGTGAGACTGAAGTGGCTCCCTCCTCGCATCGGGCTACTTGACGTGTATTGGTAGCTTTAACATGATTGTCTTGTCGTGCAGGTCACATGCAGAGCCATAGGTATAGGGGCCTATCTGGTGAGGCTGGGGCAGAGAACCATTCAGGTGGACAACTCTCACATTATCCTTACTGGAGCTGGTGCGCTCAACAAGGTAAAATAATCTGCAGGTTAATGCAAACATCAATAAAACACAAATACAGAATAGAAAAAAAACGTTACAGCTGTGTGATTGTGTGCTGTTTTCTTCTCCTGTTACGCTGAATAAGCACCATCTATGTTATTTCTACAGTGCAGCACTTGATGCATTTTAATGAGGATTTCACTATAAATCAAAAATGTTGATAGGGTTTCTTTTTTTCAGCCAGTTTGGAGAAATAGCAAACAGATCTGGAAAGGCACGAGTAAAACTTTTATCATATAGCTGATACTCTACAGTGGGGATTTTTGACTTTTATGATCGGCTGAGAAATGCATCTTTTTAAATATCAAGGAAGATTGGTGTGCACGTCTATAACAACAAAATACATAAAAAAGTTGACTATGATTTTGGAGCTGTTCCAACCGGGTGACCAGGCCTCCCTCTTGCCTCGGACTGCTCTGCTAGGATCCCCTCTCCGGTCGTAGCCACAGGGCCGCCTGCCACTCATAGTGGAATTATTGAAAGCGAGACCATGAAGCTGTATTTGCATAGAAATAGAGTGACATGCCGGGGGCTGCAGTGCAGGACTCCCATATCATTTGTTTTTAATCAAAATGAGAAGTTTTGCTGAGGCAGATTGTTTCTGCCGCATGCAGCTGATTGCTGTGTGTGTGTATGTGTGTATGTATGTGTATGCATTCACACTTCACTACCTCTTGTCTTGCTTTCTATCCGCCGTCCTTGTCATTGCATTAAGATGACTCCATTTCAGATTAGATGACAGATTGCAACATGACAAATAATGCAAATGGCCCAATGATGGCAAACCTATTTGCTGGGAGCTCCATTGTTTTTAGATGGCCTCGCTGCTTCATTGTATCTGTGGTGGTAGTAGAGCCGCAGCGACAAATGTAAACAATGTCAGGGAAGGAGTGGGGAAAACAACACATTTTTTTTTACATTTCATTGTTGTAATTCTAAAATTGGATGGGTTTCACTCGCAACACAAGGTAGGAATAACCCCAATTTTGTCCTGCTCATTTATCATGTGCTTTCCTAGCTATTAACTGAAACTTAATGGGGAGCAGGAGGCTGCCAACTAGAGATCATCATTTCATTAGCTGCTGGAGAGCGCTCATATTTTCATGGAGCGCAGATAGTAACTACTAGCATAAATACCCCAGTGTGCTGTTCCATCCAGTTTGCCCCCTCATTTCCTTCCTCCCAGTCATTTTCCCTCCACGTCCCCTCTCCTCTCCTCTCCGCTGCAGAATCTTAATGAAGCCGCCGATGGCCGCGGGCACAGGGGTTTTGTGTATGTCAAGGTGACTGCAATGTTTCCCGGGGCCGCAGGCTTTCCTGACAGCTTTAGGAGAGTGCCCCAGATTTGTAGCCGGATACAGAACCATTAATGGTAATAAAGAAAGTAAATGATGGCTGGAAAGGTGAGAGCTGAGGGTAAGGGACCGAGCTCCTCTCTGATTTTTATGGAGCCATGTCAGGGCCCTGCCACCTGTTCAAGACTGCTTATGAAAATAGGGTGGGCTGGGAGGGAAGTTTTATGGCTTCAGGTTGGCATAGGGGCGGTTTTGAAGGTCCATCTCGCCCTTTTACAACATCTTCTATAACCATTGGTAAATGGAGGATTCAGAATAAACAAGATAACAAAAAGGGATGTTGGCCGGTTGAATGATTTGAGTGTTTGGGATGAAAAAGGAATCGTTAATTCACGCTGCCTCTCATTATAACCCCAATGTGAGAGTGTCAGGTGTTCCCATCCACCTGTGACCGCTGTGGTAGGTTTATATGTGGCTGCTGATCATCTGTATCCACAAGGCAGTGGGGCAAACTCTTTCACCCTGCTGTTATTCAGCTCTGTGTATGCTGTGTGTTACCTCATAGATCAGCAGCTCCCCAGACCTCAGACCCTGTGAGGACAACTCCCGTTGTCTGCAAAAGTTGCACAACATGAGCAATAGATTAACTCTGTCGCCTCCATTGGAGAGCAGAGGGCAGAGGCTTTTTAAAGGGTAAATCAACGATAAATTTAATTGGGCAGAAAACTGCAAGCTGGTTACAAAAGCAGGGCCTCCCAGTGCTTCCATCCTGTTGTACACGACTTGTTTGATGTAGCCTCAAAATCTCTTGATTGAAACACAAAAAATTATATATTTTTCCATGGCTTAGCTCCTCACTTAATTTGTTTTCCTACTACAGGTGCTAGGCAGAGAGGTTTACACATCCAATAACCAACTCGGTGGTATTCAAATCATGCACAACAATGGGGTGACCCACACTACTGTTGCTGATGACTTTGAAGGAGTCTTCGCACTGCTGCAGTGGCTCTCCTACATGCCAATGGTAATGTTGTTTTAAGTAATTCTGCATCTTAAACCATTGTACCCAATTAACCTATCCCAAATGTGAAGAGCTAGGTGTTCTGTCTCATATTACAATACATGTGTTTTCTTCCTTCAGTGTAAAGCCAGTCCTGTACCCATCCTCGATGCCAAGGATCCCATTGACCGCCCGATAGAGTTTGTGCCCACAAAGGCTCCCTATGACCCCCGCTGGATGTTGGCAGGACGGCCAAGCCAGAGTGAGTATTTGGTCTGGAACAATCTTTTCATAGCCTGGTCATCTTTAGTACACCTTGTGATCGTCTTTGTTGCCAGGCAGGTAAAGAAAGAATCGTGTAAGTGACTGTCGGTCTGATAGATTCTGGTCAGGTGGTTCATCTGTCATACCAGATTTTGGGAGATTAAATCTTAAATAGGTAGAATTCACTCTTTTCCACTACAGTGATTTCTTACTTGGTGTAAACCTACTCTTTAATTGAAGTACTGCTTGAACTGTATTTGTTTTTAAAAAAATACTGAAAAGCAACTACCCAAGATGCTCCTTTTTTAAGATCTCCATCTTTTGTCAGTGTTTTTAATTAATTAAATTTATTTTAAATTAAATTAATTAAATCTATAATTTAAATGAAATGACCAACAGGGTACCCCGTGCACAGCAAACCTACATTCCCAGGTGCCGGTCGGCTGCAGGAACATGAAAAAATCATAAATAAAGCGTAGCACACTGAAAATAAACATCGCGTTTGGTCTGAAGTTCGCTCAGGTTTGCCCAATGTGCAACACGTGTACTTCTCTCACAATAAAGTGACAGTAAAGTCATTTTCAGTGTGCCACAGTTTATTTATGAATTTTTTCATATAATTTAAATTGTTTTAATTTCTGTGAAGTGGGGAAGACGAGCTACCTTGGGAACCCCCCCGCTGGGTCTGGGCATTTTTGATGTTTCAAATTAAAGTATCGGTTACTAATAATCATATGATTCATTGATTATGACAACAATCACTTATTCCATCCCTGTCTTTCTACACTCTGTTTGTAAGTCTTTTTCAGCCACAGAAGGAGGATAACAAGCTTGCTAATCAAATACTGTGTTGTTCTAAAACTGATGTTGTCTCATTTTGCATCCCTGTTATCTACAGTAATAAGTTATACACGTTCACTTTGCTCATTTCCTCTACTTATTGTTTTCATCTGAAATGCTCTATCAGTAGTTATTTCAGACAGCTGAAGTTAAACTTCCTTATATTAACTTCATTTAAAGTTAAAGTGTGAAATGGTTCACTACTGTTCAGATAGCATTAAGACACTAAGACAGAAACTTTGCTTAAGCATCATGGCTTTAAATTAAAAAAATCAAAATATCAAAATGGCTCCAGTGTGACCTTTCAGTCCCGTCTTTCACCCACTCCCGTCGACTGTCTCTGCTAGTGATGAGTGGCGAGGCTTAATTGAATGGTAACCTCACAGACTGGGTATGTTTCTCAGGGTGCGCAGGCAGAAAAAGAGCTGAGTAAGCTGGATTTTTAGAGTCATCCATCATGGCTGCTGCCAAGCTTACAGACACAGAAGGGAAAAAAATGCAAAACTTCTGACTGCACACAAGGATAAAAGCCAGGGTCGTGAATGCACTTTTAAACGGCAGAATATTTTCTGGGGAAAAAAATTGTTTTAGTTGCAGTTCAAATTCGCAGCAGGACTTTTTTTTATTTCCAACTGTGTCAGTCACGCTCCCCTCGCTCGTCTGTGTAGGTCCAAAAGGATCGTGGCAGAGCGGCTTCTTCGACCAGGGCTCGTTCATGGAGATCATGCAGCCGTGGGCTCAGAGCGTGGTGGTGGGCAGGGCCAGGTAAGACTCACACATGACACACTGCCAATAGTGTCATTTCTTGGATCAATATTTGTTGTCGAGGTATTTTGTAGATGTCAGTGCTGAATGGCCTCTCTCCACAGACTGGGTGGGATACCTACAGGGGTGGTTGCTGTGGAAACCAGGACTGTTGAGCTGTCGATCCCAGCGGATCCAGCCAATCTGGACTCAGAGGCGAAGGTAAAGGCTTGCCCGCCGCCTTGAACTGTTATCCAAGTATTATAACAGTTTACAGACACAGATGCTGATTTTTGTTTTTTGTGTGTAGATCATCCAGCAGGCAGGACAGGTGTGGTTCCCTGATTCTGCTTTCAAAACAGCGCAGGCCATTAAGGACATGAACAGAGAGGGGCTGCCTCTCATGGTGTTTGCAAACTGGAGGGGCTTCTCTGGAGGAATGAAAGGTACTTATGCTCCTGTTGTAACCTAGAAAGATGCTCCGACTTCATTACTGTCTTCGACATACTGAAACAAGAACTTGCATATCTGCGGACAATGCCAAGATAACCAAGACGAGTGCTACATCCGTTGTAGCGACACAAAAGCTGAGCCTCTTGGAGCAGCAAAGAAGACTTGCTTTCTGTGTTCATTCTTGGGGATCTAATAAATGAATCACCAGATTTGAGGATTAAAGAGCATATTCAAGAATGCCAGAAACACATTTTAGGCAGTGTCGGAGTAATTCTCAAGAATAGTGCTCAAAAATCTGATGTCAGTCTGAGTTTGAAGCCATGCAGCATCTCATGTGAAATTCTCTGTCTTAGATATGTATGACCAGGTGCTGAAGTTCGGGGCCTACATTGTGGACGGCCTGAGGGAGTACAAGCAGCCTGTTCTGGTTTATATCCCCCCTCAGGCTGAGCTGAGAGGAGGATCATGGGTAGTCATAGATCCCACCATCAACCCTCGTCACATGGAGATGTACGCCGACAAGGACAGCCGGTGAGTTGGACTGAAAATGACGGCGATCTGAGCGTCGCCTTTATCAAAGCGCCTTTTTGTTTATTTTCTAATCTTTGATGTCTCCAGAGGCGGGGTGCTGGAGCCTGAGGGAACAGTGGAGATCAAGTTTAGGAGGAAGGACCTAGTGAAGACCATGAGGAGAGTGGATCCGGTCTACACGGGCTTGGCTGAGAGATTGGGTGAGTCTTCCACTTCAGTTCTAATTATAGCTCTTCACGCGTGTCTTCCCCCCCCCCCACTCGGCCTTGTCCTCATTTCAGTTAAAGAGCGATACATCAGGTGAAGAGCGCGTGTGTGTTTTCGCTGTCGTTCTTCACTCGCTGTTGATTGTATCATCTTCTCTGCTTCTCCCCGGGGAGACGTGTCAATCACAGCCTGCTCAGATCAATCAGCCGCTCTCCTGTCTCTCCTGCACAGCGTATCGATCTTGCTCCAGGCTCAGTGAAATGTGGGCCCTGATGCTGTTTGGACTCGGGGCGAGGGGTGAACTGGAGTGATGGGGGAGGGAGGGGGTTGCGGGGGTTACTGGGGAGTGTTTGAGAGGTTACAGATCGGATTTGACAGAAATCGGTATATGGTGACAGCCACCAGGGCTTTGGGGATCTTTAAAACTAAATTCTGCATTCAGGAGTTAATTCATAGCTGCATACTAATAGAGAGACCGGTTTGGAAGTCAATTGTACCATTGAGGATTAAAAGCCAGATGGAGATAAAAATCCTCTCCTGACCTATCAGCATCACTATTTTGCTCATGGTTTGACAGCACTGTTGTGGGCTTTTCTTTTTTTTTTCAGGAACCCCAGAGCTGAGTCCCCCTGACCGCAAAGAGCTGGAGACCAAGCTAAAGGAGCGTGAGGAGTTCCTCCTGCCCATCTACCACCAGGTGGCTGTGCAGTTTGCAGACCTCCATGACACCCCAGGTCGCATGCAAGAGAAAGGTGTTATAACGGTGAGCACTTCTTCTTCTTCTTCTTCTTCTTCATGCTGCCCACAGGGGGAGAGTCAGTCTAACTGCTGCAGCACCTGTCCAGTGAATAATGTTTGGTCTCACCGGGCTGTGAGGACTCGTCCTCATAATTATCTTCTGATGACCCCGGTCAATCACAGCAGAGGCCGCTGCGGTGACGCCTCAGGCAGGCCCCGTCTCATTCTGTGTCCTCTCAGGTCCATCCTTCACACACAGATTTTAAAGACCCTGCTCACATGACCAGAGGGAGCTTCACAGTCGGGGTGTTTTGTACACACAGTATGGGCCGGATAGTACTGGTCTGGAGGTTTGACTCAAGTACCTCAGCAGAGTCTACCAGTCCACTTTGATGAAAACTTCTTTTACACATCACTTTTCTCTAACAAACATCAATCTGTCACTCCCCCCCCCCCCCAAAATAACCCACAACATAATACAGTCATTCCCACATTCATTTTAACTATATTCTGTAAAATGGTTTCATAATTTTCCATTCAGTGTATTTTCCTCAGTGTGTCATCTCATTCATTGGGTTGAGAATTCTTATACAAAGAATGAAATGCACTATCAGAAACTGTAACATAAAAATCAATGTCTATCATAACTATTTTTATTTAACTATCGTCTATCTCAGGATATCCTTGAGTGGCAGACATGCCGTCACTTCTTTTACTGGCGCCTGCGTCGTCTGCTGCTGGAGGAGACAGTGAAAAGGAAGATCCAAGCGGCCAACAGCGAGCTGAATGACGGACAGATCCAGGCAATGCTGCGCCGCTGGTTTGTGGAGGCCGAGGGCGCTGTCAAGGTAAGAAATCCTCCAAAATACTCACATGAAAGTCTTAGATTTTTATTCTTCTTGGCGAGATGTGAATCAAAATTAAAGTAAGTATTTCAGGACACATACATTGATAATGGTCATATGATGATGTGGTTTGTTTTAATACATATATTCTAAACAATTTAAAAAGAATGATTATAATTAGATTTTCTGTATAACCGCAAGTCAGTAAGTGTGCTTTCTAAGACTCTAGAACAAACGTGTTTGCTAGTATAGCCTCATTTGATTGTTTTTTTTTTTCAGTATTGATCGTAAATGTATGTTGTAAAAATGCAATTACTCTAATTTAAAAAATAATCCGATTTTTAAATCCTTACCACGGAATGTGAACCCTGAAATCTGGAAATCCACTTTTTTACAAGGAATGTGTTTCTCATGAGAACAATAGACCGTAACAAAGCAATAAATAAATGATCAGATATCAGTTCATATCCACAGTCATCATCATATGCAGCATTCTGTGATCTCTGATTTGACAGGTTGACTCTGTATTAGATAAAAGAACTGGAGCCTGAGGTTTAAATTTACGATCATTGTGAACATATTCTCAGTCCGTCCAAGAATGATGACAGAGGTCTGTTTTTTTTTTATCCTAAAACACTTTTTTCTTCTCTACTAGGAGCTCCAGATAAAGAAGTGTAGGCTCTCCTGTTAAAAAAACAGCGATTTAAAAAAAAAAAAAAAAAAAATGATAAACTGATAAGTGGAAAATAAACATCCATGAGAGATGCATAAATACTGATTCTTCCCGCCCAGTCTTCAGACTCATAGGACCTGCCGCAGGGACCGACAGGAGCCGGCCCAGCTTTAGAGATCTCCTAAAGAAGTGGCCTTCTTGTTAGCTAATACATTACCCCAATCAGGACCGGCTGTCTTAAGCCCCAATTAATCACAGCCCTGGCACGTGCAGATAGGAGAGCAACACGCTGTTTCGTAATTAAAAGAAAACAGATTAAAGATGATTAATAGGGGCATTAAATGTGCTCGTGGACCTCAAGCAGGACTGTTCATAAAAAAAAAAAAAAGGCAAGAGCCCATTTTACCCCCTCAGCCCCCAAATCTGCACTAAGCCCCTCCAGCCGCACTTTGTGTGGGATCAGAGATGCCAGCACTCATGAATACTAATGTTTCTATCAGGTCCAGGCAACAAGACATGACACCCCCACTTTATGTCAGGCCAAGACTTTTGTTGTTGATACTTATTTGTTGATTCATAACATTTTATGATTTGCTCATACAAAATGTAAGCTATAATAGATTTGTGAGCTGCAACAATTATTTTGAAATGGAGTGGTCTATTGATGCATTTATTTTATTATTGTGTTGGTGATTATTTTTAAGTAGAAATTATTATATTTGCTGGTTGCAGCTTCCTGCATATTAAGAATCATCAGTTCTAAACTGTCTGTTTGAAAAATTAATTTTAAAGTCATAGTCAGAGGAAATAGTGATGAGCAATGTTTACAACTTTTTAAGATTTTATAGAGTAAATGATGATCATCCTTAAAGATTCTGTTGATCTCACTCACTCTCTCTCTCTCTCTCTCTCTCTCTCTCTCTCTCTCTCTCTCTCTCACAGCATGAGAAACAGTGTGATTTGCAGGCTGTATTTCCCTATCACAAATATGACCCTTGCTTAACCCTCCTTCAACACCCCCTCTTTCCATTATGCAGGCCTATCTGTGGGATAACAATGAGGAGGTGGTTGCATGGCTGGAGAGGCAACTTGCTGAAGAAGAGGGCGCCAGGTCTGTGATCGATGAGAACATCAAGTACATCCGCCGAGATCACATTCTCAAGCAGATACGCAGGTAAGAGAGCTCAAAATAAATGCAGACATACACGAGTGAAATCAAGCTTTTCTGTGCTTTATTGTGATCATCTTTTCTCTGTTTTTTTTTTTTTTTTAGCCTTGTTCAGGCCAACCCAGAGGTCGCCATGGATTCAATCGTGTACATGACCCAGCACATCTCACCCACACAGAGAACAGAGGTGGTGCGGATCCTGTCCACTATGGAGACGTCAGCCTCCTCCTAAAGTGGCGGGGGGGGGACTCCGGCCTCTCCTCCCTGCCTGGCGGGCTGAAGCACAGCTCAGGCAGAAACCCCAACCAAAGGAGACTGTCTCAGCTGCACCCAGTCCCTGACTGGAGACTGAAGATGGAGGAGCCAACATGAGGGCCCCTGGCAGCTGCCAGGTTACCGATGAATCGCTGGCAATGATTCTTAAGAAGCAAAACTTCCGTTGACAATTTTAATGTTTGTGAATCCACTCGTGTTACTTAAATCCGTTTGTTTTGTCTTCAAGTGCAATTGAAAAATAACTAAAGAAAAATCTGCTGACTAATATGTTTGGAGTTTACACAGTTGATGCTTCCATGATAATCAGTGCTCTCTGATGCTTTTAACTGGAGTTGCACATTAAGTCAGAGTGCTATTGTCATGTAAAACACACCCTGGTTTGTGACATATGCTTGTCGTGATTTGCAAGTATTTTGATGACCAACTCGACAATGACAACTCATTGCTGGGAGCATCAGAAAGAAAAAGGGGATGTTACACTTCTACGCAGGGAGTTACTGAACAAAGACCGAGGAACACTACAACAGATTTGGACAGGGGAGCCCAGCAGGGAGCGTGAGGCAAGGTCCCCCTTTTTTTTTAGACCCTGACTGTTTCACAGTCACCCCACAGTGAGCGGCGGGCCAGCTCGCCTCAAAAAAAAAAAAACAACAGCTGTCCCTTCTGTTCTCACTCACACACAGGACAAACACATGCTGCTTAAGACGCACTTTACTGCTGCTCACTGTTCCCCTCACATTGCACCGTTTGAACTGTTGCATCTAGCACACACACACACACACACACACACACACACACACACACACACACACACACACACACTCACAAAGTGATAGAAGCAGCAACACACTGAGGTGGTGATAAGTGACATAAGAGTTGTTAATGGTACTACACACACAGCATGGTCATTTAGAGACCTCTTCCTTTCTCCTCTGGTTACTTTATTTTTTTGACCCCTTTTGTGTTTGCTCCTTAAACCAGTCATAAAAGGGTTTTTTTTAATTTATTTTATAACTAAAGAGATATTTTTTTGAATTGATAACAAATAGATGGCTCGGTCATTTAATGTGTGTTTGTGAAATAACTAAATCTGCTGTTCACTGGTCTTACATGTTACATGTCATATAGTGTGTCATTTGAGCTGTAATCCACATTAACAAAGGGTGTACTTAATGAGATGTTACTTATTTTTTATTATTTCATTTGGAGATCACATACTACTTGACTTGATGTTGTTACCAATAGACAGGCATAGTGTTCCACCTGTGTAATAAAAGGATTTCACTTCAGCCCTGTAAGTCTGCTTCAGTCCTGTCGATCACTTTGTGATATGCTCTCCTGATAAAGCAATGTTAGCAACGTGAAACGGCTTTCGTGATCGTGCCTTTTATGTGCCTGTGTGACAAGTTGTCCAGTTGCTTCATAAGTAACTGATTGTCTCCTAAATGGCTGGAGAAGAATTCACAGTGACGAGCTCTAAATGTGTCTGCAAATTTAATAAAGCTTACCCAACTTATTCCGAGTTTGTACTAAAAAAATCTCTTCTTTTTTTTATTTGTTGCATTGAAAAAAAAAAAAAGTAACAAGGGAGGATTTAACAAAACTCACATTTTTTAGGAATTTGCATTAATTTAATTTGTCAATTATTTTTGATATAGTGATGATCCTCCAGGCAGATAACAACATGACTGGAAGCCTCATTAACTCCAGCAGTCAGAACAAAGTGAATTACTCTGGAGAGACGTTTTCTGATTACTAGAAAATGATACTTCCCATTCCTCAATCCACAGATAATTAAAGCAGCATTTTCTTTCCTGGCGTTCTGACTTCAACAGTATTAAAGAGGATGAAGCAGATCAAACAAATATTGAGGGATCTGTCTCATCCCTGCTGCCTTTTTTTTGTTTTGTCCCACTCCTTTGTGTAACCCCCTCAGCTCTATCAACTCTTTTACTATCCCACCAACAAATATGTAAGACAAATTGAGTTGCATGCACCCAATACCCACCACAATTATAGGAGGCCCAATAAGAAAATGAGTCATTTGGCTGTATAATTGGAAATGTGCCTTGCTTGGTCTCTCTGGTCTCCCCGAGGGTTTTGGCTCATTTGTGGTGGCATGCTAGGCCGGCTAATTCTTTTAGTCGCTGACAAACTGCAGAATCAGGTTCTTTTTAACCACAGGAGGCTGAAGTTCTCCATGAAACTTGTTAAGAACCCTTCTTTCTTTAATTACAAAGTTGATCAGAAGAGCCGCATTATCCAAAAATATATTAATTTAAGTCAAGTGTTGTTTGCCTTTTTTGAGTAAAAAGAAATCTCGATTTTTAAGGTTAAACAAAGTACACAAGCTTTTCTTAGAATTTAAAATTCTGATTCCGAAGCCACAGTGACTGCTGAGTTCTGCCAGATCCATGACAAAGAGAGAGAGCGAGAGAGAGAAATATAGCAGAAAATGTTAATGGGAAAAAGAGAAAATCAGTGTCTTCTATGAGATTGAAATTGGAGGCATTGTGATAGCACAGAGTGGAGACTCAATCATGCATCTGAGGCAGCCATAATTCCACATCCACACGTCTCAATGACTTGACAGCACTTGAGAGACAAAGCCTGTGACCCAGTTGCAGGATTCCAATTAGCGGGATATATGCAACAGTTGAGATGAAAAGGGAACAGGGTCTTTACAGAGCCCTGGGGCTGTCTGATTACCGCCTGAAAACAAGACTCCTCTACCCGTGACAAAGAGTACACCGGCGGAGATGGAGCGAGTGCCAGGCCCCAGCTGTTCTTCATCTCTCCAGGCGGAGGATTCTGAAGAGCTCATCTCAGCTCATCTCCGCCCGCCTGCCTTTTTTCATATCAACTATATTCAAAAGTGCAAAGAAGGCCAGTCACGCCTAGACACTGTTCATACTTGTCTTATTATTAGAGTTCTCGTCGATGGAATTTTTTCCAGACTGTGAAAGCGGAAGATGACCCTCTGACCTCAGCTTGGGTGTGTTAGCTGAAGGCAACCTCAAATGCAGAACGCTGGCTGTTTTACATGAGGCATATTTCAGGCCCTGTGGTTCCTCGGGATTTCAATTTTCATATGAAGCAAAACTGATTAATTTTGCAATACATTGTATAGATACCTATTTCAAAGAGGATCAAAGGCATACATATTTGTTAAATGTTTAATCAAGTAGATATTTCCAAATATGCGTATTCTTAATAATTGTGTTTTTCATCTGACTAGTTATCAGTTTGATTTAAATCCAGTTTTGGTGGACGAATCGATACAATAACATCGCAATAGAAACTGAATTTAGGATTCATATTGTTATAACTTGTTACATAAGTAATATGCACTAAGTTTAAGTTAAATCTAAACATGTCCTTTTGAACAATAACCAAAGATAGCATTATACAATTTAACACCATGCACTGTAAGCATCATTTTATTTTTTATTGAACTAGCCTATCAAAAGTGACCATCATATGAAGACGTTCATATTTGAGCATTAAGATGTTTTGCCTGCATGAATTGTAGAGTAATTAAGTTTAGTTAGAGACACTATCAAATTTACATTTCATTCAACATGTGATTCCTATAAGTCTTGTAATTGTTCTTTTTGACCCAATAAACCTGAAAAACAGAATAAAGAGAGAGCCAAAAAATATATAGTTTGCATGTTGTTAATGAAGGGATGATATAAGAACAGGTTAATACTACAGACTGTATACAAAATGGACAGCACAACACCTGTCCTGGCCTGAATTGAAGCTAAAAGATTTAGAGCTCCCCCTACTGACCGACTACAGTATAAGTCATTAATCCTGCCTCCTCCATGTGAACAGGTGGGATACGGGTCAAACTGTTAAACCAAATACACGGTAAATGGTAAATGCACTTTACCTTGAGTGCTTTTCTAGTCTTCTGACTACTCAAAGCACTTTTTACACTGCAGGTCACACCTACCCATTCACACACTGATGGCAGAGGCTGCTATGTGATTTGTCCATTAGTTTTAACTAATCTCATTCATACACATTCACACTCTTCCGACGATGCAGACTTAAGTGTCTTGACCAAGAACCCATGAACATGTGAATGCAGGAGCTTGGGGTTGAACCCCCATTGACCAGCTCTACCACTGAGCCTCAACCACTCCAATCAATTTTTCTCAAACCTGTGGGATCATTGCTATTTTTACTGTAAGTCAAATGTATGTTTCTGTAAGCAGTAGCGGCGTGACGTCAGTCTTCCCGTCGATTCATAGTCTAGCAAGTACAAACCCTGGCTACAGACATGGGGATATTTTGGTTTCATGTTTGTTCAACGGGAGGATGTTGAGGCATGTTTTCCATCTTCATTTACAGTCATCCAGATGTGCAGATTAATTGATATGGGCTGTGAAAAACATAATTTTCACCCATGTCCACATGTCCAAGGTCACTAATTACTTGCAACTTCCTAGTGAGCAAAATACCAAAGTCATGATAACAATCCATCTAAATAATTGTAATTACTAAGACAGGGTAAAAGCTGAACCTCTGATATGATGTAAAACAGTGTTTCTGCACGATGAGCTTTGTTTGCATTTCAAATAATGATTATAATTCACTCCAAAGTTTTCCCATGAATTTAAGGCTTTCATGACTTGTACTTTTTAATAGACATACACCGCAAAGGACAGTTGCTGGGAGGTAATTTCTACAATAAATGAATATATTCAACTAAATGATGCATTGTGTCTTTAATGCAGAGAGGCCGGGCTGCAGAGGTAAAGCCAGGCAGTGAATCCCTCCGGGGCCAGCTAAGAAGGCAGCCTGTCAGCCAGCTGCATGAGAGGCTTAATCTTCAATCTGCGTTTGAAACGTGCCACAAGGGTCAAAGATTACAACACCCCGTGATCATCACCACATAATGCATACATTCTCATTCTGTCAGGGCTCAGTAAACATGGGGTGACTAACTCAACACCAGAACAACAGAGGAGGGATAATTCAAAAGCCACAGACAGAAGAGAAAGGGTCACAAAATACAGTTTTTTACAGATAAAAAAAAAACAGATCCAATAGAAGACTCACTCATCAAATGTCAGTTTTTCATCTGCATGAAGAAATTAAAATTATGCTGTAGCTGAGCAAACCATATCTAGGTTCTTATTTGTCCTGCTCATAAACTTGACTGCAGATTTGTCACTGTTATTAAGGTAATATTATGCAAAAAGCTGCTTATTCTTGTGCATTGCAGGCCAGGTGAAGCTGCTCCCTGTACCATGTACCCCACACCCCCACACCCCCCTGCCCCCACATTAACATTCATGGAGCCACTGGAGTGTAGCGAGCCGCATACGCAGAGCCAGCGAGGAGATGCAGGGAGGAAGAGAGAGAGGCAGGACTGAGCCCCCACTACGATAAGGGCTGGAGGAAGTTTGGGGGGGGGGGGTGGTGGTGGGCTGTGGTGGTGAAGGTTGCCCAGTGTGGGATTATGAGAAAGGTCAGCAGGCAAGGACCTGGGACTTTGTCCATATATCACAGCTATTACTGTAGGTCACTGACTGGTATGGAAATCATAGGAGTAGTGAGAGGTCCATGTGGTATGTTAGGAATGAGAATGAACGTGTCTTTAATATCTTATCAAGAGCAACTTGAGTAGAAGACCCATATACTGTATAAAACATGGACGTGGTCACAGTGATGCACCCATTGGTTACTGAAGAGGAGTTTTGAAGCCTGATGATGGCAGAAGTCATATTGAAAAATTCCATCTTAAACTAACTTTCAGCTTTCAGTCAACCTTTAACCTGCAATGAAGTGAGGTGGGCCTTAAGCCTGGCAACAACTACAATGCACTGGCTTGTAGTCATATTATTCACGCCCCAAATTATGCAAAACTTTCATTCTTCATAGAATTGAAAGGATAAGTTGAAATTAAATCCCTGTGTGTGTGTGTGCCCAAAAAGACATGAACTATTCAGACAAAAAATCGTTTTTTTGAACCAGGCTGTAAACATGTTTATCACTGCTGTTTAAATTGGCATTTTAACATGGGTGTGTATGTGACCAGGGCTTTTGCTGCCAGCCTCAAATGGACACTCAAGGAACTGCAGCTTTTGCACTTTTGCATCGCCACTTGAAAAGAGCACACGTAACTGGGAGCATAAGTAACCTACACTCCAGGCAAAGGCTTGACTTTAACATCAGCTTCACTTCCTGTTTAGAACTGCTGTCATGCTGTCATGTTATTATCACTTGACACACTCCATTTGTATCATGTGTTCATTTTGTTGATGAAATTGTTGGCCCAACTGCTACTGCATCATATCGTTCTATGGATAATGTTTAAGGTAATTTTTAATCATTTAAGAAGTCAGTTTGAGAATACAAACAGCAAATGCACTGCTTGGTAGTAGTAGTGGGCACCCTGTACCATTATAGTGAAAGTTAAATCACCTTTTGGATGTTAGCAAGGATTGGTTGATGGCTTCATATGAGTCCTACACTGAAGTGCATGCAGTCTGCCTCACACATTCTATATACTAATTATGAATGCTCACTCATTACTCATTATGAACAGTTCTCACAGAGTTAGTGACTGAATGTAGAGTTAAAGAGCTGAATGCAAACATCAGTCCAGCAGTGGCCTGTGTTTCAGAGGTGCAGCACATTAAAATGCATGCATTAGAGGCATATCAGTGGAGCGTGGAGAGCCAACTCCCCATGGAAATGTTGGTTTACTGCATCTCAAAGGGCCTGTGGATCGGTTTTATTTGTGACCAGTGTCCTCTGGCTCTGAAGGACAAAGGCAGCCAACCGGGGAAATCATTGAGCTTGACAACATCGCATACAGTCGTGTCATCTGAAAGTGCTGGTTGAGGACATTTAAATCAGACTGATAAAGATGTTTCTCAGTAAGCTGTCCCAGCTCAAGAATGGTGCTGGATCTAATGACGGATCAGAGAGTCGACTCGAGATTTTAGATAAAGTTAAAACTTGCATGGTAGAAGGGAAGCAGCATGCATGTTTAATGTAATGACTGGTCTGTCAAGGCATGTATTCTTTAATTTTAGGCTGGATTATTGCAATTCTATTGCTCTCATACTGTACGTGTCTAAACACTGCAAGTGGAATGAAAAGACAAAGGTTCCTTATTTGAACATCTCTGCACTTGCCCACATACAATTTATTAGAAAGTCAAATCCTTCTTCTTACCTACACAGCTCTTACTGGTCAGGCACCATCATATCTTAAAGATCTCATAGTGCATATTATTCCCCCCTAATGTTGTGAGTTTCTGGTTTGGTTTTGTATTGTGTTTATTTCACAGTTTAGATTTCCTTTCTTGTTTAAGTTTGTCTCATTCTAACTGTTGCTGGTTTCCCTTGTGTGTTTTTTATTCTAATGTTTGCTAGTTGAGTCTTTAGTGTCTCCTGTATTATTTTCTAATTTCTTATTCCAGTGTGTCTTGTCTTGTCTGACTTCCCTTTGTCTGGTTTCCCTCCAGTTTTGATTGCCCTGATTGTCTTCACCTGTGTTGTTAGTCTCACCTGTGTCTGATTACCTCTGTGTCTATTTAGTCTCAGTGTTTCTTCCCTCTTGTTGTTTATTTGTTTTATGTCAAGTCTTCTCTGTGTCTCCTTGTGAATTTTTCTGTACTCTAGTGTGTTTTGGTTTCTCCATGTTTTGGTTTCTCCCTGTATTTGGACTTTAATGTTGTACCTTGTTACTTTTTGGAATTAGAACTTTTTTAAGAAAGTACGTTTTTGCTTTGCATTTTTATTTATTTTCTAATATATTCTGTTTGGGTCTACACGGGGGTCCTGTTCCTCATCAATTAAACCTTTGTGACACCTGAACTTGAACTTGACACTTGAACTTGCAGGCCTGCTTGTGGTACCTAAAGTTTTCAGAAATGGTTTATAGAAGTTATAAGGCCTGAGGCCCCTCTCTTTTTAGAATCACCTACCAGTCAGGGTCTGGGAGGCATGCACCCCCTCTACTATTAATAGTAGGCTTTAATCTTTCCTATTTGACAATTCCAACCCTAACAGCTTCTTTTAATGCAACAACTCGGCTGCAAACAGAAGGGATCGCTTTAGCTCCAAGTCAGCCTTCATTGAATTAAGATGAAGCTCTTACTTTCTGCAGTAAATGTGTAGGTTTGATTTAACTACACAGTAATTGCTTTCTCCTAATGAAAGTCCATCCCCAATAAATAGAAGTTAAAGTACACTGACACCCAAGTAAACACCTTTTACGCCCTGCACTTGTTCCAATGCAAAATGTAGATGTATTCTTCCTTTTGGCTTCAGGGACAGAGATCACAGAAGAACAAGGCAGGGAAGGTGAGGGGTTTCAGCTACAGTATATGTAATATAGCTGGTTAGACACCCCCCTGCACGAGTCGGGTATGGCTGCATCCTGGCGCTCTCTCGTCTGTGTTCTCCCGTCTCATGTGCTCTCGCGTTTCTGTGTGATAACCAGGATAAGACGGGAGGATATGCAAGAGACACGTTTCAACATGTAGGTCTCCAGCTGCTGATGTGTTGGTAAGGAAGTGCGTTTTGTCTGGCCTTCTGTCCGTGAGAGAGAGAGAGAGAGAGAGAGAGAGAGAGAATTTGATGTTTTTCACATGTGTGTCTCAGATACATGACAGTGGAGTGAATTATCTACAACCAGAGAGGCCATTACAAGAAGGGACAAGTTCAGGCGTGGTCACACCTGAGGACTGCAGGAAGCCACCTGACAACCCTCCCTGCACAGTGCGAAGAGCAAAGGCACCATCCGTGATATGCCAGTATTGCAAGATAACAATTGGGAACATATATATATATATATAGAACACAAGGACAAGGCAGTGAGAGACATAACTGCACAGTCCAATCTGGATGCTGTTTGCATTGATGAGGTGAATGGCATCTATGCAGTGAAAAAGTATTTTCTTGGACCACTTGTGTCGCTCCATGTGCAAAAGAAAACCTGGGGGAAAGAGCACCAAATTAAATGCGAGTCGAGTGATTGCCAACAGGCCTGTGACTTTGCTATAAGGAGTGGCATGAAGACATTTCAATGTCATCATGTCCGCTCTCTGGATTGCTGTTCTGCAAAGGCTATCCACACTGTCCTGCATGAAGAAATAATAAATGACATGGTGAAAAACAAGTGGTTTGGAGAAAACAAGAAACAGCAGTGTCTCCAGCTCCAGTCACAGGCAGCTACTGCCAATGTGCCAGTGTCTGTTGATGTAACTATGAATTCAGAGCACAAACGGTTCATATCAGTCTATGAACCAACTGTAAGCTATTACAGTCGACTAGGACAAGTCATGGTCACTTACGACAAAAAAATTAATACATGGCACCGCCCGTGTTCAAAGCCAAGAATGTCATGCATTCACAAATATATGGCCAAATGGCACCTATTCGAGACACAGATGCATCTCTTCAGGAAGGTACGGAGCACAGAGATGACATCAGATACAACTGGCCCAGAATCGTCGGCTGACAATATGGGCATCAAGTATCCTCCGGAAGGTGACCTACTGCGAAGAATGGTCTCCTACATTCTCACTTCAAAGAAGTACCCGCCTGTTTTACCGGACGATGTCCTTTCTGTCAAAAATGAAGAATATCCAGTGCAGCTTATTCCTCTGGAAAATGTGTGCTCCATATGTCCAGGAGACATACCGGTAGTTCTTGGCCCACCAGTTCTCATCTCAAGTCAAGCACAGACTGTGTCTTTGACTGGTGTTCAGAAAGGTGAAGTACAACTATTTGTCTTTCGTTAACTTGTCTTTTGTTAACACCCGAAAAAGACTAACCCCCACTATCTCTCCTCTCAGGTGTGAACACTTATTGTAAAGAATGTGGCAGATGTGGGATGCTGTACAGATACCAGGAGTATCAGGATGGTCTGCATAACTTTGATGATGGTGTCCTTTTGACCTTAAACCTAAGATACTCGCTGCAGGTATGCAGTTTGCAAATTGAACGTTCATTGAACACAATGTGTTGTACAGGGAATGCTTTATTTGACCTTTTGTCTTTATAGGCACACACAGCTGTAGGGCGAGTTTTTGATGTCCTGGAAGACACTTTTAGGACCCCTTTGCCAAGCAGGGATCATCTCCTCCATGCATGTTTGCATTCTGAAGCTCTCACAGCACATGAATATAAATATTCATGTGTGAACTGTGGATACTTCCCACCTGTGGTAGTGATGGATCTACACAGAAAGGGGGTCTTCAACATACCGTGTAAGTTTCTGTAATGGCATAAAACAAACAAACAAAATCGTTATTAAATCTTACATTAGTAATTGAAGCATTTTATTTAGTCTGACATTGAGATTTCATTGACTGTGACTTTCCTTTTCAATCAGTGATATGAAGCCGGTCCCTGAGGATTTCACAGGGCAGGTGAACTGTGAAGATTTCTGGGATTCTGTTCACATGGAGGTGATTGCCAGAGGGTTCACATCGAGTAAGTGTAACTCTTATAGTTCTTAGGGTTAGGTTTCTATTTATTATTTAGTAGCAAAAGCATCTTATTCTTTCTTTCTGAAACATATGTTTAACAGCTTTCAGTACGTAACATAACTTTTGTCTGACTTTCTTCCCAACATTTTATTTATTATTTATTTATTTTATTCTGACTAACAGGTAACAGGAAGAATCCTTTGACTGTTCATCCCAGCTACCAATTTTGGGCACCTTGGATTGGGCCAGGCACACGAAGGTCCAACATAGTGCTGAACACTGAATTTCTAAAAGCTCAAGTCCCAAGACACTTGGCTGATTGGCCGACTGACAAATGAGCTGATGAATTTGAAGGTAGGTCTTTCACACTTGCAGAAAACTCCTGAAAAACTGTATATGTGAATGCAAACACACACATTTTTCACTCAGACTTTATCCGGAGTTTCTCCTCCAGCCTCCTTGTATTTATTCTGCAGTGTATTAATCCTTTCCCTTGACCTACACAGGTGGATGCAGTGCGTACACTTTGTAAGGAATGTGGTGTCGACACTAACGGATCCAAGATTGATCTCATTCTCTGCCTCAGGACTGAAATGCAAAGTAGACAGGTCTATGACGAAGTCTTTGACAAGATCTGGGGAGCTTCAGGTGAGAGCTCGGCATTTTTCTGGGTTTGTCGGTTTTATGCCATTACTGACAATTGTTGTAAAGAAATATTAACTCCACTTGTTGTATTTCTTTTTGCTTATGGTTTAATTGTTTTATTTCATTTAGGTGGTTTGGCTGTCATCATGTGTCCCTGCGGCATAGTGTACAGCTTGAAGTTTAATATAAGAGCAGAGGGCCCCAAGAGACTTTACAGATATGCTGCTGGCATGGAAACATCTGCCCAATGTATCGGTGTACGACTTTGCACGAGGTCTTGTAAACCACACAAATGTGAGAGAGCCAGAAAAACTCCCTTTCCAGCCCCATGAAGGCCGTCTTGCTCCTCCAACACCTCAGAACATACAGGGCGCGAAGGACCGTACACTGAAGATCCACCTTCCGTGGCTTGTAGAGCCAAATACAGAAAATGTTGAGGATGACAGTCATCCATGCACCAGGTCTTCACACCATTATGCGTTGTGTGATAAGCTACATGAAGTTAACAGCAAGGATGAGAAAGACAACCTCAAGAGGATTCATCTTGTACCCGAGCTAGCAGGGAAACTCAACAGCCAAGTAGCTGAACAGTTCTTTGCAGAGATGAAGAAGAACAATTACTTCATTAACAACATGTCACCTTCAGCTCACATTTTTCTGGTGCGGAACATTGTTCATCACCACAATGAAAAGAAAGAAAGACAAACCATTGAAAAGATGAGAAGACATGTGTTGAATGTGGGCTTCACATTGGACAAACTTGGGAAGGCAGTGGCAGGTAACATTAAGTGTGACTCTTTTAAAATATTGTATCACAATCCAATCCGGGATGTATTTGATATCTACTGTTGATTGCTATCCTTAGTTTCACAGACATCGGATGCTGCACAAACGTCGTCAGAACCCACAAGAACTAAGTGTCTCCTGACCCACCAAATGTGAAATGAACCCATCCAGTCCTTTGTTTGTGGTCTGTGTAAATCTTACAACACAGAGAAAAATGCTCCGTTTGTATTTATGTTCATCATTTCTAATGGTGTTGCTGCTTTGTTGGAGACTTTTCATTATGAAATTAAAATAATTTATCCTTAACTACTCCCGCGAGGTGGAATTCAGTTTTACACTCTGTTTAATGAACATGCTACACACACATGCACAAACAGGATCCTATGGACGTGCATTAATGGAGAGGTCTCAGAATGAGGGGGCTGCCCACAGCGAGCGCTCCAGAGCAGTTTTTGGGGTTTGATGCCTTGCTCAAGGGCACCTCGGCAGTGCTCAGGAAGTGGACTGGCACCTCTCCAGCTACCAGACCAATTTCCTGGACTTGGTGGCGACCCTCCGGTTCCAAGTCCCTACAGACTGAGCTACTGCCGCCCATTCAAAGTACTGTTGAAAGTAGCAGTATTAAAATGTGGGGGGAAATAAACAAGAAAATTAAAATGTGCTTTCTTGAGCGGTGTGTAAAAGTGTGTGTGTGTGTGTGTGTATATATATATATGTATGTATATATAAAAAAATATTAGTCTTCGTTTATACACAAACATTTTATTCTGTTAATGTTTTTAATTGTTTTATTACTGACAATTCAATTGCATGACCTCCGGAGCTTTATTTTGAAAATTTGAAGCTCAGGGGGCTCGGCTTTAGGCACACAGACATGAGCACACAGACGAGAGTAGCCAGGCTGCAGACTTACAGTCTAGCCCTCCACCCCTGCCTCCACCCGGGGTCATACACCCCATTACACACACATATGCACATATACATTTTGCAGAGCAGGGTTTTTTTTCCACACTTGAAAATGAAATGCTTGATTGCAGAGATGCAGTAACCTTCAGGGTTATGTCTGCGTCTCATTGCTCTCATTACCAAATTACAACAGTTGATATAAAGAAACAAAAGAAAAATATGCAGCATTGTGTTAAATCTACTTGAAACAAAAACATGTGTTCTTCCTGCATGGGAAACTACATCAATAAGTCCAAGCTTGCAAAATCATGAAATAACTTTACAAAAAATGTCAAACTTTGCATGCATGATATTGTCATCGTACTCTGTGACGTGTACACAGAGTGATTAAAATCTAAACGAGTATTATCTGCCTCTGCTTTTGTTGAGTAAATGACATGTCAGAATCTATAAGACTCTTAAATCTTCTCAGCGCTTGGCCCCACAGATTAAGCACTGCAAAAAAGACAGTAGGAGGGGAACACTCATGATTCTGTCCTCTTCAACTTTAATCAAAAATACACTGACGTGCCGCAGCCCCCTCCTTCTCTTTCATAATAATAGGCCGCTAAAAATTCAGGAGGCAGACTCCACATCAATCACTCGCTAGATTTGAGTCCAATGCAATAAATATGCAAATGAGGAGAAGCCAATGTCTCGTAGCTTTGAGAACAGCACGAGGAGAGAAAAAAAAAAAAAGAAGGGAAAAACTGTATTAATTGCCCATGGCCAGAGGAATCCTATTACTGTGGGCATTGATTATAAAATTGTATGTGTGAATGATTTTGATCATGCAGAAAGGGGACCGCAAAGCCTGAAGCAAAAAGTGGAGAAAGAGATGAATTAGGGAATAGGACCAGATTGTACAAGTGACTAAAAGGAAAAGAAGAATGAGAAAAAAGGCCAAATCTAAGTTTAAATAAGATTCAGATTGCCAAATGAAAAGGATTTATATCTCGTATAACAATACACTATTATCTTTTGATAGCACTTGTCCAGTTGTAATGGGATTTATTTAAATTCTAGATTTTCTAAGCTCAGATTTTGGATCTATTTTCTTTGTTTAAAGGTGTTCAAGTTCATCGTTCAACTAAAAGGTTAGGGTTGTTGCCCTGATGAACTCTTTACTGTAAGCTTTAGGATATTTTCCTCATTATGTCATGATGGAGGAATGACACAAAACGTATTTAAAAAAAAAACTTTAAATCAAGGTTTGATCTATAATAATCACTTTGAAAATTAAAAAGTGCATTTCCACCTAGACTGTAAATATTAATGGACAAAGCCTGATCAACCCTTTGGTTATACAAAGGGCTGTTTTGGAAGCCCATCCATGGCGTTTGCCACATTAGAAATGCTGACTCTATCAAACTTTTTGTCGACCTAACGACAGGCAAAGAGCTGAGACGGACCTTCAGCCTGCTGACAAACTGCTGCAACAAGGCTGCTTGCAGTCGAGTCTGCCACACCTCCTAATTATGCATAACTATTATCACACCTTAAATCTAAACTGGTGAGTAATAAAAAGAAAAAAACATTAAACCCTGTACGGTGCATGCTAATAAAGACATTAAAATAAGACCAAAATCTTTTTTAACCAGGCTGTAAACATGTTAATTTCTGCTGTCAAAACAGACGTTTTAATATGGGGTGTGTATGGGGTTTCAGGGTGTGTTGGAGCAAGCCTCAAGTGGACACTAAAGGAACTGCAGTTTTTTTGCACATCCGCATTGGCTTTATTTTTCAGCACCACAGGTTGCGGCTTGGACATCAGACAAAGCACACAAAGATGTTGTATCCTTTTTGGTCAGTAATGTGACAAACTGAGCTGACTATCTGAAAACAGTAATTATAGAGACTATTAATGTGACTATCAATGAATTCAAGTGTCAGAGAAATACCTGTAGTCAAAGAGTCCAGCTGGCTTCTGGAGTGGGTCAGCTGATTAAAACTCAGCTGAAATAATTGTGTCCATCCATTCTTGGTTATAATGTTTATACAGTATTCTGTATATTGTGTATAATGTGCACAAAATAAAGAAAAACATCTGTAGACAGTTGAATTAGTTCCACAGTGAATGAAGGTGAATCCCTCCTCAAAGAGACGAATAAGCATTATTGTGAACTGTTAATCCAACAGCAGCAATAATGACTGTCAGCAACATTTGAATTGATTTGCTGGCCCCCTGTTTGACTTGCAAATCTCTCTCTTAATCGTTGTGTTTTGTTCAGATAAACAGGGATTAGTTTGATTAACAGCATAACATTATCTCTAAACATTTAAACACTGTTGGCATTGGACATACAGGCTTTGATCAACAGATTAAGGAAACAGTTCAAAACACTGAATAGATTTTTTATTTATGCAAATCATTTCTTTGAAATTCCTTGAAAAAGTAAGCTATAGCTTAACTGGATTGTCTCTGACATCCATTAATGATATATGTATCATATCTGATGTTATTTTGCATCCTTATTTTCATGACTCCTCTGATGCTCACACTCCTCCCACACTTGATATTTTCTCTTTTTCTTTTAGCTTTATTGTGTGGAGTAAGTTGAGTAATTAAGTCACAACTAAGAATATATATCAGTGATAATGTATTGACAGATGTGGCAGAATAATAAACAATATAACCCTTAAATGAAAGACGTTTCTTCCACTGAGGTCTTCCTCCACGAATGTGATTAGCTCTCACCACCAGAGCGAATGTGGCTGGTTGCTCTAATATTGTTCGTTTAAATAATGTCAAGTCATGATTAGAAGTGAAGGTTGTGACATGGCCACAGTGGTTAGGGAGGAGACAGCCATGTTTTTATATAAAGGTGATTTCATTAAAATGAATTCCTTGCAAGGTTAAATCCCTTTGTGATGTCTCTGTCCCGTATATCATGTTTCTGTGTGGGATCATGTTAAGTCTGCGATCAGCCTGGTCATATGACCTGCATGCTTTCAGCCAGGTAGACACAGGTGTGTGGGGGGCGTGGCATGGGGAGAACAAAGGGAAAGGGGGAAATGTTTGTTGGGGGGTTTTTTTGACTCTGGGAAGAGGGCAAAGGAGAGCTGCTGGAAGGCTAGTTTTCTTGGAGAAGAAACAGTCATGGGCTTCTTTTTGACAATGTGTCCTCCTCCACATGAGAAGATGACATGTGTTTAGGAGGACCGTGGACACTGAGGGCAATTCAGGATTCTGAGGGCCGGTCATGACGAGACCTCAATTGCAGGACCGGTGAGTGCTGATTCAAGTGGATACCTTTTTCTTCATCTTTTTTGCAGACATTTTTGCAATGCATTGCTTTCCATGTTTTTGTTTGCTGGGATTACATCTTTTGAGTTTTTACGTTTTTTTTCCCCATAGGAACTATATGGATTACTGAAGGGTTTCCTGGATTGGAATTTGGACATTCAAGGTGGACAATATTTTTTATCCAATGACAGTTTATTTTTGTAGACATTGGTGTTCAAATTGGCGATAAAGCGTACATTTAATATTCTCATGTTTTGAATTATTTACTAACCGGGTTGCTCCCTGTTTCTTCACCATATCCCTTCTTGTTTAAGTTCCTAACCAGGTTACAGCATTATTTGCAGTAGAGTTGAATTAAAAAGTATAACTTTTGCTTTACAATTAAGATGATTGTTGTAAGGTTAATCCAGAAATGTCATTTTTATCTGGTTACATTAAGTTAGGCTTGATCCATGACACCACACATCTTACGTGTGATGTAAGTTCTGATGAAATATGTGAAATACAAGTCAACCACACACTTAATTCACACAGGTTGATTAGCTGTTTGTTTATTTTATCGATAACTTGTTTTTGTGTTCACATTTTATAAAGTTAAATCAAACTATTTGGATTTTGAGATCACATATTATACTCTCAGAGCTCCCAGAAACATGTCTGTGAAGTTTCTTGTCATGAATCCACTCTGCTGCTGTATTTTACCATGCCTTTAAACCCCTCTATTTCAGCCCTGCTCAGAACAGGATGTTTCTGTAATGAAATGAAAATGAGCTGTGTTTGACCTCTCGTGTGTCTGGGGCTGTTTGAGGGCATGTTGATAAAGCTTACAGAAAGGGATGCCTGATAGTATGTCAGATTGATTGCCTACATTATTTTAAATGATGACCCACAGAGGAAATTCTAAAAAAAAAAAAAAGGAAACTCATTATTATTAGTTAGAGTCACATCCATGTTTTATCCGATGTGGCTCTGTGGCCTCCTCCCTCAAACATCTCCACTGAGCTGCTCTCTCAGCCTCCTGCTTCACTGCCCCAGTGGTTTGTTATTCAGTGTTTGTCCTGTCTTCCACTTTGCTGCCCTCAACTTTCTCGTTTTCAACTTAAAATATTGACTCGGATCAGCCTGTTCTTCAATACCAACAGAGATGCCTCATGTTAGGTTTATATATCAGATAAGTTGATAACATCAGTGTGTGTTTCTACTGTCGTTATTCAGCAAGAAAAAGCACTGCAAATAATAAAATCAGTGGCTGCGAGGAACATGTAGTGTCTGAGTGGTGGTGTGTGTTTTTCCAGTACTGAGCATTCATCAGCTAATTTATCATCTCAACAGCTTACTTACATCTGCAAAGTGATCCGAGAAAAATTCAGACAAAACTGCTCCACTAGATGTGAAAGTGATTTGATTGCTGGCTTGGTATTTGTCTGGATACTCCAAATTGTCTGAACATCTTGACTTTGGTTGACTGTACTGCAGCAGACAGATTGTCAGTGTAAAGAGGTTTGCAACGTTAATGTTCTGGATAACGGGCTACAATTTAGCGAACTGTCACAACAGAACATACTACAGGTTACAGGAAGTAAGCATCTATAAAAAGAATTGTAACAGAGTAATTCAACGTTAAGTGGCTCAAAATGCTCAAAGACTAACTCAGCCCATAAGTATCTGATGGACATTCTGAGGTATAAAATCATATCTCCTCTGAAACAACTATCCATAGTTTAATAAATACAACAACATCAAGCTGCATGATATTTAGTCAAAGTTCATCCATGCAGCTGCAGCATCAAAGACAGAGCCTTTGCCATTCAAAGTGTCCCAGACATGAACACATGGAGCACATTATCAAATGTGTCTATTGAGAAAAATCCAGACAAGAAAAATGTAAACTAAAATATAGTTGGTTAAAGGACAACTGGTGGTTTTGATCATTGTAAAATATAGTAAGTAGTATAATCTTTAATTACTTTAAGTATAGCCTAAATGAGTTTTTATTTTCAGTCGAGGTACATTTTTGGGAAAAAAAAAAAAAATCAGAGTAGGGTGTCATAGAAAAATGTTCGTGAAAGATGCAACACTTCCAAGTGTTCGCTGGTTTGGAAAAACTCAAGGGATTATTTTCTTCAAAAGGGATTTCCTCGCGCAATCATTTAGGTATGCTCTTATTTCAAAAGATGAAATGTACATTAACCAATCCCTGTTGGTTTTAAAAAAAAAAAAAAACAAGAAGAATCCCTTTGAAAGAATATTATTTCCCCAAAGTGATGAACAGTTATAATAATTAATGTGTTGTATTATTCAGCGACTGGTCATAAAGATCAGTGTTATGGATTTTAAATGGGCCAATCAGGTGTTTCTCCTAAAAAAAAAAAAAAAAAATGTCGGCAGAAATGATTTCTACAATAAATATTCTCCAATCAGACGATAGAGTGAAGAGAACTCAAAGTGCAATATTCACTGTGCATTCATTTGGCAACAATTTATTTGCATTTCTTTTTTTTCTAATGAGGACAGTACAAATGAGCACAGTGAGGAACCACATCCATAAAACAGCTACAAAAGTTTGGTTAGTTTGCATTCAATCAATCAAGAGCTTTTTTTTCTTTTTTTTTTTTTACAATGCTGAGATCCAAAGCCCTGAATACTGGAGCTTTAAGTAAACAGTTGACTGTACTGCTTGAATCGTGTCACATTAAAGTCGGATCCTTTTGAAGGCAAACATGTTGGTTATCAATTGGTTGAAGGAGAATGGTGAACAAACAAATATATAAATAAATAAATAAACAAAAACAATGTCTGGACAGTCCTGAGAGAGGTTTTTGGTCAAATGTATTGAACATGACAAGAATAATCTTACATGAGCTCATGGACGACGCTGCATGTATCAAATACTGAAGGCAATGAAATAAATCTCTACCACGCTTCTTTATGTCAACAAATTCAAGACAAACTATGTCACATTACGTGGCATAAACGGTTTTACAAACAGTAAATAAAACACTTTCTGCTGCCTATCCATGTGTTTGTTTATTGCTTGATCAATGAGGCCCAGCATTCTCAGTGTCTGAATGAGTCAAATTCACATGGACTATTTAAAAACAATCTATTGATCGGCAAGTCAATAAACAATTATACCAACGTACAAATATAGAGATTTATAAATAGTTAAATAGAGCTTAACAGAAATGCAAGCAAATAAATAAATACATAAATAAATAAATACATAATAAATAAATGTACATTTAAATAAGGAAAAAAAAAAACCTCCTTAGAATGCATTGATTTGCTTTTAAAATAAAAGTGTGCTTTGCAGTTGGGTTTCCTCCGGGCTACCACACAGTGCCTTCGCTCATGTCTGAGGAGGTCCGTGACAGCTGGTTTGTGTATCCGTTGTCACTGAGGGACACAGAGGTAAAAGGTGTGCCGGGGCCACACATCTCACTGGAGATGCTGTGCATGGAGCCCGGCATGTTGGGCTCTGGACTGGGTGAGTCCTCAGGGTGGTGAACAGAAACTGTGTCAGAGAAACACTGCACCTCTGTAGGACAGTGGTGCCCTGGGTGGTGGTGCTGGTGCTGGTGGTGGTGGTGTTGGTGGTGGTCCATGGCTCCTAACGGGGTGCCCGCAGGGACGGAGGAGGGCACGTAGCCCAGGTCTGCTGGAGTCTGAGCCTGGGACGATGGAGGGCCCTGGAAGTACTCGTAATTCCCTCCTGAGCTGTAATATTCCCCCGGATAATCTGTGCTCACATAGACATCTGGATTAGTGCAAAGAATAAATAGTAGAAACATAGAAAAACTATAATAATAATTACTATTCAACTATAATAATTAGATAAAAAAAAAACAATGAAGCATAAATAACTGAATTTTAGTAGACCTGCTTATCAAAAATAATATATTTATTAATAATTTCTTTTGATAGTATACAAAATAAACGTGAGATAAAAACACAAACATTTAGAACAATGATAACAATCGGAAAACAATCCACTTTAAATATCGATCAAATGAAGAGGCCGTTTATCTCCAAACATATCTCACCTCCATAATAGGAGAAGTGTCCCATCTCCTCTGCCTCCAGCCTCTCTCCCAGCGCCCTCATCCTCCTCGTGCCGCGGAAGAACACCCTCCGGCCGCCCAGCGAGCTCAGCTGCTTCATGCGTCTCTCTTTGGACCGCCTGTTTTGGAACCAAACCTTAAAGACATAGCGATGGACAAAGATACATAAAACCAGATTATTAGCATGAATGCCACAAGAACAAGCATAATCACTTTTCTTGTGCCTCTTGTGTTTTTTTCTTTGTTTGTTTTTTTTACAGAACTATGCGTTTCAGAGCAGATTTTTGTGATGCGTAAAAAAAAAAAAAAAAAAAAAAAAGGATTTCGATGATTTCATTGAAATAAAAAATAATTAACTTTTGATGAGGTCAAAAATATTTCTGAACCGGAAGTCAGAATAGGGATGAGTGAGTGCGTAAAATCCACTTCTGGTGCATTTTGATGTGGCTTATCAAGGGAGCGTTTGGGAAAAAAATGTCAATGGAAATCCGTGCTAAGTGAGTCCTGCTTTTAAGGGTTTTAAGAGTGCAGTGGGAATAAAGATTATGGGCAAAAAATAATAAAATTGAGACCATATAAAAGGAAATGGGAACGAATCTGCAGAGCATTAAGGGCTGATTCCCCGAGGGTGTCTGCAACCCACAAATACCAGAAAGCATGTTTGTGTGTGGAAGCTATTCCCCACATGTTAGTAGTGTAACATCTGATTTTGTTTTCTGTCGTATTATAATCATAGAGACACCTAACCTGTGTGAACTTCAATGGGGAGGGGTCCGATAATGGATGCAGGCCTATATCGATCAAACGGCGCAGCTATAGACGCCCAAAATGTTTTTTCTTTAACAACGTGTTTTTTTTGTTTTTTTTTTACCTGGATGACTCTCATGCTGAGGCCGGTGTCCCTCGACAGCTGCTCCCGGATGTGTCTGGTGGGTTTCGGCGTAGCCACGAACGCCGCCTTCAGAGTCTCCAGCTGCTTGGCTTTGATGGTGGTCCGAGGCCCGCGTCGCTTCCCGACGCCGCTCTGCTCGTCGTTCTCGTTGTTGCATGCCTCTTTATCTGACAAGTGTCCCGATTCCGAGTCCTTGCCGTCGTCCTGCGGGTCCTGCGGGTCCTGCGAGTCCGGAGACAGACTTGGGTCGCTGCATGTCGTTACTGTGGGAGAAGATACGACACATGCCGCTTATAACCACAATCCATGCGCGGATATTTACAGGATCTATTTCTCTAAATGAATGCCTACCTTCAAATTAAAGCATCAATAGGCTATATCTTGAAATGTAGGCCTACTTCAAAAACATTCCCCTTATAGTCTGAATTGCTCACTTTATGGGTAGGCTACACGATAGCCTACAAAAACACACACACACAAGTAAATTTGGACTATAAATTATTTTTGATAAGAAGGGTAACAAAAATACGAGTAAATATACATAATAATAAATAATAGGCTTATAATGATAAATACATTAATTTAATGTAAAATAACAAAGATAGAAAATACGAAACTGTATAAATCTTCTTTTTCCCAATTAATAAAAATGAAATCTTCACCTGAGAGTAGGATTGTGTCCTTCCCATTGTTGTTCTGATAGTCCTCTTTACAGACGAACTTGAACTCGTCCAGGATGTAGAGCTCCTCTCCAGTGGACAGCTGTTTGTTACACATCACACAGGTGAAACAGTTCAGGTGGAACACTTTGCTCTTTGCCCTGCGGACCAGATCACTGGGTAGAATTCCCTGATCACAGCCGTCACACTTGGTCCCAAATATCCTGCAGAGAGGGAATGCAACAGTCAGGCCAAAGTTTCACAACAGAGGTGCATGTGATAAAGCCTTACAATAGAAACATTTGTGATTGGTTTCCTCGTGCTTATAATGTACTTTATATAGACTAATAATCAATAACAAATTAAGGTTATTAAGGAGCATACATAATGTCTCCTTTAACCTCCCATTAATAAAAATGTAATTGCATAGGAAACAATGTAAGTATAATTGCTTATTATTGTCATTATGAATGAAGGTCCACCACGTGTAATATAATCCATGTTTTTGTGTTTTTTTAAAAGACTGTTTTAAGAAAAAAACATTTTAAGTGTTGCATTTTTAAAATGTAGGCTTAACGTTTGGTGTTAAGCCTTTTGTATATTTTTGCGGACAAAAAAAACCAAACAATTGTAATAATAAAATAGTAATGTGAACATGATTATGAAATTAAAAACGGTACACTACGATAATTCACTACAGAATGAAGTTCCCATGGTGTAAACAAAGAAGGTGTATCTTGGTTGCTCTTCTGGTTTTTAAAAAGGCCCCATCAATCCTGGCTCAACATCGTTTTTGTTTTATGAAATGACTTTATAGGCTACTCAGATTTTACTTATCTTTTTTTTTATATGAAATTCAGTTAGAAATATCTTTCTTCAATATCTATGTTTTCTTTTTTAACAATAACAATAAACTATTTGAATTCTCACCTGAAGAAGTCATTCTTACAGTACAGTCTCCCTTCTCGTGAGAAACATTTCTCAGTCAAAGTGCATTTACATTCGCAGCACTGGACACATTTGATGTGCCACGGTCTGTCCAAAACTTTGAGCAGGAATTTGTCCACGATGGGATTCTCACAGCCGGCACACTGCAGCATGGTGTGCAGTTATTCCCAACCCGATATGTAAAGTGAAATATTCTCTCTCCACCGTTAAAGTCACCTCAGTGCTGCTGCTGCTGCTGCTGCGCTTTTTTGGGTATGATCCAGAAAATCCAATGCTTCCAAAAATGTATCTGAATAATCACATCACCATCCAGGATATCAAACACATCTATTCCACAGGACAACAATCCACATCTGGCCAACAGCTCCAAACGACAGGTTGACTGTTGGAAAAAAACATTTCTGTAGCAAAATTACAGACTGGAGATCACAGAGGAGCCATCAGGATGATCCGAAGAAATCAAAACGCCCTCCCTCTTAGAGGCGATTTAACCAAATCACTGCAGTATGCTGTTTCCTGAGTGGAGGAAAGCAGAGAAAAATAACGACGGTACGTTCTCAGTGCGCTCAGTCCGTCTTTCATTTGTGTCTCATTATGTCTCTGATGAGCTCTCAGTCTGAGAGAAACGCAGAAATAATCGCACCTTGAAGCTCAGCCTATTGCCTATTCAGAAACATGTGACGTCAGCTGCAGGATCAACCTATGAGCAGCCTTCGTTTTACTCCACTGCATCTAGCCTTGTTCAATATTATGAAAAGTAAAGTAAATGCCATAGGTACTACAAAATAAAATGAGCAAATCAAACCAGCAGAAGGATCAACCTAAATTTAGTCTAAATAAAAAATATATAGGCTACTTTTTTTTGTATCTTTGAAGAATACAATAATTAAAAAATAATGCAAAGAAAGCCAAAAAAAAAAAAATGCATTTTTTGTCCCAAAAATATATCCTGTAAGCAATTTTTAAATTCAAATGTAACAATAGAAACGGTGGGACAACATGAAGTTCTTCCAAGCTATCTCATATGGATTTATGTTTTATGGGAACTGACTGACATGGCATTCTGACTGATGAATGAAAAAAAAAGACAGTATCATAAATAAATACATTTTACAAAAAAAAAATCCACCATCGTTCCCATGTTGATAACAATCATCTTTTTACAGCCTGATAGTCTCTCAGGGATAGCCTGCTGTGGGTCAATGATATCACACAAATGAATAAATGATTCGCTGTGCCTTGTGTGGGAGAATCAGACTGCAGCGTGCAGATGATTGCTACATGGTCCGCAGACCTCTCCCTGCAGACTGCACAGAGGACACATGGTCGCAAGGTTTCTCACACAGATTCATGTTGTGCCCCTGCTTTATTCCTCATCTCGTCTGAAAGGACAAGGGACACTAATGGTTATAATGTGTGCTGATAGGCTGTCTCCACAGATGTTATCGCAGCGTGTTGGTGCACTGGAGAGGGAGATAGCGGGTTTCCCCACACAGCCCTAGCTCTGCATGTGACTGATATCTGAGCTGCAGACAGAATAAAACTGCATGTCTGATTTTTTTTTATATATATATACCAGGCAGGCAATCACGAGCTCGTAAAATGTACGTCATCAAATGATCTAGTTGGTACTTGCACTGTAGATTTTTAAAAACTGTTTTCTAGATGTGTATTCATGCCTTTCATATTTTCTGTTTTATTTAATTTTACAAAAACTTTTACAAAAAAGTATCTGTATGAAGATGAATTATTAAATTATTTCACTTTAAATTCCCTGACAAAACAAGGTTTGTTAAAAAAAAAGTCAATATAGTCATCAGAAAATTAAGTGCTGTATAGATAGTCAAAAGTAGGCAACTTTTTTCTATCCACGTTAGTTCATATTGATTTTCAGATCTTCTTATCTGATACTAATTTCTGTAAAAACTAAGAATCACCCCTTGTGCTTTGAAACAGATAGCAAAGTGTGCCACAATGTTTATTACAGATTGTTTGACAGTGTACACTTACAGTTTTAGCACCATGGAGAGCACCTCAGAGTGCACAAATGAATTGAACACCATTTAATAGCATTCAAATCAAACAAATAACTCTGTGAAAATAATAGTGTTTATGGCCTTTTAACTTGAAATGTATGTAAAATATGATCTATAGTTGTCTAGCTTAAAGGGATGCAAGGTTTCTGTATAATTGTATCATATTTGTAATTAAGGAAAGGAAAGGAACTGCATGCAAATATCCATTTGTAAATTAAAAACCATGGTGACGTACATATCCCTGCTAAGAAGATTCACCCTGGTAAATGTTTTGTTCCAAGTTACAATCTCTGTTTTTAGATTAGACATATGTGGTCAGGTGTTAGATGTCAAAAAGTGAAACAAGTTGTTTTATATTTGTATCTTTTATTTGTGTAGAAATTGCTTGAATAATTGCACAACTAGGTGTTTTAGATAAAAGCACATTGTAATCATTAGATATCACACTACAAAGAGATCCAGCACAATGTATAATTCTCCCAGCATGGCCTTAGACTGATTACATTAAGATTAAACACTTAAGACTTCTCCTACATGTATTCTGTTCCTCAATTCTGACCTCATTTCCACTATTGTGACCGGTGGCTGGCAATACAAAGACCAGAGGGCAGGACCAGGGGAAGTGTTAGCTGTGTGGATGAGTGTCTCCCTCTGGGTTTCTGTGTTTCTCCATTAGAGGTGTTGATTAGCAGCCTTAGCCCGCTGAGCTGCCCCCACCCCCCCACCCCCCCCTGCACCTCTTCAACACAGGAGAGGTTTCTGTGCAGCACTGGATTCTGGCGGTGTGCTGGCTGTTTGTTTTGGAATGAAGAAAGCATGTCATTAGTGTTTGTTAATTGCGGCTAATTGGCCCTAATGAGATGAACAGACCACCCACTGGGAGCACTCATACAAATAATTTGTAGAAAACAAAATTAATTACTAGATGCTAATTCAAGTCAATTAAAGCTGATTAGGTATAGTGGTGAAAGGGGAAAGTTACAGACAGGAGGAACATATCATGCAACACGCAGTATGACATGACAAATATCTCTGCCAACTCAAGGGGCTTTTTCTGTACTCACATGTGTTAAACATTAAGTTGCAAAAAGGGTCTTACAGTTGTACTTCCCTTAATGGTCTTTTCTTCTATTTGAGTTGTTGAATCTCCTTGTGAAATGAGTTTTATAACGCTCAGCACGAGGGATATTTCTTGTACTTTTGATGTATGAGAGGGTTGAATAACTGTAATGGGAGCACTTCTTTCCTTCTTCAGTGGTTACTTTTCAAGTCATGGCATGATTTCATAAGCTGAAACATTTTGCCTATTAAGAGTAGTGGCAATTGATCTTATTTATTTTATTAATTGGACAGAGAAATGCAAATCCAACCAAGTGTCTAAAGTGAAGTGAACAAGTGTTTTTAGAAGGAGCATTTAAGGTCTGTCTGTGAGAAAAACTTTTAAGAATACGACAACAAAAGACCAAACACACAATCCAACACAAAGTTTTGTTTTCTACAAAGATTGCACTACATTTATGTGTGGAAAAAAAGTATTCAGCTTTAAACTTTAAAGGGAATTTGGGCTTGTGTAAAATATATCTTTAATTTCACTTCATGAAGGGAAATCTTTCCAGATAGAAACTGCACCTTTAAGCATACATTAAAACTGTTTTGTAGAGGCTCGTGATTGGACATTTAGCAGGAGACTAATTATATTGGTATCAAAATAAACTCAAAAATGAGAATTCTTTTTTTTTTTTCTTCCTGCCAGGCCGATGAAAGGGTCCATCAATTAAGAAAGCCCAGAATATATTGTTTTTTCTTCCTCCATCGTGAAATGGGATTTTTAGCTTTACAGATATATTCAAAACCTTTACTGTAACAAAGTACAAATTAACAGCATCACAAACATCAGCCTAGAGAGTATAACAATTTGACTTAAAATTCTCAGTTTCAACCAAAATTGAACATGGAAATCTAATGTATCACAGGGATGTTGTATCAGACTGCATTTGTTTTAACAAGATGTATCTACGTCAGTGTAATTGAGTAAGAGGAATAAAGCATTAGTTTCTGTAGCTTGTGTCAAGCACATATCAATTTCTGGCAAAGGGACATACCACTTGACCATTTTTCCTTCTCTGTGCCAACTTTCCTGTGCTTGGTGTTTTGTTTACAGTGCTCAATACTCGGCTAATCTCTCTGAACAGTCTGTGCCGGATTCAATTAGCTTGACGCAGGTAGGAATTAAAAGCCATTACCAATTGCAGTCAGGTATCAAAATCTCCGTAAATGCACATCTGACTGCCAGAGAGTGAAGAGTTATTCACATTTACAGACACAGACACCGACCTGTCTTATTCTACTGTACCAGCCATGGTTATTTGAATTATTTTAACACCTTAAAATGAATATCAATCATGTTTCTCACTTCATTTTCCATACTTTTACCCCACCAGAACACAAAGGAAGTACAGGGGTAATTCTCCCAAAGAATATCTTCGGTCTCCAAGAGAACAAAGTCTTTATTGAGTTAATGTTAAACTCCCCGGTGTACAATCAAACAGCTTTGGCGGTAATCAATCCAGAAATCGATGCTGCCGATCATGGGTTATTTCAAGGTTTAGACACCATCAGAATTCCCTCTACATTTGTCAGAGCTGTACAGAAGCAGTGACATATTCATTATAAACACAAAACAGGAATATCCATCAAGAGTCTATCACATTTTTGGAGTAAGTCACAATCACATTTTTTGCAAGAGTAAGCACGGTTCTAAGGAGGGGGACAGGGGAGCTGCAGTGGAAGACGCACAGAAGGGTAAACCCACCACATATGAGGGGACAGTGGGGGATCTGCCTTAGGGGGGCCGTTCAGTGAAAGGACTCCGGGGACGAGAGTGCCCGCAGCCACGCTGATGATGGTGATTGATGCAGCCACAATTCAGACACCTCAGACGCTGCAGCAAATTAAAAGGCTATTTTGTAAAGTTGTAAAGGAGCAGAATGGCAAAAAGGGGGAGCCCCCTTCCTCCCCCCCATCGCCTCCCTCTCCCCTCCTCAGCACCATCAGCTTCTGTTTAGTTTCCTCGGTGTCATCAGTCCCTGAGGGAGGAAAGCTATTACAAGCCTTTCACTCTCGCTTATACTGGATACTCAGACTGTGCTGCTTGTGCACATATGGGGAGTGTGTGAGCAAGAGTGTGTGTGTAAATAGGGATCCATGCACAAGGGAGAGACTGCAAGGCTTCCAATGAGTCAGTAGATGAAAGTCAACAAGCAAATATTGACAGGGGAAACTTGGTGGGAATATTTCTGTCTAGCGGCAGTGCCTCCTCCGTCCTCTGTGCATCCTGATCTGTACATGATTTACAAATCATTTATCCTCAATTTGAATTTAATTGACCCAGCTGACCTGAGGATGCACCCGTTGCTGGGAGAGCTGTGTGTGTGGAGAGGCGATAGAGAGAGTGGAGAGAGACAGACTGTGTCAGAGCAGCCTTTGGGGAGGACAGCACGCATGCCAGAGGTCAAACCGGTGTCAAGTGGGGAGCGAGGCCAGCTGATCTGCCTTCGGCCCGTGCTTTGTGCTCATCAATGCAGCTGCTTTCAGTTATCAGGAGGGTCTGCAAGGGGCAGGCACACTGGGAGGAGGGGAGGCTGGGGTGTGTAAGGGCAAGCTGTGTTGGTAGAAAGGAGCGTGCTTGTGGGGAAGTTTGGGGGGAAGCGGAGGGGGGGCGGGGGGGATTGTTGTAGCATGGGGGCATATGGTCCCACTACAAGAGGACAAGAGCTCTTTGCCATGCAACACATGCCAAGTCTCTCACAAGCAGCTCACCTGCTTCACATCTCCAGGCTACTAAGAGGAAGCTGAAAAAAAAAATGTTTCAATTGAAGTCTGTGTTTACTTTTCTTCTAAACAAAAGCTCTCATTTCACAGGATAACCAAAACTGTACATGTGTGACAATGAAACAATTTATTTGGTGTACAAATCAATGACAAGAGGAACAATAATTTGAATTTTTATTCCTGAAATAAGGATTTTAGTTCTTTCATTGTTCTTGTCAGTAAAAAAAAAAAACACAATCTAGACTGCCAATCTATGTCACAATCTATACCTGGGTTAACCATGGAAGAAAACTGGTACTTTAAACATCATATCCCGGGTCTTATTAAAAACTCTGGGTATATTGTGATCCTTCAACAGAAACAAATGCTATATGTTTTTTTTTTTTTTTTTTTTTTTACAAGCATGCATCCTCATCTTGAATGTGTGGGTTTCAGTGGACCCTGCTGGGGAGTGAATGGTCTCTGGTTCAGGTTTTTGCACATTATTGAATCTTGCATAATGCATATCGGGAACGGGATTTAGGATTTATTTTTTGACCAGAGACTGCACATGTCCATCTTCTGAACCATGCTTCTTTAATGTTTAACACACCCAGTCTGTTGTCTTGTCTGTTTCCTTCAGGTAAGCATCAAAATGCCTCAATGACAGTTTTTATCCCCAGGATGCACTATTGGTTTGAGGGATGAGAAAGGTGAGGGCAGCATGCATTGACTGTACACTATGCTTTTTTAAATGATTTATCAGACAACTCAATTAAATGGAATTGAATTACTATTTCTGTAAATCTGACTTTTTTTATTAGATGTGAAACTCTTTTTACAGCTGTCTTTACCAGAATCCCCTTTAAAGAGATTTCATGTGTCTCAATGGGGTAAAAGATTTAAAACATCTACTTTTTATATCTGTGATGGAAAGATGATAATATGAAAAAAAATCACAACAAGAGAAATACGATAAAAAGACACCGTCAATGCATATTTTTTTTACACAGGAGACTCATTTGAGAAACTACAGTGTTTGAGTTTCAATGTTTGCTGTCGGGTTATTATCTTCTCCTGTGATCTCAGTCAGGGGTGATGTGTTTCAGGCTGCAGCGTAGAGGCTTGATTCACAGACCCAGCAGTCGACGGTGAGCTCTAATCAGCCCTGCTGCAGTAGGGTCACGACTCTTGCAGGAATGGTCTGACTAGCCTGCAGAAGCTTATCACGCACTCCCACTCTGCCCGCCCTGTCCTCTGAATACTGACAAAAAGGAAAGGGGGGAGCCCACTGTATGAATCGATCTGCTCTCACACAGATATGTCCTGCTAAGAGGTCACCCAGGTTTGGTAATATGTACACTGGCGAGTCAATAGGAAAATATTAGCCAAACAGCTTAACAGAGAGGGGAACACAGACGCCGCATGCATGAAAGAAGGGATGCGTTTGTGTGAGTCAGACATCCCAGTCTGCCTCCCCCCTGGTGCATCTGTCAGTCTCTGATCTCTGAGTTGTATGCAGGCAGGGGAGTCATAGATGCTGCATTAGAATAAGAGTGGACTGCAGGCGAGCTGCAGACAGGCTGTGTCCTGATGCTGCCGCCCACCCTTGTCTTCTCAGCTGGGCCTTCTCATACTCATCCTTTCATTCCTGCAGCTCTCTGGGACTAGCCACGTCCCAATGCACTAAACAGATGGGCGTCTCACAAAGGGCCGGGGTTCTTGGCAAGCTGGTGTCCTACATGGCTGATTACACCTAAATACCAAACCCAGAATTGATACAGTGGCTCATGGTCACGTTGTGCAATGGGGTTACAGAGCCGACTGGAAAAAAAACAAAAAACAATACAGAATGAATCCTGTTTGTGTCAGCAATTTATCACAACCCCTGATGCTGAAATGTTAGAAAAAAGGAAAGTTTTAGGAGGTACTGGAAATAACACAAATAATCACATCATCTGCAAAGAGAAACACAGCACACATAGATGTCATCAAATTTAAGTGAAATTTTACATTGTTAGTATTTTATGTTAAAGCAGTTATTTGGTGTGTTCACTTTGTGTCAGTGTTGGTTAGAGCAATACATCTTTTTTTATTGAGACTGATTGGTAACCGGTTAAAATCTCCTCCATGTGAAGAACATGAGAACTGTATGTAAAAAGTAATGTAGTTTTTATATTTCAAACACTTAGGTAAATCCTTTATCTTTGTTGTGCCAATAACAAAGTTGCTTTAAATTGCCTCTAGGTTATATTACACCAGAGTTATGGTAGGGTTCAGGGTTTGCTGAAAATGCAAATCACTTTTGGGTGCTTTCAGGGGATTACAAACCAAGACCTACAGAGTGACTGGAATAAAGGGTAAAAGGTATCACTCATTACTTTACGCAATGTTGAAAAAAGTCGATTAGTTGTGTTAATCAGACTAAAACCAGACTTTTAAAATCCATCTAAACATGTTGGTCCGACTTAAATTGTACAAAGTTGAATTTCTTGAATTTTCTTACACAGACAGGGCAGAAGTATCTCAGTCTGTAGATTCTGTAGATAATCTAACCCAATTTTTTAGGTTGGGAACCGGAGGGTCACCGGTCCAAGTCCGGGTGCGGAACAAGTCTGGAAATTGGTCTGGTAGCTGGAGAGGTGCCAGTTCCCTTCCTGTGCCCTTGAGCTAGGCAATGCTTTTTATTTTATAAGACCTTCTTCTACTGTCCTTGTGCTGCTGCAACGCCCGAATTTCCCCTTTGCTGATCAATAAAGTATTATCCTATCCTAAACCCTGTCCAGGAGGTTATTTTGTATTATAATGTAAATAATAATGTACATTTTTTGTGTGTTTTCCTCACAAAAACTTTACTGTGATCAGTTTTCTCCAGCTACCCCTCCTCACAAACACACACAATCACCCCTCCTCTCTTCACACTCAACCTCCCACCCTGCCTCTTTCTGTCTCTCACTGTGTGTCGGCCCTGTTCACTTAACATCACCAGTATGTTTCATTAAAACACACAAAACTACGGTTCAGTAGTAGAAGCCGTTCTGGTTTAGGCTAATTAAGTTGATTGTTGTTTTTTAACATATACTGTGTAAAACAAACTTCCTACTGCCTTCCAACAAGTGTACCTGGATACACTGTATGTGTCATGTACTGCTGATTTAAAAATCTAATAAAAAAATTTAAAAAAAAAAAAAAAAAACCACACGATCGAGTTTTAATATGTTTTCACCTTTCGTTTGTTTTTACAGAAGATACAGTAAGTTGCTTGTTTGAGGAAGTAGCTTGTTTTTTAGAATTACACGGTGTATCAAAACCATCAACAACCAATGTGGTAATGTTACTGTATTACATAATATCATGTACACAGAGCTTTGTTGTGACTCTGGGTCAAATTAGTGTCATTCTTGTTTAATGTGCAGCTCTGTCTCCTCCCCATGTAGTGTATGAGTGTGTCTGTGGGCGTGGGTTTGTGTGGATCAGGTGCTGATGCAAGTGCTGCGGCTGATTGGAGAGATCAAACAGAAATTGCTGCGACAGGACTGGTCAAACCAAAACATCACAGCTTTGAAATCTCAGCTGCTGCAGCTCTTCATTTCATCACCAGCCACTTCCAACAGCAAGACAGCATAAGACTGAACACTCATATCTGTAGATCCTTTGGGATTGTAAAGGCCTGACATTGCTTGTGTGAATTAGGAATTTTGTTTGAATTTCACATAGATAGATTGACTGTTAGTTTGTACATCGTTTTGTAAATAGACTGCATTCATTCAGAGGAGGAAGCCCTTTCTGTTTACTTATTCTGTTCTTCTGTTTTTGATCGGGAGACTGGGTAAGAAAATGGTCATTTATTTAAGAGTTTGTTTTCTTGGTAAGGAAAGATTAGGGCTTGTTCAGTTAACTTTGGTTTGTTTGCTGTGGGCACTGCTCTGCTCTGAAGCCAATAAAACTGCTGTGATCAGTCTGGATTTAACCTGTGCTTCAGGCTTTCTTGTGAGTGTTGAGAGTGTGGGTTACTTATCATGTTGTGTCTATGTTCCAGTAGACCGGGTACATAACAGATGCACTTACAAAAAAAATGGCATAAGTAGACATTAGACAGAAGACGTCTAGAAACAACCACAAGTCACAGTAAGCAGGAGGGCGAGGGGCGGCGCGAGTGGAGAGTGCACACTTATTAATTGATTACAGATCGTGCCGTCTCAAGAGAAAAATGTGTCACCAAATTTACTTGGGCAACCATTAATATAACTGGGTTGGCGGCCTGGTTAAAGTGTGGTTTTGAGAAACACTGGATGTTCATTGCCTCAGTAATATTCATCATATTGCAGACATACCAGTGTGATTCATGCAGCCTCTACCTATAGGGCGACCCTAGGGCAACTAGTTGAATGTTCATGGTGTGACTACCTGTGATTGACAGATTGACAAGTTGCTCTACCACTGCAGCCTGTCAACCAAAAAAGAGACATAAAAATGCTTAACAAACATAGCATCTAAATATGTTAGCGTGTGGTTCAGAAGAGAAAAAAAAAACACAAGATGGTGAAAAACAAAATGTAGCTCTTGAGGCTTCAGAAGTGGAGATCACAAAGAGTGGCCATGTCCACGTTTTTTATATAAACATAAACTTTCCTGCTTTTCAGTGGAAGTATGTTTTTGGCTCAGTTTATGTCCCGATTCAGCGTTTCTCCTTATGAATGGATCCCCATGATTTAGGAGTGCTGTCGCTGTGTGTCTGTGTATATGTATGCATATGAGCCGTCCACATGTCCATTCTCATCTGAGTCTGTGTGGGCACAGAAGATAGAGAGGAACAAGAGAGACGGGAGTGAGTACATGCCTGTAGCCACACTATCCACATTCCCAATCGACTTTAAAAAAAAAAAAAACACAAACTGGGCTTCTTATCAGCAGCTGTGTCCTTTCCTTCCTCTCAGACTGCCCTCCCTTCACTGTCTGGCCTTCCAGATATGCTAATCGCTATGTAAGAATATCCTGTTGGATAATTACCATATATTACCCTATGCTCATCTCCGGATTAATCCTTCATGTGCATAATCGCGTTTGGGCTTCTTTCCCAGCCCAGTGTTAAAGGTGAAACACGGGTAAATACAATTTGGATCGGCTGAACATTACAGTGAGGAATGTGTTGGCAGCTCGTACCTCCAGGATATTGTCTGCAGACTGAGATGGCTGAAAGAGGCAGATTATCTCTTCACACATAAACTGTCCACACTGCTGGATCTCAGAGTTGTAATACCACCACCAGAGGCTGTTTTCTATGGTGGATATCCTGGAATTATCCTTTCTTATTTGATGCGTTTACATTTATTTGTGTATTGTGTTTGTATGGATCTCTTATAGTGAAACGGTTCACATAAATACCTCATTACTGCAGGAATTAAGCTTCTTTGTTTATATTGTTTCACATAGGATCCATTCAAATGTTTTCTTTTCATTTTTGTAAAAGCTTGACATATCAGTGTAAGACAACCAGAATAATGCAGCCTAATCATCGTTTATTGTATATATTTTTTTAAGATATTGATAGAAATGGTGACGCTAAAATGTAAGGTTATTCTACCATTATCACAGTAATTAACCAACTAATAAAAAAATTGTAATGGTCATTGTACTACATAAAAGTAAAAAAACATAAATAAAATAAAAACAGTTGTCCAAATCCATATTGATCTTAAAATTGAGAGTAAATAAAGAGTTCTGAAAATGTGGCACTTAAAAACAAATGATAGACTAATCAATGAAATCTAAACTTGTAAAACTAAAGTTTTTGTTAACTTAAAAAAAAAAACAAGTTATCAATCCGACCAAATATTTGACAATGAACGTTTCAAACAATTTATTTGTATATTTTTCAACTATCCACACAAGTTTCGTAAGATGGAGAAAGCTATTTAAAGCTCTCCTAAATTGGGACGTAATCCTATGTTAACCATTTAATAATATAATATGATTTATTCTGTTGTTGTGTTTTTTACCTGAACTTAGGTAGAACGTTTCTTGACATTGTGTCAAATATATTTACTGAAATTAAATGTATGTGTATATGTTTGCGTATGTATGTACTGTCTGTTTGTGACTGTTTAATAATGCTTAAGTTTAATTTAAAAAATGATAATAATAATAATAATCTTAATGTATTACATTCACTCTGGATTATAGCTAACAAAATGAATTATTAAATGTAATGTGCCAGGACCCAGAAAAAAAAGTTTCAACCACAAACATAATTCTAAAACATTTATTCTGAATTTAAAAATAAAAAATCTATTGGGGTGAGAAAAGTGTGGTCGATTTCATTGTAGTCACATGATGCGTCAACATGACCCATCCCTCTATTGATAGCCCCTCCTCTATTTTTATAAGTCATTTGAATGTATTGAGTGAGCCATCTGTAAGCCATTTATCTGCATCAAAAAGCCGTTAGAATCACCGTCTCCTCCCCTCGGCCCTGCCTCCGGCTCCGGCTGCTCACACAAATCAACACATTCATGCATATGTTGCATATGTTGCTGCATGAGAGCAAATACACACTTTCACATGCAGAGAAAATGTATTTTGATATGATCTTATCACCACATTTTCATATGCAGGAGTAGTTATTCTTAGTCAATCCTTTGTTTTTACCGCTATTGTCTCCAAAGAAAAACGTACAGTTCTGCAACAGTGTCACTTCTACCTGGCATTCTCCACCGTTCAGACACACAAGCTGTTTTAATATGATCCTCCTGACAACTGATACAACCTACGTCTCTGTCTGCAGACCTTTCAAACAAAGCCCTGCTGTGGCGGTCCCACACATGACCCCTTTGCAGGAAACATAAAAGCACTATTACAAGAGTAATGACCAAATTTAACACTTTGCCTCAGCACACCTGGGTTCCAGACAAGGACCGTATATTTCCTCTGACAGTCCCAACATCTCTGCAGAGCGCAGCCAACCAGAACTGAACCGACAGGGTCAATGTCCCCGGAGAGAGAGAAAGCGAGAGAGAGAGAGAGAGAGAGAGAGAGAGAGACTCTTAAAACGTGTATGTGTGTTTTCTGATTTGGGCTGCAAGTTAGGTGAATTGGTAACCTCAAGCTTATATTTTTAACGCTTCTGGCAATTGAAGTCCATAAATCCAAACCTGTGTGTGCCTTCTGTCTTAATGTAAAGTTCCACATTATTATGCAGAGTGTGAGAGTTTGATATTAAATCTTTTTATTTCAGGCAAAAAAAGAGCAGAATAATCATCTGCGGATGTCAATGAGCAGCAGTTGCTTAAACAGCCAGCAGGGCCGGAGGCAGAGCCAAAGGTCTCCATTCAGCCTCTTCCATGCTAATGTGCTAATCTTTTTTTCCCCCTCCCAGCATGCCCTGGGGCTTTACACAACGTTATGGCTGCAAAATGGCCCTTTTCTCAAATTAGTTAATTGGTCACACGAGAGGGAGGGGCAGGAAATGTGAATTAGAGTTTTCTGGTACATTTCCAAGAATATCAAGGGGAAAAAAGTACTTAAATACTACAGGAAGACTGTACTGTTTTAATGTCAAGTCAACTTCAGGTATTTAAGTAAAGCAGATAAAACAAGTTAGTTAAGAGCACGACATTAAAATAGTTTTGTATATCAGTCAAATACATGAACCTGAACTGAGCCTCATCATAATAAATATATATTATTGAAATCAAATTTGGTTACCCTTTGAGCTGACAGAGAGTTAGAGTCAGCGGGGCAGAGGTTAATGAGAGTCAGGGGAGAGAAAGGTGCTAATGGATTGACACAGTAAGAGCTTATCACAGCTCTGCGTGTCTGCCAAGCCCACTGCTTCATACCTCTTTACTGAGACATATGCTCATAACAAAACACATCTCAAACACAGCTCTGGCAACCCTCTCTGCTCTGTATTCAAACCTCCCACAGTCTTTTGGCTCAGCGCTTCAGCCACATCACACACACCTTATAACCCTGCCAGTACAACAAGTATGGGAGATGGAACAACAAATTCTTGAATAACACAATCTGGATTATACGTTTACAAATATTCCATCATACAAAGAATTATTGTTTTATATTGTTTTGGGCTAATCTTCAAAACCGTATTAATTCAGTCTACTATACTCGTAAATGTAATCTGCCGTTAGTGGATCATCAATAATATGAACTTCAAGACTTATTTTATTTAGAGTCACAAAACCTTCAACTGTTAACCAAAGCAATCACTTTTGACATTTTCTGCTAATAACAGCCAGAAAATAAATAGTTTGGCCGAAACCTGCGTTATCATTTTGACATTCACCTCTTTGAATGGATTTAAGAAACAGGATTTGACATGTTACTCGTTGAGTTTTTAAGGAAAAGGTAGTTGATTTAACTGTTCAGATTACTTCAGGCAAAGAGAGAAACAGCTGTTTTTATGCTAAGCTAACCAGATGCTAGCTGTAGCTAAAAATGTACAGTAAAGATACAGAGATCAATGCACAAATTTGATAAATTATCACAGGTAGCCAAAGAGATGTGGAACAATTCCTTTACCGTTTAAATGATTTGACCATTTTAATAATGAGCTAATCTGGAAATACAAGGTTGTCTTTCATCACCCACAATAGATGCAGATGTTTGATTTTGTCGTGTCAATGAAGCGATTTGCAAGCAATCGACCAGTTGCCACCTCTCAGTTCCCAGGAGGGGCAAGTGAGAATTAAAAAACGAGACAGTGAAACTCACAGATTCTTCACATCTGACCCCAGATAATATCATAGGACCTGAGATCAGCTCTTCCCAGTGGCCCTGCTGCTGCACACTTTTTGGTTCCTCTCTGTGGAGGTAGTGAGAGATAAAAGCAGCCATGACACTCGGGTCTCCCATCAAGAGTTGTCAGAGATCAGCATCGACACCCTGGGGAGAAGCAAGGGTCTCTGCAGTGGAACCAGTCTCTGAATATTGCAGGACTAGGGCCCTAAAAACTGTGTGTATTTCTGTTTCTTATGAAGAATGCGGTAGATGATTAAGCAGATCACTGCATTTCTGCTCTCCCAGAATGCTTTTAGGTATCTCCTCCTTGGTAAAAAAAGAAAAAAGAAAAAGAAAGACATAGCTGTCTGTGGAACAAAAAGCTTTCCTGTTTTTGGAAAAGAAGAGGGAAAATCAATGGCTATCTTTAGTTTGTGGAGGCACAATCAATTCTGCGTGGGCTTTATCCTCTCAATGGAGATGAGGGAACAATAAGAGAATATGGTCATTTCAGGGTCACAGCAGACAGGGGAAGATGGCTTTTGGACGCGATGTTTGTGTTTGATGCTGAGTGTTATGTTGCGTATTGATTTCTTTCATCCTTTTGTGTCTCCAAGAACCTCCATGGGCTCCTCCACACACAGAGGAGGCAAATCATGTCTTCATGGCTTCTCGACTTTCTGTCTGAAGGCACTCTTAGACAATCTCTGACTGCTTTATTCTCCATACGTTCTCCACAGTTCCATCAGCCCTTTTCACGACAAATGCACTTCTGAAGGGCGGCCTGCGGTTGAAATCTTTTTTGGTTGTTTATTAACACGTGTCCCTCAGAGTGGGAGGTTTCCCTTGCTGGATGGGGGTGAAGGGGATGTTAAAAAGACTCGGTAGACAATAAAAAATGAGGAAAATGACCGAGCGGTTGTGTCTTGCGCCCCATGTACAGAGGCTGTGGGTTTGGGTTCGGCTCAGGCCCTTTGCTGTGTGGCGACCCCTGTTCTCTTCTCCCATCACTTCCTGTCTCTCCTCAGCTGTCCTATAATAAAGGCAACAAAGGCCCAGAAAATAACTTTTTTTTAAAAATGCAGACTAACCAACAGATGCCGGAACTTGAATTCAAGTTTTGATTTTATTTATACCAATTCTGTATTTTTTATTTCTTCTTTAAAGTATAAACAAACGAGGGGAGAATTACTGTCGAGCAGAAACTAATATTAATCATATGATATTAATCATCAGCACAGCACCCCTACTCGCGTTCAGAGTATTTTCTGTTGCCTTTGCACATTGGCTCAGTCAGACTTCACGTTGAATTTTCACTATGGGACTGGCAACAAAAAAGTCATGTTGGGGTGAAAAATGTCTATTGGTACACATATTAATGAATAAATATTATTTGTTTCAAAAGAAGAAAATAAGTACTATTGGGGCAGACATAAACAGGATTATTATACTTTGTGATATACTTTATTACTTCAGAGTTTTTGCTACATGTCATAAGGTTGTCAGTGTTGATAGTAATCATTAAAGTCACTTATTCTTCAGTGTGTGCTACAATGACTGAGTTATCTCACTCAAAATACTACTGATAAATACTACAGACAGTCAAGGCACTGTTATATGTTTCCATTTCTGAACCACATTTTCACTCATATTTTGGGATGCATTTTTGCTGTTTGTAGCGTAGCTCCTCAGCTAGTTTGTAAAATAAGCAAAGGCAGATATATTTTAAAAAAAAAAACTTAAATAGTTTGCAGTTCCATCAACAATGTGGATGTGCATGTCGACCAGAAAAAGACACATATTTAACAACTGCACAGAGCTGTCTCCAAAGCAATCAAGAAATATCCAACTTCACTTGTTTCTCATTCTCACAGTATGTACCTTACATTGATTCATAGACTTGTGGTTTAAATCAGCAAATCATTCTTTTCATTGAAAGTCATTGTATGAATCTTATCATAGAACTCAAAGTAGCATGCTCTCCTCACCATCACAGAGGGAACATGGTATTGACCTATTTGGATTTCTTTCTTACAAGATTTAAATTTGAATCTCTATTAATCCCCTAAAATAATTCTTAATTCTATTTCTCACCCAGAGGATTAGGCTGCTTTATTCCACATAATCTGCTTCTTACCTCCTGTGATTTCTTTTTTTTTTTTTTACCTTTGCCTGTAACCGAAAAAAACTGTTTTCCACCAATCATTGCGTTTCTTTCGTTTTGCATCCATATAATCCATGATTGACATGCTATGATCCTGTAAAGTGGTACATCATATGAACACAGCTACACCACGTTTGTCTTTAAGTTGATTAGTCCTATTATTTATGTAAATCCCATCTTTGTTTTGGAGCATTCAAATATCCAAAATGAGGGATTCTTTTGATGTTGGCCACATTTCCCTGGATGGTAGAAATACATGCACAGGTATCCTATCACATCGAGCTTTGAATCAGACTTGTTGCTGACATATGGCCTTTGCCTCCACATCAGAGATCATCAACTACTCTTTGACATGTACCTGGTCTAGTGTCATATACAAGTAATGTGTTTGCACAACAACTGAACATTTGGAAAATGTATCTGTTATTTAAAGAGAATACAACGTGATGAACAGTTTCCACATGTTCAATCTGACATAGATGATCTAGATGCTTGCCTATAGATAACTAGCCAAAACACAGTGGCCCAGTCTTTGCTTAGTGACTAAAACATCCCCTCTCTCAGAGTTTACCATCAACATCTCACTTTTAACATTAGACTGTAGATAGAATGCATATACCCCTTGTTCTTCTTTACACTCTTTGCAAAATCTAAAAAAATCACATTATCCCATCAAAACATTCAAATCAACAGTTTCCTTAAACAGAGATTATTTGGCCAACTTGTCAGTAATTTCAATATCCTTCAATCCCTTAGTGGCCATCTCTCCACAGAAAATCGACATACACGTAACAGCCAATTTTCTCAGTCCTAAACAAGCAGCATAAGCAGGACAAGCCGAAGCTTGATGTCCCATTTTTCTAAGCAAACAAGGCAGCCATTGGATCTGAACAAAGGGATAGGTTATATTTCCTGAGCAACTAAGTACTTGGTCAGGCTACGAAATTATGGCAGTTTCCCAACCTACATTGGTGGAGACAGAAGTAACCAATCTCAGTCTATTTTATTTAAAGGAGCAGTATGTCACTCTGACACGTAGCATTTAAAATCAGTGCAGCCCAAATTCAAAACAACAGAGAGAGCTGTCTCCCCCCACCTCTTATTCCTTAGAGCTGACGCACACAATGGTTGCCATGTCGCGGACAGGGAAGCGCCAGTGTGTAGCCAACTCTGTCTCGGTCTTGAAACGTTTCTGCGTTCTAACCTCTCTCCGTTTTTCAAAAGCATCTCCAATATTTATTCTAGTTTTACCACGTTTATGGTTATTAGAAAAATGCTGAACCAGTTCACTGGCCCGCTTCCATCGCTGCAACACCTGTTGGTTTGCTGTGATAACTGGTCTCATATCTGGCAAACTGAGGGGCGTCCAAAACGGCCATGTGGGGATGCCTTAAAACCGCCTATACCTTTTCTGGACAAAACAAATCCAAATCATTCCGCATCACAATTGAAACTTAGAAGGAGGACATACTGGCTGCTGCAATGTTGTCAGAGAAGCCAGCACTTCAACATAGCATGTTGCCTTAATTACTGATGATATTGTAAAGTCATTTCATGATTTAATTCAGTATCTTACATATTCCTCCTTTAAGGCTTATTTGCAGAACACAGATTGCCTCTGATGGTTTAAAATGGACTGATTTAGTAGTTGGAACATATTTAAGATAAGGCTGTAAGAATATTATCTCAATCTTAAGCTGAGTGAAAAAGGCTCATTCAGTTTCGACACATTCATTGTTTATATTTCATAAGCCTTTATATCGTAATTTGCTCACTTTATTGCGAATGCACTGCAGGTTTTGGAATGAAAACATTGACCTCACACAGAGAATAAACTGAACTGCTGGGGATGTATAGAGCATAAATTAGATGACAGAGGTAGAGAAAGATAGAAAATGAGAAGTGAGACCACCTGTCAGTACTTGAGTGATGAATGGAAATGGACCTCTCCTCTCCATCCTCAGAGCTTGTGTATTCCCCACCACCTTGGATGACATTTCTCCTATCAGTCATGTTTTGCACATTCTTGGCAAATTACTCCATCAGACATTGCTAGCACCTGTCGGTCAGAGAACCGGAGATCCTGCTGCCTCGACGACAAGTGAATGACAAGGACAAAGCTCAGGGAGAAAAACCATGCAGAGACAGCGGTAGGAGAAGAAAGGAGAAAAGTCAGGGACCCCCTTGAGCATGAATTCCCAGGGGTGGAGCTGTATCAGTCCATCTGGGGCTAATTCATGTCAGAGAGGGTATGTGATATCTGCTTGAGAGGAAAGCAGAAGGTTGATAAAATTCAAGAGGAAATTTAAAGTTTGTTGCACAAGTGGACGTATACAGCACCTGTCTCTGGTACCTATTTAACCTTTTATACTCTTTGTTCCACTCAGAAAATTATAATAAGATTTAAGCTATACGAAAAAAAAATACAGATATTATGACCATGATAGAACATTTAGAAATTTGATTTAAGAATGATTTAGAAGGGTATCATAGTTCACTCAATAACCTTTATCTTTGACTAAAACAACAAGTCCTGAGTTATAGTTCATCATATATGTTGCTGACTCATGCAGGAAAACATTTGATTTCATTAATGTTTCATTCAAGAAACAGGATAGATCTATGATGCAATAAATGCTGTTCCTTGTTGTGTGGCTCATTTGTTAATGTGGAAGTCAACCAATATTGCAAATCAATGTTTGTTTAGAGTGGTTGGGTTACACAATGTGCTGCCTATGACAAACAGCTGTATAAAGCCCATAGGCCCAGAGGATTCTTCACAAAGTCTGATAAGTGATCAGCAAGAAGAAAGAAGTGAACTCACCAGACCTCAACCCTCTCCTCATCGCTACATGAGGCTACATTAGCTGCTGCTGAGTTGTAATGTGGTACTATACTGTATATGCCATGATTCAACCAAGACATCTACATTTGAATTCAACAAGTTTGAGTAGTGCTGTGCCAAAATGATGGAGTTCTTTATTTATGAAGCTAAACGTTAGAGGAGTTATAGTAACACTTACACACTGGTGACACATCTGGTATGTGTAGTTTGAAATGTAAGATAAATAGTCACAGAAGAAGGAGATGAATTGGGATTTTCTGTGCTGACGTCGAGCTGTGTTGTATGCTTTACAAATGTGTAGCTAAAGAAGACTAATTTATCTACTCTGAGTTGTGAAAATGCTTCTTTTTTTGTACTCTCAAAATCAAACAGAAGCACCTGAGAAATCATAGATTCAGATTCACTACGTATAAAAACACAGGGGATTTAACTGCTGAACATGTTAGCCCTTCAGCTTGCAGTTCATCACATTTTACCTTTTGCTGGTTATATACAGTATATATATATATATATATATGTATATATATATACTTTTACTTACTATACTATATAACTATACTTTTTTTTTAATGTTATATTCTTTATTAATTCCTTAATGAAATTCTGGTTTTCACTCTGTTATTGAGAGAAATGCTTCTCACACACATAGTTGCGAATCACACACATGCACAAACAGGACCTGTGGACATGCATTAGTGGAGAGATGTCAGAGTGGGGCTGCTACACACTGTTACACAGGGAGCTCATCAGAGTGGTTGGGTGTTCGGTGCCTTGCTTAATGGCACCTCAGCAGTGCTTTGGAAGTGCCCTGGCATCTCTCCAGCTACCAGACCAAATTCCATATTATGCTCCGCATTAAGACTTGAACCGGCCACCCTTCAGTTCCAAAACCAAGTCCCTACGGACTGAGCTACTGCCGCCCCCCAAGAGAACTGTAATCTTTCACAACCGGCCTCTGACAAGACCTTGCAACATTGTTAAAAGACAAATTAATAAATAAACTTGAAAAAATCACAATCTAGTCATGTTCCTCTTTTTCAGCAAGTGTCAAAACGGTGATTTACTGCTATTCATGTTTAGTGATCAATATAAGGTTAGAACTTTATCCTTTTGTTTTTATTTTATTTACTATACTTTCTATATATACAAAAAAAACATGTGGAGCCAGAGGAAAGTTAAAAAGTGAGAAGAAGGATAGAGTGGAGGTGCATTGGGTTTTCAATCAGAGGCAGGTGAGAAAGTGGAGCAGATGGTGAGGTCAGGGTTCTGTGTCGAGTGCATAATATGCTCTCAGGCCGGGGGAAGCAATGTCTAAATTAATATGATTTGTCCACCTTTGATATTTAAGAGGATTATACCTTATGTTAAAACACGGCCGTGTGAATGGCATCGGATGAAAAGTGACGCAGAGCAGAATAGAATTAGCAGCTCCTGAAGGACTACTTCATCCATTGTTAACTTCTTGCCTAATCCTTATTAGGATGTTCAGGTCTGAGGGAGCTGGTCCTGGCTGTGGGGGCCATGTGCCCCTATTGTGCGTCTGATGGTTAATCATGCTGTCATGGCAGGGGGAGGGCGCAGCAAATGGGAAGAGAGTGAGGGATCAGGAAAGTGCATAAAGGCCCCCTGCTCTTATGGGTGTTACCCAGTCTGGCTGAGCTCTGATCCTGCTCGACAGCTCTAAGTATGAAGTGTAGAGCTCAGGCAATGGCTGCCAGCATGGGCACATGTGTTATATCACATATGAGTTCACACGTACAAACCTGCAAAATTACATGCTGGCTCATATGGTGGAAAAACAACAAGCGCTTTTGGAAGATCAGCGAAACAGTGATCAAACCTTTGATTTCAGCCCTGGTCTGAACAAATCACACTGCCCCTGCTGGTTCAATCAGTGGATGCAAGCATATTATTTTTTTTCTTATTCCTTTTTTTTTTTACTGGATTTAGACTTGCAGTGCTTTTTTTTTTTTTTTTTTTTTAAAAGGCTGTTTTCTCGATAGAATTCAGACCTACAAACTGCACCTAACAAACCTCATACTAGTGTTAATTTCTCATTCTTTTATTCTTCTCTTCTCTTCTCTATTCTTCTAGCTTTTTCGGTCTCACTGATACATTTTTTAACAAATGTTATGTTTCTCTAAATGTTTTTGTGTGTATAGGCCTATTTTTGTGTGTGTGTGTGTGTGTGTGTGTGTGTGTGTGTGTGTGTGTGTGTGTGTGTGTGTGTGTGTGTGTGCATGTATGCATGTATGTTTGAGTAAAAGCCAGATCCCCTACTGATGCTTGCGACCTGGACATTGGCCTCCCAGCAGGGAAGAACACTATACGCAATGTTTCACAGACCTCATTTACATGTTTTAAATATTTAGAGATTGGGTCTTAATCGTCATTGTGCAAAAGAACAAAACAGCAAAGCAGCTCCCAAGCTGTGTGGTGCAGAATAAGATAAAAACAGGGTTTAAAAAAACACGTTTAGAGTTGAAAAGGGATCAAAAGGAATGTCAAGACTACAATTTTTCCTAAATGTAATAAAAAGTAAGAATACAAAACTAAATACAAATTGATTTACTTTAGCAATATTTTTTATTAAATGACATTAATGGTATCACTTCCTTCTTTAATAATAGAACAATGGTGATTTGCCAACGCATCAGCAGACCTCAGATGAATCAGCGTGTAGTTGATGCTTGTTTTGACAGGATTACTGAATGCTTTTGTTGGGCTCATTATTTCAGGTTTCAGTCTGTCCACCCTCTGTCAGTCCATCAGCACCTCTGATAAGAGGAAGCTCACTGACACCAACCTTTTTAAAAAAATTGAGCTTAACCTAGATTAAAAAGACTCCCTGTTGGGGAGATGGGATAGATTTCTATGAAGATGTTTGTGCTGCCATATTATGTATAAAGAGTATGTGAAATAGAGCTACGTGCGGTTCGTTTATATCTTTAGAAATAAAGGAAAACTTTGTCAGAATGAAAATGAATCTAACATTCCAGAGTGATAAAACGTTAGAAGGTCTACATCTTCACTACCTTGCCTGAGTAATTAATCATACATTGTTTCTTAATGTGTCAGTGAGTATTGTCTAAAGACTAGAGTTCTGTCTTTATATTGCATGGTAGATAAAGAGCTGTGCATCAGATTTGTTATATGTTATTGTATTCCTCAGGGTGTGCACCTACCACTCACCCTCCCATCACCAACATGTTCCTTCTAATACCTCGGTGCACTAGTATGACCCCAGCATGCTCGCAAAGATACTGTGGCAATACTATCATGTAAATGAAGACATTTCAAGTGCCTTCGGGAGATCTCGGGTTCATCAGAACCATGAATGCCAGAGCAGTTCAACATTTTCTGTTCAATACAACGTGCAGAGGCAGTGAGGGAGTCCTATTTCCAGTCAAAAGGTCAACATCAACACGGATGTTGCCATTTCTATCATGTCATGCATAGAGCGTCAATTCTAAAAGCATTAATAATGATAAGAGGACTACATTTAAGTATATCATTGTGCATGTTTTATTTCTGATTTAAAGAAAATTGGAGGATACAAGTGTCATATTCTCTTGTTTAATTTTTTCTAATCCACAAAACCTCGAAAACAAAAATACAACGGGTGCTGGAGGATCATATGATTCATATGGGAAGCGTAACAATGGAAAGTAAATAGACGTAGAAAAAACAAATCATCTCTAGATTGCTTATGAAATTGAATCCAGTGTGATATCAGTGCTCTCCTAATATACCAAACAGTGCATGACATTGACAGCAACGCACTCTCTTTTGTCTGCAGAGCTCCCCATCAAAAAGTAATTAAATTATAAACAGATACACATCGGGCCCGTCATGCTTGTTTGTTTATCCATTATTAGAGACAAAGAGCCTCCATCCTGTGAATGACAAACAGGACTGACTGGCATGTGGTACGAGCAATACAAAAAGCATGTAAAGCATTTGGTTTATTAATTCATCTGTAAAGCAAAAATAAGAAATAAAATGTGTGGCTTGCACAAAGCAGATTGTGCATCACTGTTCCATATAGCTAGCAAATAGTGACTCATTTTTGCTTTGATTTGCTAACATAGAACAAATACAATTGTTAAAAAGGAATTTTATAGGAATACTGGCGACATGATGACCACATCAAAATGCGTTAAGATGGCACATAATGCATTATAAAGTATTCCAAATGCATTATGAATAGACTAGCACAGGGGGTACATTTTTTTATAATTTGATTTTATGAAGGCTTTAGATAGTTATAGGCTGTTCTGGATGACAGGTGGGCACATTGTAGCTGTTTACCAAGAGGTTCAGTATAAGGCCTCAGTTCCATCTCTTCACCTGTGGCTTGGTTGTCTCAAAGTTAGTTTGAGACAGCAGATCCATAATGAGATTCAGAAGTCAGCTTCAAGAAACCAAACCACAGTCTATGGCTTTTATAATGAAGTTAATGTAATAAATTAAACATTGACATATATGCTGACACATATGCTGCTACTGGATGCTTTGAATTTCCCTCGGGATCAATAAAGTATCTATCTATCTATCTATCTATCTATATATAAATAATTGGAAGGACGGGGTGTTGAAATCACCATAAAATCTCAGATGTTGTAACACCCTGTCTTTCAAGTAATGCCCTCATGATGCATAACATGTGGGGTTCATAGAAAGGATTCCCTAATTATGAATCGACTTTTATTAATTCAACAAATGCCAATTAACCTGACTTCATTTGTTGACCTTTCAAACAAGCAACTGAGACTTACAGCAGGTCCTTTTAAAAAAAGGACCCTTTCTCAAACTGCTGACATCGCTCTTTGAACAGTCCTTTTTTCCTGTCGCTGGTTTTTGTTCACCTGCTTGTCTTCTGCTTTCGCCGGGAGTGACACATTTGCCCTACTTTTGCTTTGCACACATTAAATTGGAGCCACATTGTCCTATAAGAGGGAAGTTTAATGCTTGTAGAGCGACAATTCAGCCTCATCCTTTCTTCAGCATCTAGCACCACTAACACAATACCCTGTATGTGTAAAAACATAAACGGCATAATTGTAGTTGTTAGAGCAAATTATAACACTTGTGGGTAAACGTTCTGTAAACTGCCATTAGAGGTGAGGAGGCTCTGTACAACAGCACGTTGAGCAGGTGGAGAGGGGACATGCTTTAGACACACAATGTGCCATAATAACCCTCCATAACACCTCCCACCTCCCATTCTACTTATTAAAGTACTCTGACAGTTTCAGCACTTACACGGTCCACTTATCATATTATCGATATCAGACACATCATTTCTGTTGAAACACAACAATTTAAAAAATAAAAAGTTTATTAAAACACCAGTCTATTTGTATTCTTAAATAATCAAAAGCTGTTGTAGTTGCTTTCACAATTTGTTGTTCCAAATAATGCTGCCTGAAATATCCATCTATCCATTTTCATCTGCCTGTCCAAGGTCGGGCTGCGATGGCGGCAGGCTAAACAAGTCAACCCAGACATCCCTCTCCCCCACAATGGGCAACAACAGCCCTACTTGGTAATCTGGGTAAACTGTCAGTTACCAGCAGAGCCTTTGTGGATTATTCTGCCACATGACAGACGCAACACTAAACTAAAAAAATCTGTATCTTTGAGGTATCTTGGCCGAACATGGACTCGGGCTGGCCTAGTTTTGGGATCATCAGGGGGTCCTGCATGCTGGAGGCTGGAGGGCTGCTTGTAGTTGAGTGTGGTGTGTCGCTCAATAGTGCAGCAGGGTCTGAAACAGTGCAGCTGAAAGGGGAAGGCCATCTGCTAGATGTGGTTTAATGCCGTTTCTCAATGGTAAATCTTTCCACCCCCCATTGGCCTTCCGGGTGTTACAGTGCAGTGTAAATGTGTGTGTCATCCAGGATGGCTGCAAACTCGGCCAAGACAATTTGCGGGCCATTATCAATTGTGATGGTGTTGCAAATTCCACCCTGAGTGAACAGTGAAGCCAGGAAGTCGGTGACCACATGGGTTGTAACTGAACCAGTGGAAAGCACATCTGGCCACTTGGAGTGGAGGTCATATGCCACAACAAAGAAGTGCTGATGTTGTGCGACAGCATCACCATTTCCCACTGTATTACAAGTGAAATGTTGTCTTTTAAAGCATGTGCAATACAAAATTATCAAGTTTTTGATGGGGGGATTATAAGCCAGTTAATTGATAGTTTTTAAAGGTGTTAGGAGGGTGTTGGCTTTACTTGATAGGACAGCTATAGAGAGAGGAAATGTGGGGAAGAGTGTGTGGGATGACATTCACCAAATAGCAGCAAGACTATCACCGATGCGATGAGGACTATCGAGCCACTGAATATTGGGTGCCTCCTACCAACTGAGACAACCCAGAACCCCCCGGCTGTTGACAGTCTTTGTGTTAGCCGGCTGCTAACTGTAGCTTTCTCTAAAAGCTCTTTCAATCCAACTCTCTGCAATAGAAAGAGCTATCCACTTTGAGGACATCTTCTGTGTACATGTGCAGTAAAAAAAAAAAAAAAATCCTAGGGTGTATTTCCTGCTGTTGAAGATCTCCTTAATTAACAGTAAGCGCTCTTCATTTAAAGGGCCCTCCATTTTTGTGGTCACTCCTCTCAGATTTTCTACAATTAGAATAATTACACAAGCAAAGTGGCACTCAGTCCTTAGTGAGTAACAGTGCGTCATGTCACCCTCTGGCTTATTACTGTCCCACTTCAATCTCCAGCCGTAATGATAGTGGAGTGCTGGCTTACTGAGGTTATGAACTCTAGCTGGACTTCCTGATGCTCAGGTATTCATTACTCTGTTGATGCTCTCTCGTGTGGTAATGATCCACTTTAGTCTGCCACAGACACCCTCCTCCTTAATCATGACAGAAAATGAATGTACACGAGGAACATTTTTAAAGCGCTGCTCCTTGTGCTTTCACTGTTGGAATGCTAATGATAGTACAAGGAGATTTAGTTTCAATAAAATATCAGAATTGTAAATATTAGAAGTGTTTGATTTTTGTCTTTTATGAGCCGTATTGATAATGTATGACACACATAGTGTTTTATTTGTGTGAAGCAGCTTTAAAAACATCCAATCATTTTGTAGTCACTATATATCTGTGTTGTAGTATCACACCATCATTCATCTCCAGCCTTGACCTCTAACCTTTGAGCTTTATATATATCTCAGACACCGATTTGGTGATTTACAAGCAGCACATGCTTTGGTTGTGACAGATCTAAACACAGTATTTTCTGATAAAATAACCAGTATTTGTGTTTTCCCTGAGAATCAAATTTAGTCATGATAGTAAAACATATTATTGGACATGGACATAGTCATGCATTGTTCCCAATATTTTTATTTATTTATTTTTATATATTTTTATTATTTAAACAAAAGAAAGCTGAAGATAATAGATGGGTTAACTAAACAAATGCAGAGAACTATCAGTTCCCCATGTATCTAATTATTATTATTGTATGAGTATTCCCTCTTTCCTACGACAGCAGTGACTCTGAAGTCATCAATATGTGATCTCTAGGAGTCCCAAACCAGGGATCTCTCTGCCACATGATCCACTCTCCCATCATAACATTATTTGTAGCAACATGTCCAACACTAATTATCAAACAATAGTGCATTTATTTTCTCATAATTGGGTCATCTTTGAGACAGCTATAGAATTAAGATCAAGACAAGCAAGTCACTGTGACTGAAGAATATTTGGAGAAGCTCATATTTTACCATTATGGAAATGCATTCCATTATAAAGAGCAGAGAACACTGCAATTAACCCTCCAATCATTTATTTCGGCTCCATACACTCTGATCCAGTACTTTACTCTCATATATGCAGTTAGGCCTGAGAATCATTAAATGGGCTTTGCAGCAATATTATCTAGGCCTTCACTTCATTGCTCCTAATTTCTGGACATCTATAGTTTATCAAGTAAAAAAGTAAAATTATCTTTAGTTTCAACCATTATAATAGTGTGATGATAAAAAACAACAATCTATCTATGTGTCATTGAAGCTGGAGCTGGACACGAACACCCAATAACGGTTAAAATTGAAAATTTAGAGAAAGCTTGAAAGGGGGATTTATTGGGGGGGCGGCAGAATCTCAGTCTGAAGGGTCTTTGGTTGGGAACCAGAGGGTCGCGCCTGAGCAATACGCTGAGCAAGTTTGGAAATGAACTGGTAGCTGGAGAGGTATCATTTCAGTTTCTAGGCTCTACTGAGGTGCCCTTGTGCAAGGAATTGAATCCCCAACTGCTCAGGTGCTTTTTTGTGCACAGCCCCTCACTCTGACCATAAGTGCATGTCCATAGGATCCTATTTGTGCATGTGTGTATTTTCAGCCTGTGTGTGTATTGCATGTCAGAACAGAGTGAAAAAAAGTAATTATTAAGTAGTTATTTTCTTGAAAGCATTGTGACAACCCAGAGGTTGTCCTGATTGGTGTGTAGTTGTTACTAATCCTGTGTTTCTATGTGGCCAGCTGACTGTGAGTGGAGAAAGGGGTCGTTAGGCCAATCAAGCACACCTAGCTCATTGCCTGGAAACTGCAGGCCCAGAGCTCACTCTCTCTTATTTACAAGATGTGACTGCCAGCGAGCACACCAGCTCCCTACCTGAAGCTTCTTTTGTTTAAAACACATTTTGACACACGCACTGTCACACTCATCCACACACATGACATTACTGATCTTTCCGATTCACATATTTTTTCTGACTTTTTTGTGAGTGAGTAGATGGTAAAATAAAAAACACTTTAAGTTTGTTTGAGCTTCCTTCTTTGCTGAAAATAGGAGCCAATTTGTTACAAAGGCAATACAAAATTAAGTTTATGCAGCAGTGTTTGGCTTCATTAAAATAAGAATCCACAACGGACAAAAAAGTCAGATTCTCCCTTTTCATGAGCTTTTATGAACTTCACATTGATATTCCCATTCAAGTCGACAAACTAATTGGCATTTAGCATTCTTCTAATTATGTAAAAGTAATTGAATGCTAATTCAAACCATCATATTATGAGGAGCAAAATTTGGTGTAAAAATAAAAAATTAAAACATTAATTGGATTCTCAACAAACATAAAGGTCATTTAGGAAATAAACGGGAATCTATAGCAAAATGTATGTTTTCACATTGCTTTGGAAATATATGCTACTTGACTCTTTGTTTAATAGACAGACACTCTAACATTACAGAGCTGTTTTATAATGACTCTGGAATTGCTTAGTGTGAAAGCTGTTGTAAGGGATGATTGAGCTTTCATAAATGAGGCCTGCATTACCCCCTCTGTCACGCATTATGAATGTTTGATAAACACAATGTCCAGTTAAAAACGTCTGACGCATGAAATATCCATCTGTTGGTAGTAGTTTCATATTCATCTATAAAACAGAAAAAAAATACCAATAGAGTACAGGAAATATCATCACGTCTTTGACAGTACCCTGCCGATCTGTGAGATATTTATGTATTTTTAATGAAACATTTTTGTTCAATAAAGAGTCATATTCTTTAAATGGAAAATTCCTTCAGCTCCTCCTCATATATCTTCAGCCACAATGGAGTCCTAAAATGACTAATTATAGTATAATTTGAAATTGCATGTGGTGAGTGATTAATCAAGACACTTATAAAATGTAGTCCTGAACAATGCCTCCTGGTTAACATATTAAAGAACATATTAAAATTTAATGTTTAATTATAAAAAGATCTCACATGAAATATTGATGACTTTTAATGACACAGGGAGTGATTTTGATCCGTATTCGTCGTGTGTATGCTGCCAAGAAAGAAGCTTTTGGAAAACCAGAGATATCAGTGAAAAATAAACGCTTTTTAAAATATTTTAAACTTTTTTTGACTCCTGAATCCTTTATTGATAACGTAACTATCCTAATTTCATTTGCTTTGTTTCACTTAGTCACGCAGTCATGCCTAACATCAGCCACAGAATAGGTGCACAGCATTGTGTGTTCTGCATGCTGATGCTTTCCATTAAGAGCAGTGACAAATGAACTTGAACTTTGAACCACCATTAGAGTTATCAATGTTTAAATACCTGCTCGGATCAGTCAGAACAAAAGAGATCTGCACTCTTTGTTCTTATTGTCTGTTTGTTTTTCATCACCATATATATTTTTTTGAAATACAGCCTCTTTACTAACTCTCTTATTGACTCTTTTAACATCTTTCCTTCTGACTGCTTTTTCCAAAAATGAATGTTTTCCTCCACAAGCTCAGTGTTGTTTTTTTTTTCCTTTTTGCATCTCATACATCCACATTAAGCCATGTATAAACAAACTTTAGCTGGCGTCCTGCAAATTCCACATCTGTAATGTTTGGTAATGATTATGCATCACTGTACTGAGCTGAAATGTGGGAAGGAGGAGCGAGGAGAGATTAAAATCGATATGAACAGCACATTCTTTCCTTTCATGGTGGAAAGGGGATCTATTATGGAGAAATCATGATTTATGTCAATGGTCGAAGGAGTGTCAGGGTGAGAAAGGGATGGACGTATGAGCCAATAATGATAAATGCAACCCCCACCAACACCCCCCTGTTCAAAGCCCCCTTAGTGTTCTCTTTCGTGGTCAGAGGTGAAGCTCTTCAACACTTCTCTACATCTCTCTAGCGTTATGGTTCACAATTTTACCCCACCGACATCCAGTCTTGTGTTTTTTTTGCTGTTTTCTTGTTTTTATTCTTGTCAGATATCCCCCAATCTTCTTCTACTTCTGTTGTTGTCTCTTCCATGCGATCCATCTGTGTGGAGACTAGTGCTCCTGCTCATGATGGATTCCAATGATCCAGCGCTTTAAGGAACAAGGAGCGAGGCAGTCACCTTTAAGCTGTGGTGGTGCAATCTGTCTCTGTCAGACATCCCCCCGTACATTCAACATGGGCCAGACAGTGAACAAGAGGTAGAGGAGGGGATGAGGAAGAGAAATGGCCGAGATAGTGTACAGGAGAGAACAAATATAAAAGAAAGACATGACGGAATTGAAAAGCAGAAGCACAAATCTGTTAGAAGAAATATATATACTAGTTAGAGCTTCTGAATTTAAAAATGTTGCATGTATAGATATGAGTGGCTGTGGCTCAGATGGTAGAGTTGGTCATCTCTCAAGCAGAAAGTTGGGAGTTCGATCCCCAGCTCCTGCAGCCACATGTCCGATGTGTCCTTTGGCGAGACACTTAACCCCAAGTTGTTCCTGCTGCTTCATCAGCGGCGTGTGAATGTGTCTCTGCCATCAGTGTGTGAATGTGAAGGTGTGACCTGCGGTGCAAAAGCGCTTTGAGTAGTCAGAAGACTATAAAAGAACGATACAAACTAAAGTCCATTTACCATATGAATTGCTGAATATCTTCTGTCTTGATCTAAAATACACAACGTGTTTAATTTTGGGCCATATTTTGAGCAACAAAAATAATTATATTTAATCTGTTTTCTTGATTTTTTTGAGAATTATATATTTTTTATTGCAATGTGAAAATCAAACAAAAGAAAGGTCCCCGTTTGAATTACAATCTTCTTTTCTACAACGCTACAATGCTTTTTTAGTGCAATTCTTATGCTGCAGCTCAGTGACCAATCTAGATATTTTGTGCATTAGTTATTGGTTGCATAACATTGGATTGTATTAATCTGTGGGTTTGACACTTCTGGAGTGGGTATTGATTTAATTTGAATAGAATTAGTATTGAGTCCTGCATCAATACACTCACTGATACGAATGACGGCTTAATTCATGACACAAATACTCTGAATTGGTCATGAATTAGACTCAAAGTTGGCTCAGAAGATTAAAAAAAAACACATTGTCAGTAGTAATGTTGGGTTTCTTGATGAACACTGCTCCAAATATTTTGAAAATGAAGCTCTTTGTTTATAATGGCCACCCTGACCTGTGTTTGCATGTTCTCTCAATTTGTTTTTCAAAGCAGGGCAGATATGCCGATAACTGTGAGACTGACTATAAGTGTGAGTGAGTGATTGTCTATGTGTGTTAGCCTGCCGATCGACCGCCAACTATCTCCTGCGATAGACCTCCCCGCCCCTCCTGTCCAATCCCTTCTTATCAGTAACGGCACTCGATAGAAAAAAAAAAAAAGCAGGTAAAGTCGATGAAAGAATAAAGCTTTGTTTGCCCAAAAGAGTCTCCCTGCACACATTCAGCAGGGGTCTGTTGCTTATGTGTGGTATAGGATCATTTTCACATAGTGGTAAGAGGGGGCAAGAGGCACATAGTGTGTAATTGACAGTGACAGATAGCAGTCAGATGTGATTAGTTCTGGTTAGGTAAGCAGTCCATTGGTGGCCATGCTGACAGAAGAAAACAGACAGAAGTGCAGAGACAGCACAGGAAATAAGCTAGCTTGGATGCGGGGGAAAACAGATAGCATTCAGCATATCTTCAACCAAATCATTGAGATGTGATTAAATGACTTACATTCTTATTCTGAACTAGTTACTGAAGTTTCCTATAATGAAGCTCAAAAGAGCTCTAATCAGCTCCTGAGACTGTATACCAGAAGCAGCTTAACCTCAGGTTTTAAAAATGAAAACATTGTAGACGTTCCTTACACCTGCATCTTCTAGGGGTCAGCAGGTAAAGATTCATTTGGTTGCTAAATAAGGTCTGATTGTGTGGGAGTTTATGAGAAAATGGCCCTACTTCTCAGTTGACACATTTCCTCAGAAAACATTTTCCTGATGTCTCATAGTCTTATTTGCTCTTTAATAAAGCATGATTTTACATTTTTGTAGATCACGGTTCCATCTCAAGTTAAATGACTGAAAAGCAGATATGCCTTAGGTCTTAGGGCGTTGCTTGGATTTACAATGTGTTACCTCTGCAATAAGTCAACTAGGATATAGGTATACAGTAACAACATGCTTCCACTTTGTTCTACCATCATGGTCACTTCTGGTTGAAAAATAACAAAAACAAGATGGTGGCAGCCCAAATGCCTCGCCTCGTCCTCAGTAGTGGAGTTTGCGAAACCAATGAGTGGAGACACAATGGTTATTTACACTTAATTCATTCTGCCTATGATCTGCAAACAGTTCGGCTATTAGTTGAGCAATTGGGGCTCATTTTGAACAAACACCAACCATCATTTTCCTTAAATTAGTTTGCCACAAATTCTATACCAGCCAAATGCTTTGTATCGACTATACTTTGACCTTCTGTATAACATCCCCTCCTATATGCAAATAATCCAATTTCAACTCCATTTTTACTCTGGACATCTACGGTATATATTTACATGTTAATATGACGTGCTTGATTGGCAAATAACTGAATCTAAATCTGCTTAACATGTTGAGGTACATGGGTAAATATAACATCCCTGGCTACCCCAAGGCCATATTTGCTATGTGGCACAGATATCTCCCTGCTCTTAAGCTTCTAGCAAACAGGATGGTCCCCTGCTAATTTACATATGGCATGGATTAGCTTTGATATCCCCATGCACCTGTGTACTGTGCTGAAAATGTTATTTCACAGGTGCCTAAGTAATTGAAAATAAGAATAAAATAAAGAACCTGAGTATTTTGAGTTTATTTTATTTTCAACTACTGGTTAAAATGCAATAAAAGGTTTTATATTTTAAAGCTGTTTCTAGAGTAGCAGCAGCCCCTCTATTAAGTTCACAGCATTTCAGACGTAATGGAATAATAGTGTTACAATTTGTATCTTTTGTATTCTCTTATTGATAGTGGCCCAAATGTAAAAAAAAAGCTCTAAAGTAACATAATACAGCTAAAGATAAGGTCAACACATTAGAGTACTAAGTTTCATGTTGGCTGTATAGACTGAACAATAAAGAGGCTGTGGAGCACAAACAGCTGGAGAAATGTCTGTGCACAGCAGGAACATGATCTAAATACTAATCAAACATCATTTACAGCTGGCTTTATTTGAGGCCCCTGAGAGACTGTCCCATCCCGCTCCTTCGCCATGGTAACCAGGGATTCATTTCAGAGGTGTCATGCTGCATTATCATCTCAGCGGCTCATCCACTCCCCTCCGCCCTCTGGCTCGCCCGCTTTTGTCCCCTCTCTGTTCAGACCCTTCAATCTCAAACCTGCCCAGCATCCTGGAAGGAAAACATCTCCTATCTTGCTCCTGCTCGGATAATACACCAATGTGATCTGTCTGCCTTGCGCACACACACACACACACACACACACACACCACATGTGTGCATGCACACATACTGCATACAAAACAGTATTTTCACGCATTAAACCATACTTGCTTAGGCACCTAAACGTTGGATGTATAATGAAACTGGCATGGAACATTAAAGCACATTGATGACGAGGTATGGTTTAAAGTAAAGTAAAAGTGAAAATCATTGACATAGCCCTTTTTTACAGATAGAAGGCCGGAACTGCTTTACCCGAAAATAAATGATAAGGTGGCTATATGAGCATTGCAAATAAAAGCATAAAACAAACTAAAGACACAATAACCAGGTAAATAACAGCCAGAATAAACAGTACAGGTGCTTGAGGTGGCCTTCAGAATGACTTTATTTTCTACATTTCTATTTCTGAATGATCATAAAAAATATATTTATTGATTCTATATCTGATAACAAAATGTTTTAGACCTAATCATTTTTTCCAAACTGAGAATTGCAGACATTTTCGTCAAACACTACTGGAGCTTCTGCATTGATGTTTCTAGTAAACATTGATTTTGCATTTTACCTCAAACTACATAAGCAAACCTCTATCAAATCTGAAGCTTAAACTGTTGTTTTTTGTTGGTTTCTGTGTTTTTACTATGTGTTGATTGTTGTGTAATTTTTTTAGATAGATAGAGTCAGAAATAAAGAAGTCAGAGTTGAGAAGGACATGCGGGAAAGGAGCCACATGTCGGATTCAAACCCGGGCCGCCCGCTTGGAAGGACTATAGCCCACTAGGCTACCAGCAGCGCTTGTTGTTTAATTGTTGTTGTCTAAGTCTAATAGCAGGCGGTTGCGGGGATCCTGCAACACTACCTGCCCCGTCAAACTCCCTCAAACCTTGTAAACCTATGTTCTTTATTGCAGCTTCTAAACCCACCTCCATCATCATCAGTCATGCCTTTACCCAGCCTTATACGCATCTATCCATGCAAGCATTCATGCTCTTTCTGCACTCGATCTTGTGCATACCTCTTCCCGCCTTCGTCCATGTGTCAGGTCTGGGGCGACGGAGACGTTGATGCCTGACAGACGGATTCCACAGCATTGAGTCATTTTCTTTCTGAGGTTCCATGTGGTCAGCCAAGTCATCCTCACCATCATTTATTCTCCCTTTTCCATTCATTCATCCTCTAAACCTGAAAGCTACCTTTTCATCATTCTTCCTTTAATCATCCAATCACCATCCACTCCACTGTACATGTAAGAACGCGCTCATTATTTTATTCCAATGGCCAAAGTGTCTCTTTGGCATCTGAAAGGAAGTGAAGGTGGACCATAACTCATGTCCAGATATCTACTTTTTGATGAATGAGATTTGATGTAAATAAGAAAGTATATTTTAAAGCAGATGTTTTACTTGCCTTAAAACCTTTCATTTTATTTTTCATCTTTATCTTGCAAGACTATGTATTTATTGATATATACTGTATATATATATGTATTTAATGATGGAAAAAAAGAAAAGTCATTTTGTGATCTTCATCATCGTTATGAGTGGAAGTGAAGGACACTTTGCAAGATATGCTCAGAATCTCTAAACAAACTGGACATGAAAGTCATTAAAGACAGTGACAATCTTTTTGTGCTTTGGTAGGAGATTTTAAAATGTAAAATTTCATTTTCACTCATGAATTTTATACCAAATTGCTTGTAACGGTTTTTTCCTTCTTTCTTTTGGTAAGGGACATTTTACTTTTCACAACATTTATGTTAAGAATCCTAGAGCAAAATTCTCCATAAGACAAACAAAAGAACTAGATAGAAAAGTACCTTTCAAATAAATATAAGAGATTAAATTGTGTTTCACTTTCTGCTTAAGATGCCAGTAAGGGTCTAGATGTTAAATATGAAGGCTAATTCAGCTCTCCTTTGTTTACATGAGTCTGTGTCATCTGAGGGCGTTAGTGTAGTAGTCCTGACTCCCCTACATTTATACTGGAGAGTGAGATTTGGCACCGTTCCAGTTCAAGAAACACCCAAGTGAAGAGGGTTTACCCTTTGTTTTGTGCAAAATGGCTTCCTGAGGCTGCACTTTGGAACAACAAAGACAGTGAGCCCTGTCGGTGCGATATGACAGAGCTGTGTGCCTCATCAGTCATAACACCTCTGAGAGCTGTTGAAAATCCTCTAGCAAACATTAATTTCTTATGTGAAAATGATCAATAAGGAGCATGAATTCGATTAACAGTTCGGAAAAAATTAAAGAAAAAGAGAAATCCCTTTCAGTCCTTCCCTTTATTCTTGAACACAATATCAAATTTAAATTCAGTGATAAAAACTTTGAAAGGTAATACTTTCAGCTTACAGCAAATACTGGCAAATTCAAACTAATGAACTTAGAGTTTATCGTCTTAACATTTTATTTCACGCCATAAAAACACATCAGACCAATTTTATACAGACCATAATCATTACAAATACATAGCTGAGGGTCCATAAATGGAAGGGGAAAAAAAGCCACCCATGATTTGCGGGTTTAAAAAAGAAAAGAAAAAGAGCAGTAAGGTATACTGTAAGCCTTCTGTGGAAAATATACTGCAGGTCTCTGTGAACAAAGGTCAGGCCTGTGAGGGTCACAACCTCAGCGGAGCAACCAGCCCTGCAACCGACCTTCATTTTTCCTGCACCTGGTGCGATCTATCTTGCATATATATTTCTCCTTCAATGTGGTCTTCCTATCATATTAATCAGATTAATAGAGCCACTCTTTAGGGAAAGACAGCTGCCTGTCAATCACAGCTAAAAAAAAACAAAAAACACAGGCGTAAAAAATGAAGGAAGCCTCAAGGTGAACCAACAAAGCTCAGAAATTCAAACCGAAGACCAAAACAGAAATGGAATTTGGAAGAGAAGTAAAGCAAAGGCTTTAATCCGAATGTTTTCTACTTGATATTTACAATAACATTCAGCTCCTATTGCTGATATTTATTAACAAATACAAATTTTTCTGTATGAGCATGTTCTCCCATATGTTTTACTGAGCATATAATGCTGCCAAATTCTCCGAACTGCTAATATTAAGTGCATTCATGAGAAGTCTCTGAATGGGTCATTACATTAAACTATCTCTCATAATATGCATCCCAGAGCCCCCGGGCTGCAGACACACAGAGAGGGAGGTCTAATGGTCTGCTGTATTACTGGGTTAATTGCCATGTCCTAGTCTCCGTTGGATTGTGAGTACGGCTTTTTAGTTTAATTGTGAACCATCCTGTCCTGTAAACCCTGACACCAAGGGCCCGGCACTAGTGCATGCTGGGAGTATTAAGTGGCAGAGACGATCTTTATGATGCACTTGGGGAAGCTGATCACTCCTGAGTAAACCCAGTTGGTAACAGCCTGCCATCTGCTGGCAAGATAAGAGAACTAATATAAAACACATGGCTTTAGAAGTATATGCAGCCTTACAGTCTGTTAAAGAGAGTTAAATTCAGAATTCAAAATGTGAATTAAAAAAATAAAATAAAATCGTTTTTTAATCTGCAATAACAAGCTACAATTAAACAAAATTTTCACTTGTTCTATTTGTGCAGTTTCTTCACAGTTTACTAGTTTCTTTAACAGCAGACATGTTAGCTTATCACATGTAAGAGAATATGCTGAAAGACCTTTATTTGTAGTCGTTTTTTTTTTCTCTCTGAGTGCACAGGAAATGTACCTGGCTCAACCTTTTTAGTGCTGCCTGCATTAGAGCTCAGCAGGTACCACTTGCGACTGCCTCCATCGACACATGAAGGCAAACCAGCTCACACATGAATAAAAGGTGCACAAAAAAACTGGACATGATTATAAAATATTTTGGCTGCACACCATTAATATTCATAATCGTTGTATTAAATATACAATTTAGTGAGCCAGTTGCGTTCCCGAAAGTCAGGAAAAAGAAGGAGGAACTAGGCCTTCTGTAAGTTTAAGCACTTTTAAAAAGAGATAGACACAGTCATTATGACATTAAAGTCACAAATAATATGACAACAGAAATAACAAAGCCTAGAGGGTGGATTTTTAAAAAGTTTTTTTTTATTTTATCCAAGTCATGTGAAAACTCAGCCCAGTTACTGATTATTTTGTTTTCATTTTGCAGGATAAATTGTTTGGTTTGTATCAAAAATCTTTGAATAGCCTAAATAAGCCAAAAGCCTCATTTAGGCTACATCAAATCAGTTTGTTTCAAAAGGAGAGATAAATTGGATGCATTGTATTAGAAGATACACGAATATTAAGCCCGTTGTGCTGAAAAAGGTGAGATTAAGAGTATAACTTTACCGTCTGTTCTCACCATGTGCTACTTGTTATAATGCTGCCATCTAAAGGTAAATAGTTGTGTGGCAGAATGAATCGGTGTATTCCGGTGTATTCCCCTCACATGCTGTTCGTTGTATCGTTTCTATATTTCACTTGAATATTAAAATTAATGCTTTATTGTTCACTTGGGCCACAGCCAATAATGTTGGACAAAAAACTGACCCGGTAATTGTAGCCCCATTCATGTTGGACTAGTCCATCTGATTAGGTGTTAAAGGGTCCTGACGTGTACACAGGTGACCTAATTAACGGCAGGTGCATTGATACTGAACAGTCAACTCCACCCCTTCAAATGGTTCCGTCCTTGTGCTGTCAGAGGCTAGGCGGGAAATTACCAAATTGAATGAAAGCAGGAAGAGCGAAATTGAAAGATTACAGATTTTTTGGATAATTCAGCACCCGTCTACACCCCGAGACCAACTATTAAACATAAAGTTACCTTAATTGATGGTGCCAGTGCACCGCTAAAAGTCCTGCTGGCTGCTGCAGTGATGGTCAACTTTGAAAGGCTGTCGAAATGAAGAGGAGGAGGAAAACAGAGATAAACGCAGGCAGAGGACGGGCATGACAACCATCCAGCAAGTAACATTGTTAAACCTATACAGTGTTGACGCAGCTCAGGCGGCCTCTGGTGGTCTGGAGCGGTAATGCCTTATTGATGCTCTGTTGGTTTTGGTGGAGTGTATCCTATCTATAGACCTACCTAAACTGTGGGCTACTCTAGGTGCTGTTCAGTGAGATTAAGTGTGTTGTTAATTTGTTTCTAGTGATTGTGCTGCTTTGGTTGTTACTGCAGTTTACTGAAAATCCTTTAGAGATGACGATAAATGTTAGGCTATGTGGGTGGGTGTTTACTGCGTGTTGCCTTGTGCTCTTGAGGTTTGGGGGATTCAGAGTGATTTGGACATAAGGTTAAATGGAATAGGGTTTATTGTATCTGCTGATGATTGAAACATAAATGCTTGTTTTGCCAAGTAAAAGCTCTGAAACCATATAATCAAAATTATAAAGTTCATCTCCTTAGTTGGCATCAAACAGGAATTTGACCATGTGTAGCGTTTAGTGAGGAATTTGACATCAGTTTAAGATGTATGTTATCACAAGGTCATACATTTTAACATTTATACATTAAATAAGCCTTCATAGGAACCATAAATAATGTAGCCTACTAGGCCCACTGGAACATTAAGTAAACCAGTGTGTCATTATCTGTGTCTCCGAAACCTCGTATGCCGACCCAAAAATTGATCACATATGCTCATTCAACATGGACACTTTGTGTTTTACTTCAATTTAACATTATCAACTCTATTTTGACTGCAAGCAAACTTTACAAAAAGTTTCCAGCTTGGTCTTTGTTCCCATGATGAGACTCTGATGTTGCAGAAAGTTTGCTTTTATTTGCGTGTTAAAGTAAGCCATCGTGTGACATTAAAAATGTCAAATAAGACCCTGAAAACAAGCAGCTAAATGGAATTCAGCAATCCTTAATTTGATCATTTAAACCTGTTTTTTCACCTAACTGTAACATTTTTGTCTCATGAAAGCATTGCGAATCCACTAAATCAGAGATATCCAACCTTTTTTCTGGAGTCACAGAAAGAAGAAGAAAAAAAAGAAACACTGCTTTTAGAAACTAACATGAATTTTAATTGTTATAATTCATAAATGTCTCTTTTATGTAATATGCTCAACATTTTCTCTTTTTAAAATCTAAAATGAATAAACTTACACATGTGTTGTTACAAAAATACCTTTGTATTATCCTTTAAATGTTTTATTGTCAACCTCAGAGCACCACCTGAGATCTGTTGCCCCCACGTAAGCCCCAAGTCTTAGCTCTTAATATTAAGCTCACCATCGACCCAACACTTACATGTACCTGTAAGGGTAACTCATGCTATATAAGCCACTACCTTCATTGCATATATTTAATGAGGTAATGCTTGTTAGTTCAAAGTTATAAATGACACACATACATTAATAAAATGACTTATTGAGGAGTCAGTTCTTTAAACAACAATTGAATTTTATTATTAATCCGAGGGTTATATATATGTATGAAGGTGATTTGGTTCCTGTTGTGCTGCCACTGTGATGCTAAAAGAAACAAATGTTGGGGTATAAAGCATATGCACAAAGGTATATGAGACTTACTCACTAATTGAATCAGTCAGATGCACAGCAGCCATGTGACTGGAAATAAAAACCCATCTGTTAAATATCGGTTTTGTATTTTGCACCTGTTCAGTTGTTGATTTGCAGGCCAGCTCAGGAAAGGTCTTGTGTTGAACTTTACAGCCAGCATCAGTAAATGATGAGCTGTCTGTGTGTTAGCATTGGGTTTTTAAATCACGGCCTGCACATGCAGTGCAACCACATTTGAAACACAAATGAATAACTGCTTCTTCTTTTGAGGCAGACGTGACAGTTTGACATGAAAAGAAAGTTGTGCATAGCTGATGAGTACCATATGAAAACATGTTTCTGTAAAATCATCCTCGGCTTAATGCAGATGGAATCAAAACTCCAGCTCGTAGGAAAATGTCTACATTATGGATGAGACTGAACACAGCGTGGAGTTTTAATTATGTCAAGCCTGGAAATACAAAATCATATTTCAACAAAAGATTCCGTTTTGAATCGCAATTCACAAGTGATTTCTCAGGTTATAGTCAGTCGTGAGGCACTCATATTGGACAGGCAGTTTATTTACAAAGAGCAGGCCCATACACACAAAGAAAATAAAAAGGGAAACTTTCCAAAGATTGGTAAAGGTTTATGTCTCTAACAGATCTCAACAGTCAAAGCATCTATTCCCTTCAGTCTCTATTTGCTACAGGCGTAGGGCTTCAAAAAATACTGGAAAAAAAAAACATACAATCACCAACGGTCATCAGCAATTTACTTTATAAAAATATCACCATGGTGATCCACAGATTCACAGGTTAGACCGTGGAAAGAAAGACATATGTACAGATATCCACACAAAGGGGGTAAAAGGAGGGGGGAAAATATTTGAAAACCAAAAAAGTGGGAGGTAAAGATGAGCAGTGCAGAGAGAGTCCCAAAAGGCAAAGCTTGAGCAATTCTTGTTTTAAGGTCTCTAAACGGACACCTCTTTATCATTTCCATTTGTCCTGTAAAAACCAGACACATATAATCAGTTTGATGTTGTATGAACATACATTAAAACAAACATTATTATCATTTTCTAAACATAAATATAATTTATCTTTGATAAGATCGTTCATTAATTTCACTCGTAGTAAATTACCTCTTTGGGGTTAGATAGAAAACGCATCTGAAAAATACTGTTTATCAGTAATGATTGCACATTTTAACCTGAGATAAGGAAACATACAGTACAGTGCTATAATTAGTGTTGTTGTCAAGACCACAGTAGTCGAGACCAGAATGCTCCGAGACCGAGACAAGACCAAAAATATCACTGAAAAATCATCAACTTGTGTGCATTGGGCGTGTCACTCACTTAGATCGTAACACTGGGAAGGTTGAGGCCATAACCGGGGGATAAAAATCAGACTACATCTAATTTGAAGTTATTTGTTCTTTTATAAAGCACTGTTTTCATTCTAATCACAGTAATGATGTGGAAAAATAGCCTCTCAGTGGGGGTCTTGACCGGTCTTGATTTAAAATCCGGAGTCAGACCAGTCCCAGTCCGAGATTCAGAGACGAGACCTTCAAAAAGTGGTCTCGAGACCGGCCTTGAGACCAAGACCGATTTCGAGTACTACAACAATGGCTATAATAACCAATTGTTAAGAATATTGATAAATAACATCATCAGTCACACACCCCTTAAGTGATGCTACAACATGCTTTAAAGACATCTTTACTCTAATGACAGAACATTGTTAGTATGCATGTGACATAGATGAGACGATTAGATACAGCTGTGATGTTACAAATGATAGACATCAACAAGATGATCAATCTTATTAAAATGTTGAATGATGCACAAGGAAAGGAAGAAAAAAACATGGAATATGTAACTTAAAGCTTCTTAGGCTTAAAACACATCTGTCATAGTTTTTTTTCAGATAAGATTTTGAAATCTGAAAGCTATGGAGAAGGACTTCACAATAAATAGCATTTCCACGGTTATCCCAATATGAGTATTAAGAAAAAGCACATAGTTTTAGTGGGAATTAACTGCAATAAAAGATAAACGTTTTTTTTAGGTTGGCAAAAAATGCTAGACATACAATAGAAACTGTGACTTTGAGCTAATATGCACTTTTAAATTTTTTTTGCATATCAATATCCCAATATTGAACAATGTAATCGAACATTGCATTTCGAGCAGAATTATTTGGTAATTTTTTTAACTACGTGGGGCCAATGAAATCTCTGTATATCAGGTGTGAAATTGGGAGAGGTGGTGAGTCTTTATGGTGGACTGGGCTGATGGGGGAGAGTCAGATGTGCTCTAAGCATCAGAACATAATCTCACCTTATAGTTGTTCAGTAGTGCATCAAAGTGGGACTGACAGGGTTTAATTTCTAGAATTGGACTGCCAATGCTCAAGGGGCAGGAAAATAAACGATGGGATGATTCAGTCACAAATGACACCAGTTCATGAAAAGAAGAAATAATAGGAACTTATTTCTGATATGTTGACTATTCACTTTGGCTATAGTTGCAGATATATTGTTTTAAGTTCAAAGGAATTCGCACTTTTAAAATAAGATAAATGATTTTGCACAGGTTGTGTGATTGCAGCTTACAGCTTGACAGACATAGGTGAGAGATGACCACAATGGGAAAGTTCTGCCCGTCAAACAGATCCCTCTTAGTCCTCATGGTGGATGAATTATGGATATTCAGGGTGCAAAATTATATCTTACATCAGAATCATATGAGGGAAAGTGTCCTTTCGTCATAGTTTTTTTATGAGCAACATCATCAGTTAGGCCTTTAAGAGCTCTTACTGATGACTGGTGATGAAAGATGAGGCAGAGGGCGCCCTCTGCTGGTGAAAGATGAGATGACGACATGATGACAGCCAGATGGGAAAGGATCAGGACAGCACACTGGTGTTCTGTGAATCCACGTCTTGCATGCTCATGACATCTGTACTTACTCCGCTCTCGTAAATAGGGTTATCGAAAGCCGACTCTTCTGTCATGTTGTCGTACGGTGGTGAAGATGTTGGCATTCTGATAGACTTTCCTTGGAGTCTGAGTAAAGAAGGGAGAAGCAGGAAAATCATGCAAATGCTCGTTTGATTTCAACCATTTCAGATGAACAAAGATTTTAGTTTATTACGTACTTTGCAAAGTAGACATAAATACTGAGGACAACCACCAAGACGATTGCTGTTGGGATGAAAACTGCAAGGGCGATGTTGGTTCCCTCCATACCGTAATCCATGTTAACAACTACAATGAAATAAAATAAGAAGGTAATACATACAGTGTCAAATGCATAAAAAGAAGGGCTGCCCCATTAAAGACGCTTAGAATCATCTGAGAGTGGTCTGGTAGTACTGACCATTGACTATCTGCACTTTTGTCCGCACAGAGTATTACAGAAGTAGCTGCATGGCAGGCCTCAAAGATTCCAAAAATAAGTTGTTCTGTGATACTTCAAATAAACAGATCTAATACTTAATACTGGTTAAAGCAGCTTTACGTTGGACATCAGAGATTATGTTGGCTGTTCTGTCCATGCCATGCACTCCAGAGCTGACCGCGTCCTCTCTAGTCGATGTTAATGACATCAATGACGCACAGAGATGCAGTGGGCTCTCTGAAGATGTAGTTAACTTGGATTTAGGTTAGGGTCTTTCAGTGTTTGTAGGTTGTGGTGCATTTACTGGGGGCTAAGTTGTCTGCAGAGCTGTTGCATCTCAAGGTCAAGTGAACAAGGTTATTACCCCCTCTCCAATTCATATTCACTTTAAAAATCAGTGTTTCTTAATTGAGGGCAACTCCTTCCTCCAGTTAAATTATATGGAGAAAGATGCTGACAACATGACCTGAAACATTAAGAAAGTGTTCAGCTGAATAATTTGTTTATGTCTGGCTGGCAGTGGTGGGTCTTCTTAAAAACCCGTAATTTTAACAATAGAATAAGCTGTAGGCATTGTTGACAGTACACTTTCATTATGTACTGTTGTTCTTTGTGTCCCTTATCTCACTCACGTCCATCATGATGATATCCATGGTAGTTATGTTTTATGTATTTATGTCTTTGTGCTGTTTGTAGGATGTGTATCGCCTGTTTGGACCTCTGTTGCAAACCAAATTGCCCCTCGTGGTCAATAAAGATTTTCCAAATTCAATCCAATATTAAACAGCCTGAACTGATTTGACAAAAACAAATAAAGTCGGGAACAGCCCTTCCAAAAAGAAATATCAATAAATGAATACTGCAATATTTCAAAACACGACTCACCATCTAGCCTTCGTTCATTCACAGTTGGCTTCATGGATGCTACAAAGACATGAATGCAGTTTAGTAAGTCTATGGACGAGAGATATGCAAAAAGAAGCATGTCGTACGTATTGTACAATGTTTTAGTATTCACATACTGTAACATAATCAATGGTTAACATGTAGTCTAGGTTAACTTTATAATGTGCTCTAAGTAGTATGCACTGGAAAGGTGGCTGCAGCGTGTAGGCCTGGTTTACCTGTGCAGGCGGGGGGAGTGCTGTTCCACTGGGATGGGTGTCCGGGGATGCAGTAGATGGTGGCCTCACCCTGCAGCTCGTAGCCCGAGTGGCAGGAGAAGGTCAGTGTTTCTCCTGCTTGGTAAAAGGCCTTTTCTGAGCTCTGCACGCTGGTGGATGCAGCCCCAGGGTTCCTGCAAGGCTCATACTTTTCAGCTGAGAGATAGGACAATATATAATGTTACAGAAATATCATTTTGTAACTCTTTCAACAGTAGAAACACCGACACTCAATATAAAAACATTGTAAAAAGACAACAGGCACATGGATCAAGGCCTCCAAAGAAGAAGAAGTAGCACAGGCGTAACAGAACTATAACATGGCAAAATAGTCAAGCAGTAAATAACAGTGTATAAGTGGGTTAGTGTTGTTGCCTATCTGACTTACGGACACACTTGGGCAGCCTCTCGTTCCACTTGGGTGTTGCTGAATCTCTGTTGTAGCAGGTGAGAAGGCTGCTGCCGGACATGATGTATCCTTTATTACAGATAAACTGCACAGACGACCCAACGGCAAAGCGACTTCCTGTTATCACCTTATGACTGTGCTCCACATTTCCAGGGTCCTGACATGTCATCACTAGTGCATCACAAAAAAAAAAGAATTTCCATTGGTCATGGTTGTGGAAGGTCATTAATAATTGGTACCTGAATTTCACACAAGTTAAAATAAAAGGAAAATGTTTTTTAAATTACTATTATAACTTTGCCAAACTCAAGGGTTGATTTTTATTTTTTTTTTAATGAGGGGCCAATTTTCTTTGTAGCAGGGCCAGTTATTAAACTTGTTGTCAGACTCGGGTGACATCCCTTGAGGCAATAATTATAATTCTTGTCTCTGCAGCCGCAAGTATTTGAATAACTTAAAGGGATACTTCACACATTTGCATTAAGCTTTGTATCATTAGAAACCTGGTAGTATTTTTGAATGGTCGTGCATCCCGCCCTCATTTTCCCCTGAGATGGGAAATCTTTGTATTTTTAAGTCTGAAAAGGAGCTTCCAGTGACGCAAAATGACGATTTTGTTGCGGTTAGCGGGGTGAAACTACAACGCTAGTTCCTCATGTTTTCGACCACTGAAGCTACAGACAAATCACAGATCAGTTGGTGGGAACTCACTCCCAGAATCGAAACTTAACGTCCGCCATATTGCTTGGAAGCTATGCTAACAGGCTCTATGGAGAAAGCTGATAATGACGAAAAAATATAAATATAGCGGCGAGACGGCTGCTCGCCAGGAGCCCGGCTGCCGCATGCCCGGCCGCCAGGAGCTCGCCCGCCACGACACAGCAACCGTCTCGCCGCTATATTGCTATATTGCCTCCGCCGGCTGCTGCCAGCTCAGCAGCAGAGACATGATGCCTGCCTGTCGGCGGCGGTGAGGACGAGAAGCGGGGGCGGACTCGTAGTGTTGGTGCTCTCAGTGTTTGCCTATGGACACAGACATGGAGTCTGTTTTCTGCCAGGAATTTCCAAGATCAATTCTGGAAGAAATTTCGGAATCAGTTGAGGAAATGGCCTTATGTGTTGAAGTAATTATGTCTGTTTTTATTACTATATTTCTACTGCTATACTGTATATTTTGGAGAAACTGTATTGATCGAATTTCCCTCTGGGATTAATAAAGTATTTCTGATTCTGAAAGAGCATTTTTTTTCTGAGCGCAATTTTTTCAATTGTTTTCAGTGAGTAGAGAGCGGTTGCAGCAGCAGGCGGTTCCAGCAGCAGGCGGCTGCCTGGCAAAAAAGCACAACGTCCAAAAGCTTTTTTGTGCGACTGCTCCAAGCGCTCAAGTTGAAAATCTTTTAACTTATTAGAAAGGCGCTGTTGACTAAATGTATGATATTCCCTGTAGTTTTGCTGCTTACAGATCATATCTTGTACCCACATCCTCTTTGCTCCATGTCTGCAGCCGTAAAAACAATCTCAACTATAAAACATACCGAGACAGGACGGACGTGCTGTGCTTTTCTCCTCGCTTCATACAAGAGCTCCTGAGCGCACATCCAGCGCTTCTCTGCCTGGAATAAAATCACTAGGTAGACACAGGCCTAAGTCAGATTGTAAAATCGAAAAGACTGAACACTTTGTCTGTGTCCACCTCCAACCTGCAGCCTATGGCTCCAATACAAGTTCATGCAACACAATTGCAACCATATGAATGCTTAAGAAGAGGAGGTCTAGGAAAAACACTAGTTTGTAGTATTAGACAATTTAAAAATAGGTATGCGTCAGCCAAAAGAGTTGACAGACAATACAGCTGGAAAATAGCTGCTTATTAGCATCCAATCAATTGTGACTCAACCGTCTCAAATCTGTGCAACACAGCGCTCTGCGATTAACGACCAACTCCAGCTTCCATACTCGCCATCATTAAATGCTTTTTAAAGTGTTAGGCTTGATTTAACTAAGTCTACTTAGCTAACTGAAAAAAATCTTCAGAGCATATTACATTTTAATTATAAAGTCCCTTTGGAGATATTCAAAGCCCTTCTTAAAGTCCTTGTAACAGAGACATGCAATGGCCATTTTAAGCTGGATTTATTCTTTCTTTGTGCTGGATGTCTTTCTGTCACTTTTTGCTATGTCCAGTTTTTTTTATGTCTTTTTTAAAAGAAATCAAATCATAAGGGACTTATTGGTTAAAATAAGGATTAACTGAAACTGTAGAAGTTAATAAAAAACCACATCAGATTTTTTCCATATTGAAAAGGACATTTTTTTAAATGATCATCAGTCTATCCACCTTTTATTTGCTTCACATATCTTATTAACATTGTGTTTTTGCTATATAAAGTTTTTTAAATTTTATTAACTTAGCATGCATTTCATACTCCATATTGTTAAAAAAAAAAAAAATCACAGCTTGGGTTATTTGTTGTGGCCCTTATTACCACGTAATTTATATAAAATGTTTACCTGCTGACACATGCACTAAGTGGTCTAATGATGACTAAGTTGGCTGAACAACAAGTCAGATGCCCTTTTCACACATGCCTCACTAAAAGTTTAAAAAACAATTTCAGGAAAGCCTGCCAGTGAAATCTCCCTGAGTTGCTCTTTCACACTTGTCTCTCGTAGAGGGTTTTCCCTGGAATTCTTAAGCCCTGAGTATAGTTGTTTTGAACTAAGCAAACACAGGACATCAGCCTTTCGTATCCTGCTGAGGTTTGGAGCATTGGTTGTGCACTTCCTCAGAAATGAACGCTACGTGTCCACGAGATGCAGTATGCATATAGCTGCTAGGAGCAGTGTAGAGTTTTAGGGTGATCAGACTGGAAATGGCCAAATCGGAGATACCAGAGAGCTGCCTGCTACAACAATGGCGGAAAGTTTAGAAGAAAAGTTAACAGATCGAGTCCGCATATACCCCCAGTACTCTACTTCGTTGTTTTACGCTATCTGATTTATGTGGTGCTCCCTCTAGAGGAATCCTCCAGTAACATGTGTTGTACATAGGCAAGTATGTGAACATTTACATTCACAACGCAGCAGGTTGTAGGAGATGGATGACAAAGCACCAGAATCTGACACTGTTATGACATTTTTTGCCGTGTCATCTATGCTACATGGCATTTGACAGTTTCACAGTTTCAACAGAGAGCGGAAAGATAATTGGTCACACAGTGGAGATAAGCGTCATCCCCATCTGCTTACTCACTGTGAATTTGCTGGCTTAAATTCTGGAAGAAGCATCGTAAAAAATTCTGCTGTCTTCTCTTACACAAGCAGCTCACCCCAAAACATTTCTGGACTTACGTGCATGAGTGAAAAGGCTTCGATCGATCTCCCTGTGGGATCAAATGCAGAAAATACAAGTTTAACTGCCTCCTCTTACCTTCCTGGCATCTTGGCACATCACCGCTCCATGAGAGATCCCACTGACACATGAGGATCTCAGAGCCCACCAGCTCGTACCCCGGGTAGCACTGGTAGGTGATGACGGTGCCATGGATGAGGTCAGGGTGGGATGTGCTCTTCCAGCCATTTGTGATCTCTGGCAGCTCTGAGCAGGTGTCGTTCCTGGGAACCTCTTTTGGTGTTGAAGTGAGGAGACACAATGAGAAATGGAAAATTAAGGCACACAGATATCCCACCTCTTTGAACAAGGAAAGTGTTTAAGATACACAAACAATTTTGCGTTTCCTTCTCAAACATCATTTAACTTTTATTTTTACTTTGGGACCAAGCCTTTAATAGAACTGTAAGAGGGAATCTTAAAATGAATATGTAATAAAGTCTGCAGGCAAAGCAAAGGCTGCAAAAATGTCTGCTCAGTGAGCACTAAACGGCAGCAGTTTGGGAGGAAAATGTAAATAGCGGCTTGTGATGTTTGCAGGGAGGAACACAGCATGTGGTTTGGCACCAGTCAATCTGTGTCTCTCTAACTGCAGCATTCATGGCCAAGAACACAAAGCACCAGGCAAAACCAGCTGACGATGAAGTACAGCCTATTATTGTGTTTCAGTGTTTGTTATCCAATCCTGTGCACCTGGGATAAGCCAGAATCAAGACAAATGAGAAGAAAAAGAAGGCAACGAGAATAGATAGACCTCCTTTTTTCTGACTGGTCACCTGCTGGGTTCTGCTGCGAGGAACATTTTTTATTTCATGCTTGTTAATCATTTGTTTTAGTTGCTCATGCTGTACATTTGGAATTCAACACTAAAAAGATACATGTTTAATTCCCAGAGTTCAATTTTTAATACAGATCAGTAGATTGAAGCTGTAAATTAAATTAAACCCATACCAAAGAAGTGGACCACAAAGCCGTTGTTGTAGCCGTAGATGTTAGTGGCAGGATCTGACTGAAACTGAATGGTGACATCAGCCATGGAGGTGTACAGCTTGAAGTGTGGCCGTGTGCCGCTGTACTGGCCCAAAATGTTCGCTGTCAGGTCATCGCCGTCGTAGAAGGTCAGCAGGTCGTTCTTGCCGATATGGAGACTAGAACAGACGAAAAACAAAAGTGTTAAAATCTCTGCTTAAATGAATGATTTAATTAAAAACAGTTACACAGATATCATAGATTATTATAAGGTAAGTGTTTGCTCAGCATTTGAACAGTTAAATGACTTGTATCTGGAAGAAAAAGCTGATGGCAAAAGGTAATGTCAGCACTACTGGGTAAATATTAATTCTGTTTATATTGGATACATGCAATGTGAAGTAAACACTAAATAATTCATGATGTGTGTGTCTTCGCCCCCCCACATTGCTCTCATGAATATGTACTAGAGTGTATAACTGCAAATATATGAGCATAATATACATCTATCCTTCACGTCTCTTCACCTTTTCAAAGCTGCATTACATGGCAACTCGAGAGTGAGAATTAGGGCTGAGATAAGCAAATGAAAACCAATATCAATCATCTACACTTAGATATAATAAGTACACCGTGATGCACCCGTAAAAATTTAACACAAGGCAGCCAAGACATTTTTTTTTTTTTAACAGAATCTCTTCTGTCATTAACTGTTAGAATGTATTAACCTTTTCTGTTTTGTATATTCATATATTCTTGCCCCTTTTTAGAGCATTACTAAAGCTTGACATTTATTCCCACACATGGGGGGATGGAGCAGGCTAAAAAAAGAAAAGGGTCGGCCTAAGAAGTAGTAGTCCCCTGCAGGGAAGATGATGAGTATTGCATGTTTGTTCATGTTCATTTTCACATGAACAGAACTTGAAAGTAGAAAAAGCACAATGACATTATAAATGCACGTCAAACTGGAGGTATAGGAGGAAATGCTTGAGTTGTTATTAATCATTACAGTATGGAGTGTGCAATATCAAGCAATGAAGCAGGTGCACAAAGTACACCACCGAATGTGTAACGTTATCAAACCTGAAGCATTCCTCTCAGTCAATGCAAATTGTGTGTTGCAATCCCTAAAAAGATCATTTCATCATCTCATTATTTAGTTGCAAGAGATATGTTGCCCCAACTGTAACTAGCTTTTTTTGTTTTTGACACATGATGTCATACAGTAGTCCTCTGTAATTCAGCTATGATCCTTTAAAAAAAGTTTGTACTCGCTTGTGGATTGCTTTGTTATAAGTTTACTTGAAATATAATCTCAAAAATGACACATTGGTAGGTTGCATATATGGAAGCCAAAGTTGCACTCTAAGCTCTGAGGCAATGTCATGATCTGAACACATGTGTGTTCTAACAATGGTTGGGAATTTAAAGATACCACAAGGTGATTTATCTCAATGAGGACACACACCTTCAAAATAGAAACTAACTTCATAGAGAGATCCAACTTTGACCCCCTTAAAAATACTTAAAAATATCCATCTATCTATATACTCCAAATAGGTATTCATCACTAAGTAGAAAAGCATGCATGTGTGCAAAGCAAACTTCTGAACATGTCGACAGGAGAAGACAAACGTGGATCACAGTCACACATTGGGTACCATATTTAAGATTAAAAAAACTAAGAGGAAATATTGTTTCTAAATATCAGTTTTTCAAAGATGTCAAAATCCTTATTTGTATCATTCACATAAAAGTTTGAATAAAAAAAAAAAAAAAATTTTCAAGGAGCTGAAAAAAAGTATCTTCTGCCATCCCACTACTTTAAACACATTATTAACCCTACGGTTGCTCGTTTGTGTTTGTCAGTTCCTAAAAATATAGACATGTAGATTTGTCTGTCTTGTCCTTTGAAGTACCTCTCTAAACGCTTGCATTTGAGGCTCCCTCTCTTATTTCATTAAGTCTCTGCTTCACCATCAGAGCCATGAGGGTAGGGTCTCTGACCATAAAAGTTTAATATGCACAAACTAACAACATTTTTGTGTCTTTGTTGGATCTTACACAGCAGTGGAAGTCTGTGATGTGGCTCCTTTATCTCTGATTGACACATCCTTTTATGATGATAGAAGGAAGCAAATGACCCGAATCTTTTTACCTCTCCTCAATGTCTTATTCACAACCCCCCACACATTATTTTCACATAACTCCAGAAAAGAAACACACTGCAGTTTTCTATAAATGAAGTGCACTCAACTCATCTCTGTTCACCAAGGCTGGAAACAAATCAGTGGACTATTAGCATTCACAAATATGTAATATACTTTCCCCAACGGGGTTTTTATTCACTGATGACTAGTTGAAGCTCGCAGGTCCTTAAAGGTAACATTTTACAGCAACAATAACAAAAGTGGATTCCATTGTGTACTGGAGCTGAAATCTGGACAGAGCAAAATTTCAGCCCCTCCTGATGGAGCCAAATAATAGCTGCCAGCTGCATGAATGAGAGCAGAATGAGGTGCTGAGTGACAAGGTGCTCCCTCTGGTTAGTTGGACAGCCATGGTGACAATTTGCACCTCCATGTTCTCTAACAATCAGCTGCTATGCATGGAAGTGACAGGAATGACAATTGCAGTTTCCATTTTCAAGCTGCTATGAGAACACTTATGCATAAATGCATATTATGGAAATGGGGCCTCCTTAAAATAGAACTTGTTAGTGTGCAAAAAGAGGAAAACAAAATAAACTAATAAAGTTTTAAACCCCATTAGTCAATTCAATGCATACTCAATGGATATGATTCACTCTACAAACACTATAGGTGACTGCTACCAATAAAACAAATACAATGGTGTTTTTTTACTAGCAGAAGGAGAAGTAAAGGCACAGAAGCTGTCACAATAAAACGTTTGTGTCCATCAGTGAAGTCCACACAGGAATCAAATTGTCTGCATCTTTTTCTATCTCCACATCTCACACTTCACTCCCATTCAATGCTCTATCCTCCACTTGCTGCTCATGTCAACAACACTATCCACCTTATCATGGCACTGTATTTCACCTCCTTATCTCCTCCCAAAGCTCTCGTTGCATTCAGACCCATCTTGAAAGAAGGATGTGTTACTGTCAGTTGGCAGTCGTACAGCGTGATTACCTCCAGTCGCTTCAAACCGTAACAAAATAACAAGTGCTTTCTTTATTACAGTGTACCATCAAAGTTTTGGGCTTGGTGTTACAATCTGCTTTATGTCCTTCTGTCTTTATTCATAACAAAGAGAGGTGGGAAAAATCAGGTAGAATACTGTACTAAATCTCAAATATCTGTACTAGAAACTCTATAGTCAAGGCTCATACACATTTCATGCGTCTGACAGGAATAATAGGTTATTTTTACTTAATATCATTATGGAATGCATTCCCAAATCAAGACAGCTTTTTACCTAAATGAAATGGACAAAAACATTTTATAAAGATAAAGTCCAAAGTTTATGTTGTTTGTTTTTAGTAAATGTTTTTATTTAATTTAATTTAAAGTAAGATTTAAGTTATATAGATTCCCAAATATCATCAGAGGCTCTGTTAGCTTAACACAAAAGCATCTGGTTAATAACGTCTTAAACCGATTAATTGGCCAGCCGATAATATCGGCCAATAATAGCAAATCCAGTGACTATCGGTATCGGCTAATTTTAGCACAGATATGAGCCAATATTACTAGATTTATTCACCAGTCAAATAACAATTCATTAGAGTTTTATTGTAATACACTAGCAGTTCTCTGTCACCAGCAGAGTGCGCTGTATAGATTACAACAAGCTTTATCACTCTCCAGAGTGTCAAGTGATGATGCATGTACATGCACAGTTACATCAACTTCATCCAATTGAGTGACCATCATCTTGGCTTTATCTTTTCCACAAGTGTTGGTCTGATGTTAGACAAGGCACAAGGCCAACAGTGCATTTATTAAAACATCAGATTTATATGACGGTAATCTCTAATCACATGCTTTTCCACTTGACTTAATTTACCTTTCCTCCCATCTGGGTTCCTGTCCTAAATATTCCAGCTGTCTCTGTTACTCATCAAGAGTGCTGCAGTCAACCTTGGTTTTAAATGTTCCTACTGACCTCATCCATTAATTCTCTTGTCTGATTCAAGTGTCCTGGTGACAACAAAGACAAATGCCAAACGCACAGAGCTGAATCAGTGCAGGCTTACGCAGGACTCTGTGGTGAGGCACTGCAGGTCGCTCAGCTGTCATCTCTGTAGCAACTTGGCAAACACTCCACCCAAATGTCACCCCACCTGGCTTCTTTTTTAATGGCTTCCCCTCCAGCCCTGTGTCACAAACTAAGTCTCAAATGAAATATGTGCACCCTGTCTCCTGTGAGTTCCTTAGTTTGTCCTTTCTATTTAACAGCATCAGTTACATCGATCTGATACTAAAGGATATTTGAGTTTAGACTTCTTTTCTTAGTTCTCTTAATAATTATGGTTGTCAAAGCAAATTATGTTGAAACTGATTCTGCTGACAGAATATATAGTGCTATATGTTGCTATAAGAGCGGTATTGTGGTTGCTTGATACTTCACCATATGAATACATTTGCTGAAGCAGGTTCCCCCAAATAATAATCACTTAAATCCCTTAACTTATTCAAAATCCTAAGTAATACCTCAGTAATACATTTTAGACTATGTCATCATGGCAATGGCAATCCCTTTATGACAGCATTTTTTTGTGAATTAATTCATGTATTTATTGTTCTTTATTTAATCTGTGTATTCACTGTCCAAAAACCACCAGATAAAGAAATGTCAGGCTATCCAAACTTCTTAAGTGTTGTCCTGGTTTGAGATTGGACAGACACTGGATGACTGACTTAAAGTCAATTAGAAATAATACTCAAAGTGGTTTGAGAATTGTGATTATGTGAGACCGGATTTACCGTGATGGATGCTCACAGGAAAATAAGCAGATGTGCAAAATGTAAGACACTTAAGGCATTAGCGCTTTGGAGTTGTCTTACTTGATTAAATGTTTCTTCCATCAACATGTCCTGGGTGTTGGGGGACTGTTTGTAAAAGGACTTTCAGAGAGTTTCTGCAAACTCCTCTGCATACTGATGGGACCAGCTCTGTTCTGCAGATGAGGGGATGACAGCTGTGTTCTGTGCAAGTCTCTGGGCATTTTGTCACCTTCACTGACCTGTCAAGTCCAAGAAACCCTGTAAAAAAACGCAGTAACTCTAATGGAATGGAAATTACGCTCAGTGTCAAGCTTTCAAAAGGCAACCTACTATATCTTTTCAGAGACAGATTTGACATTTAAACTGTCCTGCTCTCTTTTCTTTTGGAATCAAAACAACCGTTTTTAGCTACACAGCACCACCAAAAGTGGACTTGTAGATGGCATGTAATGTTTTAAATCGCCACTAGAGGACTCAGTGTGCCCTATCATTAAAGCCTCTGACCCTGCTAAGTAAAATGACACAAACATGACTACTGCTGTAAAACAGATACAGAAGACTCTGAATGCTAACATTCACATCAGAACCATGTTGTGTTCCACAGGTGGGGATATCAGCTGCAACCTCTTGTTTCCTGCTCTTGCTCGAGCCGTGCTCCATGCTAATTAGCAAAGGGCCAGCCCTCCTGTTTGGACTAAATTAATTAATCAGTCCTCATTATGCACACTGCTCCTCTGTAATTGCCAGCACAGGCACGGCGATGAATGATAATACAGAAAACATTCTCATTAATGTGGAAAAGTGTGTTCCCAACCCTTCTAATGAGGCGGCTCTCATCCAGAAGAGCCTTTTGTCACTTCAACATGTGCAGAAACAAACAAACATTCACACAAATTACATGTTGACCGAGCCTTTGGGAGCAGTTTTCTCAGGGTGATGAGACAAGACATGAGGGTAATAGCAAGGGGTCTGCAGGGATCAGACCAAGCTGTTGGTCTCATACTGCCATGAAGTCCACGCATGGCCAACCTTGATATAAACCAACGCTGGCTGCAGCACCATTAATTTGCAGTGAGAATCCTCATGTGGCTGGGATTAAAACAAACTTAAGGCTGGTACAATTTAAAAAAAATGAATCTCTGAATGGAAATCAGTTTACCTCAAATCAAACTTGTTTACTTCTGCAGAGGGAAAGAAATCCTCTCTGATCTTTTTTACCCTAGGTGCACTGGTTGACTTACAGCATCAGACATTAATCACTGAGACTTAATCTCCAGCTAAAGAACAGAGAGGCAAGCAGGATCACACAAACCCCTGTGTGGCATCCATACACTGTGCATTACTGGTGCTGTCTGATGCTATTACTCTCTTGTTTGATCAGTGGATCATATGTGAGTGATGGCTCTTATCTCGGCTGCTGTAAGCCTGAGAGATAAAGTTCAGGACATTATGTGCACTGTGTCCATGCGGCAGGATAAAAAAAACTAAGCCTCTGCAGAAACCATCCACACTTCCACCAAACCCATGGTTGACTCTGTGCCACCATTGTGCAGGACTCCCTGGCACCATGAGATCTCAAGCCAGGAGATCTCTCGATAATAATATGTGACGATATTTCTCGACGAGTTAAAGACTCTCTTGTGATATCAGTACATAGACGCAGAGCAGCCCTAGTTTGAAGTGGATATTAAAATACCCATGTATAAAGCTCCCCCCCCCCCCCCACCTCCACTATGACGCCCATGGTCTTCTACTGTAGATTGCAATCAGTCTCCACAGCATCCAGACCACAAGTCATAATCAAACCATGTAATTTCATCAACTATTTAGATTGTTTATCCATATTTACAGCCCAAATAAATCAATGCTAAATAAGGAAAACCTACAGTAAAAAAGGGTGCCTCCACGCTAAGGACAATGACCACAGTGACTAATCGCTTACAACGGCCTCTGTTTGAGATTGTCACTGACTATATTTTTCTCCATCCTCCGGCACCATTCCCGCTGGTTTAATTTGAGCCTCTCTTTGCCCTCTTGAGTGCGAGTGCTTCAGGCAATAACACAAAACATTCATGGTGTAGTTTTTTTTTGTGCTTTGGAAAGGCAGCTTGTCCCTGGAAAAATTGTGGGAATCATTCGAACATGCATGGCTAACGGATACATCCATGATCCACAAACAGTGATACAGATTTGTATGCACAGACACACAAACATTCTGCAGTTGTTTTAACAGAGATCCGGTGTAATGTAAAGAAAACGACGCACTTCATTTAAGAGCAATGACTTGGATGAGATAACAGGCTTGCACGTGACATTCATACAGTCGGAGTGATGGGGTGAAGGAGAAATGGAGCATGGCTATATTTGTGTTTGCATCTGTCTATTCTGACATCTGTGTGCATGTGTGTTGTATTACAGTTGGGACGGCTGGATAAGTGGCTCAGAGTAGTTCACTGCCAGAGCATATTCATTTCAAAGCCAACTCTGAGACACACACCAGGGAAGTGGGAGCAGGGAGGCTTACTGGCTAATCTGGTCAGAGAGCGAGCTGGAAGCAACACAGAATTCTTAATGTAGCGGATGAGAAAAAAAAAAAATCTAATTAGTGACTGCGGCCACAGAAACACTTCCCCATGTGCATGTGGAAGTGTGAGTGAGAGAAAAGATGAGAAGAACTGGAGTGTCTGTATGTTGCATGTGTTTCTATCTAGAGATGCAGTGTTTTAAATCTCCAGGTCAATCCCGCTTCTTCTCTCCCAACCCTGCCAGTGTGATTTCTCACTCTGACACCTGAGTGCAGTCTCTCTCTCTCTCTTACACTTGGATGTCAAGCATGATCCTCTTGTCCTCTTCCACATGGATGCCCCAGATGCAGTCCTGTCCCTTGTCGTAGGCCTCGGGCCAATTAGGAGACAACACCACACCGGCAGAGTCTGTGATCTCCCCGCTGCACACAGCTGCAACACAGAAACGCCTCAGGGTGACACAAAGAAACAAATATATGTATAGTAAGGGATGTATTAGGGAAATATAATAAAATAAGTATCATCAACAGTTAGCCAACTTTTTTCCTAAACTAATAACTGCTATTCCATGAGGGTAGCCCTGAATGATGAAAATGACTTCATGTGACGTAACATATATACTTTATTGTGTCATTCAATATTGTTCGTGCATAACACATTTCCTGTTTCAAATTATCTTAACTCATTTTTCATGTACTTTTCTTAAAGGTGAAGTCAGTAGTAATTGTTCATTACAGCTTGTAAGCACAACGTTCAAACTGGGCCCCTCCTCCTGGGCATATCGCCACCTGAAGCGCACACTCACTGCAGGACTTCCCGTATAGGTTAACTGCTAGTATCTACACTGCAAGCAGCCTGAGAATATAACATTTGTTGTGATTGAAAAGCTGATTATTTAGCAAAGCACCTGCCTATCCAACAGAAAGCAGACCATCTCTGCGTCAGAAGGTGAAGATATACCCAACGTTCACCTAGTGTTTGAACGAGCTTTGTCTTTACGTCACTATGGTTATATTTTCTATTCTTTGAAGCTACGTCCGCGTCTGTCATATTATATATTGAATCACATACAAGCGGCAACCTGCGGTCTTTAAAAATTAAGCCAATGCGGAAGTGCAAAATCCTGCAGTTCGTCGAGTGTATCGGCTTGAGGCTGGCTCCAGGAACACCGGAAGTCAAATACACACCACAGCTGAAAATCTGTTTTTACAGCATAAATAAACATGTTTACAGCCTGGTACAAAAAACAAAATAGGTCTAGATTAGTTATTGTCATCACTGGCACACACTGTACGGGGGGTGGAATTTTGAAAAACAACTTGATTTTGAGAACGATACGTGACATGCATAGTTAGGCGCGGCGTGATGTAACGGTTTGTCAAGAGGCTTAAAACCCGCCTCAGCTCCGGCTCTAAGCCTGTCGTTAGGTTGAGACAGCATTTCCAGCATGGCGGCTGCTGCCGATGAGCCTCCTGCCGCAACAGATGGCTGACGTCACTCAGGCTTCATCCATTAATATTTACAGTCTATGATCAGATACAATCGCTGACTCAGAAACGTACCTGCCTTCTGTTAGTGGCTGGTGGAAATAAACCCGCAGAAAGGTGCCGAGTCAACAATAACAAAACAAAACACGAAAATCCAGGCGGAGGACAGGGTCTGTACAGACAGTCACTAACACGTAGGTTATACATGTAAGTGATGATTGAGCGGTATTACTTTTATATAAGTCTATATTTTATTTATTAGGAAAAAGCTTCTGACTCTGCCTTCAACCCTCACCCATACAAAATAAATAAGTAAATCAATCAATACCTTGGAACCTTGGTCTTTAATAACACACAGCTGAAATCAAGTGTGCAGAACCCCTTCACATGAACCTTGTAAAACTGCTTACTACTATTGAACCACTCCGTGACCATGACCCCAAGGAGCAGAAATTAAATTTCCTCATATGTAGCTTTACTAGAGAGCTTTTCAATTTCATTGTGTTCCAGATAGCCCATGATGTAAGCAACAAAGAGCCGGAGCGAGGTCAGCGTGTCGTGTGTGTGGGGAGAGTGTGAGATTGTAAGAGAAGTGAAAGGGCTGAGGAGGAGCTATTTAGTATGGTGGGTACTCTGCAGTGTGGCAGTGCTCAACTTTTGTATGCCTTTTAATCTCCAGCACTTCTTAAAATCTGCCCTGCAAGCACACATGTCAGAGTAAATCATTGTTGCAATTTCAAGAGGAAATTTATCATGGATCAGAGGAAAAGCAGCTTAGGGAGATATAGTTAACTGCCAGTGGTTTTTAATATTTGAGTAAAAAGACTTCCCTGACTCCTGCAGTGATCAAGAAGACAATGAAAGCTTCAGGTCCTGAGGTCACTCAAAACTAATTCTAAAGTCTGCTGCGGTGCAAGCACATTTAAAAAAAAAAAAAAAAAAAAAAAAAAAAAGATTTAATGTCACACAATCGCTTGGGCAGATGAAATCTGTTTACTCACCCCTACAGGCCGGCTCGGTCTCATTCCACTGGGCATTTTGAGCGTCCACACACTCAATCACCACAGAGCCTTGCTCCAGCGTGTAGCCGGGGTCGCAGGAGAATTCAACCACCGCCCCCATGCCGTAAGTGGAGTCACTGCTGCTGAAGTTGCCGTACTTCACGAACGGCTCGTAGCACATTCCTTTTGCAAAAGCTGTGGACCGAAACAGAACGTGGTATCAACAAAAAAAAATGTTTTCTCAAGGTGCAGTATGCTTTTAGCAAACTAAATGATCAACCTGCCTTCATATCTGATGGCTGCACCGGTGGAGGTCATTGTCCCGTCCGTGGTGAACTCCACGAAGAGATATCGCCCAGTACTGAGCACGCCTTCGTTGGGCAAATATTCCACCTCATAAGAGTCGTACACAGGGGGAGAGTCTATGTTGTTGCCATCCTTTATCAGCAGCCTGGTAAATAGAGACACAAGGCAGCCCAATATTAGTGACAAGCTAATCAAGCATTTAAGTAAAAAACAATAACCTGATAACAGCTTATTGTATCCAATGCTACTGCCCACAATTTATATAATTTTTACTTAATTTGTGAGGGACCTATTTTTGATTTGTACCATTTTATTGTTTAGAAAAACGTTGGCTGTGCACTCGATTGCGCTTGCATGAAGGGTTTGTGCGCTGAGAATAGAAGCACTGCAAGTCCGTCCTGTCTCTATGACAACATTCTGTTGTCCATGACCGAAAAGACTCCTTATTACTGCATGTTTTACATTTGAGATAGTTTCCTAAGGCAAAGAGAATGTGGGTACAACAAGACATGATCCGTGGGAAATACTGGGAGTATCTTATATTATTGCTGCAGATGCTCTCTCTCCTCATTGGAAACAGTTGAAAGAATACGCTGGCGCTCAGAAAACAATTCTATGTGGACACAGGGCCTTGAGTTGGTATGTAATTCAAGTGAGCCTTTAAAGGTAAGAGAAGTATAAAAAAAAGAAGTTGAGAAGCAATTTGGAGCTGATCATTGTTCCAGTTGTGGCTGTCATAACTTTATGATAACATTCTCCACCACTCTGTAATGAGTTGAATATCCAAGTGTGAAAATAACCGTGTGGATCAGCAGTTCCTGAAGAATAAGAAATGTAATGCAATAGCTTTCTCCTACCTCTCACTACCCTCTGTAGTCCCTTTAATTCACTCGCCTGATGGAGCACTGTTAAAGGATTATAATGATAAAAGGTCCTTTCAAATTCATCTGCCACTCCCTAAAGATTCTGGTTATTTATAGCCTTTGACGGCTTCAAGAGTCTATCCATGGGCATAGTTTAATTCAGAGAATGACTTTAAAGCTGTGTCAACTATTCACTTAAGATTAGAAATTCACCTTCCTCTTAACTCTCAATGTGTGTGTTTAAGTTTAGCAGCGAGCATACACCACCTGTCATCGTCTTCCGCCAGAGCCACCTTCTCAAAGTGAACGTGAAGCCGGTGGCCTTCAGGGGCCTCCAGGACCCAGTGGCATGTCAAATTGTTGCTGTAGTTGCCAGGGAAACCAGGGGAGACGATGCGCCCATAGGTGGCATTTTTTATCATCCCCCCACAGGATGCTATAGGAGAAGAAAGACAGGCAGTGGGAGAGAAGAGAGGATGACAACAACAAAAAAAGAGTTGGAGGGTGAGACTAGATGAGGAAAAGTAATGACAGAAACTTTCTTATAGAGGGGCTTTGGATAGAAGTCCCCGTCTGAGCTGAGATTGCATCGATATCCAGTGGACTGTAGCTGGAATACACTCGGTGGCTCACCTGGGTCTAAGAGTGTGTGACTGTGTGTGATGGACTTGTAAAGGGAACAGCAAAACAGCGGCAGTAACACTATCAGTTCAGAGCAGCTGCAGGCAGACACGGAGGACGGCTGGAGCTGGCAGATGAGCCTTTATACCAGCAGGAAGAGGAGAGTCATGCGGCCGAGTTCTAATTAAGGCAGCCAGGTCCAATAGCCTTGTTTTGCCCCTGTCTCCAAAGAAAAGCTCCCTGTGCTGCTAATCACCAGCAAACACACTCATTTGGCCTCAGAGTGTAACTAATCAACTCACCAGGAGACAACTTAGTGAAGGGATGCGTTAATCAAAATCACCTGTATTGTAAAGGGAAAGCTGCAGACAAGAATTTTCAAGTTTAAAAAAAAAAAAAAATGCACAAAAATCTTCTACGTCTTCTAGATACGGAAACAGACTGAAAATCCCCCAAAATTTAGCTATTTCCAGAACTTAAAGCTACTGTGATGAATTGTCTTTCTGTGTCAAGCTTAGCTTGGATCCAATGACCAAAGTGGTTCTTCTTCCTTCTTTGCTGGTCTTTTCCTGTACTTGTACATGTGCATGAGCTGAACATTTGTCTAGGAGTGTGCAAGATGATGGTGAGTGCAACTATCTTACAGCAGTGTGCAAAGTAGACGTACAACACTGGGGTCCATTGTGCACTGATGACTAAATAACATAATGTATAATGTTTGATGACTATCAGGCTGGATGAGAGTCTGTTTTTATGGAGGGGGTGGGATATCATTGATGAGACTGGCATCACAGGGGAAGAAGCTGATAACTGGAAAACTTACGAGCTGAATGCCTACCAGTCTGCCTGCTGTAAATCACATCGTCTGGCAACAACCCGGTGGCAGGGGTAACCGTCATTAAAAACATAGAAAGAAATCTATCTTCTTCCCGATAGTTCACTGGCTTTTGTCGATCATATCGAGGCGTCAGTCAGTTTCATAAACGGCTTCTAAAACATTTTTACCTAATTAATAACAAATACAATTTTGCATCAAAAGTCTGCCCTCTGTCACTGTAAACTACAAGATAGTAAATAAATTCAAGCTCAAACAAAGGCAGCAGACATCCCATATCTCCTGAAGCTACAAGCAGACCTTCAGTAATACGGATTGTTTCTGCAGAATTACATTTTGAGCTGTTTTGCTGTTGAAGTTCACTAAATGGATACTTTACTGCTTCCAGAGTTAAGGAGGATCACGTGTCAGGCAAAGAGCTAGTTTGTCTTACCCACACATCGAGGCTCCTTTCCGCTCCAGTAAGGTGTGGTTGCATTGCGACAGGTGAGCATCTTGGGGCCTTGTAACTTGTAGCCAGTGAAGCAGCTGAAGTACGCTTCTCCGCCGGCGTGGAGGTGAGTCACTGAAACTTCTCCACCGGCTGGTTCTTTGGGGAATGAACAGCTTAGCACAAAGGCTGCAGAGGAAAGAAAAGGATGTTTCATTTAACATAAATCACAGAATAATTTAAATAAATGTTCATGTTAGATATGTGGCATCTCTGTCTTTCAAAATCAGCTCAAACTGAAATGCAGTGTTCTATAAGCAATTCTGTTTAAAAAAAGTTGCAGGACAAATGTGCTGATTCGGGACTACTAATGTACTGTCATTAAAATGTGTTAAATGTGTCGTTGTTGATCTGCTTTTAATGTGTATTCTGTTATGGCCTATATGAGACAGAATAGCACTGTTAATTAATGTGCTAATTATCAGCTCTGTAATTAGAGTGCAAAAAAAACCGAAATCACAGATGATGAAAGACTCCATTAAAAAAAAAAAACTCCTGTTGTAAATGTATATTCATCACATTTTTTTCAATAATCTTGCCCCCTCCTGAGGCCTTAGATGCTCACTGTTCAGTAAAAAAATATAACTATATGATTTTGAATACTTAATTATCCAGGATTCAATGTTTAATGCTGAACAAAAGTCCCAGCTATGGCCAAAACAAACAGCCAACAATGTAAACTGGCTGCACAACATACTCCTCTGTGTCCCGCATTGTGTATAACCCCTGCTGTGTTGTTTGATTGTTGACCATGTTGTCGCTCCTCCAAACCACCACTGACCAGCAAAACATATTTAGGCACAGAAGGGGGGAAAAAAACATTTGTATTTCTGTGATTTATGCAACAGAGTGAAGCACAATGTTTCAATTGTGTCTGCCTTCTCGTTTTCTCTCATTTGCTATCACACACACACACACATTTAGAGATGCTTTATTACCAACCTTCAACTCAGTTTATAAACACTCCAGCACCTAATTAATGACAGTTTACCAGTCCATCCAGTATGTAAATGTACGCTCAGACATGTTTGCAGTACTGCGGTAATTAATGTCACTGTGTGAAGCCAGGGAAAACACCTTGACAAATGAAAATCTTGCTGACTAATTTAGCATCATAGCACTGCTGTATTATGATAGCTGGAAGAAGAAAAGCCTCCGTTTTGGTTGTCAAATAGTCGTGATTCCAGCAGGTGAAGATCAATGTTCCCAACTTGCTTTGCATTGTTGTCCTGTCCCTTTTTTTTTTTTTAAATGAGCACTATAGGATGGTATAGTCCACATGGATAATGGAGTGAGCTAACCAAGACGGTAATGAACGCTATTAAACAACCGTCTCTTCCTGTCTAATAACCAGCACTGTTCTACCTCATTAGTGCGGGCACTTTAATGACCAGACTAAAACTTTTAAACTTCTTGAAATGTGTTAACAACAAAACAAGCAACTTAATTGGACCCACTATGGTGTGTGTTGCAGCAACAGTACGAGTGTGCAATGACAAAATTATCAAAACCTTTTAAAAGCTGCAACTTAACTCAGCCTCTGCAAATTGCAAGTTATGTTCAAGCTTAATGGTGTGTGTGTGTGTGTGTGTGTGTGTGTGTGTGTGTGTGTGTGTGTGTGTGTGTGTGTGTGTGTGTGTGTGTGTGTGTGTGTGTGTGTGTGTGTGTGTGTGTGTGTGTGTGTGTGTGTGTGTGTGTGTGTGTGTGTGTGTGTGTGTGTGTGTGTGTGTGTGTGTGTGTGTGTGTGTGTGTGTGTGTGTGTGTGTGTGTGTGTGTGTGTGTGTGTGTGTGTGTGTGTGAATAGGAGCTAATAGAAGGAGAAAACGACGAGGAAAGCGGAACACTAGACGGCCTGTCTGCATTGAAATTGGATTTGCAGTCTTAAAAGCCATTGTGATGATAAAGGGGCAAGGGCTATGTAATGCACCTTAATGTATTTATGTTAATGAGATTAAGGTTTGGTGTTTGCAGGATTATGATGTGGACTTAACTGTCACACTTTCAGATGCACAGCTGTTGGCTGAAATGTTCTTGTGTTACCTGCTTGTTTATTTCTTCCTGCTTTATAACATAATATCTGGACATTGACTGCATCTTCAATCAAAACGTTATTCAATTAATTTGGATGAATTAAAAGGGCAGACATGGCAATATGCTATTATTATTCAAAGTTTTCAAACTAGATTTGTTTCACTGTATGGCCCAACAATGGAAAAAAAAATAGTTTAAAAAAAAAATTCTATTTCAAAAGTTATTTCTTTAATTAGTGAAAACTGGGACTATTTTTTTTTTTTTTTTACTGTAGTTTTTATATTCCTCTCTCAAGACTATGAAACACTGTCAGTAGTAGCACATGGCTTACTAGCTAGCTAGCATGCTTACATACCATGTTGAATTTCCTTCCACCATGTTAGCCTTGTGATCCTAAAGGCACTCACCAAATGTTAGATTTTTTTAAAAACAAAAAAAAACAACCCTAGCAGATTCTAAACAGACCGATAAAGTACACATCAAATGGTAAAAAGACTTAAATACAGGGCCCATGATAAAACCACTACAGCGCTGTCCTCTTTACATCATTCATTCGGAGTCACAGCTGCTGCCACATTGTAAGAAAGCGAAAGCTGACACTTGATAGACAGGTCTGTCGATCCATGCATGAATACTCTTAATATTTTCATGTTCTGATGTCTTCTCATGCACAGATGCAGAGAAAGTGGAAGATAAGACCCTCTGCTGAAGGTCGTATTTGAAGTGCCTGCAGTTGGCCATGCATTTGTCAATGAAAGAAAACACTTTAGCAATGTTTCCACCGTTACCTTGCAGCTAAATTGGATATTCAAACTGGTTTTCCTATAAATCTTTGAACTCAAACTCAAGGGAAAACAACCCTAAATGCATAATGGCCTTAAGAAGCCTGTAAAACTACCTCCCATCTACGATGTTTTAATCTTCTGACTTTGTCTTTTACACAAGCCACTGCTTTCCACCGTAATGAAACAGGCCTTTTTCTTTGGCAGTAAATCAGTGAGCCACGGGGACGAGGTACACTGCCCCTGGGTCATCCATTCAATGCGTAGTTTATCACTAGCTCCAATGAACCTAGTTATTGCCATTATCATAGCAGCATTTACATCCCTATTGAGCATGCAGTGGGAGAGCCAGAGGCAAAAATGTAGAGCCAATTCCTGGAGTATTAAATTACGTGCTGCCTCCATTCCAGTAGATGTGGTGCTGGGCCATAAAGTCTGATTGTTTTGCCATTACAAATAATAGATCCACAGTGCAGACAGCCAGGAAGATTAGCTGATGGTACTGTAGGGCCACAGGAAGCAAATGGGAAGCAAATTCCTGCAGTTATTGTTTCCTTGTAGAGAGGAGGGAATTGTCACAATGATAGTACTCAGGTGAACTCTAAGTTTTAAAACACTACTACTTTTAAAACACTCTTGCTTCTATGTTTGTCTCCATGGTGACCACATACCAGCTACTCAGTTTTATGAATAGCATCGTATATGTCAATAAAATAAGAGCCTGTTTTGTGAATCAGAGGTACCAGTTAGACTAACCACGACAACTTGTTTGCTGTAATGTTAACTAGTAATCTAAACACCTGACTGAGGCGGAGCGATACACATTGTGAAAAATTCCTAGTGATGTTCTCTATAGAGTTCATGCATTGACGTCACTTTTTCATCCTGACCACACCTCCTTACTGGGATGGAGCGGCAACACAGGAGTAAAAAAGGTGCAGATCTGCTTACATTTAGGACATTTGGACTCGACAGAGATCTTAACTATTTACTAAAGACACATTGGACTGTGGACTTTTACATTTGGGCGGGATATCTGGTTTCTAGACTTTTATATGTACATGATTTCAAAGCCACGGCCTTAGCCTTCACAAAGCAGAACATGAAGACACACGATGGATGTGAAACTGAATAAACCTCATAGTCAGAGTGTAGAGAGATCCAGCTGTTTCTCCTTGTTTCAGGGATCTATTTGCTTGTTTATACTTTCACTTTCTGTAGTCGGTAAAAAGATCACTCTGTGTCAACCGCACAACAGAGGAATTCAGTTTATATGTACCACGGCTTCGCTCGATTTGAACACCTGACAAACTGTCTGCCTCCTGTTAATTTCTAATTTAATTTAATTAATTTCTAATGTGACAACCACACACATTACAGCTCTAAACTTTAACATGATTATATATATAGAACCGTTATAAGGTCAGAAACTTTCACCTAATGAAAATTACCCTGGCCAAAAAGAAGAGTAGATCAATTAATCGTTTCATTAAATCTGTGAAAACAAACTTTCAATGTAAAACCAGCCGTGTTAATCTGCCTTTGCAGGATTAATGTCCTCCCATCCTGAGTCATCATTGTTCGTTTACTGTTTGACTCATCTGCTAATTAATCAATTTAAGCTCTTAATTTTCCCTGAAACAAACAGGTAAAAATGAGAGGAGGGAGAATGAAGGGGGGGGGGGGTTCAGATTATGTTCATCACTGATTGAGTGTCTAGACTCTGTGATGTTGACTGTTTACAGTGCGTGCTTCTGCAACTGCACAGCTTCTTCCTGTGGCTTTATTACCGTATCATTATGAATCCAAAGGTTTCTATATAAAACTTAACATCAGCTGAGGATCTATTTAGACCACAGAGAACACTGTCAAGGGCTCATTACAGAAAAGCAGATTTAAAGCTGTTTACTGCTAACTTCTTATTGATGACTGACACGTTAGAGCTGTCTGCAACTCACTGGCTCCAAGTGCAATAACTCCACCCACCGTAGCTCTTACAGAATTAAGTTATTTCCAATCATAATACTCGGTTGGAAGTAATTGTTGTATTTACGCATATCTCTGCATGTATAGCTGTGCATTCTTTTTTTATTGCTTATTGAAATGATATTAAAATAATATGTGGATGGTCAGAATGACCACTTTGCCACTCTAGAATTTCCAGTCGTTTCATTGTTCATAAAAAAAAAAACTGTACTGTAGTTATGGCCATTCTGATGAAACACTGTGGAAGGTGTCTAATAAATAGACAGTTTAATAAATAGTATATCCTTCGGTGGAAAAAAAAAACCCTCCTCGAATACATTTTCAAAATGAGCTTTACGAGGGCATCACAGGTCAGAACAATGAGAAACTGACAAAAATAATATCGTCTCTCTGACATCATTTCTAGATGACGTGTGTTTGATGTGGTTTCAAAATAGATGCCTATGAAAAATAGATAAGAGCCATCAGGAGTTAAATGGCATAGTTTCAAATTCAAAAAGTTGTTTCTTTTGTGCAGCTTGTCATAACCAATTCATAATCATAAGGCATCTGAGCATGGGCTAAATGTTTTTTGTTTTTTTCATTTCACAGTATTGTTCAAGAGGAACACATTCTGTTGTGCTTCCTTCTGTTTCTTATCTGTGCAACAGCAATACACTATTTCTGCCTTTTTTGAATATAAATCGTTTCTGTTTATATTGCTTCCTGCCCCTTTCTCACCTATCTAAAATTACAGTTTTGTTTTTGTCGACAAACATGGAACCAACTTTTTTCAGTTTTGGATCCAATGATGAGTTGGGGTTTTTTTTTGCCCTCTGTCAAAAGTTGCTCGAGATTAACTTCCTGCAATCAATCACTCAAAAACACTGACATATTCAGGAGAAGTTAGTGCGCCTCACACACTCCTGCTTTTACCGCTGTTGCTTTTCTCATTTGCCGGAGTACTTCAAATTGAGAACGCTGCTCTTCAAACACTGTGGACTAGGGCACAATGGATGAGGTGAGGAAGACACAAGACACCAGATTTGGAAAAACAAAAAAAGTGCATTTCAATTTAGACCATATCAACTGTTGAACATTTGTCATTTTAAGTGTTAGATGAGTCTCTTCAGGTGGGGAGCTGGGATGAGATGAAACTCAGCAAGGTGAGGGCAGGAGATAATGGAACAGGTTGACAAAACAACATGAATGTAGTTTTGATTGTTTTAATATTTAATGACAGTATTTTGGAGAATACTACCACTTCTTGTCACATCAAGATACAAAAAGATACAGAGAGAACCCCCCAGATTAAGTCATCTCTTGGTTAGTTGTTGTTTTACTGTTCTCAGATATCAGCGGAGAGCACATAACTTGCAGGAAGAATTTACTGCCACTGTATCCAAGCCTCGTGTCCTGGCTGTGCACCAAAGCATTACCTTTTACAGAAAGATCAATAGTGTTGTCTCTGGGAAAGTGATTCACTTGTAGAAAGCCAGCCCATAGTTCTGCCATGATATGGCCTATTGATATTTATGTGGTCTGGTTAAAAACTCGATTTTAATGGTCATTTACTCAATAAAGGCTATTAAAGAGAAATAACTTTGGACTGGAGGTTGCACCTCATCAATGATACGAAGAAGTTGTGGCAAATGGTGGATTGCTGCCAGTGACACAGGTCCTCCTGCCACCTGATTTGTCAACCAGGCTTATTAGTAACAGCCAATCGATAATTCCTGTAAAACATCGCTGCCATAGGCAGTGCCATTGATTATGCTCTACTTAAGCAAAGCTGAAAATGACAAGTTAAGCCTCTTAAGAGACTTTAAGGGGTATGAAAGGATGACAATCATTCCATCAACGAGATAACAAAGAAGTTGTGGTAGAATCAATGTATAAATAAGTTCAGTTTATATGAAGTTACTTCCTGATTAGGAGAAAATGAGGTTAGGGTAGTCCAAATTTGTCAGTGCCATATTTAGAAATTAGAACCAACAATGGTCATGAATGCAAATACTTTCTTTTTTACAATACATACTGCCATTCTCTGAGCCTTCAGTTCAAAATACTAAAAGAAGCTTGTACTGCTAGACAAGCTTTAATGTAGAGATACATTAAAGCTTGTCTAGCATACCCTGTTTGGTAATCAGTATGCTTATCTGGTGAATACACTTGTACACTTATAATACTACTGTTTTGCTATTATTGAAAGACATGCTGTTTTGTAGTGATAGCATCATATTATCTTTAATGAGATATTATGGTTACATTGATATGCACTTCAAGTTTATAACTGCACAAAACTGTGTTTTGTGTCTGAAATTAATACATTACTTTGCTGTATAAATATATGTATTCTGATTGTATTTCATACTGTTACTAACAGCTGCACAATTCATTATTACTTTATAGTCTTTTAGGTTGAAGCATACCTAAAAACAAAAAAGCCACAAGCCTGCTTGACACGCAAAAACTAGAGTGCTTTTTTTTTTTTTCCTTTTTAATTTATTTATACATTTACACTCAGCATCCAAGCATTGACCAATCAGATGGAGCCCAGGCAAGTAGTCAGCTATGCTTTGATTTATTAGTTAATATTCATGGAAATTTATATTTATGTTGTTTGAAATAATTTTGTATTAAGAAAGAAAACTTTTAAGCACAGGTGAAGTTTAAAACGTGTAGAACAGCAGAAAGACAAACTGTCAATTACATATCATAATACACATTCAATATGTTTTTTATATTCAATGCTTCGTATGTCATTCAAGTTTTGAACATAAATATTGCATATTGTTCTCATTTGCAGGCTGATATGTTGGATCATTTTCTTCCTTACTGTAATCTACAACAAAATACTTGTGTCAGAAAGGAAAATGTTGTTTTTGTCATATTTTACATTGGACAAAGGAAACAAGACGCTAGTAGTGACTTGCATCACATGCAGCATTTATGTATGAATGTGTTTACCAGCAGAGTGTGTACACACAGTATAGGGTTTATTCCCTCAGGGTGCATTTATGTTTAATGTGAGTGCATCACAAGTTGCATGTGTGCAGTTTCATATATTTTATAGCTGCTGTTTTTTTTGGTCTCTGAAAATTACTGTTCATTGGACAATGGGTTTTATGTAGATGAGGATATGTGCGCATGTGTGTATTGAGAAATTGAAGCCTCTCCTGCCCCACACCCCGACTTCCAACTCTATACATATTTACAATAAACCACACTTATAATCATGTTGCCAGTGTCAGGCCCACTGCTGGTTTTATAGAGGCATCCATCAGTCTGCCATCGCAGACAGAGGCAACACTGTCACAGATATTAATTACCCTGAGCTGAGATCCATCTCTCCACAGTTCTGTCTGCTTCTCCACGCTTGCCCAATCACATTTTTCACAGCCCATTATAAAGGACAAGGTGATACTCTGCTTACCAAGGAGAGGAACACAAATTGAAATATCTTATGTGTCTCCAATATGTCTTGTCTGCTAGAAATCTGCTCTTTGAATTGTTGTTGTTGTTAGTGACACAAAATGTGTTCCATCAACTTCAAGTCCAGTATGTTGTTAGGTGGACAGTACATGTCTAATCTAGCTCCTGGTGACATTTACAACACAGACAGGAGACTCTGTCAATGCATTCTTTAAGAGAATTTATTTTTTTACTCGTTACAACACATATTATTATATCAAGGACATCTAGTGTTGCAAAACAATCTTGAGATAAAGTTATTAAGGAAAAAGTTAGACGCTCAGCAACTCACAGGCATTTTGGGTCAATTTAGAGCCCTTGGCCAAATCCGCAGTCCAGTTTTTGCTAATTGATCGTTTCATAACCAAAATGGTTTGAAATATAAGAGATGTTCTGTCACTAGCACACAGTCAGTTGTCAATCTGTATTTTTATATGCATGCTGATACCTGCAGTGTGAGTCTTGTCCTGATTCTTATCTACTCAAGTGTCTTTGTTCCATTTCAACATCACAAAAATAGAACAGCCTTAAATTTAGTTCAGTACTGTAAATGTATCATGTGCTTGAGTTTATAAGGACTGACAGAAGCAGAAAACATGGCTTTATAACCTATATAACCTCATATCCTAACAGCTCTTCTATATTAATAATGATCACCTGGATTACACTCTAAAGTATAGATTATTACCACTTTCATAATTTCATACTTTTTTTTAACTGATTATAAAAGTATTTGCGGGGTGGTTTGGTTTAGCTCAGTCAGTAGTGCAGACACATTATAAATAGAGGCAAGAAATGCACTGGTCGCTGGTTTGAATCAACACCTTCGACCAGTTGGTGCATGCCATCCCCACTCTCTCTCTCTTGCCTTCCTTTCCTATCTCTCTTAAGATGTCCAATCTAATAAAGGCAAAGGCCAAACGCATTACATCATAAGGTGTGTGGCTGGTTCATAAGCATGCCTGCACACATAGATATCTGGGTTATGAGTCTTATTCCAGAATGAATCTCTTTTAGGATAAGATGTTTGCATGTAACATAAGGAACCACCTGGTTATGTTTTTTTTTTTTTATTACTTGGGTTTAAGCAAATGTTAAGTGAATCACAAAGGAAACAGCAGCCAGCTGTTTCGTCTATAATGTGGCCAGCAACACCGAGTGTAGATTCCACATAAAGTCTGTATTAGGTGCATATTGCAACAAGGCCATCCGTCTTACCTGTCCAACAGTAACATGGCGTGGATCCCAACATAGATGTTTTTAATAATACAGAGAATGCATTCTGCTGAATAAGATTTACTAAAATGCAAAAGGGAGAAGTGAAGGACAAACGATAACCTGTGGACAGGTTAATAATTCATCTCTTTGCCACCATCTGTCCTGCTACATACATCACCCTGTAGGATCTGTACTTCACTGTCATCCTTCAGCCTGCCCACACACTGATATTAAACAGTGAAGGGCTGATTTATCTCGCAACAGCGTCAGAGTTCTGATGGTTGCTTTCATTTTCAAGCTGATGAAAGCGCTGCAGCAATGTGGTGGAATGAATGTTTTGTCCAACAGCTTCCACCATCAACTCAAATCGATGGGGCATGTAATTGGTGGCCACTTTGTGTGATTGCTAAGATAAACAGACAGTGTTGAGGACATGGGGGATCAATGTCAAGCACAAAACTAGTGCAGAGAGGGGAGGAATTTATGATCCATCATATTTATGGACAACATAGTGGAACTATCTCCGAAGAGAGATTCTGCAGTCATCGGGCACTTTTGTAGAAACAGTTTGACCACATTTAAAAGCTAATTAAGTATCGTTAAATATCTGCAATGGCAAGGGGAATTAGAACTTCAATAGAATGTGTTCATTTGGCTTTTTTCTGCAAGCGGTGAACCCCAAGACTGCTGATCTGCCAAAAAACAGCAGTTTTTTAAGTTGTGACATGAGGCAGGCCCCTTAAGTGACTTCATCTCCATTGACTACCATGTTAAAAAAAACAAAAAACTTTACAGCAGAATACCACAGGTTTACAGCCTGGATTTGGTATCTTCAGTTCAATTACCCATTTATGACATGTTTGTGTTGTCACCTCAGCTAAATCAGACACTGAACTTGGCTGTATTTGCGGGTTGGTGCCTTGTTTAATGATAGGAGCAATCTGCTTATCAAACAACTACTGTTAGCTTTAAATAGTTATATAATCTTATCTGGTTAGTGCCCTTTTGCCTGATAAATTACTTACATTGCTTATAGAATGCAAATCTCTGATAACTTGTTGCTTGAAATTATCTATACAATGTATTTCCCCACTATGGCTCTAACATATTTAATGTACTTTCAAATAAAACATATTGGTATCAAAGCTAGTTTGTTCGACTGATGGACTAATGTGCCACAATAGTTTGTAAGTATTGGTTCACCTTGGTAGTGCAGGTGGAGGAATCCAGGGTTTTGTTGCTGCTCACTACGAAATCGGATGGAGATCTGGTTGCTCCAGCTGCGTAATACGAGGCCCCTCAACAACACCGACTCATTAGCGAGGATGAAGGGTTCTCGGCCACCCGTGTCCTCCACTGTCACCTTCTCCCATTCCATCACACTCACGTTAAGCACCTGTAAAAAAAAGAGATCACGCAACAATAGAAATGCCATTTAAAGAAAGTTAATCAACAAACTTAGTTAATAATCAAAAATTAAGTTCCTTTTAAGGAACCTTTTAAAAGTTTTGTTGGTTCCAGCTTCTTGTTTGTTTCACTTTTTGTCATTTTGAAAAATCAAAGTCAGAGAACGGTCTTTGTTTTTTGACATGCAGTTTGTAAACGGAAGCTATTTGAAGAAATCGATTTGAGTTCCAGGATATATTATTATGTAGTTGCAGCCCTTATGATTAAACTGGCTGTCACAGCTGCACCTCCATGTGTCATGCATGATGATATTCAGTGAGTGTTTCACCATTTTCCAAGGCTTTTCTAGAGTGACATATGTACAAAGCATTATCAAGCTAGCAGTTGGTGCATTGTATTTTTAGTACTGTTAGAATGAGCACATTTATATCCACTCTTTGAAAGACAAACTGCCTTTTAACTCCCAATACTGAACAAATAAAGATCTTACTGCACAGACACCTGGTGACTAACTGTTGACTTATGAGGCCTCGGTTCACACCAGATGGGATCTTAATTCAGCACTGACGCTGTTATGTTTCGATTTAAAGCCAAGTTTAGTCTAATGATGTTTCTGTGGGGGAAAAAATGGGTCACCTGCTGTGATATTTTCTCAGCTGTGTACCAAAGCAGTTGCAGAGGGATATGTTTAGTTTAGTCGCTTCTTCGTTAACCTGCTCCCGTATTGTAGACATGTTTTTTGAGTAATTGTAGAATTTGTCGGGGTCATTCCACTCTTGGTTTTATGCCTGATTGACTTATCCTCTGTCAGACTTCTCCTTGTGCCTGTGAGCCCTTCTGACAGCAGCGCTTTATGTCTTCAACAGGTTTGAACAGCATCTGCAGCTAAATCTGGAGAGGGAACCTCTGGAGGATTGCATGTAGTTAAACTGTCAGGATAATGGAGCACTGACACAGTTTGGAGCAACATCTGATTAATTCCCTGAAGAGCTATAAAAGAGGTATGTCAATCCAACAGCAGGTCATTATTAGTATTCTCTACAATAAAAATAAGAGATTTCTACTTCACATGTGTTTGCATGGCAGACTTAACTTAAGCTTATACAACTTTAAGTTTACTTAAAAAGTCCAGATCATTTGAAAGTGTTTACTTAGGAAGTTAGTTTGGAAGGTGTTATATTGTTATTGTTTTATTGAACTCAGTGCAACAATGCAGACTTTAAATTGTGCATTTGGCAGTAATTGGCCTATCATGAAATGGCTTTCATTGGTTGTCATCAGCAGCATATGAGTGCGGTAGTCGGGCCACACTCTGCCTTAATGTTGACTGAGAAGGCTGTCATATTTTGATGGATCAGTATGTATATAGATAAAGGTTTGCGAAAGGTACTATGATAATTATGTTGGGAGAAAACCAAAGGAGGAACTCAGACTATGATGAACGATGAGAGAGAAAGACAAAATCACTACGTTGTAAGGCTGGACCGGTGGATCAAACAAACATGGACTTTCACCCAGAAAACTATAGTTTGTGTACAGTTTGTGACCAATATTCAAAGTTCAGTTATTCCAATCTTTCATTCGTAATGTTGTGTGTGATCAACCAGACTGATATCTTTCTCTGAATCTATACCCAAGTCGTTTTTGTGTCTTAACCTTAACTTAACTGAACAGTGACACATCCTCATTGTTTTCTTCAGTTGACAAACTGCGATGAATTTCCACCCATTGCTTTGGACGTGCTGACAAAATTAGATGATGATGTTTCTTGTATCCATGTGGTAGCTGCTGTTGGCACCATCTGAAGCATTCGGAAGCATGGTAATGATTACAACTCAAAACAACCAGACACAGTGAATAATTCTGAGTTTTTAAATAAATTGGCGTTGGAATTACTGTAAAACGCCATTATAATCGAGATATATAATAGACATCATTTGTATCTGAAAATATCTTTAGTGAATTTGCCTTTGCTTATCTGAAACTAAAAATACCTTTGTCTGCCTTGAAAGGTAAGTGCAACATCAGACCAATTCAGCCACGTCTTTGTTGAGCTCTCGGTGAGATTCGTAACATGTTCTGAAAGCTAATGCTGTCATAGGTAGTGGGCTAGGGCCTCAGGTATGCCATGATGCAGAAAAATAGTTGCCCTCCAAAGGCTGTTGTCCCTGAGGTAATATGTGTGCTGGAGTGTTAGTGCAGCAGACTGGAAAAGCTGAGACAGTGGGTAGGATGAGCACATTGCACAACAGTGACAGGAAAATGAATTTGGTCAGGCTGACTAACTGTCACTCAGTCGAAGGGGAGCTGACAATGAGCACAGAGAGGCTAATGGACACTCTGAGACGAAGCATAGAGGTGACTTCCTCCTGAATGATCCTTGAGGCCAGCCACTTTGATTGATTTGATTTTTATCGCGGACAGAATTAAACACAACACTACTCTAGAAGGTTTTCAGACAAACTGTGAGCACAGAGAGCAAACAGCAGATCCAAATTGTCAAACAAAAGACACTCCTTTTGATTTGTGAGTATTTTATAATACCCTCGCTTTAGGTTTTCAACATATAATCTTTGCATTTTTATCATTTTAGCTTAGGTGGCACTCTTGTTGCGGGAGCTTAAACAGCAGTGCCACAGTGAGTAATAAAGGATTTTCACATTATTTTAGAATCCCTGTTTCTCTGTTTCTCAAGGGCAACAGCAATGACATAGCCTTAGGCACAGTTTTTTTTTTTTTACTCATCTGCCTTTTTTTTGTCTCTGAGTTAATATGGAGGGATTGGATATTTTTCAAATCCGGTTTCTTCAGCTACTTGTTCATCTTATAGCTTCCCAATTCACACAGAAGGGCAGCAGAGTATACATTCACGCTAACATATTAACGTAACGAATAATACTGAAACGCAGAAATTATGCAATTGCAATTTTAGTTAGGCATGGACTCCATTTCTGATACATTCAGATGGCCTTGGTGACTCAAGGTTCAGGCAACCTTGGTGACTCAGGTTGTACTTACTCAGGATTTAGATGAAATGGAAAAAAAAAACCAGAGGCTACAAATTGCTTCATCTTTCACTTTCATTTTCAAATTATCGTCCTGTGATGTGTTTCAGTTGCCTCCTATACTATTATGTAGAGCTGCTGATTCACTGAGAGATGACTGATATTCCACCGTCGTTCATGCATATTTCAGACAAATGCCTCTCAAAACATCAGGCTACAAATCAATTGTGTTTCCTAGTAAAAGCCTCAATGGAACTTATAAAAAGCCTCTTATCTTTGCACATTTCACCCTTTCAATCCTTGGCAGTGGCTCCAAAGATGACTGTTTTGTTAAACAGAATAAAAGACCTGGCAAGAAATAAAAAATGTGCACTGCATTGAAAGTTATACCATCACATCCATTTGACAAGGCTTTTTAAGAGGGATTCTTTCGTCAACATCAAAATATTTACTCTCTAATATGAACCAAAGGCTAAACCATTGCAAGTCAAAAGTTGATGAAACTTTTTCGGTTTTCATTAGTTGCAAGCTATTAATCACTTATATACATACGCTCTACATAAAGATTGAACAACCATATGTTATTGTGCACATTCTAGCCATTTCTCAGCAGTTTCTATTGAGAGTATCTCGTACCACTAGCAATGATGTCCATTACTGATGATATAAGATGTCATATTCTACCTCTATGCGGGTGACACACCGTTTTGTTTTATCTGTGAACCATGTATTCCAGTGACAATCTTTTTGCCCGCATGTGCATTCACTTGTACATAAATGCACTTGACCTACTCCTTTTATCCCTTGAGTGCACTTTATAACTTTAAGAATAAAAGGTGGAATATCATTTAATTGTTTTGTAAAGATATTATCAATTGATGAATTGATGCTTGCATTATGGCTTTCCTGTAGTGTTATTTTATATTCCTATCTAAACTTGCAAATTCCTTTTTTTTTAAATATTTTATTCTTATCTTGATTATTATCATTATGTATTCCTACTACTATTCATCTGAAAGAACTTAACAGGAAAAAAAAGACAAAATCAATCAATCTTGTATAGCATCAATTCATAACACGTTATCTCAAGACACTTTACAAAAAGCAGGTAAAAGACCTTCCTCTTTGTTATTTAATATTACAAAAGAGCAGGTAAAAGACCTTCCTCTTTGTTATTTAATATTACAAAAGAGCAGGTAAAAGACCTTCCTCTTTGTTATTTAATATTACAAAAGAGCAGGTAAAAGACCTTACTCATTTCGAAAGAAATCAGAAAGATTATTACGTTCCAGTAAAACTCTTCCACTAACATCAAGGTTTTATAAAAGTAATTTATTTATTTGGTAAACATCACAATGCCATTTTATTGTTTGTTTTTTTTAACACCAATAATTCTGTAAAGGATTAATATGTTTTAATGTATGGTATTATGACCATATATTGTATGGTGGGCACACTGACATTGCAGCAACTTAAAATGTTATTATAGTGAGGTCAAACAGATGGCGGGTCCATGACCACTCGGTTTACATACACCGGGGAGGCTCATGAAGGACAGGTGAGCAGATAGCGGACAGTGAACACTTGGACTGATAGATAGCTTGGCCCCAGAGGGCCCTATCATCTGTCATCCACCCAGGGACCTGTCAGAGCAGCCAGCAACAGCTGTCCTGCCTCAATTATGAATCATTGGCCATGTCAGGAGACATCACACTACCTTATCTTCTCCAGTGCTGCAGCCATATGCCCACAGGGAATACTCACTGTCTGCCTCTCTCTCTCTCTCTCTCTCTCTCTCTCTCTCTCTCTCACTCACACACATTAATGTACCAGTGTGTGTGTGTGTACATGTATACCCACATGCATGTACCTCTGGGCTGTCCTCAAAGCAGACACATTGTAACTGGGAGTTGGAATCTTTGCCTCAGCACACATATTCGTGGTACTCGGGATGTGGCTGAATGAGCACATTTCTGCACCAACCACAACATTATCAGAAGATGCCATCTAAACATTCTGCTTCTCCATTCACAGAAATGTTTTTTGCAAAGAAAAAATGTTTGCTCAGTATTTTCCATGATCAGTTTAATCGTTAGGGTTACTTTATTTGATGAAATGTAAAAAATGCAAGTTTTCCCTTTTGGTTATATGCTCTTTGACATTAAGTGCCCACCCCACCCAACAAAAAAAAAAAAAACCAAGCCCAGTTGAAATGAGAGAACTCCAGGAGTGAGGGTCATCTCTCTCCTCTAGCCAGCCTTTTTAATCAACCCCTATAATGAACAGACCATCCTCCAAGGCCGTAGTGCAATCAACAGACCTAGAACTGCTCACAGAATACAAAAGATTGGGGAAAAACCTTTTAAATGAAGGTTTCCAAGGGTAACAATATTTTCAGGATTGAATGCCTTGATCTTGTTGTGTTTACTCTGACCTTTGCAGAACAGAGAGCTTGAAGTGTGATGCAGTGTTAAACAATGAGGGCGAACAGTAAGCAAAGGTTAAGATCCATATTATCACTACCGAACAGAAAGCATCTTTGCATGGCAAATATTGAGTCATTGCAGGTATCTTCCAGTTAAAGTCCAACATTAGAGGAACTCAATATCGTCATTAAACATCCCCTACTCCCTATTCACTATATAGTGAGTTTAATGCAGTGGACTATATGGTGCACTCACTCAGCAAAATTAAAAAAACATTTCGGACACTACTCGCTCACTCACCGGCCGCTGACAGTGACGTCATAGTCAACTGAAACGCGCAGCTTAACAACGGCCGAGGATCAATAACAACTGTAGATTACAGCATGAATTTCCGTGATAACTCATATTATACTGAGCGTATTTTCACGAAACATTTACAAATAATAAATACTTGTAAAATATAGAATTTTACATAATGAGACATATTTTCGGACCAAAACTAAATGATTTATGCTCACAGACTCTGGTTTCTCGTCTGTCATCATCATTAGGATAAACTAACATCACTAAAATTGACGATCTTTTAATCTTTATTAAAACCGATCATAGATTTCAGTAAAACGCTCTGAATATGAACTTTAATGAGTTTCTGTGTTCATGCCGGTCGCTCCTCTCGTCCGTTTGAGAGCAGCCGAGTCAAACGCCACTCTCTGCTCGTAAAAATCTTTTGAACCGCAATGCATGATGGTATATATTGCTCGCATAGTGACCATCGCTCATGCACTACTTTTCAAAATGCATTGTGGGATACATTGAGTGGACTATATAGGGTATGACTATGCTCACTCAGAATTCGGACAGCACTACAAAATGGCGTGTCCACTATATAGTGCACTATAAAGTGGATAGGGAGTGATTTTGGACACAGCCATGGAGTTACTACTGTACTGTATCTCCAACACTGTCTTTTATAAATGTGCAATTCTGGTGGGAAATAATTTATATCTCTGAAAAAAACTATCTGTCAAACAAATTAGACTTTTAACACAAGGCATGTGATCTCTATTCACTCTTTTATTAATTTATCCATAAGCACGCAGAATGACTTAGCTGCCCACAGAGGCTGGCTCTCACTGATAATTTACTTTTAGAAACATCTGGTGGTGCCTTGCAATGAACATTTACACTGACTCACAGGAGCCATAGCTGATGCAGAAATGAGCAGTATGTAATCAAAATGATCCCACTATACATGGAAATTAAATAACCCTGCTGCTGGGGGCAATAAATCACCAGCCATTGGACTCACCAGCTGCAGTGTCATCATTACTATGATAAAACCTGCTGGCTTGTACATGCAGTAGAGTTAGTGGACCCACCTCACAGCCCCGTATCCGAGGCTCACATTCCAATAATCTTGGTACACCACATCCAGTTGGTGTTTTTGTGTATCTCCTGATAAATAAATTCAAAAATGAATTCTTCCAATGTTCATTATTGTAAGGAAAATGTTATCTTAATTAAACATTCACCTCTATATAAAACAGCCAAGGCCATTTCCTCTTTGCCCTGCTGTCTAAAACAATGGATCCTAACCAATCAGCAAATACTGACTGTTAATGAGGATTTGCCTCTGCCAGGGGCTGACTACAGTTCTAACTTGAACATTGTCACTTATGTCAGATTAAAGATGGTCTATTTTATGCTCCTTTGAATACCAATACCTCCTTTGCAACTGTCTTCTCTAAAATAATGTTTTTATATGACTCTATGCCAAAACCAATAGTGGCTGAAGGCATTATGTTTTTTGGGTGTTTTGTCAGTTTATGTGAACTTCCATTGGTCCAATTTTGATTAAAAAAAACAATAACAAAATTCAGGAATCCTAGGAGAAAACAACTTCCAACTGGCACTACCTAGAGCAGTGGTTCCCAAAGTGGGGGTCGGGACCCCCTGCGGGGTCGCATGACACTGAGAGGGGGGTCGCGAGATTCCTTCCAAAAACATTTTAAAAAAGTAAAATATATCTAGTGTTTCTGTTTGGGCTGTTGTGTTATTCTATGCTCTTCTAATGCCAGTATTTGGATAGTGATAGTAGCCTGATAGTGTGCCTGACTGTGCGCAACATTAAACGTTTTAACCACCTCCAGGGACAATAGGGGTCCCCAGTTGCTAGCACCATTATTTTGGGGGGTCGCGGGCTGAAAAGTTTGGGAACCGCTGACCTATAGGACAAACTGATGGAAATGTAGGCATTAAAATGAAAAGGTCCCTGTGAACTCTTTCAACACATATTTGACCATAACTATAGAATCAAAAAACTGTGGCAAGAAATGTGTAACAGAATAAGTGGAAAAACACGATTCCCTTCCCATTACCTCCAAAATAGCTGAGAAACCAATGGAAGGAATGTGTTCACATTTGGCACAAACATCCACTGGGACTCAAAGATGAACTTGCTAGATATTGTTGATCAAAAATGTCTGTGACCCCACGTCCATTCCATTGGAAATGATATAACGATATGATATATGATATAAAAATTAGATTTTCTCTTCTGTAAAGAAAAATAGTACAATTAAGTTAATAAGAGGACAATATTCCTATACATTGTCACTTGAGCATGTGTTCATTCTGCTGACGTGAAAGGGGGTTTATCAAAAATCTCATACTTTGCAAAGAAACAGAGGGGGCAGAGGAAGGAACTCTGGTATTTAAATGGTGGGCTGTTAAATATACTGTTCAATGAAGGCCTAGTTATGCCTTTCTTTTTTTGTTTGACTATTGTTTCATGGTCGTGGTCATTCTGTTGGAGACACACAGAGGGATTTAATCTTCAACTGTAGAAGTATTAGTCTAACAGACTATTAAACCCTAAGAGTTTGAAGAAAAGGCATCTTGGGATCCCTTCTTTACAATAAATCACTCTCACTTCCTGGTGGTGCTTTTTAGGGGGTTGGCATCTATGTTTCTTAGCTGCAGTGTGCATTTTGCATAAATTTAAATCTGTGCATTGTTGATTAGGCTTCACATTTTCAAGAACGCGTCTCCCTTTCTCTACTATCCTCATCATTGACACTGAAAGAGTTGGAGAAAACATAGCATTGTGTCAGACAGAGTCTTATCCCTTTATGACAGCTAGCTGGGTGGAAGAGCAATTAGTGTCACCTGAAAGCATTTCTCTGGGGAAGGCTGGGCCACATGAAAACTCATCTCAGCAAAGCCCTGACGCCCTAAAAAGCTCATCAAGATCACACTGGCCTTCTTTATGTCCTGCCTCATTCCCTCAAGGCACAACATGATGAAGGTTTCCCTCTACCTCATCTAAAGTTGATTAAAAGCAGAAAGCCTGTCTTGGCCTCCATTACTCTGACGGGCTCCATTTTTTCAGGGACATCTTTGCTCTACAGTCTGTCATTTCTGATGCCAGGAAATGGCCCAAACTTGTTTATTACCTTGTTGCAACAAGACTTTTAGCATGTCAGAAGTGAGGGGAGGGTATTACAGCTGTCTTGGGTTTAAAGAGAAATTGTTTTGCTACAAACGTGTCAAGAAAAAGTGGAAATCTCCCATTACTTTTTTGTGGCCTTTTGTGCGATGAGAGCACTCAAGGTTACCGAACAGCAATGAAACAAATTAAATTCCCTCCCTCGTCACAAAAAAACAGTTGGCCAGGGCCAATGCCATGTGCATTGTGCTTCTTTCTTAAGAAACACTGGAATTAAAATAGTGCAAAGGATCAATACAGCAATTGAGCCAGCACTGAGAGGAGGCTGTGTGTCAAGTTTTGGTGCTGCTTATTAACATGACTATTGATTGGAGTCAGAGGAGCGTGGTCACAGGGGCAGCATCAAATACCAATTGTTAACCCCCTGAGTCAGGGTTAGCTATAAACAAATGCTTTGAAACATCTTAATCCTTAAAGGGGCATTTCAGTACTTTATCCTCACCTAAGGTGGAACTCATTAACACATTTTGCCTTGAGCTCATTAGATGTTTGGTTCATAAGTTTAATTCAGCTTCGTCTGACATTGTTTGATTCAATATTTGCTCATCTAGGATGAAGTTGTTGGAAGCTCTAATTTTGTCCTTTGAGAATCGAGGCCTTTGTTCGATATTTATGAGCTTTAATTAACCAAAAAAAACAGAGGAGTTTTTGTGTTCTTCTCCACTTTATGGACAATTCATTTAAAAGTTCCCATAATGGCTTTGCTTTAACTTTGAAGGACTACTTCTAATTAAAATCTTTGTTCCTTTTTAATGCAAAATCCTTTTTTATAAATTTGACTGTCATTTGTTTTAACCAAAGATAATTAAGTGGGGGAAAAAACAAAGGGAGAAAAATAATAAATAAATAAATAAAATTATATTTATTAAAAAACATGTTAGAAGCAGGTTGGACTTAAGTTGTATTTATTCATTGCTCCATTGTCGGTTCACTGAAAAAGGGGAAACTGATTGAGACAGAGGAGAGGAGTCTGAGAAATAGAAAAATTGATATATGAGAGCAAGCTGGAAAGGAGAGAAAAAAAGGATAAAAGAATTGGGTGAAGAGAAAAAATTACACATATAGTATTGACCTGAGGTTCCTGCCTCCCCATCTCCTTGAATGATTCTACTTTAAACCTGTCAGAAAATGGAAACACTCCTCCAATCAGCCTGTGTGGCATTGGGAGAAATTGGCCAAGTCTGGGGCCACTGTAACCCCTCTGAAATGTATCAACCTTTCTCAGTCCTTCCCCACACAATACACTCTCTTTTAGCAAGAGTGCAGGGATGTGGCCATTGTGAAACAGAGCCGGTATGACCTGTGCTGAGCCTCAGATGGTAACTACTAGAGAAGCAGGCAGGTAGATGAGCCAGCAGAAGAGACGGAGAAATCAGAGCAGGACAGATGGTCTGGAAAGAGCTGATAGTTAGCTAACCCACTGGATTTATTTGATCAAATAAAAGCAGCTCCGAAATGGATTTTAAGCACTATAATGCCACAGCCCAGTTCTGGAAAACCTCCATCTGTCCCCTAAAATCTTGATGCCAAAGTGACTGCAGATGAGACTTATACAACGGGAAGAAACAAGATGTGCTTAAGATGTTACCAATTCAAACTACAAATAATTTGTTGCTTTTCTATTGACAAATCAGCCAGATATATTGCAGTTAACATCCAGCAGAGTTCCCTCATGAATGATGATTTAATTTTGGTCTGAATTTATTCGGAAAATACTTGATAGAATATGTTGTCGGTACGAGTATGTCAACATTAAACAGAAGAGGTTGCAAAACAATCTTTTTATAGGAGAGACCTTATACCAGAAATGGTCTCTCTCATTCTCTCTCTCTGTCTCAGATGATTGGAAACCCTTCTTGCAAAAGGAAAACGAAGAGGTGCAGAAGGGGTAGAGCAAAGGGAAATTGTAAACTATTGAAATGGAGATGGCACAATTCTTTTGGACAGATAAAAAGAGTAAACCAGAGGTTAAAGGAAAACTACCTCGAGGCATAACTGAGATATTGCTTTTAAGAGAATGGGAAAGACATGAGGTTGCAGTGATCGTGGCCTTTCACTCTTCACTAGAACATTTAAAGAGGACAATACTTGAATCCTATTGGCTAATTCTGCCAAACTGAAGTCTACCGGTGTAGGTGTTACTGAGACATAGAGCGCATTAGAATAAGATCAGAATAAATGGCTGAAAAATCAGTGTCAAGAAAAGCCACAGCAAGGAAAGTGTTTTGAAGTTAGTCTGGGATATGACTTCAAATTGTTACCGCATCAGACATTTCTATAAAATTCAGTCTATCAATCCTTAAAATAAGACCAAATAGCTCTGTGTGAAAGATCAAAGTGAGCTTGAGCTTTAACCTTCAAATTCTATTTTGTTCATCCTTGGGTCCAAGTAAACATCTGCTACAAAAAAGATATATTCTTTTTGTTTGCCTAAGATTTTGCATTAACAAAAAAAAAATGGACAGGCACATAGACAACCCAGAACCATGGACAGAAACAACTGATATTGATTTCCACAAATTTCATCAATTTAATGTAGGATTTGAATCTGTAAAACTGATCATCTTTATTATTTTTTACTAATAATCACACACTGCACCCCAAACCTGCCAAAGTGGATTTTAAGATAACATTTTTGTTTTACACAAAATTTCAAGGACATGAAAAACGAGTTCAATGAACCCTAAAAAAGAGGCTTCCATAAAACAGCAAAAGTCTTTGGCTTTGGCATTAGTCATTATTAAAATGAATGTAATAGGCTGGAATATCAGACAGAAAAATATTTATTTTGCACAACGATTTATAACTGATTATTTCTAATCTATCAGTTTAAACCTCCTGCACATATATTACACATTTTAGTATTCATACAGTGTACACGGCAAGGGCAGAACATTTTTAAAATAGCATTTCCACAAATATTACACCAATACTTTACCTTCTAGACTGAAAGTTATGTTCCATCAGCCTCCACGTATTAGTGCAATTATTGTGCGGATAAATTGTAATGTGTCCAGAATCACCAGATGGGGCGATGCATTATATGCTGTTAGCTGTGGCAGAGGGGTTGAACAGTCAGGCTGAGGGCAGTAAATCCTCCTGATACATTTTTCATCCTCCCCTCCCTGCAAGCTGCCAGACAGGCTGAAAGGAGTATTGACTAAATACAGAAAAGGTCTGATCCTGCTTATTTATTCCTCACCAATCTCTGAGATATTTTTGAATGCTGGTGGAAAAACCAAAAGGGGTCTCTGAGTGCTGGAAATGACATACACTGTGCCTTTAAAGTTGATGTTATACTGAACCATAGGAGCATTACAACAACATAAATATTTATTATGCTGTCACCAAATCTGTCCTTCAGCGTTTTTCTTTCTTGTAATTTCCTTCCTTTGCCCTTGCAAACTGCTGGTCTGTCTGCTATAATGATTACACCCGTCCATAACGGAGGCTGCCTGCCAAAACAAGAACATGCACTTCAACCATAATGTCCCTCCTACGGCTCCCTTTGCTCTAATGTGTGGATTAAAAGCATTTTCCCCATGTTAATGCTCGGCACAGGAAATGGTCTCAAAACCAAGCGGGTCAAAGAAAATACTGAGATATATATTTTCGTGTTTCTAACATACACATAAAACACCAGACAAAAGTCTATGGTCAGGAATACACAAAATGTCCACAATCCCATCAGGGAAATGGCAGTGGAATGTCTCTTCTCCATCCAGAGATCATTGAGTTTATATCGACTTGGGTATTCCCAATTCTAAAAATCAGAAAATGTTCCCTTCTGTCACAATAGACCTTTTGGATAAGTTTACTACCAGCAGTTCCATGTTACTACTAAAGTCCGTGCATGGAGTGGGCTGGCAAGTACTGCACTGTATATCACAAAAATCCTGCACTGGACCGTTGTTGCCTTGTTGCCTAAAAAAGTAATCAAAGGAGACGGACCAAAACATTTAAGTGTGTGATGATGTAAAAATGAGGTTATACAGTTCATGATGCTTGCAGCAAAGAGAAGTGCAGCATCATTGACCACCATTGGCTCTGAGTCTCTTGTTATTTAAGCTGCTTTGATACAACTTTCAGATTTGAATTCATGTTTACCTACATGTGTTGGATAGGTCCTTTCAAGCAGGTTTTTCCAAAATGACAGGAGCGAAATGTGTGTCCTTCACTTACTGCTTGCTCCAAGGATTATAAACAGGTAAAGGAAAACAGTCACGACGTGAACTAAAAATGTCCCAATTTCAAAAAAAAAAAAGTACCCACTGCTTCTCTACAAGTCTACTGTCTTATTGCATTAATTCCTCTGAAAACCATGGAACCTAAGACGTGCAGTTGACTTTGTTCTTTCTTGTCTTTGCAAGTAACAGACCATGCGCTTCCTATGCTCTTCAGCCATGCAGGTGTCTGTACAGTTTGCCATGAGTTTTATTATCATTTGTGATACAAACGGAGGGGAACTGTGGTCTAATCTGTTCATATGGTGTTGCTGAAGCACATGGCTGCCTCCTGATTCTTGATCAGGCATGGTATATGTTGAGGACAGCTGTTGCTCAGTGGTAGAGTCGGCCGTCTCTCAACCCGAGGGTCGGAGGATTTGATCCCCAGCTCCTGCAGCCATATGTCGACGTGATGGACACTGTCCATAGCAGCCTCTGCCATCAGTATGTGAATGTGGAGTGAATGGGTAAATGTGACCTTTGGGGTCAAAAGTGTGTTGGGTAGTCAGAAGACTCGAAAAGCCATTTACCATATATGTGAGGTTTATATGTCTCTCTGTTTTCCCTTTATAGCCTTGCAGTTTTCACTTCTTTCCAAAGAATGTTCTGGAAGCTAAACGCTGATTGTGGTGAAATGCATGTGTGTTGGTGTGTGCAGGTAAGAGTGCATGTTGCTTATAAGTAGTTTAAGATTTACTTAAGTTGCCCAGAGGAAGCTCTTGGAGGGAAAAAAAGAACACACTCTCAAACGTATACTCTGTCAAGACTTATCTTAGCCCTCCAGAGGCAGCAAGACAAAGCTCACACATTTTTAAGACTCGGTTGGTAAATGAGGCGTTTGAGGAATTGCAAATGCCAGGGACACACAAACCCTGACAGTTAATTTTTATAACCTTTTGTGAAAAGACTTACCAAGCAAACATTCAACCTGAGACAGACCTCTCACTTGAGCCCCCACCCACCCACACCCTCAGCAATTCGTGGCCTGTCTATCTTCACGGGCCCACACAACACCAGCAAATACCGTAACAGCTTAGTTTGAGAACCAGACAAATCTGCAAGCTCATGTTTTATTTGTTCAAGGAGAAAAACCTGTCCCCCCCCCCCCAACTACATCTATTCAAATACCTGCTGTGAATCAACGATTACCTTCATAAGGTGGCTTCCCTGTTTGTATACATTTTTACTTTTGCGCTGGTGTTTCCAGCTCAGCATTACATGCAGAAATTTTAGCTGGCAGCGGGGTTCCTTTAACAGCATTTTACTGCTTCTTCGTCCATCTCAAATATCTAAGTTTGACTTAACCTAGAAGCAGCGTGGTGTAGGCTACCATGTACTGTACGTTATGCGGCAACATCAACCACATTTTTTGACAAATTTGACACAGAATAACAAATATTGCTTTTAACACCGTTTTTCTCTCAAGGAACAAGAAACAACATAAAAGCTATAATTGATAAGGAAAATGACTTTACTATTAGAGTTTAGCAAAGCTCAATTCTACATCACGTTTCATCAATCTAAGTGGTTGTCTGTCTCTTACTGCATCTAGATGCACTTTGGTTAATGCTAGTACTTTCCTCTGAGATTCCAGACTAACTTCCTTTTGTGAATTTGTCTGCTTAAAGCAGTAAAAGCTTAAAAAAATAAAAAATAAAAGTTGTCAATTCTATTAGTATTATTATTTTATTTTTATTATTATTATTCAGTGACCAAATTCACTGAATTGGAACTCTATCGCTTTACGGTATCTTTGAGCTGATTGTTCTGGTTTTACCAGCCGTTACTTACCTTTCATGATTACCAGATGCATGCTTCACTAATAAACCTGTTCTATTCTACACTTGCTGTAGTGGTCAAGAACATACTGGACTTACGTTTGTATGAATGGCAGCATAAATTGCTTTATGCATTCTAATGTTTCTTACATTATATAATTTAAGGTAATATATTTTGGGGTTGAATGCAAAGTCATTTTCAGCTGTCCTTAAGTGCACCAATTAATTCATGTTGGTCTGAAGATCTGGTTTTTGTACAGTTTTTTTTGTTGAAACTGGAATGCAGTGTTTACAAAGTGTGAAGGGACAATATCATAGTGAACCTTTAGCACTGACCTGAACTTCAATGCCATATCCCAGGTAGACAGTAACCAAGTAGTTACACTCCACTCCAGAGTCAAGCTGCTGCAGGATTTCGATGTTACCCTCAGGGTCAGTAAAATTCAGACTGCATGGCTCTGTGGGAGACAGCAAAAAGACAAGTGATTCCCTTTTTCCCGGGCCACTGATCTCTCTGACAGCCCACCTGTGTCTCCATGGCCCCCCCTAACCCTCTAACTATCTCTGCAGATTTCCTCTCAGATACGCAGCTCATCTGGGGCCTTTACTCCACTGTGGCCAGCAGAAAGGACAGCAGGACACATCAGGGAAAATCTGATTGTTTTTGACACATGAGCAACTCTGTTAACCCTGGTGGAGAGATGAATGGTGGTGTGCAGCATGCGAAATGAACAGCAGTTATGTTGATGACTCGATGCTTTATCTTCCTGTCCTTTGGGGTAGATGTAGTATTCTGAACTTTTAATTTATCTGGGGAAAACATTTTTAGATACCATTTTATTTACTACATCTTTGAATGTGAAGAAAGCATACATCCTACCTGTTGTTTGCATGGTGGTGATGGTGGTAGTTGTAATAACGGTTGTTGACACCCTGGTGGAAACTTTATCTTCCGATACTGAAATCTGTTCCAGGTGTGGATGATCAGAGCTGGTTTTGTCTGGATTTTTTCCATCGCCTGAACCTCTATTAAGTAGAGTCACTTGGGTGGTAAGAGAGTCCATCGTTGGCTGAATCTGTTCTTGTTCCTTTGTCTTTTCCCTTGAGGACTCCTTTTGAGAAAGAGACATTGGTGGCCCTGGCGTCGTGGGAGAATATGTGGTCAATGGGGAGGTGGCAGCCACAGTGGCAGTAGTGGCAATGTCTGAGAAGGCCGGGGCTTCCTCATGGGGCACCAGTTGAGTCACAGGGTCTCCAGCAGACTCTGAGCCGGGCATGGTTGAATATGCTGCCACAGAGCCATCTTTTCTAAAAAATTGCTGGTCGCTCTGAAAGTCCCTTATGAGTAGGTGCTCATGCAGCAGCAGGCCCTTTAGGACAGGCTGGTGGTTGGGGACGTTCATCGGCGAGGCAGTGGTGACAACGTGGATCTCGCTCTCTGTGTCCATTGTTGGCGAGTCCCTGTCAGGGTCAAGTGTCCTCCTACTGATGCCATTACTTTCCTTTGGACCTAAGAGGAAAAGAAAATAAGGTTGTGTTAAACAGAATATTACAGACCAGTAAGCTACTTACAGCACTGTAGAGCAGTTCATCTTTTTGACAGTTTCATTATAGAATCATCAAGACTGCCAGCCTTTAATCTACGGAAATTATGCCTAATGAGGTGAGAGGCTGTCCCCTTGTATAATTCTTCCACACATTTTATGTTGCTATTTAAATCATTATGCATATGTATGTGTGCATGAGTGTGATTGTGTTTGTGTGTGAGGCTTTGGGTTTGGGGGACAGGATGGTGGCTTAATCCGTTATACTATCCATAATAAAAGCTTCATAACAGTAATGCGGTCTAATGGGTTGACATACAGTATGTAAGTCACTACAAGCGAGCCACAGTATGCATGGAATCATAGAATAGTGTCCTTTGGAACCGTTTATTTTATACTTCATCTTCTGTGTTTAAATCAGAGCTTTTCTTCCGTACTTGACATGCTGTACATTTCACTGACCCAACATCAAGGACGTTCTCTTTCAGTCCCTGTGGCCGATTAATACTGACAGCAGTGAGAAGCAGCTTGCCGAAAGCCGTTTTTTTACAAAAGACAAATTCCACAATCACACCCTGCAGGCAGTGAAAACTCCGAGCGGAGCAACACTGAGCAGAAATAGTCGAGTTACTTGTGGGATTGAAAGGTGTAAAAACATATTTATTTAAGGCATTGTTATGTAGGCTTGTATTGTCCCTTTCTTTTCTTTTTTTCCAACATCACGTACGACGCACCAATCAATCACAGAGCACATGCATTGTTAAAAAAATCTGCAGAAAAAGCAATCAACCAGCAAATAGTCAGAAATGAATAAACAAACCAGTGTCTAAAATGCAAAACGAAAGTTCAGCTTGAAAGTTTAAAATACACTTGTATAATAACTCAAATTAAGTCGAAATAGAGTGTTTGCACTGTTAGGAAGGTTCTTAATTGTTCAAGAAAAATAACCCTATACATATTTTATGACAAATAATCTATCCTTTTTGTCTAAACTCATATTAATCACTACAGGCTGACTCCATACAAATTAATTTGGTACATTATTGCAAGTCACAGAGACTTTCCTTCCTGAGTTTAGACATGAAACCTTTACATGATTCTTTATAGAGTTAAATCTTAAACAGAACAAATTGTCTACAGTGACACTTTAATTTTGGCAATGACACTGCCGATCCGTTTAAAAGACAGACTGAGCTTGAGTTTTAATAAAACAGCCCTTTAATACAGTCTGGGTTTTGGAAACACAGACAAATGCATCCATTTGATATTGGTTTAACCAAAAACCTTTAGAAAATAATAAAGCCATCCCACAGTTGGAAGGTGCACAAAACAAACCTGATTATTAAAATAGAGGCTGAGAGGATTCAAGCTGCACCTGGCACCTGTTTTATGTGCCTTATTCATTTTGTTAAGTACACACAATAAAAGAAGGAGCCATCTACCCTTAAGTTATGACTGTTTCAGGCTAATAGTTTTAGCTGCAGACAACTCTTCATCCACTGTAAAGAACATGATGAATAGGTTTTAAGGAACAACATAACCCTAAATGAAACTCATTTCCATGTCAGCCATTAAAACATTGGTGCATCTTTAATCAGCTCAAGAAGGACAGACCAGAAAATCCATTCATGAAGCTCAAGTGTATTTTGTAACCAAATGATAGCACTGTGAGTACAAAAGTGCCATACATAGCCCCATTAGCACCTTCATTCTCTTCACATCAGTTGTTTGGGGAACTGTAATGAATAAATGGTTCCCACCTCTGCACTCAGTGTAAACATTAGCAAAGATGAACATCTTTGTGTGTCCTCAGTGGCTTTGATGGGACAGTTTTCCTGCGATGATCAAGTGTTCTCCAGCTGGCTGATAGTTAGACATAACTCAGCTGACAACAAAGACTTTTACCTCATTTATGAACCGTTATGATGAAGGACTTCTGAATTTCCAGTACTGACTTTCTCTTTTTAAAGTTTGTGGTGGCAAGATTCTTAGATGCTTAAAAATATGTAGAAATAAAGTGTACATGTTTGGGTTCTCTTGGGCGTAAAATAAAAATGTAAGTCATCAATGGCAACACCATCCTCTAAACTCTGAGTGCAATTAGCCGACTAGAAATACCAAAACAGACTGGGAACTTGGGAAGTCATCAATACTTTTTCAATCTTTTTCTATTTCCATCTGTTATTGTTTCACATTCTTTCCAACATTTCATGCATCTTTACTTCAAACAGTTGTGTAGATATTAATTTGCAGGAATAGAAAAAAAACAACTCTAAAACACTAAATGTTTACCTGAAGCTCTAGCTATTAAGAAGATAAAGCAATCTTTATCCAAAGCCAAAATAAATGCTGGAAACACAGGCAGCTTGTATGATCCTCTTATGTGTCTTCTTAACACCCGTCTACATCAAACAATACCTTCTGCTTTGACACCTTAATTAGCGTGCATTCTGGGTGACAGTTTGTCTTAATGAGGCAGAAAAACTGCCAGCACACTGTTCATGCTTATAGATGTGAGGATGATGTTGAAACTAGGCAGAAAAGTGAGTGAGATATCCTCATGGTTTGGATTATTTTTTCCGTATTGCGTTCCATGGGGATGGAGCAAGTTGAAACAGATTTGGGATTCAGTCTAAACGGGTCTGTTAACGTCAGGGAAAAGAAATAATGTTTGTTCCATGTTTAATGTGTAAAGTAGCATCTCATTGGTTGAGCTGTTTAATGACATATACTTTGAAATGGCTTTCAAGTCAGGATTCTTTGATTCTATGACTATTTGTGACTTCAATTTCAGAATCAGACTTCCAGAAAGACACTTGCATTGTCAGAACTTGTTTTTTTTTTTATATGCACAGCAATTCCCCAAAGTTTTAGAGCACAAAACTACCGAGTTGCACAGAGAGTTATAGCTTATGCCAATATTTTTTACATTTATCCCCAGGTACAGCTCTTTATAGCTACAGTGATTTAAAATACACAGCTTTAAGCATCTTACAACTTCTACACGACAAATATGGAAACACAATAAGATTCCCGTACTGTAATATGAAAAAACCTTGAATACACCTTACACACCTTTTCGTAGTTTATAGTAAAACAAGCTTTAAATAAGAGCAGCTTTCGTTTGCTTCTGGTCAGCACTTCACCTTTTCAAAACATTTTTGTATACCTTTTTTTTCAGTTGGTCATTTGTCAGGTTTATGCAGCTTGTAATAGAATTGCTGAATGTCTACATTTAGATCAGTGTTGTTTTTCACCTGGCCTGAAGAAGTCCTTTATAAAGTGGCTAATTGGGAGCTGAACAGTGTGCGGACCTTTCTCTTTTTTCTGTATTTTACAGTTGCCGAAAACATGCTCCAAGATACTCTGTTTCTTTTCTTGTCTCAGGATGTGCAAATAGTTGGGGTTAGACTGCTGATATATTTAGGAACTAATTCTAAGAAAACAAAGAAGAGCATGGCTGTTATTCTAATGCTTATATCTGTTTACTCTCTATGTGATCACAGAGATGATCAGTTATTAACATCTCCACTTTATAAGATATAAAGTTTGCATACTCTACATTTTGATTTATTTTGTGTGTGTTGATTAAAGGGCCAGTTTCTCCCTAAGAAAATGCTTAAATCTACCCGCAGGAATGTTGTTCATGTTCACTCTGTCTTCATTGATTCTGCAAGGTTTCCCATAACAGGAGACATACATTGGGTATTAAAACAAGCTGTCTGAATAAAGATGAAAATCGACTGTGCCGTGGGAGAGCTCTGTTTTGCTCGTAAAACTGAGAGAGTAGTACGCCAATGTAACTTTTTGCTGATGCAGAGTTAGTTCTCCCACCATCCAGCACACTAATAAAAGTTTGATCAGGGCTATTCAAGAGGAAGAGTAAACAAATTTGTTACAAAGCATCTCCCCGGCTGGCAGAATTGACACATGGTTTTACATTTTTACTGGCAGACACGACAACACAGCATTTATCTTTCTCGGCGACGGAGGCAATTCAAAGACCTTTTGATGTAGTGAGATGGAGGAGGAACATTTCCTTGTAGCCTTATTCTGTCACAGCGAGAGGAGCTAAATCTGAGCTTTAAAGGCAAACTAAGCATATTTGACATGTCTCTCAACCACAGAGAGTAAAGAGTATAAAGTGAGGTCTTCATAAATGATTGAGATTTCTCTCTATATTTGCAATTATAAGGTGGGGACAGCCTAAACACAGCACATGCTGTATGGGAACACTGGGTAATTTATATTTTTTCCCCAAATCTTGGATTTTCAGCTTAAAACTGCCAGTGTTGTGTTAGTCCCCTTTTCCGCCTCTATCGATGTTGGTCAGTTTTCTAGTCCCTAACCATACTTCAGTCAGAATATCGAGTGACTGTGGAGAATAAGAGTGGAGAACTGGGTTAAAGCAGAGTTTCTCATACACGGATCAATACAGGATCAATGAGTACAGGTTGGAGACCTCTCTGTGGTGATTACAGAGTAGCAAACTCTGCTACTGCACCGCTCTCATTCCTCAAACCCTAATTGGGTGTTTCAAGGAGCAGAGCTGAAATCTGGATTAAATGTCATTTTTGGAGTGTTGGTGTAATATAGATCAGTGGATACAACCAGGACAGAAGCAATTACACTGTTTATTTTTGATGCAAGGCGCATTCAATAGTTTCACATGTGTGCATAGATGGCAAATTCCCTTTATTAATAACATACAATCATTTCTGTATATGATGTGAAATGGCTCATATCTCAAGTATTTATTTTCCACTTCTACTTTGGTAGCATCTGATAAATGTAACTGAGCTGGTAAAATGTATGGTAAACATGAAATCATTTGTAACTACTTTATTTTAAATGTTATTTCAAGATCACTTGAAGGCTCACAGCCAAATCAGGTAAGGCATCCCTTATCTGATTAGCCAATCGCATCGCCCCTATACCAGATTTAAATATGTCAACATAGATATTATTTATTGTCCCTGAGATGAAATTTTCCCAAGGCAATAGTGCAAAAGAAAAACATAATGAATTAAGTGCGGAAGGCCAAATGGTTCAAAAGTAAAAATAAAAACGTGACACGAGTAATCGGATGGTAAGCGACCTCTGAAACTGCATTTGTGTTGGAACGTCTTGCACAAGTTTTTGCAATTTGTGCTTAAAAAATTAGGTAATACTTATTAACAAAAAAATATATTATACATTTTAACTTTAAAACAATTTGAGACGAATGCAAACAGACAATTTAAATGACATTAAATAAACGATTGGAAAACAACAGATACAAGACAACCACATATACAAGCAAATGATTGAAGAGGTCTGCCCTGATGAAGGCCTGTATGGCGAAACATGCTGGCATGAGCAAATAAAGGCTTTTTATGAACTATCCCTCAGACCACTTCAATAACTTCTAAGTTGGATCCCCACACTGAACACACATTTTCCACCCCCATGCATTTTCTTCTTGACTGAATATACAAGCACATGTTGTTGTCTGTCATGTTATTTATTGATGAATAAAACGTATATTTTCAGAGAAGTACTAGCTCAAATACCTCCAGCCTGTCAGGTTTGTGCGATGTTTTTCATGGTACATTTTTATCTTGAACATGTACCCTTGGAACATATACAAACTCAGTTGCCAAACACTCATACTGTAGGCTGTCATTCAAAACACATATCTCCTCAACTCCTCTACAAAACATATATTTCTATGTGTTTATCAAAGATGGAACCAGTTATTTGTTCAACACAAGCTGTAATGATAATTATTCAGTCCGCTATCCAACCTTGTTTCTGCCAGAGTGTCTCTCACATCGAGCCACAGACAGGCTTCTGTTCTCACCTGTTTCCATCTATATTTCAAAAATCACACGTCACTGCCATCCAATTTAAATTTATTGTGCTTGAAGGACTCCAATCAGGTATAGATGTTCTGTAATACGCTGGCATAACCAGTCTTCAGTCAGAACTAAGTGGACATGATGTGCTCTGTCAGGCTCACAGAAAAGGGTGTCATGCGGTCGTATTTAACCCTTCACACCCCAGCGAGATGCATGAAAATCATATAAAATGCATCAGAAGAAGTTGATGGCTGGTAAGATTTTTCATTGTCCTTTGCAAAATGCAGGCCCAGCAGATAATTTATCAAATCTATTTAAAGGAAGAATATGCGATTTTTCACACTTAAATGTAGCAGAAATCAAGTATATCCTCTGGAAATAACTCTGTGAGTCATGACTGTCTACAATGAGTGTGACACCCAAATCCCAGTGTCTGTGATGCTTTCCGAGCCGTAGCTACACTTTGTTTACATCGTCGGGACGGCTGGCCGGCTCATCACTTTGCGTATAAAAGTTGTTTAATTGAAGGACTAGAGAAAAGAAGAATAACATACTGTACTCACTGCTTATTTGAATGTCACGTAAGCGTTTTTAGATCATGGTAATTTCGTGTAAATTTACATGCAGTGTGAAGATACGAGCAAACTAAAGATCGCTAGCATTAGCACGCTAACACAACAATGCAGTGCCAGTTGTTTTGGTTTCATGCTGGTGCTCAAGGGCGACATCTACTGGATCAAACAGTCGCATATTCGTCCTTTAAAGGTCACATATTGTGCAAAACACACTTTACCATGTTTTAGAACATATGTGTCCCTAGTTGGTCTACAAACATTCAAATGATGATGATTTTAGTCAGATTTAGATTCAGTTTGGATCTTCTAACTGACAGTATGGAATTGATTTGATAAATGAACGCTACAAAAATATCAAGTAGTATGTGATGAATTTTGCATGATTTAACAAAGGTTTTCCTGAGAATTTCAGAACAGTAGAGAAATAATACCCCTTATACCTTTTGATTATAAATGTTCAAAATTCAGGAAATGGTATCATTCTTCTCATTTTTTTTTCTGAGAAGGACCCCCCTTGACCCCGCTCTATACTCTAAATTAGCCCTCCCTAACTTGCATGACGCCCCTGTACTGTGCTTCAAGTGATGAAAACGTTTGCGGCAGCTGACATAGCAGACTTAAAGGAGCTACAGTGAAATTTCACACAATCAGTTAAACATAAACCACTCTTAACAGCTGAAAGTAGATCCCATGCTGCACACTCCAAAGGTTATGCATGTACGTGCACTACAACACACCACTGACGCTTAATTAGAGCTAATTCATAAATTAGAGGTACTAATTACCATGACAGAATGAGATCACTGCTATCTTATTCTGAGCACAAATACATTGAAATACCATTTGTTGTCCGTGGAGGAATTAAGTTAAGTTAAATGCTTCCTCTGTGTGCACATTTTGGAGAGCACATTTAGAATATGAGCGTGTCTCAGAAGGCCACAGAACATGAATATTGCCCTTATATGCCCAAACACATTAAGCCTTGTAATGTCATGACAATACAGCAACAATACTTCAATGATGTTTTAAATAAAGAAGTAAAATATTAAGCCACCATTAAGCTACATGTTCTGCAGAAAAATCTGACTTGTCAGTACAAACCTGGTTGCTTCTCTAAAACTATTTTGCATGACCTAAGGTCAGGCACATCGAGTTAGGGTAAAAATAAATAGAACATTCTCAGTTTTCTTCTGGCAAGGCATTTTAAATATGGGACAGGGCCAAAAGTCAGAATAAGAAATATTTAAAAAGCTGTAGTCATGTATTCTTCTCAGTGATATTTAGACATTAAGATGATGTTATAACGCAGGTTCAAGATTTTAATAAACACATGTGCAATAAGGACTTTTAATTCTAATACAACAAGAGCTTTGAACTTTGTTCATTATTCTTTAATTATACTTCCCTTATTTTTCATGTTGCTGTCTTTTACAATACAGTCGTTAACTTATTCAGAATTGTATGCACACTACCAGCACTTTTATTGTCTTTTTATTGCCTTATTGTGCTTGTTATTGGGTTTCATGTTCTTTTGTTTTTATGCTGCCTTGCTGCAAAAGTATATTTTCCTCCTGTGGGACAAAAAAAAGATCTGAACAGAACATTACTGGGCTGTTCGTTTGTGCCTCTCTTCAAGATCAAATAATTCCAGAAGGAAGATGTGTTTTTTGTAATAGACTTCTAAAAATAGAAAGCATGTTTGCAGTCCTATGGCTACTCATCAGATTGTGATGAAGGGTGTTCAGCCTGCCTTACTGTATGTCACATTTAGAGTGAGTTTAGATGTCCACGTTCTCATGCTTCTCCCCTGATAATCCATCCATGACAGTGTTTCAGTCTGCACTGCCTCAGATGAAAGAATGAGCAATCACAGGGGAATCCTCCTCAAGACGGCAACAGACGGCCCCCTCTCTTCACTTGCATATCAATGGAGTCATCAGTGAGCACTCAGTGCATGGAGAGAGCGCTAATAAGATGGGACAAGCTACACTTGAGGCGGACTGCTGATTGGCATCAATCTCCTTATATCCAGGGGCTTTATTTCCTTATTATAACAGAGAGCCACTAGACAAGCAAATCAATAAGCAGCTTCCGCCGGGCTCGGATACAAGGCCCCTCAGATCACTCTCCACGACTCCTCCAAGGATCCTTGGTGGAGGTTTGAACACATGAGTACATCTTATCACCTGAGGTGAACATTTCCTCCCTGTGACATTTGCTGCAAAAGCCCGCAGTATACGTGCAGATTCTTCACTTGTTTGCATGAAGGGATAAGGAAAGACTATTGGAAATAATGAGGTGAAACTGATAAATGATTCCATTAGTTTACTTAATGAATTGATAATTCAATTTGGTTTGTGGGCGTGACAAGTGCAAGAAAGTGGAAATGATTCAAAAACAACAAAGGTAGCAGGAAGAGAATTCAATTAAGTGAGCACCGGCTGGAAGAATGAGCCTTTTTCGGAAAAACAAACAAAAAATAAAAGGTCATGTTTTTTTCTTTTATATAGCTATTTACAATTCAACACAAGAATATATAATCCATGACTGTGCAGGCATTCCAAATGCAGAACATCAAAGTCTCTTTTTTATTTTCTGAGTCGTGACCAGAGCAGCATATTAAAAGGCAGACACACTCCTCTCCGCCATCTGCCCTTTGACTTCATTGAGCGGAACCATAACTTTTCCCTTTCATTTATTACGGCCTGTCTGTGTTCCAGTTCATCGCGCATTGTCCTTCAGACTGGCTTTAAACAAACTGTGTCTTAATGGTGTTAGGAAGCTCATAAGACCTGACCTTTTAAGTCGGAGAAGAATAAGAAAACAGCGAGCTGGCATCGCCATTTGCATGAAATCTTTTGCAAAGCGCTAAAGCTGCAGGGGGTGAATCTTAAGAAAAATATAAACTCCATGGTGAAAGGTTAGGTTTTTTTTCCTCTGAACTATTCAAAATGATTTGAATAGTTTTCTTCTTCTTCTGCTATAAACTTTGTTTTATCTTCTCTTCTACCAGAGAATAATGCATGAATGAGTGCATGCCTTGTTCTACAAATCCCTGGTATTCAAATTAAATAACTTCCTGTTATCATGGCAGACTCGGTCTTACATACAGTATAGAAGCCAAATCCTCATTGTGTGTCAATTTACCAACGTGCTGCATCCTAGAAAATACGGGAAGGAATGTCCCTTTTCACTCTCCATTTCCCCCCATTAGAGTCATTTATCTTTTCATTTTCTTCTCATTTACTCCATGGTGGAGTAAATTAAGAGTAAAGCCGTGGGTGACACAAGATGTTCTACTTTCAAATCTGCTGTGGATGGCTTTATTGTGAGATTAGTGGGATGTGTTTTATAAGCATTTGTACAGTAGTAGTGGTACTGAATAAAAAAAAAAAAACACACACAATTTAGCCCACTTTTTTCAATTCCCTTCATTATTACCAGGACCCAGGTGTATACTGTTATATATCACATCAGTATATAAAGAAAGAGATTTGTAATTTACTTCTAAACACAATTATGCGGTTGCAGGCTGTACATCAGGCTCTCGTCCTGACAGCACAGACATTAGTGGTGCATTTAAAAGCTACTTGATGGATGTCACACACTCCACCTTTCTTCAAATGATTTCTCAGTCCCATAACAATTCCATCAGCTCGAGGGAAATGCAACTAAACGACCACAGTGACAATTTTATACCTTATCTGTGTACTTGTCATAGATTGACATGCCTGTGTGCACCATTACACTTGTCAATACTGTGTATCTCAAAGGGAGGCTAACGCTAAATCAGTCACAGGCCATGAGCAGAAACAAGAATGTCTTATTTCAGCCTCAGTAATTCCCCCCCTTTTCTTTTCCCAGACAGCAAAGTCCATCTGAAACTATGAAAATTGAATTGCCAACAAGATATATCGAGGACTGTTCCCTCGTTATTTTCTTTCCGTGGTTTGCATTTAGCAACAGAGTGCCCTTGTGTTCATGTTAATAAAGCTTATTTGACAGGAACTCTGGACTCTTAATGGTTTGAGAACGTGTTGCATTATAAGTAAAGGTGATTAACATCGTTCTTATAGTGCTATAGTTTGTATTGCAGTATAACAAAATAAAAATAGAGATAAGATAAAGAAAAGCAATTAGACGACATGTTGAGGTTTTTCTAAAGCTCCTGTGGGAAACTTTCAGTTTGCATTTATTTTGGTGTCCCCTGTGGACAAAGAGGTAACGTTTTTCTCTTTGCTGATTATGTCATGTGCGTATTTGCCACAGAGCAGGTGGAGCAGGACAGGAAGTAAGACACTTAACCAACATTAACAGGACGGTTTGGAACAATGACCTTTTGTATGTTTGTTGTTGTTTTTTTACCGGTTTTATACCACATAGAAGTGTATGTTCTCGCGCTGTTGTGTGATTCTGTAATTACTGCGGGAGCTCCTTGGTCATGTGCGACTCCAGCTGATGTGCTGAAAACGCAGCCTGCGGGTGTTGATGGACGAGGGCGTACAGAGTCTTACCGAAGCGGAGCTGACAACGCATCTGTGAAGCTTGGGGTCACTGTCTGTATTGAAGTAAAAGTGGAAAACTACTTTCTCTGAAATGTACTCACAGTATGAATGTATAAAGATAGAAGGGTTTTTTTTACCCTTATCTTTCTATGCAAAACCAGCTTTTGCCATGTTTAGGAGACTATTCAACTTAAATCATGCTAATGTAAAAAGACGTTAGCATTTTCAGCTGTGCTCCAATATGAACGTCAGAAAGAGAGCGATTGTCCTGCTGCTCTGATTTCGGAGCAGCCGGGCTCGCTCGACGTTCTCCCTGTTGTTGCTTCTCCACATTCAAGTTTCCCTCTCCTGTCCCGTTGATGCATCTTATGCATGCTTTTCATTGTGTTAGGCTTGTTGTGCATGATATGCACTGTTAAATATGCAGAGAAAGCACATTTTCAAGGGTTAATGCCCCACTACTTAAAATTGAAATCAGTCTGGCGCACTACTTAGGTAAAATAAAATAGTTGATAATTCCCCCAAAATGCTTTGAAGACAACTTAACGAGTCGGATATTTGTGATTTGACTCACACCTGACCAACTGTTCCCCTTGTTTACCACTTTATAGAGAGAAGTAAGGTACCACATCTTTCACCTGTGTTGTCTTTCACACCTACACATACTCCTTATAGTTTAAGATACAACCCATAATAAGAGAGCAAGCTTTGAAAGTTCTGAAGTTGAATGGTATTTAATGATGTTCAGTACAGATTTGTTACTTTTCTCTTCAAATTCATGTTGATGTGATATCTTAAATTGAACTATTACTCTAGTCGATTGCTGCTTTTCTTGTTAGCTTGGTAGGTAACCATTGCATGATTAATATATTGCATCAACAAATTCAACAATATCTTCTTCAGACAGAAGTAGTTTTTCTGTGTGAGTTTTTCCTTCACTTTTTCTCCTCTAAAACATTGACTTGAATTGTCCATGGATAAAGGGGGAAAGGTGCGTTTACTATAATAGCTCTTAAAAGGAGAGATGAACAGATCCTATTCAGACTTTCTTCTTTACCTTCACACATTTGGTTAGAAGGGAGGCGGATGAAAATACTTTTCAGGAAAGAAAATGACTTTGGCACATTCATCATCTGCCAGAATCAAGGCAAAGTGAAAAGTAAGAAAATGTTGTGCACTCTGCGGAAGCACAGAAGCAAAATGAAGTCTAATTGCTCAAAGGGAGTGGGAAAAAGAAGAGATGGAGCATAGACAATGTGTTTGAAATTGTTTGTACGTTTTTGACACTTGGTTGAATCTTCTTTTAAGAAAGACAGCAGAGCAGCTAAATAGAAAGCCCCACCATTAGGTTTCTATTCTTCAAGGGTGATGTTATTTTCTTTCCTTGAAACATGACAGACACATACTGGAAAATTGCATCAAGGAGAGTAATGTTATTCACCTAAGCCAAGAGAGAGGGTAGAGCTTATGGGTCTTGCTTTCAGCCAGCATATTCGCTTATTTTTTAGTCAATACTTTTAGAGGGCTTTGGCTTGTTTTCGATGGTTTAAAGTCATATATTACACCAAGTACCAGTTGGATCCCAATAGAAAACACAGATCTGTTATCTGTTCCATTAAAGGAAGAATGTGTGTGTATGATCCGGTGTATGTCGTCCTTGAGCACCAGCATGAAACCAAAACAAACTGCTGTTTGGCCGCACCTCCGCTATACTTAAGCCTCCACTCTCCTCAGGCGACAAACCTCCAACACTCAGCCCCTCGCGTTTGCAGGAAGGAGTGAAGCGCAAGCGGCAGACAAACTAATTAGCAGGCTAATGTTAGCGTTTGCTTAGCTCGTAGATTTGCATTGCATGTACATTTACATGGAATGATCGTGATCTAAAAATGCTGACGTGACATTTAAAATAAGCAGAGAGTATGTTATTCTTCTTTTCTCTCGTTCTTGACCTTTACGCAAGCGGAGGAGCCAACCGTCCCATTCATGTAAACCTGACGTAAACACGGCTCCGAAAACAACACAGCCAGCGAGACTCACGCTTACTCATTGTAGACAGTCATGACTCAGATATTTACAAAATAAAAACTTGATTTCTGCTATATTTGTGTAAAATGTTAAACATTCTTCCTTTAAAGACTTGAATAAAAGAGACTTAAAGAAGTACAGACATCTTTGAACTTTTACACTCTATATCTATTTTTCACCTTTTTGCTAACTACTGTAGGAATGAATTATAGAATTCAGAGTGTAGTAAAGCTGGTTGTAGAAGTATTTGTCATCGATAGCTTTTTAACAATGAAAAACCTTTTTAAAATCAAATCAATAAAGCACAGCTCCTGTCGTCTTCAAACTGCTTCAAATCTCTGCAATTTCACTTCAACATTTTCAAAGCAATCCTGAAACAAATAATAGAATATAAAAGACAAACAATAATAAACTAAAACCTGGAGGGAGTGATGAGCGAGAGAGAGAGAGAGACAGGGTGAAAGATGTCTTGGAGCAGCAGCATTTTAATATGCTGGCTGCATGTAATGTTGAAATTAGTTTTATGCTTTCTGGCAGGGGAATGCCAGAGAGCAGAGCCAGGTGAGGGCCTGTGAGTACACAAGTCTGGAAACATAAATGCTGTAAAGCAAAACACAAGCTGCCTGTTGGGAGGTGAGGGGAAACAATATTAACTCTGACAGTGATGGATGGTGCTGTTTCCTGTAGAGGGCTGATAGATTGAGGGGCCTTTAGTGCTGAGGTCCTCTCTAGTAAAGATGCATCCCACGTGTATGAAAAAAAAAAACAGGTAAAAATGACATTTTTAAAGGAAAAAGTGTCCTTTTCAAATTTAAATTGTTTTTGCCTAACAACAGGTGTTTTACATGTTTTTGCGTCCTTTTGAAAAAAAGCTTTCATGGTAGACTGTAAAGGAAATGTAGGAGCCAAAATGTTTACTTAACCCATGTAGTTAATTGCGGGTTTTTTTTGTCAGTTCTCTTTTCTTTTTTTTTTAGGTTACCAAATAATCAGTAATAAATACGTTGGTGTTGCTCCACACATTTTTGTTCCTCATACAGAATTTGAATGGGACTTGGTTAAAGAGGTTGGGTGGAGCTGTAATATTATATCTGGACCTAAATGTTTTTCTTGAATTATTTGTCTGTATTTAAATTGTTTTTTTATAAAGCATGTAAATGGGTTTGGGGATCATTTTACATTTTTCATTGAGTGTAGTCACTAAGGACATATACATGAAACACTAGCACTTGCACTTGCCATAAAGAATCATTTCTATCAATGACTTATCTCACACATTTATGAGCCACCGCTGTTTATCCTTGTGACATCATCAGCCTCATTGCAAATAAGAAATCAGTGTGCACTGCACGCCAGGTGCTATAAATAGCAAATGTCTTGTTAAAAATAAAGTTGAAGCTTAAAATCTGCAATCGTACTTGCTATAACAACATTGATTCTTTGCTTTAGAAACTATATCAAGACTGTTGTCTGCAGCTGTCGTCTGTACGTGTGGCTAAAGGTTGACCGCTGCTCGGCAATCAATAATGTCACTGCAAGCATCTGAAGTCCAAACAAATGAAGTCCACATCAGTCGACCGGCCTCTCAGATGTAGGGGGATCAACAGCCCTGCACTCCAAAAATAACAGATCAAATTGTCTTCTGCTGCTTCTCTCTGGAGCTAGGATTGATGTTTCTCTCCAGCACAACAACAATTCAATACATCAGGCAACCACTTGTGTTATTTTTAAGTTTGGAGCCATCCCCTTCAAATTATCTACAAATATAACTTGACTGTGTTTTCAAAGCATGAGAAAGAGATAGTGTCCTGGAGGATAAAGTAAAACATGAAATTTGTCATTGATAATAAAAACAGATAAGAAGAGTCTGCTAAGCTGTGGGGCAAAGGCAGACTCAGACAGTGAGGTCATAATGTAAGACTCATACAACATTTGAGTTTTAAATGATCTAGTTTTACACACATTTCTAAGGTAACAAGATAATCTTTTTTTTTTTTTCAGGTTTGAAACCCATACTGCCACTGTGCTGTGGCTTAGTTATTCTGTATACTATGTAGCAGAGCTGCTTGGTATGTCATCCCTAACACGCAAAACAGCAACCTCCTTCCTGGGCTGAAAAAAGTGCAGTTGATCGAGTGGCCACTTGAGGCTAGCTCCGAGAATGACACGTCCCCAAAAGGGCTGCATATTAAACCGCTTAACTTTGAAGAATAATTAAACATGTTAACTACCTGGTGCAAAAATCAGTTTCAGTCTCTAGCGCTAAATTCTGTGTTCATGACAACTGTATCAGGGGGACTTTATGTTCAACTCGCAGTTTAAAATGATATCAAGGCTTAAAGTTGTTTGCAATTGTTGGGCGTTGCCACTCTGAGCTGCTTGCTCTTAGCTTGATGACACCTCAGTTAGCCTGTTTCTCTTGTCATGTTATGGTCGGACTAATCATATACCTTGGTTTGCTATGCTAACAGTTTGTACAAGAACGCCAAACTTTATCTTTCCCAGGCTGGAAAGTAGCTCATTTCCAAGCTTATAAATTGGCCACCAATAGTTTAGTCTGATAACTTCACATTCACCAAACCCTTGTTTCTCACCAGTTCTCCAGTTCTGCCTTCTTGTCCAAAGACAGTCACGTCTGACTAAACAGAAAACAACACGGCAAGACAACAATTTCCAAACCCTATGCTTTCAAAGGGCAGTCAACCAACCTATGGATGACATCACCATGGCTACATCTTTCAAATATTGTGAAGTGCATTCACAGAGTTACTATAATTTGGGCAGTTTTCATTTAAACCCATATGCCTTGGATAAAAATGTGCTATTGTATAAATCCCCTTGATAACTACACTACAGAATTTGCTAACAACTTGTTGAATTAAATCAGCCATCCACTTCACAGTAGGAAGGCGTTTTACCTCAGAGTAGCTCTTCCCACAGCTGTGTTAAATATCTGCAAGTAACAGTCTCTATTAGCTTATTGCTTTAATAAACGGCAAGTGATAGAGCAGTCTACAAGGGTATGATTGAGTGAGCGCAAGCATTCTGTTTTTCTGCATTATTAAAACTTCTCACAGGAAAGAGGGCCTTGCTTCATGGTGCAGGAGCAGGTTATTATAAAGTCATGTAAATTATAACACCAAGTATCTGGAGAACATCAGCAGAACTGATCAAGCTAAGGCTGATAAGAACAAAATCTAAATGATGTAGTCTCTTGGCCAGCAGCTGTTATTCTTTGGACATAAACTTAACACTGCTGTTTCCAGGCTTGCAATCCAAAAAAAAACACGCGCATCACTGCACTAAAGTTGCAAAGTTGTTTTCCATTGGCTTCTGTGTAATGAAAAGAACCATCACAGTTTGTAAAGTTTATTTTATTTATTTTTTTTCTAGTGCTTTATAGCTTTACCAAAATTGGATTTCAAGCCTGGCTACCCTAAGAGGATCTACAAACACATGTGGTGCAAAGAGCAAACCTGTGTAGAAGAGCACTGGGTGGGAAAAAAAAAAAAAAAAAAAAGTGAAAATTAAAGTGGTTTAGCCTGAATGGATTTAAGGGGCTGCAAAATAAATTTTAGTGCCCTGTCATTCATCTCATATGGCTGTTAATATACATTTTTAATGGTTTGTCTGCTGCAGCACAGCAGTCATCCTTCAGGAGGTGTTTCACTCTCACCAGGCTGTTGTGTGGGTGGCATTCAATTGTTGCATCATTAATCTAGTTGTATTAATTATAGATCCCTGCGAGCAACAGTAGTGTAGCTGATGAATGACTCAACAATAAAAAAAAAAAACAACAGTGTACCAAGAGGAATATCTGCAGTGAAAATTCAGTTTTGCCTCTCGTAATTTTTTCAACAGTGTCTCAAACCTCCCTTTCAACATCACAATTAGAAGTTTACACTGTACAACAGGCATTACAAGTAGGGCTGGGAATCTTTGGGTGTCTCATGATTCGATTTGATTTTGATTCTTGGGGTCATGATTCGATTCAGAAACTATTTTCAATTCAAAACGATTCTGGATCTATGGATTCAAAGTCTATTTTTGAATTAGTACATACTTCAGGATCTACTGCAGTCATCTGAGAGACAGACTGAATTTCTTGCTGCTCCATTTAGCATTCTACTGAGTCAAAGAGCTAGCCTTAGCACTTAGCAGGGAGTGATTGATAAGCCAATTTTTTTTCTTTTGATTTTTAGAAGTTATGAATCGATTTAAAATCTCAGAAGATAAGAATCTCAATTTTTACGTAAAATGTTAATTACAAGCATGCAGACTTGACAACTTATCATGTCTCTCCAATGATGTCAGGCTTCCTGTTCCATAATCTGCAGCTATCTAACCGGTTTGGATTTACATTGTAGAAGATTCTTTGTATTACATTGTTTAAAGGAGAATGCCATTGTGCATCATATGCATAAATACTTTTCAGTGAATTACTTGTATGTGGTGCAAGTTGGACATTGCCCTGCAGGGCCAGCAGACTCAATCTGAAACACATAAAAAAGCTACTCTCTGAAAGATACTGCATCATTTCAACAGAATTACTGATGAACAAATCACCAGTGAGTCAGGACAAGGAAACACTTGACATCATGTTTTTAAACTTTAAGTGACCAAATATAGCATACAGCTCGTACCACCTGTGTTGCTTGTAAAACTGAAGCTTGACAAAACTCAGCATCATTTCTGGTGAGCCATGACAGACATCTACCATCACCAAAATATGACAAAATGCTCTTTTACTTTGATTGTAGATTAAATGCAAAATTTGGCTTTTTCCATTCTTGTCTTCTGACCAATCAAGGGGCTTTGTACTCCTGCCAATTTCACCCTTTGAGACACGTTTTTACACTGATGGTGGAGATTGTCATTTGAGGTGCCAACCTGCTCATCAGGATCCAAACCTATTCATTCACACATTCACATAATACTGGCAAGGACACACTTGACATCTGGACTACAGGAGCTGTGGTGGACAGTGGACAATCCACTTTCCCTTTGTGCCAGATGAGTGAAATAATAAATTATTAAATTACATTTTACTGATAAGCTTTTAGGAGTATTTTTTTAAAGTAAACCTTTTGCACACTAACTGGACTGCCTAAGAATTCTGAACTGGTTAATCCAAATTTTGTGAGTACCGTAGTCTCACTGCTGTTTGCTATAAAACAGATAGGCCTATCGCTATACTTAAATTGAGTGTTGTGTGTTTTTATGTAAATCTGCTGTATATTTTCCATGTGAAGCCCAATGATTCATACTGTCTGATGTGGCCTGAACTGAAAGAACTCTTGATAATTAGCATTAATTGGTAGGTGAGCAATGACACATGTTTGCAAGCCTCCTCTAACAGCAAGTGGAATCTCATTTTCTCGTTGTCGTTTCTCTTCTGTGCTCCACTTTGAACCCTGTTTACAATCTAGTGCTCCTCTTCAAGGTCTATAAAGACAGCAGGTGGTCAAAGCGCCCACGCCAGCACTAACGCTTGTGCCATCGTGTATGTAAGACACATACATCAAAGTCTGCACACTCATCTGCAGCTGTTTGTTTACTGTGTAGCTATGCTGGTTAGATGGGAGATGAGCAGCTTGTGATCTTTAGCGTGCTGGAAAGTCTGCAGAATAAACAAACACATGGGTTCTACTCTCAACTACTGCACCGTGATCATGCATGTTGTGTAGTCTTTTTCTGCAAAATAAAAAAGGGAAGCTTGTCAAGGCGAATAACAAGGAGGCTGATTTGACTGAAAAACATAGGGTTTTTTGGCATGTAGAGAAAAAGCAAAGTGCTTCAATTTGACCTGTACTTTCCTATAGCATACATATTTGATGATGAAAACAATGTGAAATATGTGACTAAACAAAACAGACAGAGGTCCAAAACTTAACTGCAAAGAAGTATGTGTGTTTCTACCTAAGAAGAATTTGAGTTCTTGCCAACTCAGTTGCCATGTAAACTGCTTAGTTAGCTGTGTAACCTCTGATAAAATGCATGAACTCGAGAATACAAAGTTCATGTTTGTTTTGGTTCCGTAGTGAATCTGTCCACCCGGAGCAAGTGAGTCAGATGGATCTGCCTGTGACAACTTCACTGTTTGTGATGCTAGCTGCTCAAGATGTTCCTATATTGAACCTTTTTTTTATACTGTTTGCTTGCTTCTGCTGTTTCATGCTACCATGCTGTGTCATCATGGTGAATTGTACGAAGAGTTCATCAGCTGTTGTTCTCTGACACGGTGATAAAACTCTAGATTTAACTCAGCAACAACGTCCCCTGATGTTCACAGTGAAAAGACAACACTACGGGTTGCATTTCAAATCTTACTTCCACACGGATCTGTTCGTATTTGAAGTTTTAACACATGAACTTTTGAATTTTGGATACAGCTTCATGTCCATTATTATAATGAAAGACCTTATCGGGTGCTGATCAGTATCCTCTGGCAGATTTCCAAAACATGACCTAAAAACTTCTCTCTTATCTGCTTTCGAAGTGATGTGGACTGATAGTAGCAGTATCATGCACAAAATGTGGTAAATAATTCACTGTATTTTATAAAAAGGACAAAAGAAGAGGGGAGAGTGACAACTTGTCAGCGGGAGTTAAACCTGGCCATGAATAACAGATGAGGAGTATGAAAGTGTGCCAGCAGATGTAGGTAAACCAGTGCCATTGACTTTCTTGTTGCCTGCTTTCATGTGTTATCTCTTAACCCTTCCTGTTCTGTCCTCCATCCTTTTGTTGTGTCTGCAAAAGATTTCCTCCTGTACATTTTTCAGTTGCTGTATGTCAGAGCACAAAGAGGCAAGGATTTTTTAAGTTCAAAAAGGGAGGGAGGTGAAGACGTGTTCAATGGTGACTAATACTGCCGCTGATGCCTTTGGCCACTATGTGATTCACTTTAGCTCCTGTCAAAGTGAACTCTGACCAAGTGTGTCCAACACGGCAGCCATGTGCGGCGCCCAAGGCGAGTTACGAGAACAAGAAAGGAGGGAAAGGGTGAGAGCGTAACCAAAGGAGCGGCCAGGAGGCAGGTTCTGCTTTGATTTGACAGTTTATGGTCAGTGCATTTATCACAAATGTCATTCTTCATCACTGCTGAGCAGTACCACAAAGTCCACATATAATATATAGTACAGGACTGGAGTAACAGAAAATGCTGGAAATGTAGCACTTGATGATAGTTTGCTGGAATAAGAATCAGTCCAAAAGCAATGTAATTACTTTAAGAAATGAATTATATAATATTAACTAGAGCACCATTATTAATATGAGTTATATTGCCTTGTGTTTCAAGGATACTTGTAAACAGTGCAATCTCATATTCAAAATCCAATTACACATTCAGTACGTTCACTTGTTTTATTGTGATTGTTTGACTGCCTCCCGGAGTGAAAACAAAGAAATAAAAGAGAAATACCAGTTTGTTGTGAGGCACATTCAAGAGAAGAATTATAACTAGCTGTGAAGCTGCAACGTTTTCCACTCACAATTTTAACTTTTAATTAAAACCTTTTTATCTAACTTTTATCCGACTAGTTCTCTTGACTTTTTATTTTTTGGTATGTAACCTGCCTAGCAAATATGGACATACATTAGCTTTGTCGCTAACTCTGGTATGAATGTGTATTAATGGGAGAAGTTACTTCTGATGGCCTCACTACATAGCAACCTCTGCCATCAGTAGGAGAATGGGTGTGACATAACAGAATGTTAAGAAAGATTTTACAGGTACAGCACTGTGCTGCATTGGATTATGTGTAGCCTATGCTGATATTTTGCTTCTTCTCATTTTATCTTCAATCGTAGTAATCCTGCTCAGTGCATGAATATTCTCTGGCTGTACTGTATGTCCCTGGCCATATGTACTGTATCTCCCCTGACCTAAGGATTTAAAAGGGCAAAACAAATCATTCATTTTCCATATTGACCTCAGAAGTTTTATAAATCTATAAACAGATTAAGTTGGATCTGGGTGTAATCAGATATTCCATGTCTAAACCCCGTGCCTTGTTTGTAGATTGAGTTGTAAGTGGGATTGAAGCACTGCCACTCCATGATTGCTGTCCGCCAGTGCAAAGAGAGCAGCCATATTTAACATGTTATGAACAGGAAGTGCCAGGGTTAGCCTAACACTTTTGATTTAAAAGAATGTACTCGTGATGAAATGATCTCTATGGCAATGGCATGACACAAAGCAATTCATTACATAAGGTGTCAAATTAGAAAAAGCCTGGGTGTTACAGAACTGCTAGTTGGAGTCTGTCGATGTCTGATTGAAGATCTAGTGGCAGCATTTCTATATGTGATTTTGTCTGTTACTTGTGACTGGATCCTATGTTTTAGAATGTTCCCTACGTGTTACTTTATTTCAGTGAAATAGCCTACAAGAAACATTGCAGGGACTGTAAAAATGAGTAAGCACTCGATAAGGTAATTTATGTGCATTCACTTCTAACAATTCTAAAAATGTATATACTTGCTGTGCATTCAGAGTCACCAGGATATTGGTCAATAAATGCTCACAGAATATCTGGTAAGTGTGTGAATTTCCCGGTTAATCTGAGTGGCAAACGGTGGTCACAATGGTGCAAGGTTAAGCGGTCTATAGCACCATGGAAAATACAACCCCGGGCTAATCCCTTAAATCTTGGCAGATCTACCAGCACAGGGGAAAAAAACATTCCATGCAGCATTACTGGAAAACAGATACAATGTGATACACATTGTATCATTGTTAAATGTTTGATTAGCTCAGCCTCCTGTGAACAGAGCTTTCTCACTGTGGTCACCTGATACTGTTTGGCAGGAATAAATTAAACGGACGGATAATTGCAACCACAATTTCCATCATCGCATTGCCTGTAGTTATTTAACTTTCCTGCAAATAAGGAAACAAATCAGAGTTGAATTTTCAATTTATTTCAGTGTGATTACAGAATGCACAGCTCAGTGTTTTATATTATTTGACAGGTGACTTTGCAGTTAAGCATTGAACAGCCCAAGGCATTAGTGGCACCTTCTGACTGTGATTCAACGAAGAGGAAGACACTGTTTGGTTATTCTTGCAGCATTAGATGTCATCAGCCAGCGCCCTCACACAGCTCCAGCTATCTGTCTGCTTCATCCCATGGGGAGGTGAATAAGCAAGCGGTCCAGCACATCAGAGTGTCAGAGCTGAGAGCGGCGCCAACCACAAGGTTAAAAGGACAACAGCCTTTTTATGAAAGGCTCTTCAAAAAGAGTTAATGCTAATTCTGTTCTCGGCTGAGTCTGAAAGAGTTGTTCTTTATTAGGTTGGTTGCATATCATCATAGTTTCATCGCTTCTCCTGGGGAAACAATCAAAGCAAAATTAAATCAAAGATTCAGGCTAACTTAGGGCCCGAGTGAATCAGACCTTATCACCTTCATTTTAATATTCTGGACCCAAAACTCAAACACATACACACATCCCTCTGCCCCCGAGGCAATGTTTGAGGTGGATGTTTTTTAATCAAAATAAAGAACATTTAATAAGTTAGCATAACTGGAAGGACGATGAATTTAAATTAAATATGAAAATGGAAGTCCTTGACTGTTCACAAACAAAAAGTGATGGTTTAAAGAGCCTAAAGTCTATTAAATCCCCTTACTTATTAATAACCAACTTATCAATAACCTTTCTTAATGTATGAAGGATAAAATAAATAGTTTCTGTTTTGATAATCTTCCTTGTGTAAATGTGCGGGGGGGTTTACTCTCTGGATTAATTAAACCTCCTGTAGAGCTGCTCTTGGAGTATTTGCAGCATTTTTTAAAGATTTTCCACGGCACTTTTATTGGCCAGACAACCAGCCGCTCACTGCACTTCACTGTAGTTTCTCCGGTCGATTCTCTCTGCCAGGCCGTATCCATCAAGCTTAGCATCAATAGTGCTGATGGCAGACTCCCTGGATCGAGTTCTGTGGATGAGGGGACGTGTCACACAGCTTCAGAGTGGTAATCAGGTACTGGTTTGAAGGTCCATCCAGGGAGTGAAAGCTCTGAACGATGCCTTGTTGCTTTCAGTTATTTTAAAATGCAAGTTGAGTGCATTACTTTCAAGGTCAGATGTTTCTTTTGTCCAGACAAATGTTCTTTCAAAAATGTAGCTGTTCAGTGTGATCACAGCAGATAATTTCCAACAAAATATGTTGCAACTTTTTTTATTTATAAAAAAAAAGAAAATAGCCAGCCAGTTTGTCATTTCTGCTCTTTCCCATGCTGCATGATGGGATCCAGCAGCAGTCCTGACCTGCCAACTTCACTGTGAAGTGCTCCTCTTATCAGCTGGGAATTAATTTCAGCATGTGCAGAGGAATGGCTACATTTACAGATAAAACCATCGATCTCTCTCTCTCGTCTGATGGCTGAGGTCATGTTGCTGTTAAAGTAGAGAGATAACTGATGAAGTGATGACCCTGCGACGTCACAGACATCGGCACAGACAGAATTTTATGGCCCAGAAAAGGTCAGTGAAGCCATAAACAAACTCAAGGTTGGCTAGTGGGCTAGTTGTTGATTAAAACTCCCAATATTTTGCTCATGGCTGGGCAAGAACTTTAAATGAGACACATCTTGTTGTCGACACGTAGCTTCAGAATAGCTCAGAGACAAAGGGCAGCTCAATAAGGTGATACAGCAGAGAAACAGCTGACATTTTGAAAAAAAAAATTGAGCAAGGGAGGGAAAAAAGGACAGGAACGAAGGCACCATTTTTTATACCATCTGAATGAAAATGTGGTCGGCTGCACAGCTCACAAAGCAGGGTAGATTACTGTCATCAAAGATGTTTCAAAGTGCAGATTGCTGAGCCGCACTGAGTTGGCAGCATTGCCTTGTGACAGATTTAGATAAGAAACTGTTTACGTTACAGTATTTTTCTGTGTCCATTTTTCTTTGACAAGGCGGTCGGGACCACAAACATCTTCACTTTAGACATGGCTGACAGGAATAAAACTATACAAGAGGGATCATGTTTCCTGCACAGAGGTGTAGGAAGGTAGATTGAGTTATTTAGTAAGAAGTGAGAAACATTGTGAGAAAAAATATAGTGTATTTCTAAAAAACAAAAATCAAGGTCTTGCTTCTTGTTTAATCTCCAGCATGAGTGTAAATTTGCTCGATATGTCCTTTTCAGGTGAAGACACACTCTACCCGGAGGTGACCATAATGATGATAGATTGATGGAGACCATCCATACACTATATCATGGGGGTGTCTCTAATATTCCAGTGTGGGGAATTCTGGATGGGAAAAGCCATATCTCTGGTTGTTAAACGATGAATTATTAAGTAGTTTGTCATACCTAGGCAACTAAATTTGTACCTCGACTTTGCATAGTGCTGATGCTGCAGAGAGGCACACAATGGTGTATCATTACATTTATTCAGTGCAATTGTCAGGCTGTGAGCTGTAGTGTCATAAAATACATGTTTATTGAGTAGGACAGTACGATTCAGAAAGGCAGAACAAATCTATAAAGAAGGTCTAGTGAGTCATTTAAAAGAGAAATTCCCATCAGTTATTTGAATCAGATTTTGTAATTATTGACAAGAAAAAGAGATATACCAACATAGTTCATAATGTCTTTCACAACAATCATTTACATCATAACTTCTTAACCTTGCAACTTCAGAATGACATCTTGAATTAGTCTGAAGGACTGAAAAAAAAAACAAGTCTGCAAATGCCTCAACTGTTGTTTAGGGTTTTATAACAGTGTAATCAGGAAAAACACATTTGTACTGTCATGGTTTGAAATCTAACTCCTGCAAACTGTGATGTGGATCACAATTCAAAGTCGGAATCGTTCACCTGGGAGGAATTTCAGGGTAAGATGATTGAGTTACTCACCATCTTTTGTTCCACCTCTGATTCTGACTTTGAAACTGAAACTTATCATGTTGCACTAAACTGATTCTCAGGTCATTTAAAATGTGATATGTCACACAGCCACAGTCATGAAAAACAGTCTGAACTGCAAAATGATGTGCTATTTGAGGTTTTTATCCTTTGTAAACCTTTAGTCTTACACAGATGTATTTTTATGCTTTATGCAACTTTGATATCATTCTCATTATGAAGTGCATTTTTAACTTTTTTAAGACTAGTTTCTAGCATCTCTAATGGCCAAACAGCACGAGTCAGCAAACTCTGTGTATCTGCCACTGACAGGTTGAGAATGTAAATACATCTTACATGACCTTTATGAAACATCAGTCATTCTGTCACTTTTTTTTTTTTTGCTTTAAAAAGACAGAATTTCCCCCAAAAAATAATTTCTAGATAAGAATGGCACCACCATGATCTCTAAGATAAGATATAAAGCCACGAGAGGAGATGGATATCACTGACAATCTTTGGTTTTAGTTTCTCAAATAGGCCCTTTGTTCACCCTGCATAGTATCCACTGCAATGCAAAGGGATACTGCTATCAGGCATAAAGTGTACTGTAATTGATTCCAACTATTGAGAGGGACAAAAGGACAAAGAGGAGTGAGACGGACAGAAAGAGGATGTTTGGGGGAGATGATGGCAGGAGGAGTGCTGGCCATCCAGCAGAATTTTAATTACTGCAGGCAGCAGCACTTCTCGCACACTAATCTCCTCCACAGTAGGATTTATGGGCATTACTGATGCTGACAAAGTGATTGCTCAGGGAGAGATAAAACATTTCAGAATAAAGCGTGGAAACGGATATGAACAACACTTCCTCCTTAAGGCAACAGTGTTTTAGTGTGTTTTTTTTTCCACTCAGTATAATTTGCTTATAACAAGCTGCAATGGAGTATTTCATTTTACTGATGTTATACAGACTTCATGACAAATTAAGTAAAAACAGCATAAGACTTATCTATATGTTCAAGCTTTTTCTCTTTATCAAAGTGGAATAAAAGTGGAATTTTTTAACAACTATTTTAAAATGAGATAAGTAGGAAGTCTATGCTAGTTGTGATTTTGCTGTTAAGGACATCCCCCCTCACCCCTCCTTTCGCTTCCTCTTTCCCCTTCCTGACATTTCTATTATTAAGAAAAAGCAACTCCAGGATAGCATGCTACAACAGCGGTGCTATATCCGCTTCCACTTAATCCTCCTGGCATTTCACTAGCCTGCTCTCCTCTCTCACAAGCACCAAACTATTTAATTTTTAATCCACTTTGGGGTGGGATTACTATGCCACAGGTTAGTTGAAAAATGTTGGCAGGGGGTGGCCTTATCAACGGTGATGATGCATGGCAATTTTTGTTCTTGTTTCCCCTTTGGCTATAATAATAATAATGATAATAATAATAATACATTTTATTTATAAGCGCTTTTAAAAAACTCAAAGACACTTTACAATAGTTAAAAACAGAAAGAATAGCACAGTAAGGACAGACTAACAGACATTGCAACATTACACACAAATCATACAGATAACAACAATAAAGGTAAACTACAGAAAACAGAAAATACATCGCAGTCATACATTAAAAGCTTGTTTAAAGAGGTGAGTTTTGATAAGTGATTTGAAAGTAGGAGGGTCGGTGCAGTGTTGAATGTGTGTAGGGAGTGAGTTCCAGAGGGAGGGGGCAGCTATGGAGAAGGCTCTGTCCCCCCCAGGTTCAGTGCTTGGTTCTAAGAGGGGGAGATAGGAGGTTGACTATGAAACAGAACTTCAGCTGATTGTGCTTGTTGAGTGTGAACAGGGATTGATGAGAGGTCCGAGTCTGCAGAGAGAGTTCCTAATGAACAAATAAATCAAACATCTCTCCTCAGATTGAGCCGCCGTCTTAACCGCCTGGATCCCGAAGTCGCAGCACATCGAACCTGCTTAAGGGGGATGATCAAGGGCACTAATTGAATTGCAATATATGCTTGTGCAGTGCAGTTCGTAAGTCCCGCCCCTGAACAACCAGAGCGCTCACCTCAGTGGGTTCTGCCTTTAATTTCACAGCCTGCAGTCAATTTCACAGCCTGCAATCTCCATATGTTTATCTACACAAATGTAATTCCTGTTATTAGTGACAGTCTTTGGACCACATGCTCAAGTGCTCACACACACTTGTAATGAACTGGACACACATACACCCACACGGTTTAAGTGTGAGAGCAAACATCGTGGATATATGTAAGGAAAAAGCTATATTACTCTTGAAATATTCATTTGGCTGGTGCAGGAAGTGTCTTGGTAATAATAAAATGAAAACTCTGAATGAGGATAAGATGTGTTTTTAAAAGGACAGTGACAACTATGGATTGTCATTCAGTGTTTTTGTTAAAGGCCCTATGAGCGGTAAAACACAATTGTGACTTTATGTTGAGCATTTACGTGGGCTCTCAAAGTATGATTAATGCGTTAGAGTAAAGCCTTCCATATAGTTGAGATGTTCCCTTGAATTTCAGCCGTGACGACGAGCTGTTTGTCTACAGGGAGCTGTGCTGGCAGTGTGGCAGATGGAGACGACAGGGATCATTACTGGAAAAATCACGATATATTCTTGTGTGATCAAAATAAAAGCACGGGCCCCTCTGGAGGCTTGTCTCACTAAGAATAGCAACAAAAACATCAGCTTGCAAATCTGGTGAACTAATCGCAGTGACAGAAATCCAATAGAACTGGTTTTCAAAGAACTCCAACATCCTACTGTATATACCACTGCTTTACCTGGAGCAGCAAGCCTGAAAGTTTCCAGTAACACATAAAGACAAAGAACTGTTTTGCACAGTCAAAGCCGTGACAAATTTTCTCTAAAATGCACGGGGGGCGAAACAGCATCCGTCACTGTAATGACATGTTATCTGATGTATCCATGGTTTCAACTAAAGAGTGAAGGGGAGAATTGAAGTGAGCAGAAAAGAGTGAGAAGCTACTTCATTATGTGCACAGCGATCGCACCGGGTACTCACTGGTTGCGTGATGTAAAAATCATCACCCCCTCCTGCTCACCCAATATGAATTTTCCTGAATATAAGCTGCCTTGTTCACAAACATTTTAGCCCCAACTTCAAGTGGAGAATTTACTTGGGGGGCCTGTAGCTAAAAGTGTGGGAGAAGTCAGTTAAAAATGTGAGCGTATGTGTTCAAACTTGAGGCCTAACCTGAAATGTTGGGTAAATTATTTTGGGCTTTTGTGTACATGTGAATACGGCCAAACTAAAATATCTACCTTAACAATGATTTCATTGAATTTGTTTAAATTATTTTAACATCCCTACAGCAAATGGTCTCTTGTAAGCTTGTTTTCACATTTAATTCTGCTGGCAAAAAAAGAGTGGATGGTCTACCATCCATAGTGAATGAGAGGATTTATGTGAGACTAGAAACACATATGGCTCAAGCTAACTTGATGGTTGCTCAACACTCTCTTGTGGACTCATCCTCCACCAGTGGTCATACAATGAGTTTCCCATGTGTTTTATGTGTGAGCAGCTGTAGAAAGATGCCTGAAGATATGGCCAGGGACTTTTTTTTTTTTTTCATAGGATACTATCTAGCTTACTTCTACATGTATTCCAAAGTTGTCCACCCGAGACTTATAGGCATACTAGGGCCCTGATGTGGTGCTTGATTCAAAGCTATTGGATAAGAAGTAAGTTCCAACCTTATATGATTTATATTTATGCTTTAAATCCAGATCACTGTTCCAATTTCAGACCACATAATAGTAGGTAATACAGATAAAATCATGTTTAGATGCATGTGGTTTGCTGCTGTGTTTTTTTTTCTTCTTTCTTTTGCACTCCTTCAGAAGTATCAAGAAGGATGACTAGAAGAATTTGTGCAGAGTTACCTTACACTATTTTATCTACATGCTTTTTCAAAGTACCAGGACTGACTTCCCACAATCTTACACATGAAGAAGTAAGTTTACTGAGCAGAAATACACCTGTACTGTAGTTACATTAATACAACACAGACAGGCTGATCTTGGGCAAAGAATAAAAGATTAGGTATTGCACATATCTGATAATTCCTTCAGCATATGGAGCTCATAGGGTTTTTCACCGCTCACATTTTTGTATGCGGTTCAGAAAACACCACAACAAGTCCCGTGTGGAATTGGAAACCTGTAGGAGAGGGATTTAGATTTGTCGCCATCCAGCCCTTGCGATTATTGAGAAACTGCGTGAGAGCTCAGCACGCCAGCTTGAAAAATTAGATTTGTAATGTAGAGATGTAGACTCAATTCGACAACACAGAAATGTGGGAATATCCCACTGGACACCCTCCCCAAGCTTACATATGATAAGCTGCAACTATCATGTCTTGAGCCGCCAAGTCGCAGTGCTACACAGCCTCATCTGGCCGGGGCAGTGGGCTATGACATTTCAACCCCCTGCCAAGGGGATCCTTCTTCTATCTTCTCTCTCCAAAGCCCCCGTGGCCTCTGAGAGCACCGTCGGCGTGCGGCAGTCAGCTGAGGCTGATTGAATTAACTGACACCAAATGGATTCTATTTACTTAACCTGCTGTACAGATGCATTGCTGACAGACTTCAGTGTATCTAATACAGGCTTCCACTAGGATACGCTGATGCAGTAGCTTTGAATACCATTAGGATAAACACATTTAAGCTGTGTGTAATTTTCATGGGGAGAATCCTTCGATGGACCCAGCCTACGAAGGACCCAGCTTTCAAGGCTTGTGTCTCAGGCATAACTGAAATGAGATGGTCTGGTCCATGTTCCCATCACCAGCTGTCCCCGCCCTTACACTTTTTTTTCTAAGCGTCGCAACCTCAACAGGTGCACTGAAACTAACTGATTTAAAATACATTGATTATTATTGATAAACCATTCATCCACAAATGTTTATTTATGAAGCACAGACCACTGTTCTTTATTTTTATGAATAAGCCAAAAAACTCCTAGCAAACACTGAAATGTGTTCAAATCAAACAAGCCTTTGGGATTTACACAGCTATACATTTCTTGATTACTGATTAGACTTCTGAATGGTTTTTCTTTGCTTTCAATGTATTTTATTTCAGTTTTATATCCGTTGTGTTGTTTGATTTAATAACTCTTGCTTAGTCTGTAATTATGCGCCTGATACCGTGAGATGGATCCTTCGTTTGCCAGGGAAAAAGGAACGCAGTTTTTGGCCGCATTTGAAGAAGCCTTCTAAACGTGACAGCCTCCGGCCCTGTGTCCAACTAGCATTTTTTTTCGGGCAGAAGAGCTTTGGCTGCACGCTTGGAGGAAGTGAACTGAGAATTAAAGTACTGCACGTGCGTCTTGTATGTATCACAACAGTCTCTTGAAAACGGCTGATGTATGACCAACACTGATCCGCTGCTTTTTACTTTAGCCTATATTTCAGATTTCAGATTTTATTTCCTTCACTATGCTTTGAGGGCCTTTGAAATAGCCTTGAATTAATGACCTGTGTCTCATTCATCATTTGTTATATTTTTGTAGCTTTCTTTTTCTCTTTCTATATTTACTTGGTGTGAATACAGATACATATACTGTGCTCAGATCCATATTTGTTTTCATACTCACTGTTACTATTTCCTTTTTATCTATGTCACTCGTGTTTTAAGTGAAGAGGTGTGTGTGTGTGGGGGGGGGGGGGGGGGCTTGGGGGAGTTTAAGGGAAGTTTACATGCACTTGTTATTGTTTTTTACTAGCAAATTTGAGAACCTTAAACATATTGTTAAAACAAAAAAAACTTGAGCCTGGCACAAGTTCTTGAAAGCTCAATGGAGTTCAGCTCTTTCTGACTTGATTGTATTTTTCCTAGTAATACGAGAAATGATTGCCTGAGATAAAATAAGAAAGCTTGCGACTTGAACCCTGCTTGGAAAGTTTGGCTGCTGGAAATTAATTAGAAGCACTTTCCTGTTGTTGCAGCAGGCAACCCCTAAAGCATGACTGAACCCAGTAGCATGTAATCCTCCTTTCCCTACAACTATTATCCCAAGGATGTGAGCAGATATGAGTGGTGCGTCAACATATCTGGTGAAATAAAATTTATAGTTCCTGTAAAAAGTGCAACAACAAGAACATCAACCATTAGTGTGTTATTGTGTGTTCTAGGGATGCCTGGGAGATTGTTGCACTTGGATCAAAATAGTCTAGCGCGCTAATTGATGATAAGACCTGTGCTGTTGTCTCATTTGAAGCTCTCAAGGCCACAGAGAAAAAAACACACATTTACTTTTAGGGTTGTATAATGGTTAGAGCAGGGGTTCCCAAAGTGGGGGTCGAGACCCTCTAGGGTGAGACACCGAGAGGGGGGATGCCTTCCAAAAGCAAGTAGAAATGTGACATTATTTAAAATTGCATATTTTTCCCATTATTTTTGAAAATACATACAAAAAAATAGCTATATAAATACAACTATGTTCGTTTAGAAAAATGTATGCTGAAATGAAAGTGATATGTAAGAAAAATCCTTTAAATGTAAATTTGCAAATAACTGCAACAATGTAGGTGTCTGTTTCTCTCTTCCAATGAAAACACAGACATCACCTGTGTGTCTGCTTATTACACTGTGTATGTCCACTCAGCCCTGCAGTATCTTCATGGACATTACGTGTTCTGCTTCTAGCCTTTCTGACTATAAACTACTAAAATAAGGACAGTGGGGGTCCTGAGTCTCTAGAATAGTTATTTTAGGGGTCCTGGACTATAAAATTTGGGAACCCCTGGTTTAGAGCATATCTCACATCGCCCAGTCTCCAATACGGTAGCATTTGTTTGTTACATTTTGTATTCTATTCCAGGAGGAAAAATGGCTACCACATCATTAACATGAATCCTATTTGAGCTTTAACATACTGTATATAAAATGTTAATTTAAACCCTATGTTATCTGAGAAGTCAATGGTGCACAAGACTTAGCTGTGTGGTTCTGGAAACAATGGTCACTTTTTCGACTTCTAATTAAGAGTATCTGTCTGCGCAAAGAGACATCACAAGACAAAACCAATTGTAACAACAGCTTGAGAATGGGTGTGGGATCAGCCCCAGGGATTGACTCATCGATTCCCATCAGCCCTTGAGGCTGGCTCTGAGAGTCACTAGGCAGGTTTCAAGGGCTCTCATTATACTGCCGCACACATGTAAAGCTATGTTCTGCTGCCTGAAGCTGTCTGGAAAAGAACCCTAAATTGAGTGCTGCGGAAAGGATGATGGATAGCCTTGTCGAGGATACAGATGGCTCCTGCGGGGGGTCCGGCTCCCCTTTGGGACGAGTCAGCTGGGCTGAGGATCGTATGTTGACAGCCAGAAACCCTTTGCAGGGAAACTGCTTCAAGACCATGTTCATCTCTAAGATGTTGCACTACAACACGATCAATAAAGCAGCCGGGTGTAACACTAACACCTCCGACATGCATGTTATCTGTTTTTGACTACACAAAGTCATGTGTGATGTGAGACACACCCGTTGGAAAACAATCATCACAACACAACCCGCAAATCCCACAAAGCAGCAAATCATTAATTAGGATCATTAAAAGTGACTGTCTGCTGTTAGCAAATAATTAAACTATAATTTAAACAGTAAAAAGGAGGAAAATCATGGATGTATATGAACTTCAAATAACATCATCAGATGCATTTATGAATTCTAGATGACTACTTTACAAATGATTTTACATACAAGTTATTTTTAAGTTACTGTAATAGTTGACATTCATTATATATTATAACATATAGCCTACTGTAGGACTATAGTGTAAAGTCATTTATGAAGCAGAAGAAGTAAAACATTTTTATAAGCATACAAACTTGGCGTCTCCATGTCTGTGCTAACAGATGATTTCTTTTTTTAGGTTTATTTTATGTATTTTAGAGTCAGAAACAGAGGAGAGATAGAGTGGGCAATGACATTCGGTCAAGGAGCCACAGGTCGGACCCAAAACAGGGTCGCCCACCCGCGCTCCCCTAACAGAGGATTTTGAATGCAGCCTGTCAAGTTATTGTTACAGCCTTCAGGCAAAATCTGTTTTTGTGCATGAAGGTATCTTAAGAAAATCAAAGCACAACAAAAGACAAAGTCTCTTTCTCAATGAATGATACTTTGACCGTCCTATGACCACATTTGCATGTGTTGCTACATCCTCACAGTTCAAGGCAGCCACACAAATAAATGAGAACAAGTGCAGCTTCAAGACGTGCTATAGAACAGGACAATCTGTTGTGTGTGTGTGTGTCACTTTGGTCAAAGAGATCGGGAGGGCGTCGTGTGATGGACTACACTTGAGTAAGAGAGTGCTCCAGGGTCACATGTCTTTGTGTCTTGCCCTTTGAATAGGCCTTGCCCTGCTGGTCCTGCTGGCCCGGCTCTCCTGTTGGTACAGGTAGAGCTAATCAGAGAGTGTGGCACCAGGTCCATGCAGGCCTCTCTGAATAAAACATGCAGTGAAAAATTTAATCAAAAGAGGGCATCTGTGGCTGTCTCAGGCTGCTGGTAGCAACACTCCTGCTATTCACCACATGTGTCCTCATACTAATGACAAGCCTAAAAGGAGGCAGAGGGCAACCTCTTTTCATAATCAAAGTGTTTTTATTCATGACATGTCTATTAATTAGTTTGGAATAGTCGGCAGCATGTGCTCAGGAGAATTTAAATTGGCTGAAGAGGATTTGCCCTTTCTCTGTTGAGCCAATGATTTCTTGGCAAGTCCTTACAAGCAGGGAGGGACAAAGAGGAGAGGGGAGGGAGAGGAGGCGACAAGGAGATAGAAAGAGGGTGTATAAATTTGTGAGTGTGTGTGTGTGTGTGTGTGTGTGTGTGTGTGTGTGTGTGTGTATCTCCTTCTGTGTGTGTGTCTATCTTTCTCTCTCTTTGTGAGTGACTCATAGAACCAATAAATCACTGGGGCCTGCAAAATTGAACCTGTCATAGCTGTTTGTCCCGTCACAGGTATCTTAGTAAGATGTATTTATTAGTGAGCACACTGCCCACCCTCCTCAGAAACAACTGGTATTTAATATGCAACATAACCTTAAAAAGGTCAAGAAAATAAAAAATGCAATTAATTAAAAAAAAAAAAGCAATAAAGTCTCCCCCTTCAGTGTTGTTACTGATAAATAGAATCAAGGCCTCTGTTTTGCTTTGAATGATTGCAACTTAGTCTCCAGCACGCTTTAATGTAAATTTGCACTGGCACCATAAATAAGGCAAAAACTCCTCAACCAGGTTTGAAATAACCCGTAATATTGCAGACACTAAAATGCCTCGACATGAACCTCTGTTCACAGCAGATGTGTCCATGGATACCAAGCATCATCTTAAAGGTCATGATTTTAACATGTGTTTAACAGTAATGCTGTTACAATCATGTGTTTTGCATGTGTGGTGAAAACGAAGTCAGCTAGCCTTTGTCAGGTTACCTTGATTTTTATGTTAGCAATTATAAACACATGCTTAAAATTAAGGGATGGTCTGGATATGATTAGATTTCAGCAGGATAATTCCATGATTAGGTATTAGTACCTTTAAAAAAGTATACATAAATGGTTGAATATTTAAACTAGAGAAAGACTAAAGCTGCTAATTTGCCTATTATTGCTTATCTTAACTCACCTTGATACTCACCTTACTTGGTGCAGATATCAATATTGGCTATTCATTTAAATATGACTCAATCTACTTTTTTATGTGTGCAATTCCAAAGTTTGACCGGCAGCTTCATGTTAATCTCTAGGTTAGGATAGCGTAGTATCCATATCAAACCTGCAACACTGGCTCTCGTGTATCATTTCTCTAACCACTGGCATGACTTGGATAATTAAAAGTCTTCTCTCATGGCTTAATCTCTATCCTCGATGTCTCGCCTCCACAGAACAGAAGCTATTAACGTCTGTTTATGTCTGCCGTCATTATTGCCATACGTCGTCATCTTTTTAACTGACTGTGACAATACAAACCTGACACAATAGCATTTGTTATCGGCTTTCATTCAAACTGTGAGTCAATACCTCTCATTTTTTCAAAACCACCATAATGGAATCTCCAGAGCAACCTGTCTCCAGCAGAGCTAACAAGCAGGCTTGCAGTATTGACACATGTCAAGACATAATCAGCAGTGATGTTTTAGTCATGGTAAAGGCTAGAACAGGAGGCAAATTGTTTGCTAATTCTCCTTTCACACACCCTATGTGAAATCATCCAGGCAGCACTGGTTCCACTACATGCACAATGGTCGGGCTCACTGCGTAACACCAAATTATCTTTCCCATGGCTTAATTATTCATTAAGCAAACATAATTAATTTAAGAAGCTTCTCTCACAGGAAGTGTTTCAAATAAAGGCCAGAAGGACAGCTCTCTACTTAATCATTAACTGAAGGCAGAACACAGCCACCAACCTGCAAGGGTCTGGATGCTTTAGTGAATATAATCCAGAATTGCACTTTGGTGCTGGTTTCCCTTACAAAACAATTAACCTGAAGCCTCCTGTTTTTTGGAGGTCTTAAATACCACAGTGTCAGATTGATGCATTGATGGAGTAGTTGTCACTACTCGATACGTTTTGGCTGTATTGGACCAAGGACCTCTAGTGTAGTAACAAATAGTGAAGTTTAACTTCTTTTTAGAAGTTGTGTAGGGTATATTTTTTAATATATACTAGAACCTTAGAAATGTCACATAACATGCATTAGATTTGCAACATCAGTATGTTACTTTGATGCTATTGGTTCTTAACTACGTGGATTATATTCTTACCCTATATTGTTACATTTTTCTTAAAGCTAAATAAGCACCTGGAAAGCTGACGCACGATTGGTACGTGGATTGTCATATTTTGAAGCTTATTTGGTCACAGATAAACTTCCTGTGTTTCATGAGTTGGGAGTGAGAACTTGTTAAAACTGCACTTTCAACTCTACATTTTCCCGTCCTCACTCCCACACATCAATTAGCAGGGCCGGTTTTTGTTTCACAGTATCTGACAAGGCCATGAGTCTTGTGTGACCGAGGCGATTGGAGACCCAGACAAAAGGATATTTTCTTTAGCCATTCCATTTCCATCCCTGCACATTTACCAGAAAACCCTCCTAATTATACACTCCGGGTATACAGGCAGACTCGCTCAAACTTTGCCCCCTCTTCTCCTCCTTTATCTTCGCTTCCTACGCTCGATGTTCCCGACACAAATGGAAGCATCTCAGAGAGAGGCACAGGCTTTGATCTGTCTTCTCCCTGATTCTGAGCTTTCACATGAAGGGGCGGTTTGTCTCCTAGCTCACCAAATCCTCAGACAGCCCGAGACAAAGAGCAACCATACCCAAGTGCCTTTCCGAGTCCATTTGCCTAATGGCAGAGCTGTCTATTAGTGTGGTTGGTGTGTATTTCTGCATTGACCCTTTTCTTTTGCACACCTCATTTCAATAATCATTCCAGGCTTCTTTTTTTAGCTGGATTATTATTTTTACTATGATTCTGCTCTATTGTTCAGGCCTCATGGGACGTCTCATTTCAAGGACCAGGGCTTCCCATACGGCTTTTAGCATTGTCTGTGTTCACCTTATTTCAAGTAAAGTTTCATGGGATGTCTCACTGTAAGTGAAACAAAACACTCTTCACTCATATTAACATGGAAACAAAATTATTTTATTTTTTTTCTCCCAGAGGATCTATTAAACACATCTTTTCTGAGGGTCTGTTCATGAAAGGATGAATATGACACCTCTGTGCTTATTCTATCCATTTGTGTCTTGGTCCATTATTTTGGTTTTGAAGACTGTTAAACAGGCAGCAACCAAAGAGAGAGGGACTATTTTTTGTCACAATATGTTCTTTTATTTGTAGGGGAAAAATGTTTTTTTTAATCAAGTGTCCATAAAGGGTTTTCTTTTTTTCTTAAGTTTTTGTATTGTTTTTTTATTTGATTTTATTCAACCTCTCTTAACCAGGTTCTCGTCATTGAGATCCAAGATCTCTTTTACAAGGGAAACCAGGCCAAGGGTAAAGCAGCAACACACAGTTTCAACAGTAAAAAAAAAACTCGTACAGTAGAAAAACAACATTAAAAGGATCAGCTCAAAAGTTCACACACAGATAGCATGGACCCGAACGACTGAACTGAAGGGTTAAAAACATTTAGACTATCTAAGTTCTGCAGCTTAATAAGTCTATAGGTTGTTCAGAGCAGCTGCACTAATCTTAAAAAACTCTCTTTTCTGTTGTTTTCTGACTTTGAGAACAACAAATTGCAGAACTTTCAACAAATGAAGAATCATGTAAGTTTTAAAAGGAGGAAATATCTTCTTAAGATTTTCCTAGAATGGCTTTGTAAATGATGTAAAAGTACTGATGTCCTACTAGAATGTAAAACACAATGGTGAGTAGGAAAACAACAGTTTGGGTAAATGTCTGAGATCAATGATTCACACTGTTCAGCATTTCAACAGTATGAGAAGGGGCAGTCATATACAACACATTTCCTGCTGGGGTCACTGACTCCAGGACTCCAACCTCTGTATATGGAGCCAATGCTTTGACCACTGAGTGAAACTTGAAGCCCTCTTAATTCATTTTTATCTTTTACCATTTTTTCAAACTCTTCAATAATGTCTAAAATGTAATTATTTGAAGATATTAGGGCTGAAATGAGTGACAAATAAAATCAATCATATAAAGTCTGTAAACTTGTAATTACTGTAGATACACCCACTTAGAAAGCAGTGCCATGTAAAGACAAATCAGTGGGAAAAACACATTTGCAAGCATTAAGTTTCTGTTGAACTTGTTTTTTTTTTCTTGTGCTGTGAAATGAAATGTGAGCTCACAAATCCCATTGGATTACAGGGTGACAAATCCAGTTGGCCTGAACCCGTTCCCATATCACTACTTTCATTTAGTGCAGTGAAAAATGGAAGAAGCCCACAGTTGACTTTGTCAGGGTTTAAAAGGTGAAAATAGAACGGGGGTGGAGCATGGAGCTCACTCACTAATGGCACAGTACACTGAGAGAGACAGCGCTTACACAGACAATGAAAGCAAAAGCTGCAGAATGAAATGACTCCAAAATCACAGCAGACGTTTAATCCAATTTTCCCTGGCAGTTGGAGCTGTAGTGGTTTGTCCCCTATAAAAGCCATAGGGATGGCTCCATGCCATCCAAATAGGGAATCCCATAATACCAAAAGCAGAATTGATCAACAATCTAATGGGAGAGAGGGATTCATAGAGTATATTGCAGCCAGAGGACAGAAGCAGAAATCAATTTTCCCTGAGTTAAAACAGGCCTTACTGGGAAGCTATTTTTTTCACTTTTAATTAAACTTGTGTATTTGTCTCCAGGCTGAGATTTGTTTATGATGTTTGTAAGATATTGAAGTGAAATCCCTTAGTTTATTGTCTAAAAATCAACTCTGGCTAAGACAATGAGATTTAGAAAATATCACAGACACAGACCTCAAAGTCAAAAATTAAATAAAGCTCCCTGGAAGTCAAACCACGCTTCATCTTGTTTTGTACTCCCTGCCTGCTGCTAAAACATCAAATACACTATAGGCTGACTTACACTTCTTAAACTACATTAGCCTCCTCCTCCTCCTCCTCCTATCTCTGCATTACCTTTCATCACTATCTCAAATGTGCATCCACATGCTGAGCCCGATCTCCTGGAGCGCGTCCAGGGAGCGTCCCTGCAGCCTCTCAGCAGAAACAGCTTTGTCAAACTCAGTTAGCCGCCTTTGAGGTGGGAGACACCTCTTTCCACAGTAATACGCCAACTATTCACATCATGCCCCCTCCCCCCCCCCCCCCCTTCTGCTTCAGCCACCTCATCAATCCGCACCGCAACAAAGGTAAACAGCCTCCTCGCACCTTCCAAACACAGGCCCGTGCTGCTTTGTTGACATGGTGTATGTGCAAAGCGCCTGCACAGAGGATGAGCGATTCACAGGACAGACTGAGCTTCATTTACAGAAGGTAATTGCACTGGAGCCGAGTGGTGCACTTTTGTGATGAGGTTTTTTTTTTTCCCCCCAGCTTGGCTTAAACCTTGTCTCGATTTGTTTACTCACAGGATGGAAGTGCTTTGACAGGGAGGTACAATAAGTTCAGCTAAACACAAACCTGTCACATTCAAGCGGGGAGGGTCACTGACACTGACAGGCTATTTACCAGATGTCCTTCGTCTTGTGTATAGGCATGAAATAACATGATTTTTGTCTGGTCTGGATCACTTGAGACACCCCAAATGAAAACATAAATGAATATTAAGATTTTCATGGATGTGGTTTCAGGATGTTGGATCCTTCTTTTATTTCAGCACTATGATTTGCCCTTATATAAAACCAAAGGGAAGAAGATTCCCCACTACTTAGCTTTCATTTCTCTCCATCTCTCTGTAATTTTGCCCTCACTTTTGCACTTACCTTGTCAAATTGTTTATCACCTGCTACCTCGGCACAACAAAGGCACAACTCTTGCTGTGGAAACACAGGATAAACCCTCACAGCTATTGGCTGTCAAAGAACATAGGTCCCTTTCAATAAAATGTGTAACTTTGAAGCTATAATTTCCCTCACTCTTCAGTTTGGGGGCAAAGAGAGACACTTTTGAAAACAGCAAAAGCAACAAAAATCTGTCTCACCTCATGTGCCTCAGGATATAATAAGACAGGGATACTGGGTACTAAATTCTCCAAACTCTTTGTTATCTCAACAGTTGCGCTCACGCATTGCAAATTCAGTTTATCATCTTTATTTTGTCATAATGAAAGCACTAATGTAGCCATGCTTTTATACACACAATGAAGAGAAAGTGTAAGAGTACTTATAGCAGCATGGACACTCAAAAGAATGCCCTTGATCATTTTTCACAGACTAATTTTCTCTCCTTCTTCCAAGGCTGCTTGCAAGATGAGCAATTGTATACAACACAGGAGGTGAGCTTAGAACTTTTCAGCTTAAAAGGATACATCTTGGTGTTTTTCCTAGCTTGCATACAGTGATAATTTAAATGTCTAAAGTATAGAGAGCATATAGAGTATTTCAAAGCTAGTTGATTGTATATGTAAGTATTATTATTTTGTATACATGGATTGAGAGAAAACCAAAAGCTCATTGAAATAAGTGCAATTCATGGCACGATGGTAAGCATTGTTGCTTCACAGCGAGTAGTCTCTGGCTGTTTTCCTTGGCAGATTGTTACCTTGAATAGGTATACTGGGATACATTGAGATAAGCTCTTTGTTATACAATTGGCCTGTTTTAGCTTATTATGTTTTTTCCTGCTGCACATCGGGTGCACATCAGCTGCAAGGACTGATACAAATGTGCCCTGAACATGACAGTCAGTCTTATTGAACTTTTAATCCTGTGAATTGTTGTATTGAGAAAAAATTATAAATAGCTAATTGGGTCAAATGATTAAAGATTGTTTCTCATTTGATCAGTGATCATTAGCGGTTTGATTTGACACAATCATCACCGTTAGCTTAATGGATGGACATTTAAATATATAAGCAGTAGTTGTTGTTTATCGTCAGGTAGTACACAATTCCAACAGATGTTCATCTTGTGTCTTATGTTTACATCTGTGCCATTCTGTGCATTAGTGGGGAAAAGTGATTCACACAGTTACATTTGGAGACGAAAGTTTCTCTCAACAAAGCAAACAATAACATTTTTGGAGGAATTGTTGGATGGAAAGCTTATTTGCTGATTTGCCAAAAATGCGTAAGAGATCTAAAATGCTTTTGTGCCTACTTAATAAACATGAAGCCAGATCCAGCCGGGTTAGCTTAGCCTTCCCAAAACAGGACTTGTAAAACTCCAATAAACAAAAATTCTTATTTTCATATTTCTGCCTGTGGTAACAAACAAGATGATGTGTCGAACAGCTTTGGAGGCAATTTCTTGAATAATCATTAATTTTTATGTAACCTTGATTCTAGTCTTAATGCTCTCAGAAGCTAACTACAATCAGGCTGTAGCTTTAACATTAGCATACTGGCTAAAGGAGATAGCAGCCATCTGCTATAACTCTAAATAAACTCTATAATACTAAATATCAAACTATTACTTTAATGCACAATACCAGGATAATGAAAGTTTTTAAATGTAATTTAGTCATGACTCATTCATGTTTTCACTTGTGCTATAACATATTCAAATGCTACATAGTTGCTGAGGTCTCTTAACCTCAACAACTTCATTACAACCTCTCGTTGTCAGATTGAATACATTACTTCACTTCTCTTTTTGCCATCTTGTCTGCCTACCTGTTGTTACATTGTTCACTCTGAATATCTGTTTTTCTTCTTGCAAGCTTATAGTTCAGCTTCTGTCAGATCGAGTTCTTGAACACAGCCTGCTGCTTGTTGTCTTGGTGTCAAAATCTGGTTCAACAGTGTGACAACTGCTTTTTCTCTTTAGCTACTTGTATTTTTTTTTTTGTCTTGGTGATAAATGTGAATGACGCAAGATTCAGTGGTGATTCCACAAAGCAGCAGAGCAATTTTTACCCTCCAGGCTTGATCCTACATGTGCTTACATCATTTTGACTGAACTATACATGAAGAAGATTGTGCTCACGTTATACAAAATTGGTTAGGATCTTCTGCACAGTGAACATCTGACTTGAAGTAAACCACATCTTCCAAGAGGTAAACTCAACTTCCTGGTTTTATCACTCAAATAAATCACTCAACTCTTCAACAGCAGCAAGGAAATTGTTTTTTGCACAATGATGATCTCTATGATTCTCTATGATTTCATCCCTGGAGCTGGGAAATCTATAACAAGTAGGGATGGGTACTCAGGTTCTCGATCTTGATGTTATTACCAGATTAACATTTTATTAATGCAGGTGCACACATTGTTAGAAGTTAAAATAGTTCAACTTATCAAGTGCTACATAACTTAGCTTTCTAGGTTCATCTAACTGAATATACTTAGTTAGAAAATAATAAACAGTACATAGAGGTGTAACCAGATTATGGCAACAACTGCTTTACAGCAGCTATGGTACATCTCTAGGGACAGATTACTCCTAAAGTCAAAGCACATCAAAGAGATGACTATAATGTGCAATGTAAGACATAAGGCATTAAACTTGAATATCATAGAAATACTGGTTCGATGTTTAACCACATGAGCTTAAACCAGCGGAGGCAGACAACAGGCAGTCTCACCTCACATCATTTGTTAAACCTGCTAGCACATGTCATTGTGATGATACCAGAGCTGAGAATATGAGCCTTATATCCAGATAAGCTAATAACAAAATACCGGTGTCTGGAGATGCGCTACGATTCCGTTTTGTCGAAGGAGAAGCCTTCTGAGAGGTCATGGAGTTTGTCGAGCCAGAGAACAAAGTTACCATCATGGCCAACAACAGATACGAGAGTGGAAAAGATGCAGCAGAATTTTGCAGAACCATCAAAGTGTCTGTTACTTCAGACTCATTGACAGCTTTTGCCACGGAGTCATACTGTATGTTACCATCACTCCTCATTTCATTTTAGAACTGGAACTTGAAAGCCGCTGTTCTACAGACACACAGTACTAATTATCAGGAGGTCTCTTGCAAATGTTATTTTATAGTAAAAAAATATAAAACCAGAAGGTACCTTAGTACTGGTTCATAAAGTAATGAGAGTATTCGAGCATTTAGATTACTGTACATGCCCATCCCTAGTAAGCAGGACTGTATATACGATAATCTGACTACACTCACTCTATTTGACATGTGTTGACAAGCAGGTGATTTGCTATGACTGTCTGCAATCCATAAATCAATAAATGCATTTACAAGAGTAGAATACACTTAACATATTTTAAGTTTTAAGACAAATTTCCCCAAGGGGACATAAAGTGTATCTTATTGTAACTGCAAAGATGGTAGCCTTACCAGAAAATGCACATTTCATTGAGCTAACATTGGTTTGATGCCAGTTAGATTACAGTAAATTTGCTCTAAATTTACTAATGATGGTTGAATGTTCTCATAATTCTTTCAAATAATGATCTTAACTCATGGTTACAGGCATTATAGGAAAAAATCACGAATCAATTGGACTCTTCCCAGCCACTCTCCACTCCTAAAACCTGTTACTTTATGTTAAAAGACCTTTCTGGTCTTTGCCAAGGGTCATGCCCTACTGTCAGGATTTTCTTTCCTTCATTTGCCTTCATAAATCGCATCTAATCCTCTGAAGCACATGGCTGAATACGTACTCCTTGATCTGGGCTACAGGGCAACATTCAAGAAGTGATTTCTGGGTTAAATGCAAGTTAAATTCAAATGATTTTTCTTCAATGTGTCTGTATGTTTTGGATTCAGAGTGTGTAATAAAATATATTAATCAATTATAAGTAGAAAGAAGGGGGTTGAATATCAAGCTGTAGTGATCATTTTGTTATCACAGATGTCACAGAAGTGTAATGCCTGATTAACAATCCATGTAGATCATTTTAACACATAATATACCCCACTAATGTGTTGTCTATGGAGTTCAGTGAATCGGGAAAGGTAACCATGAGGTGCAGCTTACCATAAAATAAAATAACTATGCACAAATACAGACATACACATCTAAACCCTATCCAAAGAATTACACCCCAGTTACATAAATCTTTTTTTTCGGCCATTTCTTTTGAATGGATGAATTAAAATTTTGACATGACAATGGTTAAAAAGAAATTTGAAAATCATGGTGCCATTTAAAAAAAAAAAAAAACATGATTCACTGTTGTCATTTCAAGTCAACCATGAGGAAACATGGAAATGTGTGTCTATTTAAATAGTAATTCCTTCAATAATTGTCAAGACATTACACTATAAAAAAATGCCAACCAAGAATCCCTTAAGTCAGTCTGTTATTTTTTCCCAAACTAAAATGTTAAGATAGAAACAGATATTACATACAATTACATTATATCTCTGTCAAAGAATTATTTGTCTTTCAAAGCAATTCTTACATCAATATAAAGCCACTAAAATACAACTTCATCGTCCACTTCACACACCATCTTGCAGAAATGGACTGTGCACTGACCATCTTTCCCACTAAAAGCTCTAGTCCGGCAATCAATAGCACGGTCTCACAGAGCCCCAGCTGTTCATTGCTAAGTAATCCATTCGTAAGGGAGAGAATTCTCTTTAAAGGCTCACTGCACTGACAGAAGAGGACGGCCACAATGAGCTGGCTTTCCATCACCACCAGAGAACCTGGGAGCCTTTGGACAGCCTCATGACTGACAGACAACTGCCTGACTCTCCCCCCCCCCCCCCCCCCCCCCCCCCCCATCCAGTTGTTTGGACTGATAATGTTCAATGTTGGATGGCAGTGGCAAGAACCTCTAAATTATCCACAAGGTCCCATAGAACCATCACTTCAATATACACCCCACTACAGAGAACAAAGCTCATGGCCACATTACAGCCCTCAGCTGTTTGTTTGGATCATCTTGACTGAGGACCCCAGCAGAGGCCTTTGAAATGAATTAATGCCTGAGATGCTTCATTTTAGCCTTGATCATAGACTACTAGATGTGGATCTAACCACCAAGCCAGCTGTTGTTGTTTTACCCTTCTTTTTAAATGCCATCCTACATAGCCATTACCATCTTGGTGGTCTTGTTGCACCAGAAGCGACCATATTTGGACAACTGGGTGGATACAGTATGCATTGAAAAGTCTCTATCCTGAATGGCTGGCTGCCACAATATGCCTTGTTATTCACAGTTAGCCACACCCTAAAGTGTTGCCTGCTGTATTAATAATTTATCCTGTATTAATCCTGTGAGGGGAAATTCAGTTTTACACTCTGTCTAATGAACATGCTACACAAACATGCACAAACAGAATCCTATGGACGTGCATTAATGGAGAGGTCTCAGAGTGAGGGGGCTGCCCACAGCGAGCGCTCCAGAGCAGTTTTGGGGTTTGGTGCCTTGCTCAAGGGCACCGATAGTGCTCAGGAAGTGGACTGGCTCCTCTCCAGCTACCAGACCAATTTCCGGACTTTGTCCGACACTACCGACATAATTGACTCTTAATTCAACCATAGTTTGCAAAAATCAACAAAATTCTGCATTGATGATTACAGTGATTAAGACCACAAACGATTTCAGAAAATGTTGACTGAGGTATTAATCAAGAGAGATTGTCTGCTTTTATATCATCAGACTTACTTCTGTAGTCGCCCCTTCTGGTCAAGTTTAACTGGAGTTCACTCTACGTCCTTCAAATGTATACATTTTTGTAATCCAGCCCAGTAGAAGGTTAGTTTTACTGGAAAAAGATGATGTTGTCAATTGTATTATGATCCATTTGTCATCAAAAGTATCTGCATTTAATATTTATCTCCTCTTGAAATTAAGTGGATATGAAAGCATAGTGGAGAAAAAGGCGGACAAGCCGCAAAGTATACAGTACATGCAATGGCTCTCCCTGCGCCCTACACACGTTCTCTGCTTGTGTTTGTCTTTGACTATTTCCAATTACTCGTGGAGCGACTATCCTCTTCCTTGATCTATCCACAACATTGTTATCTTCTCTGCTACTTATAATATGTTTACTCATCCTGATGAATTCAATTACATCTTTTCAGAGGAAATTACTGTGGGGGTGGCTCAACCTGCCAAAGGTCAGCACTAACTGTGAATACTAAAAAAAACTACACCCCCAAACACATTACACAGCCTATTACCTGCTGCTTTTCACACAGCACTCTCCAACCCCACATAAGCCTTTTCACGACCACAGATGAAATGCTCTCTAGATGGGATGTGGCGTGGAGAAGAGGGGAAGAGAGCCGAGGCTGTCCCCTGCCCTAATCTTTTCAGAGAGCCATCCCCACTGCAGCCGCAAAACACGCCACTCCTGATTAGGGAGGTGTGTACATGGCCAGGCGGAGCGTGAAAGGTGCTGAAAGGAGGCTTGGTCTGGGGAGGTTAACCATGCCAACTCTTTTCTTTTTCAGTAGATCAATAAGGCACAAGGCCAAGGCAAAGCAGGTAGAAGTGAACCAGCAACATACTGCCTTGACGAAGTGGTAGACATCTCTTCATTTAGGTTTTTTTTTGCTTGAGCGGATAGACTACGCTTGGAATGAATTAAATGTGTTTGCACCCCAATTTGGTGACGCACCGTTTCTGAGTCCATTGCCCTCCCTGCTGGAAGTCCTGCCCCCATCGTCGGCTTAAAGAGGGAGATTTTTCTCAGTAGTGAATTTCTCTCGTTCTCTCTGAGGATACGTGTTGACAATGTCATTGTAAACGTGTTACTTCTAATCTCTGAGGAGATTATTGTGTTGAGACAAAACACAGGCTGTTTGAGAAACCTATCACATAATTATCTAAGCGCTATAACCCATTTCACGTCTTTCAATACTGTCAAACCGAGTTGGGAGTTGTGTGTTCTCCAGTCAGGCCCGCTTCCTTGAATTCACAATCTACATTTTTAAAGCTGCAGCTCTTTAATACTAGAGCAAGGACAGTGGGTATGTGGATAAGTCTAAGACTCACATCAGGAAAATGGTGTCCCCCAACGTCCACAACAGTCCAACCAGCAACCGTTGTTTTCATAATATTAATGCAAAGACCCCATTCAAAGGTTGAATACGAAATGTATTTTGCCATGCTTAAACTGTAAGTTAAAGTCAAGGTTAGTAAGTGAGGGATTTGATGCTCAGCATAATATTGCGGCATGCATTGCTACTATCTGAGCTCACCTGAGGTCAGGTTAAGACTATTCAAAGACATTTCTGACACTTTAAATCGACTTTATCTACTTCATTGTTTGAAACATCAGCGGTTTTTAAGAATATGTGGCAATTTATTTATGATAATTGCAAAAATTCTACCACTATGAGTGCTATTCTGTACGTTATGTCCATTAGGCTCTGCCAAGGCACCAATCAGGCAGTGCAGTTTTTCCAGGAAATGTTGTCTTTTTTTCAGTTGTTTTCTGTAACCAATAAGCAATGTGCACTCTTCTGTTCTACCTGGAGTGCTTCACACAAGCCTCAGGCAGGATACACACTCTTCAGGTGTTTTAGATTGTTGGCACTAAGTGGGCTAGGCCTACACCCAAATGAGCTGACATACAGTAACCAAACTAAACAAAAACTGAACTGACTAGGCCAACAAACTCCCTGCAGTTTGTTACCATTTTTCTGATGCTAGGCTTCATGCTAACCAGCAGCAGAAAACTGCCTCGGCCTGAAATAAGGCTTGAGCCAACATGCATTCCAGCAATTTCTCTTCTTTACCCTCCAATAAACCCAGAGCAAGAACTCTCACCTATCTATTTTTATGCAGAAGGCATCATCAGAACAGGTTGCTGCTTAGAAAATATGCAGTTAAAAGTATGACAGTGGAATTAGCAAAAGCAAAAAGCTGCTTCAAGGCGGGCTTCAAGCAGCAGCACATTAGACCTTAACATTTTAGATCAGTTGTTACAGCATGATGTTAACTATCAGTCAGCCCTGACCGCATGTTCAATAGTGCTAAACTGAAGCAACTAAACAATGCAATGCTGAATCTAACCTTTATTTCCCCTGGCCTTGGGGAACACTAAAGCCTCCAGCTTTTAGCCTGTCCATCTCTTTCTGTGGTTGAACTGTACGTTTGAGCCCACAGTTGACTCTATGTATAAATCCATGAAGAGAATTGAATGAGTGCAGATAAAATCCTATTTTAGCAGACATTGTGTCACAGTGTCAACATGATTTTCTTGTATTTCTTCCTGATTTAAGAAGTGGTACTCTGACTTCTTACTTTATATTAAATCTGGAGCATGACGTTACTATTGACATTGTTTTATTTAAATTATAACAAAATATTTGTCTTTTAAAAAGTTTATACTATTTATTCAAGACATAGTAAGCTTACTTTATTATCTTAGGGAAAACAAGTATATGTATTTTAATGAATTTTAACTGAAAATGTTAAATAATTCAGGGAGGAGGAAAAACACCTTACATGTAATATGAGATGAAAACATACTTATCCAACTATTTATACAATATGGCTGGTTGCCCTATTTCTGAGAGCTTACTCTGCAATTTGACTGCACAGAAGTGAAAATAAACCAGGTCTGCATGTACTTCATGTTCTCAAAATCTGAGTTCTCAAAATCTGAGTTCTAATACTCAACAGCAGCTTAGCTGAAGTACAGCTAGCTCGAGTAAGAACACTAGGCTTTTTTTCTATAGGGTGAAACCAGCTGTTGGGAGAACCATGCCAAGAAAACTGATGAAATTCAGAATGATCTTTGCAAAAATTACTTGTTTCCTTTAACAAATAAAGCCCCACACTTTTGAGGAGGAGAATATATGAGGCAATGATTCAAATTAGGATGCATAGAACATTCTCAGGGAGCGAGAGAGGCATTTGCACATGAAGAGCTGAAAATGAGTCGCATTCAGCCAAGCTGTGAGCTCCACCTAGGAGGCAGTGAAAGAGAGCGAGACAGGCACAGAGAGGGGCTGAGGCAGGCAGGCGCCAAGCCTTGAAGAGGGGCATTCTGGTATAATGACTCTCATTTACCATTGACAGGCCTTGGGAAAGTTAAACTAATTATGACAGCACACAGATGCTGAATAGCCCTTGATGAAGTTAATCACTGGCAATCCAACAAACAGGTGTTGCATGATTTCTGTTACCTCCCCTGAAATTATAGGATGTAATGTAAAAGCACACGGCTCAAAGCAACAATCTGCCCTAAATATGTTGTTTTTAATCCCATGATTCTGGCAATTCACTTGAACATTTCTGAATATGAACAATACTTCCAAAACTGGGGAACATAAAACTTGTGTTTCTAACGGTTATGTTAGTCAGACAAAAGGGGAGAAATTTAGTCCTGAGCGGAATGAATACTCACAAACCGTATTTAGAAACAGAAGTGACCCTTTTCCACCCCGACAACAGATGTCAATACAAAAGCAAGCCCTACAGATATGTTCACGCTGTCTGTGAGTGGAATAGCTCAATCACTGTCCGTAGTTTGAATATGAAAACTTAATTAAGCAAGCTTCAGCATGATAGTAGAATGTTTAATCGCTTTTGTCATTTCAGAGTAAAAGACACGATAACACTGTGAACGACCAGATTGGATTAAAATTGCAGCATGTCCTGGAACGAGCAACATTTGACAGATGTGTTCAATTTACAGTTACCTTGGGATAAATCATTATATTTTCTGGAACAACAAAGACTTTTTGTTTCACACGTACACACTCTTTACATTTCAAGGAGAGCTCTGTTAAGCGGAAGGTGTTCATAACTCATTTATTGAAGATTGGGATACATAAAACATCCCGTTATGCTGCTCCCAGATCAGTTTTAACAGTCTGAGAGAATGTGTATTAGTTCTAATACAAAACACTCAGCTGAGTGTCTCAAAAATGTGTTGAAGTAAACCGGGGCTAACATAAATTCTTCATGCTATATTGATGTGAGAGTATCTTCTAACTATCTGGGTCAGGATTGTCTACTTTTATTTTAAATATTTGTAATATTAATGGGAGCTGTTTGTAAATAATGTATTCAAATTGGGCATAAATATCAATTTTAAGTAAATGTAGATATAGTTATATTGACATTTTACAGTATTTGGGAATATTTTATTTTCATGGAGGGGCCTGGGGAGATAGATAAGATGTGTGCGTCTGATCGAGAACCCAACATGACCCAGTTTGTAAAAGTTATAACACGCTTCATGTTAGAGTGAAGTTGAGAGGTAGTCTCTACCAGTGGTAGGTTCAAATGAAGTTTTCCCCCTTTGTTATGTGAAATTAAATCGTTTTAAATGACTTTAGGGTTGTCATGCAGTACCCCTATACTCAGTATGGTCATACCATTTAAAAATCAATACTAAAAAATAACCTGATTCCCTTTAAATCTGCACAAAGTGAGAAATGAAATTCAACTTAGATTTTATATTATTGATCAAATTTATTTGGTTTTACTGGCAGATGGATCAGTAACCACAGTAAACAAGTTTAAATATAACTTATTATTGGGCAAACGCAGATCGAAAGACATACACATGAGAAGTTTCACAAACTACTACAAACTGTGAGAGCAATAAAAAACACAAGTGAAATGTAAATATTAGAAAATAATACAAACACTGCACACAATCTACTGAGTCACTTTTGCATTCACACAACACTCAGTGAATGCTGGAGGACAAAAACTAAACGAGAGTGCCTGATGAAAAGCATGGCAAAGATTTAGGGCCTGTCCATTTTGTTTTTCTTGTTGTTTTTGCAGTTAAGGGTGATGTGCATAAAGAACTCAGACATCCTGATCGGAATTTTAACAACCATCCTTCAATCTCTCTCTCTCTCTCTCTCTCTCTCTCGCTCTCTTTCTCTCTCTCCCTCTCAATATGACCCCCTCTTATAAAATGTTTTTGTTTTTTTTAAGATTAAAGGGATAGAAAGCCTGACCAATTAATTTCTAAAGCAACATTATTTGTCACAACCCTCGGATCTGTGCCCACAGTCCTGTGATTATGTTTTTCAACATAATCAGTGGGTAATTATTTCTTGCATGCTACATTTGCTTTTGTCATTTGCATGTTTTATTGTTTGATGTTCACCATATGAAGGAAATTAAAAAGTTGTAGTCACACTAAGAAACACTTTGCAAGAAGAGCTTGCTGTAATGTAAAATAGATTTAATTCATCCGTTTAAACATTGTTTTCTTGATTCAGGAAAGGTATCAAATTTAGAGGATGGGAAAATGTAGAATTAACCCATGCAATGAAAAAGCAAATTAGGGAAGTTTGGACAATGTCACTTTTTTTCTCATGCTGTGGATATCCGTATCTTAGTCGACTAATAATTTAAAATGTATGCTATGCAACAATCCTGCCTACGAAGGGGACAATACTACTCCCGCAAGGTGCAATGTCTTGTCCGTCAAGCAGCCTTTAACAATGTTAAATGTTTGTATTTTCCTGGAAACAGACATCAGGAAGTGTTCAACAACAGGCTGAACCTCAATCGTCTCTTTACATATCTCTGCGGCTTTAAAACTTCTGACAACGGCTAAACCTTACAACCATGTGTATTAAAAAACTGAAACAGGCCTTCCACCTCGGAGAATTCACTAAGACGTCAACATGCTGACTGAGCAACAGCGAGCAACTCACTAATGGAAGCTGTTTAATTTTATTTTGCTCTAAAAATAATTCCCTGTGCATTCGTCCTCTGGAGAGAGAGGAAAGAGCAGGTGTGTTCTTGGGATATATGAAACTCGGTGACTCTGAAAAACCCCTCGTAAATTCATGCACCCTGTACTCACTATGCACTCATGTTCTACTGCTGAGTGTGTGTTTTCACAAACAAAGTTCATGAAACATTTTAACAATACAATATGTGCTGTGATGCTGTTAAGCTGTACCACAAATATAATGTTTTGCAATTTGTGTTGCAGTCTAGTCTGAAGCACCTTTCCTCTAGATCAGATGTTTCCATGATTCAAATATTTTGTTTTGCACCACGGGTTTGGACGAGCTGACATGTGATGACACGAATACAGCCCAGGCAATGTGAATTCATTATGACAATTATTGCGTTGTTTAAGCACTTGCCTGTCCCTCATAAATGAGTTCAATTTCAGCATGGAACAGATAGCTTTTCATTTATTTCTTCATTGAAAAACAATGAGAAAAGCATTCAACGCACTTCAAACTATTCTACCTGATAATAAAAGACGTTGTTATAATATTATGTGATACTTGAATTCACTTTCTAAACACAGTTGGTTCTCTATCCTGCTGTCAAAATGTGCAATTTCAAACTGTTAATGTTTATTTCAGATCAAGTTTGGCTTAGAAAATAAGCTCTGGTATAAATATCTCTTCATTTCTAGAGTTTTGCAGAGACTCATATATTCCATAATGTTTTATTACAATATTTCCAATTCATTACTCATACCCTATATATAAACCATACATTAACTCTATGCTCATGCTGGAGATGGTTAATGTCTAATTCCACTGGCTTGACAAAGAAGAGATCCTCGCATAAAGAGGAAACTGTGCAGACAACTTGAACCACAGATAGCCCCACAGAATGATAAAGAGAGGGCGGACGCACAATAGAGAAATAATTAGAACAAGGCCACCAGTGCATGAATCCTTCCACAAGCACTCAACTGTGTCAAACAGCTTGGTCAATAATCTTCAGCAATTCCTGAGGATTAGAGTCTTATTACCGAGCACCGTCTGTCACACAGACCTCTGTGCCTGAGCACAGTCACTTCCTGACTGTTTATTGCGGATTCCCACAAACAAATCATCTCACTGGAGGGTTCATCACATTAGAGGTGAATATGGTTCAGAGTGGGGTCTAGTTTGCGAATGTCTTACGAAGTTTTATTTTCCTCCCATGTGTCGGTTACATGTTGTATCTATGGCCATATGTTGATGTGTGTGTGGTGGTGTGTGTTTTTGCACTGAGAGCTATATAAAGTGGTTTTATAAGCTGTGATTTACAATCAACTGTTACGTAATATTCTATGGTCGAAAATTTAAAAAAAAAATGTCAAAATCTCACCCTTAAAATAGCCTGTACAGGTTGAGCCACTTGGACATTTTTCATTTCTTTTTGCTTCTTCTTTAATATTTAAATAATCTCAGTAGTAGAAGGAAAAAGTAGTATTTTTGTGCACATATTCATTGGAAAATCTGTGTTGTCAACTTTTTGAGCAAGCAATATTGTTCTTTCTTGAACCCTAATGAAAAGATATCAACGAACATAAAAACAAAACATTAATATCAAATACACCTATTGATAAGTAATCCACTGTGCTTTCCCTCCACATACACACTTGTAGATTTGACATTAGTGAACCTGGTGTCACAGCGCAGCACTCGGTTCTGCCCTCGCCTCCTATAGTTTGAGAGTACACGAAACAATCCCCACAAAGTCCATGTAAGACCCAAGTTCCTTACCTTGTGCGTGGATTGTGGCCACGGCAGCAGCGAGAACCAAAACCGCCAACAGTCTCTTAAATTGACAGTCCTGTCTCACACACATGTCTAAAGTCGACGGGGATCTTCTCCGCGAGGCTACAGAAACACGTCCTTGTGTTGAAAAAGAATACTTCCAGGGCTGAGAAATAAAAAGAAGAAAGAAAACAAGCAAAGCGAGGATTTTAACGTCTACAAAAACGCGAACAGAGCCGTGGGGGTTTGCCGTTGCACTTTCGGTATGTGTCAGCGGGCTGAGGACAGCCGAGAATAATCAAGTGAAACGCGGAGGTCCCTGTTTAATTTGGACGCTCAGTAAGCGGATTCGTGTCTGTGTGAGCAGGCGGCACATGGAGAGAGCAGGCAGCGAGCTTCAGCACCGCGGACAGCTCCTAGCGACAGCTCAGGGAACAGCCTCTTACAACTTCGTTTTCCCACAATAATTCTGCCCTCTTTCCCTCTTATATAGGCATCTATTTTCTACTATCACAGGTAGGTTATGATAACGTGCTGCTCTCGTGACAAATGAAGAGCGTTCAGTTTAGTGTTTGTTGTCTCGTCATATTTTCTAAATCTTCCATTATTTGATCTCTTTGAGACCAGTATCTAGTCAAGAGAAAGCATTAACAGTATGAAAATGAGGGGGGAAGCAGCTTTAATTTACTTGTTTTTTTGAATATTTCAATGTCCTTGTAAGGCATATTGAGATTTTGATGGCAAAACTCCATTTATAAGGAGCAAAATTGTAAATAAAACAACAACAAAAACCTGCTTATACTTAATGCAATCGTGGAGCTTAGACGATGAGTAGCTTTATGGATGCACTGTGATCAGTGAATATCCCTTCTCTAAGTGCCAGTTTACTTTTTCATGAAGGACTCAGTGGAGATTGATGAACATATTAAATATATAAAAGTATAGTTCACTTTGATACAAAATGCTCTATGGTGGAGTTAAACACATGAATGTACAGAGTATCAAAGATTGAACATTGGTCTTAACAGAACCCAAACTTAATTTGTTCACTACACAAGTTTGGTTTTTCCCATCAGGAGTTCTAAATGGACCTTGAATAGGATCACTGGTGTATTATTAATCCACCTATCTAATTATTCTATCATTTCAATGCCACTACCTGCAATACTTTTAAATTATGACCTTAAATTTAGCATACACTCCTCTGACTACTTTTTTAGCGCTCCTGCGTCACAACTCTGCAATTTCTTTTTTTGTCCCATTTCCAGACCCTGCTGTGCATGACGAGCCCTGAGGGAAGACTTTCCTCAGGTGCTGGAAATAATCATGCCATGCTCCGAGTCTCTTAGGTCACCTTTTTTTTTATCTGTCCCTTTGCTTGGTTCACTTTATGTCTCAGGGCTGTATCTATTTTCCACTGATGTATCGTCTGCACGGTGCTTGCAGGAGAACTCGACTTTAATGAATAAAGTGGTGTTCTTCAATTGGTTACAGCGGGTAAGGCCTAACCGGCAAATACAGTATGTTGTCGGTGGAGCAAAGGGATACAAAACTGTGTCAGAAATATAATAAACAATAACAAAATCCTAATGACTTGGGTTTATTCTCTAGTGTCTGCAGAAAGTGACCTATCTGGAGTAATAAGCCTCTGCTGTACCACCTCTAAGGGCTGACCTTTGACCTCCCTGTGCATCAGCAAGTGAAAAGATCAATAGGACATGATCATTTGTAAAAAACCAGAGTCTTACACACACTTTTCCATTTCCTATAAATGACATCATCTTCCAGTCGTAGCATGACAAAAGTGATTTTACAGAAATTACAGTGAATACGTTTATTGAAATATTCTTCAATTTATGACATTAAAATAATGAAAAAGTATCACCAGATACTATCTGCTTTGCTTATCATTACACCCACTTTATTTATCTAGGTCATATTAGCCTGATTTAACAAAAAAAAAGGCTTAATGTAAGCAGGGAAATAATTGCTATGTGCCCACATTATGTTCATGCTGACAGAGGATTCGACATAAGTGATGCATGAACAATAACGGGTACAAATACAGAAATGTTTCAGTGTCTACATGAAGATAAAAGCAACAAAATATCCTGCTATTCAGGAGGGGTTTTATGCTTTTGTGTTGCAATGTGTCAGTTTTCATAAAGGAAGTACATTCAGACATGTATTTAGAGGCAGTCTGTTGTGCAAGACACTATCAAAATCAAAAGCAATTAGAAGACCCGGATAGAGATGGAAGTGGGGGAGGGGGAGGGGGATTAAAAGCGCTGGAAGAGAACCAGAGTCAGACTTCATTGAAGACGCTGAAATGTCGTGTAAGCAGATGCTGTTTCAAAACAACACCTCTCACTCTAAACATAAAAGGTTCTCAAATGCTCACCAGTTATGGAGGAGTTATAGAGTCCCACAATAAACCAGGTGTGACGGGTTATTATTAGTGGATGGATGAATCTCACACATCTTCACACTCTCTGTCACACCTTTGGCCCTCACTTAGCCTGGTGGTAATTTCACATCATAAAAGGTCTGTATGTGTCTTGGCAGAGGAAAAGTAATGCTGTTATGGTAAATTAAATATAACTGCATTTTTGAGTACTTGTAATTTGTTAATAGTAAATTATATTTCAAGATGTTTCACCATTTTTATTTGTCTAAGGTCATATCACACAGTCTTGTGCTCCTCTGTGTCTCAATCTGTGATCAATTTTAAATCTGTAATGGTACATTTTTGACTAAATGTTAACCATAGACTATAGTTAAAATGTACTTTTCTTGTTGGTTTGCTTGTTGGTCCTTTGTTAAGGACCATCTTGGTTCTAACAGGATCATGGCACTTTTTGATTCTTGAAGAAATCTATAAAAAAAACTATTTTTCAGTTTTTTAATACACATGGTTGTAATGTTTTGCCGTTGTCAGAAGTTTTAAAGCCACAGAGATATGTAAAGAGACGATTGAGGTTCGGCCTGTTGTTGAACACTTGCAAACTCCAGTAATTCAGTGACTGGTTGCATGCACTTTTTTCCAGTGTCACACAGAGAAAATGTTTTCGAATAATTTAAAATTGTATGTTCAAATTGGTAAAAAGTTGAGGTCCCAGTGAGTATATTTAAAAATGAAATTAGCATAGGTTCTTCTTTATTATCTAACGTGTGTGTGTGTGAAAGTTTTTGCAGTGAGTGTTTTCCTTTTGTCTTTATTTGTGTGAGCCGGTGTGTGTGAGCTGATTTTTTGTGAGTGAGGCTTTGGCGGATGTGGAATTTGTATTTTCATTAAAAAATATGTAAATTAAATATACAATCAATTTTAATTGATATAGCCCCAAATAAAAACTAAAGTTATATCTCGTCACACCGTACATATAAAGCATGGATCCATGTCTTTAAATGATATTTATTACAGAGAACTAGCATTAATAAAACATAAACAAGCAGTAGGCAACATTGGCAAAGAAAACCATGAGCAGGCAGAAACCATGAGCAGAACCAGATTCATTGGTGGATAGCCATCAGTCCTAACCTGCTTTATATATTTGTTTATGTTAAAGAAAGAAATATGTCATTGTCACTGCACACAGACTTATTTTCTACTCTCTTGTATTCTCGCTGTTTCTTTTTGTTCCTTTTTTCCACGTTGACTTTTCTTCCAGCTTCCATTTGACTTTGTCTCACTTTGCCTCCCCACTGCTGTCGCTGCACCAGTGTCTCTCTTTTTCATCTAAATTTATCTCTCTGTTTCCCTCCACGTCCTCGACTCCTTACATCACTCGCGTACTCCCTCTGGCCTGCCTCAGAAAAGACTCTAATAGTGCAACTCTCCCTTCACTGAAGCTCTGTGGAGCCATAAAGCAGCCCTTAGGTCTGGTTGGCAGCCAGATGGTTGCAGCCAAGCTTTCATTCTGCTAATGGGTAGGAGGGCAGAGCAGTTAATGAAAATCAGACCCTTGAAATGAAATGACCAATGTAGCAAGGTAATGAGGCACACATCGGCAGCGAGCCTTTACAAGCATTAAGGTAATATTAGATGGCAGCATTATGTTAAAAAACATCTTATTATGAGTGTTCATTGGATTGCTAAGGACTCATGATTACGCAGCATGTTCTGCTAACAAACACACCCCTTCCTGACTCATTCTGTCTGCGATATTCAGATTGACTGGCTCGCCTAAGTGCTTCATCCGAGCAGCGCTGTGTGCCAAATGCTATCAATGAGTCGTCTTCCCACGCAGCATTACATCCATTACAAATTACAGCTGCGATTACAGTCACACACAGCAACGGTATCGCAGTCACGGGACTCACAAATGCATTCAGGGCTAATCATTGTGCATCACATTCACCGTGCAAAAGCGTGACCCCTTTCAGCCAACGATCACAGCACTATTACAAAATCTGTTCTCTGCTATTTATGACTATTTGTGAAACATTAGGGGGATGCCAATCAGACTTTAGCTGTTAGAGGAGGAAACATGTAAAGGTTTCCTTTTTTTTTTTTTAAAGTGGAGGATGGTATCTGAATTTGAAGGAGAAAATATAACGACTTTTAACCAGAGTGTTTAGTAGAGGGATTAAATAGTTTCACTAATGCACCAAGTTGAGTCTTGTTATTTTCCTCATATTTCATTTTGTGGGATTTGTTTTGTCTTTGCAGGGGTTTTAAAAACATATAATTACTTATCAAGTGCTACAAACGCTCTTTATTATTAAATAGTTGTAAAAAATCCAAAGATCATGAAGAATGGAAAAGCTGCAGTTACCGTTTATGTTTGTAAAGGCGAGATTGTTGCAGACGTGTTTATCGATTTCTCACAGTTTCCTTTTTGTCTGTTGAAATCTAAATGTTCAGTTTTTTTTAAACCAATTTTCTGGAGAAAAAAAACAATTTAAAGAAACAGACTTTGTCTCATATCAGTGTTTTTCAAAGAGTTTATGTTGTATTTCTCTCAATGTAGATATGATGTACCTTGATGTTGTCAGTGTCCGCATTAGATTGGTTTATGTAAGAGCAAGCAGAAGGCTTCTTTTTTACAGAACAATGAAGTTACAATTGTCAAATAATCTTCATTGTGACTAGATAAGAGAAAGATGAAAATCTTTGATCTTTTGCGTCGTAGCATGCTAGTTCAGGTATGCATATCCTGTTCATGATGTGTATTTGTGATCTTATAGACTTTAGTTGATTGAACCGTTATCTGCAGTTAAATGTGATTCAAGTTGAACCACAGTCTGTAAAACTTCACCTGAGAATGAACAGGTAGAAAAGGATAAACAGGCTGAGAGAGGTGGACAAAGGTGGACTTCTTCTCGTCTCTAATATGCTGCTGACCTCCAACTGACAGTAAAATATTTTTCTCCACAGCCTCAACATAGTACTTATAGAGAGTGTTAAGAAAACAAGTGATGAGGAAGACCTAATGAGGAATGTAAAAAAAAAAATACATTTTGCTCAAACAAGAAAATAACTGCTTACTTATGAGAAAAAACGAACTTGTGACCAGTTTTGATGATAAATATTTGGTGTCTTAGCTAGCCCACGCCTGTATTGAAAATAAATAGTTCAGTGTAATTCGCAGCATTGTGCTGTCTTTCCTCGTCTCCCCCTCCCCCCTTTGTTGTGCTCTTCCTCTTGCTAGAGCCCACTTAATTGCACATTCCTCATTACCATGTATTGGAAGAGAGAGCTCCCTCAGAGCAAGTCAACTGCACAGTAGACAGTTTTTCAAAGCTTTCTGTACACATTTTTCTGCAGAAGAAAAGGAAGAAGGGGGAGGAAGGGATTAAAGGTGCTGACTGACCTTTGACTTCCAATTATGAATTTCACAAACTGCTTCATGGATTTTATATCTGATGGGTATGAGAGGAAACATTTCTCTTAGCTGTGGTAGTGGGATGGTTGTTGTCCTCCGTCTGAGTGCCAACAGTGGGAATAGAGTGGATGCGACCCCAAAGACGGAGTAGCATCTGTTAACCCCCCTGATCATTGCTTCTATCTGACGGCAAGGCTGGAGCAGCGTCTGCCCAGTCATGCGGGACCCTGCCAATAGATTCAGCAGACTATGGTAATGAGCCCAAAAGGATTCCCGGGCTCAGCGCTGTCACTTTGACAACTCCAAAATTAACTCTGGGCTGGAGATTTTTCTCAACACCTGCTGTAATAACATTCAAGATAGGATGAATATGTCAGTAATGCAGGTACAAGAAAATTAATGTAACCCCTCTTGTCAAATGTAATTAGAGCCGTAGTGACACAAATATGGTGCAATGGATGTTTTGAAAGGGTGAAGCTGGAAATAATTGTAGCAGTAAGAAACCTCATGACAAGGTTCGGGCTCGTCTGAAGATGGAGTTTCTGTCCTTAAGTATAATAGAGTTAGCAGCTAGAAGGGTTTGTAACACTTACTGTACTTCACACACAATGCAGAACAAACACCACACACACACACACACTCCCACACTGCAGGATGTTACAAACGGGAAATTTGCATTTTCTTCCCCGACACACAAACCTTTCATGTCGCATGTGACACCCTGCCCTGTACTTTTACAACCACATCTCTGTTCACCCTTTCCTCCCCTTATTCAGCACGTTGTGTACCTCCCCTTCCCCATTCCTCCCTCCCTCTCCTTGACCTTCTCTTTTCATTAGTCAGAGTGTGTCTCATGCCCCTGAGCGTGCTGATAGTGCACTGCTCCAAGGCTGCATTTATCAAGATGATAAAGCACTTGCAGACAACAGCCAAGTATCTCAAGGCTAGTGCCCGCCGTACCTGACAAGTGACAACAAGTCACACAAACAGCTCCACCTCTGATATCCTCCTCTGATCTCCCTCGTCCCTCCCTGCATCACTCCCCCTGCTATCGTAGTCCATATAACATTTCTAGTTGGTCACAGGTTGTTGCCTTGTGTCACACGAGTCCCTAATGAGAAGTTAAGTGCAGATGAAGGTGAGGTGACTGCACAAGACAACAGATCTGCCCCCTGCCTACGCATACATACACTTTCCCGGCACACACACACACACACACACACACACACACACACACACACACTGCTCAAAGCATGCAGATATAAAGACCAAATACTACATAACTGTTCTTAAAGCTACAGTACTGTGTGAAATGCTCAGCTGGTTTTGAAACAGAGTGAAATGAATACTGACGCCTCTATACAAGCTGTAAAAGCAAACCAGACTATCAGTGACAAGTTTTAATATTTCTGAATAGTTAAATGCCTATAACCGCTAGAACACTTTCACCACAGGGGGCGCCAAAATCAATCCAAACCATGTGAACTTTTTACCTCCAAAATTTTAACACAAAAATCCTATAAGCTCTCCTTTTTACATTTTAAAATACTCTGTTATTTCTATTTAATGTATTTTGGGGAATGAGTAATTATTATTTGATTTGCTATCATTGCACACCGCATTTCAAACATAAACACTGATTTTGACCTAAATTGATTGGACAACACTACATAACACAAAATATTCCTTGGTGTATCCTTATGTTCATATCATGAAGAATAGACTAAGCATGACAAGAACAAGTGTTAAGATGTAAAATACAAAAAAATAAAAATAAATCAGATATAGAAATGCTTAAATAGTAGAAATGTAATTCAGGGGACTTTATTCTTGTACTTGTATAGTATGATAACATTTCACACCCTGCACTTTTCCAACATCCATCTTTTCTTCTACCTGAGTGAAAAATGTAGCATACTGTTAAACCCTGCAGGTCCTGACTCTCACAAATGCCAGTCTCACCACTTTCATCTTTGCCTGCCGCTCAACCCCCTCTCTTCTATTCAGAGGCCGTTTCCCTCTCCAAACCATAAAGGTGCTGTCCGCCTTAAGAGAGCCGGCCGGGGCTCCAACCGGCAATCACTGCACAACTCTCACACTCAAGTCTGACAAATGGAAATTATGTTATTCTCCTCAAAAGGTATTAGCAAGAGCTCTGACGGGAGGCAGTAGGAGAGTTTGACAATTGTTTTTTTCTTTTTTTTTCACAAATCTTTTCTTGTTAAATGTCATTTAGACTTTTTGTAATATTAAAACACATGTTCAATTAGAATTCAAAAGTCTATTGTTCATAGAGGGACATTTTTAATGGAAGGGCTTAAAAGGCAATTTTACTTTATTTCCACAGACTTTGATTTCTTTTGTTCCTTCGAGCTAAAATTTGCTTGTTCTCTTTCTCTCTCTCTTACACACACACACACCAACACACACATTATGCAAAGAAAATCTGCCATATAGGCTTCATTCTGCTTATCAACACTGTCGTTTTGTACACTGGCATTTGTTGCCTCTTGTGCTGACACAGCATTATTCACAGCAGTATTCCTTTTTACATCCATGACAATGAAAACCAAAAGCAATGAAACTTCTAGAATGTGATATTTCTATTATTCTTGTTTGCAGGGTGCACGTCACAGATGAACAAAAGGCCTACTTTTAAGGATTCAGCAAGTCTTACTGTTTATATGACAAGTACAAAAACAAATCTGTTGTCATGGATTTACCATCTCTTGTAGATACAATAAACAATATCTTATATTTCCAAATGAAGATCAGGTCAGGTCAAAGGAAGTTTGTGAAGAAAGATGCTCTGAAGAACCTTTCTGAAACAGTGCAATAATAGCAATCTAAAGTGAGTGCTTTGAAATGCAATTTCTTGAGATATTAAGAGTTCTCAGATGGCTCACTCTTCCACACGTCTGACTAGAGCTGAAGGCTGGGATGATGGCTGCACAGAGGTAATAGAGGACCTCTTTGAAGTGTTTCTCAAATACCAAATGTCAAGGAGGATGGATGGTCATTCTATTACTCTGTTTTTTTTTTCATCTTCTCCAGGAGCTGCCAGGTTAACAGTGCTGCTGTCTGAGTGTCGTCTGCAGAGAAATAATTTGATTCATTATTCATGTTTATATTTTTTTAAGCATGGCTGCAGAATAACTTGTAAGGTCGGTAAGCACTTGACCCTTCTGAAGCCTTTTTATTTTGCTGGCTTCATTTCACGATAGCAATGTTCTACTAATCAAAGGTCCTTGTAGTGGTGAAATGAGTGTCTTTTGGGATAACTTCACACCTTCAATCTGTGCACTATAGAGCTAAAAAAAATACTTCATTGTAGTGTTATCATGTTTTCATGACACATGAGTTGTAATTTTTCAGATGGATCTGAAAGGACAATTGTTAGTACGAATTTTCATGAATTCATACATTTTGGTAACTTTGTGAATGAACCATTTAAATCTGTCTACCATCTAAGAGTAACTCCTGTCTTAGGTTGAAGCTGTAACCATATCTATGTAAAACATCTCATAGCAGTTATATTTAGTTTGGAGCCAACTGTCTGTTGTAAGCACAGTTTACTGAGAATGAAATGTACATGTTTGACATTTACGGGTCAAGCTGATGTCTTCTTTCTTGCCTTATAGAGATGTACCGAAGTAGCCAAGAATTTGTAGGATGTACATTCTAGCAGAATATAAGCAAGTCTGATAACATAGAAACTTTGTCAGTTTGTGATTGTTAACAATTTTTGTTCTGTTGTAATTGTCTGACCCTGACCGGTTAAACCGTAGAATAATCCACAGCCCCCACCCAACAACAACAGAGCGAAATATATTTTGATGGCCTTTCAGCTTGCAGGGCCTTTCCCCTCGCCTGGTAGGTCGTTGGTAGGCTGGGATCCTTCAAACCTACAATCATATGGCCTCATGTGCATTTCAAATCAGGCAGGCAACTTGCATCCTCTCTCTTTCTCTCTGTTGCCCACTGAGTGGCACCATGGTTGTTGTTTTTTTGTTGGCTTTTGCCTTCTATATAGTTTATGGTTAAGCTTTATACCACTTTCCCCACCTTTTCCACTGGCGGCTGTGGCTCAGTTGGTAGAGTTAGTCGTCTTTCAACTGGAGGGTTGTGGTTTCAATCCCCAGCTCCTGCAGCAACATGTCCGATGTGTCCTTGGGCCAGACACTGAACCCTGAAATGCTGGGTCAGCGTCATGTGTATGAATTGGATTAGTTACTTCTGATGGTAACTTTACATAGTAACCTCTGTCATCAGTGTGTGAATAGGTTGGTGTGACCTGAGGTTTAAAAGCACTTTGAGTAATCAGAAGACTAGAAATGCACTATACAAGCTCAAGTCCATTTACCATTACCATTTACCCAACAGCCAAATCACTGATCAATTGATAAACACAGCTCATAACTTGGTTTATGTTTGGTTCTTTGAATCTTCTTTCAGTATATTTTGGCAACCTGAACTTTGAAACCATGCTTTTCCAGTTCTTGTGTAATGTCTCATTATCTGGCTCATGACAAAATACTTTTAAAAAGATGGTGTGCCATATAAGTTAGATTTTGCCAAGTTAGATGATGTTATCTGCAAATTGTGAGTCTGCAGTTTAACATTGGACGATAACAACCTTGCAGTTTTATTTTAGCCAACCGCTGTTAAAGCCTAGCATTACAAATAACATCACTAAAAGTATTCACCGCTTCTAATTGTAAAAATTCCCTTTTCACACAAAGTAAACTTTTGGTATTTTTATCTTTAGTTAACATTTCACCTCCCCTGCTCCTCCTCCCTGCACACACAGGCTCTGCTTTCCACTCCTCCACTGTGTAGATGCTTAACTGTCACCTTTGTCAGTCCTGCTGCATGTAAACTGACTGCTGAGTCAAAGACTACAGAAACCTCTCAAGAATTCTGCAGTAATATCTCAGGGTCGTGACTACTCTGGTGTTTGCTTTATATTTCTAGCTAGACTATTTTCAGTATATATCACTGGTCACACTGTATGTAGCACTATCTAAACTACTCTCATAGGTCCCCCTGATCTTTCAACAGAAAATATCTCATCCTGTATGGTAGTGTTGTGCCAGCTGTATTTATTTGTTTCATGCCTCACTATTTCCTTTAATATTCCTCCACTGTGTGTGGACTAATGGCCTCCTTGTGTTAGGCTGTAAGTAAGAGTCAACAGGAGCATGATCGGGACTTCTTTTTGCATGTATTTATGTCTTTTTGTCCCCTCTACTTCTTATTCAAAAAGAACTAAAAACCCTGCTCGGTGTGTTTGGCTTTGCGTAAGATGTGGACGAGACTGTAGGAATCACAACACAGCTGAGTAAACATCATTAGAAGGAGCCTGTTTTCCAATTACAGTGAGCGAGAAACAGAGAGAAAGAAAAGGGGAGAGAAAAGCAACAAAGTTTTATCTGATGAAATACTGAGATAAAGATGTATTTTCTCCTTCTTCTTCTGGTATTGTTTGAGAGACCCTATTGTCTGTGATAGAATAAACAAAGAACAGCTGAAATCACATGTCAACACAGGAGATTAGATTGCACAATACAGAAACAGGGAAAATATTTTTTTATTAAAGTTGTGTCTCAAACACTGTTTTGCTTTTTCTTCAACGTAGAAGACACAGATTCAAACAAATGTCTCCTGTTTTCTTATCTGCTTCCATCCTGCGTGAACTACTGTTTGAAAAACCAATAATAACAGTAACCTCAATTATATAATACTGTACATCGATGCGTCCGTGTGACTTGAGACTTGACATTTCAGTGATTGATTTATTTTTAGTTCTGCCTCATTGCTTTCCTCAGAGGTCTGTGTCTTATATTGCAGGATATGTGACATTACAAAGATCCTCTTGTAAGAGATTATTGTCTGCAAATGATAACAGCGCCTTCAATATTCATCGGAGCCATGCTGGTCTTTATTTGAACCCATATTCGTCCCTCAACAGCCAATATCCCCGTGCCCTTGAGCAAACAACTTCACAGCCAGCGCCTGCAGCAAAGCAGTGGGAAGTGTGATTGTTGTGAGAAGCTCCCAGATGTGACTGCGTATGAATGTAGATGTCGTTAAAAAAAACAGTCAAGAATCTGTAAATCTTCATGGGAAAAATACTCTCTCAAATGGAAAGGAAAAAAAGGTTGCTTTCCAGTTCGGAGTTCTTGACAGTGCCTAGCTGAGGCCATGACCTTCTGCAAGTTGACTCTGACCTCGCTGTGCAGCCTCGGCTGAAGGGGTGATCAGCGATGTTTTGCTGCTTAGGAGTGACTGCTTTGTTCCTGCAAGGCCTCGACTCTGCTTAAAGGGTTGACGCTTGAGTAGATTTGACCTAACTGGACTTTTGCAATATTTGCTCATGGAAAATGTATACTTTCCTTTACCTACACTCAAGTAAGTTAAAAAAAGGAATGCTTTTTTTTGGTTGTTCTTGCAATTGTTTCTGATGATTATTGGACATAGTTTGACAGACATGTGGAACATTTTTGTTTCAACTCAGTTTGTGCATTGGCCAACTGTTTATCTGCTTGTGTTAGATAGTAGAAAGCTACATACAAATCAATAAGCAACTTTTTCTACAATTAATACATATGCCTGCCTGAGGCCATACCGTAGCACATATCATATATGTACTGTAACAGCAAACGCAATTCAATAAAAATACAGCAAATACTCCCTGAGCAGATATTTTTAAATAATAGAGACCCCTCTATCCATTCACAGAGGAACCAAACAAAATCACATTGTATGTTTATGTTGGAAAGAACCTTGATGCGTGGAAGTAGAAGGCGGTTTCCACTTACAATAGACATAATAAGTAATAGAATTGAATGCATTGAATGGCCATTGCATAAAAATGTCAACCATGAATAGTAGTAAATGGGGCTTAATTTCATTTTCATCTTTCTGACCAAATTTTAAAGCAGGAGAGCTACATCACTTTGCATGCAATCCGTAAGGGCGACATCAGCATAATCCATGGGGACTTGGCTTGATTACCTGAGGATCCCTGGTTCAAGTCACACACCAGTCAGTACAGAGTATGGACTGTGAGCTCTAGAGGTTGTCTGCTCAGGCTGACTATGTTGCATCCCATTTGCCCTGAAATCATTATGTGTAGGTGCTGTTTGCCCGTGTACATTTTAGGCCTGTGCGTAAAACAGCAGGATGAAAAAAGGATTTACCATTGAGGTCTTGAGTAAGTATTTCTTCTGCTTCTTTTTCTCTATTTCCTTATATCTCTGTGAGCTGTTGAGTAAAAGTCAGCCAAAATATAAAAAGTAAGTGAAATCCTTTTCTTTTGCTTTTCTTTTTCTATCTCAACAGAACCATGATGGCTTGCCATTGTTGGACGACAACCTTATATCTCAGGTATGTACTCTCTTCAGAGGCGCACACTGCACCAACAAAGACACCAAATTCAATGAATGTCAAAGTGTTAACACACTGAATATAAAAATAGTGCTGTAGAGATCAGTCTTGTTCACAAGACAGTGAAGCTGAGCTTTTGTCATTGGCAGTGGTATTCAATCTGCAAATGTAGTTAGCGTAGTGTATTAGAGGGATGCAGTGAATGCAGTGTTAACCTGGTCTAGTTCTTGACTTGCTTTCAGTCCCACAAAGGTTTTGTCTAAGGCTGGACTCTAGTCTCAACACTGAATAAAATACTGATTGAATACAAAGACATATACTGAATTCCAAAGAACCCCCCTGAATCGGTCTGAAAACCAATAGAAAAACGTTGATAAGTGTAAGACAGGTGGTGTTTGGAGCTCTAGTCTCACCACTGGGTGGATGTACAGGTGCAGCCAGAAGCCGAGAGGTGAGTGGGGATGCAGGAAAAGGCAGGAGAAATAAAGTGACCTGGGGGCTGCAGCAGAGGGGGGTGATAATAAGGAATCCATGTGACTGACTCAAAGTGATGGGCTTACCTGTCCATGAATATTTCAGCCTGCACTGAGGTGTGTTATTACGGCTCAGTGGGAGCGCTCACAACATGGGGCGAGACATGTGCCATCACAAGATAGGACAAACAAACACACACACACACACACACACAGCAATTTTTTCCACTATTCAGAAAGAGCACATTTCAAATTGCTCATTCATGCTGAATAGCTGAATAGCAAAATGTTTTCATCAACCAACTAACAAAAGCATCTTCCACTGACATGCTCTCTTAAATCGATACACTAACTAATCAATAAGCAACGAAAGGTTTACACACTATCGAAAGAGAAGCTCTGCGAGTGGAAAGAGTAAAATAAATCCATGTGCAGCATTTTACACCAGTTGGAACAGTCCCCCTATGTGAGGAAGACGATTAAATAAATATTCTGTTTACACGGACTGGCTGCCCTGGGGGTCTGCAAACTAGTGCAGCAAAGCAGCTTCACTCAGCCTGCTAACAATCCAGAGCCTGTGGCCATGCTCGTATATTCCCTCCATTATTTCACCAGTGTCTGCCTCTCGAGCCACCATCTCTGCTGCAAAACATTGTGTGGAGATGAGACTGTCATAGAGGATAATGATGGGGAGGCCTGTGCTGTGTTAGAGAAACCAAACAACTGATGAGGAAGGCACTTTGAATATGTCCAGTATAGTGGGAGTATTTTTCTATATGCGGCATCCTTCATATGCAATGCCAACAGCACTTGGACATGGAGGGAGCTTAAAGGAATGAAAGCTTTACACAACTTATAGCAGCACACTTTGGCATTGTTTTTTTTTCACCACTCAAACTTATTCTCGGCTATAACCTTGAATGAAGTTTGTTGACTATAATTCAAAGCCTTACTATAAAATGATATTAAACTACTAAAGAATCACTGAAAACATGAAAAACTGTGACCCCTGTGTACTCAGAAAACAGTATTTTTAATTGCATCACAGTGTCCTTAGAATAATCATATTTCCAAGATGTGTACATTTTGACATGCACCATGTGTCTTGTAATTTGGTTTTTGGCATCATGATACTTTGTCAAACAGACAAAATGGGAAGCGTGACATAAAGCTCAGTATGCGCAGAATAAAGATACAATGCATTTGTAATAAAGCAGAGATTAAGTAGGGATAAACCCAGACAAAAATAGCACTCTAACCATAACCATCATGTTCAGTTGGAGCTAAGGCAGTTGGGGGCTAAAAGCTGTTTGATGGCACTTCAATTGTATTTTTTGAGGGATGAACGACGAAGAGAGTGTTCCCAGACATTCCAGGGATTCAAATTAATTGACTTCTGTCCGCCATTTCTGGGCCAACTCCCATTTAATCTTGTCAAACATTTCCATGGTCAGCTCTGTCAAACATGCACATGGAGAGATATAGTGAGACGATAAATCAGCAGATAAGCTCATGCTGGTTTTCCAGCAGAAGCTTTTTTGTGTTCTCATAAGTTACATTAATATTTATATATCTCTGGAAAGTTCAAATTCAATATTCTACCCAGCCAATTTAATTATCCGTTGCATTTCAGGGCAAAGCAAAAATGATAGTGAAAATCTGCCAGTGCTACACATAACTGGATGAAGTTAATGAAGCTCACCTGTCTGGTAAGAAAACAATTCTACGGCTGAGTCAGCAGGCTTTTGAATCCTGCTGGCAGGCACAGAGCTTGTGGGTTTGAGACTGGAGAGGGATCCTCTGAGGATGCAGCCGTCTTTGCTAGCATGAATCGCACCTGTAAAATAGCCAAGCTGGTGTACAATCAACTTGTGTGGAGTGTTCTCCCTGAGCAAATTTTTACACCTGCCAGAATGTAATTTTGGAGGAGCAGCAGGTTGCCATCCACTTTATACACAAATCACACTGGCTTTGTGTGTGTGTGTGTGTGTGTGTGTGTGTGTGTGTGTGTGTGTGTGTGTGTGTGTGTGTGTGTCTCGTGGGTGTGTGTGAGACCTTTGATCTTCTTTTCTCCCAGGAACAAAGAAAACATCCTTCTAATGCCAGTGAAGCTTGTAACTGAGCAGATACTACATGCAAAATCATTTTATATAATCAAATAAAAGTTTGAAAAAATGGGCTGCAAGATAAATGATGTTTGAAAAATATGTGACCAAATAAAAAAAGAAACCGTAAGTGCAGACTCGTTAAGAAATAACACTTGATTTCATGCAACATGAGCATTTGCACTTTGAGGTTAGAGTAAAGGGTTAGAAGTTATAACCTTCATCCATCTTCAACCTCTGTATCTCGACTGTTCTCATCTGCATAACCCTGACACTGCACTTCCACTGAGGATTTCACTTGGCAGAGTTAAAACAACATGATTACAAAGTACCATGTTTTACATCAGCCTTATCTTATTATCCAGAAAAGAGGCAGGAGGTCACTTCTGAGTCAGACTCATTTGTATAAGTGGAGACCTATGGACATTGAGGGGACGTGTAGGCAGACAGAATCTCCACAGATAAAACAGGATGTCAAACTGAGTCTTGTGTAAACTAAAGAGAAAAAAAAAGGATTTTACTGCTGGCTGACTTTTACAGTAATTGCAACACATATTAATTTTTTTTAAAAAGTAAATGGATTACACAAGAGGTTTGGTATTGCTTTTCTATAAAGATTGAAAGTGTCTAAAATATGTATTAACAAGAGTGAGTTCAGAACCATGTACATTAGACTACCCCATACATAAGAGTTGAAACTGATTACCATTCCTCCTTATTAACACATGATGGAACTATTGCATTTCATGGCAATCAGTCAAGTTGTCTGCATTTGAAAAGTATCAATCCCATCAATTTAGTGTAATCCAGAGACCGTTAAAGGTCCAATATGTAAGATATTTACTGAATGTATTCATAAAATGACCTTACTTTATCATCTAACATTAAGGAAACATGCTGTTGAAGTGCTCCTCTTTAGTTTCAGGTCTGAAATGGTTTGTTTTTGTTTTGACTAGAAAAGGAAGGCGGTTTTAAGGCAAAATCATACGGCCGTTTTGGAAGCCCTTGTTTTAACAGGCAAACTGCAAACTTTTACCTGCAACCGGTAGTGCGGAAAAAAAAAAAAGTCAGGGTATCACCTGATTTGGTTTGCTTCATCCTATTGGAATCAGAAATGATTGCATCAACATTTCATGGGAACCTTTCCAAAAGTTTAAATGCTAATAAGAATCCTTTAGAAAAAACCTTATAGATTATTATACAGGTACTAACATGATAAACATAACTAACTAACAACATAAACATACAATGTGATTTTGTTTGGTTCCTCTGTGAATGTATAGAGGGGTCTCTATTATTTAAAAATATCTGCTCAGGGAGTATTTGCTGTATTTTTATTGAATTACGTTTGCTGTTACAGTACATGTGATATGTGCTACTGTATGGCCTCAGGCAGGCATATGTATTAATTGTAAAAAAAAAAAAAGTTGCTTATTGATTTTTATGTAGCTTTCTACTATCTAACACAAGCAGATAAACAGTTGCAAAAAATCAAGAGAATTGTGGTAATGATTTGTGGGTAAATCTACTGATCCTGAAAATCATCTGTCAACTCAAATCGGATTTATTGGGGTTTAGTTGCCCTAGGTTTCAAATGGAACGTCAACCCTAAAGGCTCAAATAAAGATGCTTTTGAACCACACGCATGTATAGACAACCTGCTGCGTGGTGAAAGTAAATGTTCATGTACTTGCCTATGTACAACGTGTGTTAATGGAGGATTCCTTTAGAGGGAGAACTTCATAAATCAGACCGCGTAAAACACAGAAGTAGAGATGATCTGTTCACCAGTTATTTTATCATAGTGCGGGTAGTTGGGGACTTGATCCACTAACTTTTCTTCCACCTTTGTTATACCAGCGCTCAGGTGTCTCCGATGTTGTCATTTCTGGTCTTATCACCATACAACTCTACACTGCTCCTGGAGGTTAAATGCATCTCGCAGTCTCGTAGTGTTCATTTCTGAGAACGTGCACAACCAACGCTTCAAACCACCGCAGGATACGCAAGGCTGATGTCACGCGTTCCCATAAACATGGTTAAAAGTTAAAGTATACGCAAGGCTTTACTTACACCAAAACTCGCCCAAAAAGGAAAGGAAAAACAGCTCAACAATAGAAGGAATTTGAATCCATCAATCAGTTAAGACACTAAGTTGAATTTGTGTCTAGTTGTGACATCAAAATTTTTTTTAATGTCTAACCAAACAAGCAATCCAGTTTCTGCTCATTTTTACACAGGAAAAAAAATCATGCACAGGAAAATGTAGTAACAACACGTCATCTGTTCTGTTCCCTTTGTACTCTGGTTACATTATTCTCCTAAGTATTGACTGAAGATGGATGAATAGCTTTTTGAATTGGAGTACCGTCTTACTTTCTTATGTTTTTATTGGTCATTTACTGTAGTGTGTGTCTTTCCCTTCACTGTTGCCAGGGGATCGCTGCAGAGAACATACATGACTAATCTGGAATAGTTGCGACTTTATCCTCCAGCCCTGCCAACAGCTCTGGGTTAAGTTTGAGGTAAGGCTAATGCTTCTGCAATGTAGGGGAGCAGGGGAACTCCTGAAGCAGAAGCAGCAGCTTCATTATCAAACCAGAGAAAGCACACTTCAGCCTTAACACCGTGCTTCCCCTTTGTGCATTTTTTTCTTCCAAAAATCAGATAAAATGATGATAATGATTCGAAAAACATCCTAGATATTTAACTTAATCTTTCAAGAGTCTAGTGTATTTGGAAAGCCAATTCCTTCTTTCTGTTTACTCGCAGTGAAAGTGTGAAGTTTCAAGTCAAGGGTTTAAATAATGTGATGTTACCATTACATGCTTTTTTTTTATCAGGGGATGAGATTTTTTTGCACTTTTTGTTTTTTTTCCCCCCAGATGTTTCATTGCCTTAAAGCCTTTGAAGAGGTCAAAGCAAACGGTCAAATATGTGAAATGCGTGGTGCTTTTGAGGTGAACTGCTTATTTTGAGCTAAAAAAAAAAAAAAATGCAGTCGCGAAAGTTGCAGATCCGCAGGGGGAGAGTTGAAGGACCTGCCAAATCTAATTTCTCACTGTGTGTATTTACCGGAGAAGCTATAGTGGGGGGAAAATGTATTGTGTCAGCGCTTGGCACGTCACTCTGTTATGGAAGTTCACTGACCCATTATTCAGTGGTGTGGTGTGTGCTGTATGCAGGGTGAGAATCGTAGAATTTCTTCTATACTGAGGAATTACAGATTTGAGTCACAGCCTTGCAGATTGCAGGGTTGGCCACAATAAAGGGTCATTGTGTGAAAGGATGCAAGGTGGACTATAAAGGCTAATGACTCATGGAATAAGCACTTGTTTTCTAACAGGCCTAAACACTCAAGCACTGCATATCAACCACCAGCAACAAAAAACATGCAAATGTGGCACAGGGTTAAAAATCATAACAATATTTTTGATATGGCACATACCGTCTCCAATGCAAAAATGTAGATTATTTTTGATAGATGTTAATGTTCTAGGTCAAAAAGAAGGTGCACGTTCCTCTTGCTATATTAGAGCTCCTCTCTGATGGCCCAAGAGGACAGGTAACATAGTATTTATGTGTCTCAGATCAGCAGGCTGGTTGAATTGTCGTTTTGAGAAGGCGGTGAGGAGAGCCAGTTTTTTCTGTTTAAATACATTTTGGTTTCAATGGACAAATCTGCAATCTTTGTTTCCTCTTATACTGCCTGCCATCCAGAAGTACAACAAGTTTATTTTTAAATAGTTAAATAAGGCAAAAGGTGTCTTCAACAACTTCACTTTTAATTTCCCTAAGGGGACAAAAATGTTTTATCATATCGTATCGTATCGTATCGTATCCTAACCTGCCAGAATTTATGCAAACATTTGAAAATCTTACAATCTGGAGATCAGCCATGCATCTAAAAAAAATCAGTACTCAGGGGAAAAAAATATGTATTTAAATGTATCCTCAATAAGGTTAATACTTACAAATAAATCCCTAACTTCTCTAAGAGAATTATCATAACTTACTACCAGTGATTGTTTACATTTTTGCAAACATTTGAATATCCTTTAAGCTTGGGATCAACTATGCTCATAGATGTTGTGCCCATATATAGAAAATAAAATTATGCTTGACTCTGGTCACTGTCAACATTCTCTTGATAGAATTTAAGACATTTCTGGTCATAGGATGCCCGTTAAGGTCCATTTGGTGGAGCAGGAGCCCCATATACCAAGACAGCAGTTGCATGATTTACTCCCAACTTGTAAACATTCTGTGCATGTGATTCCCACACTCTCCTCCCCATATTTCCTGTCTCTCTCTAGCTGTCCTATCTGAATGCAAAGGCCAAACAAAATTTAAATAAAGGAAAAAGAGAATTGATATTTACAATATAATATTTTTGTATATAAGTAACTAAACTGCAGGTGTGGTGTATTTTAGTGCTTACAATTCTGTTGCATTGCACCTTTAATTATAATAATCATGCATTTAATGTCTTTTAGGGCTGTTCGGCTAGCTACATGAATTCTGTGTAACACAGAGCCTTTTCCATACTCAAAATCTCCTGTACTGTACCTCACATTAAAAAAAGTAAAGAGAGAAAATCCAAACTGTTCTGGGAAGTATTCCTCAGTGCAAAGGCTTCTGGACCAAATCCATGAGAATCTAATTTCTGTCCCACAAACAATGAGGCCCATCACTCAACATCTTCTATATTGTATGGTGGATTATATTTACAGTCAGACAGCGGTTTGGGGCTCACAGGAACTGGAGGTCACTTGACCAAACACAAGCCATGCAGGCCTGTAGGAAGAAGGCAGCAGCCATACATCATGCCAGGGGCCATCCGTCACGCAGGCCACTCGATTTCCAGCAGCCGCTCTGAGTATTGCCGCAGTAACAGGCCCTTGAGGGACGAGCTCCTGACACAGACTCTTACAAAATACTCTCTGTTCCTTAAAACTCTATACACAGGTCGGAAAAGTGTATGCATGCAGAATGGAGATTGTGTAACTGTAACATGGTTTAGTTGTAACTTTTCATCAGGCTAACAGAGGACAAAGACATTATTGTCTTCTGGCAGATATAGTGCTTTTTTGTTGGGAGAAAACCATGTCTTAGTGTCTGCAGTAATGCAGACTGAACCCAGCAAAGCAAATGAGTTTTGTCAATGGTGTAATCAGGAAAGGTTCTCTTAGTGCTTGCACTGCAACAATACCTGGAGTCATTTTTGATGAATGGAAATGAATCCATGATTTAAGAGAGATTTCTGAAGCTCCTGAAAAGCATTATGCTATTATTTTCCTGCAAGCAAACTGGAGAATGCTGTGGTAGTTTTAACATCAGTACATCAAAGTCTAAGCTGTAATGATATTTTTCATTTTTTCATTTTGCAGCAGTCATCATTTATTGCTACTGTAATGTTTCTATTAGATCAACAGCAATCATATTTCTGTGTTGTATTATAAAACAAGGTTCAGTGAGGACTGATATCATTTGCGTGGGGTAATTTTGTCTAAATGTTCTGGTAGAATAACTTGATATTCAATCTACACAGCGCAGATAATAAAGAACTGAAAGTCTGCACTGATAAATAAATACTGTGTAATTAAAACAACAATCTCTCACAGTGATCTGAAAATGGCAGACACAAAAAAACATCCAATAATCTAAACCAGTTTTAGAGTTAGCTGGTATTGCTGTTATTTAAATCATCTTTAAAAGAAATGCCTAAAATCAGCCTGTCTTACAGGCACACAATGACCATCTGGCAATTCTGGTTAATGCCAGATGGGCTGGTCCACCTGGTGGGCTGCAAGGCCACCAGCAGCAATGTTCAGAATGAAATAAAGGAAAAATAGACCTCCAGGCTGTGGCTGACTAGATATTGGAACATTCCATCTGATTTGGAGTTAAATGGACTACCTTTAGGCTCTTCTAAAGCATGTGCATTGGTAACACCTTTCCAAAAAAAAGTGGAACTGTTGAGGTCAAACAAGGAATAATTAATAAATTCAAAACACAAAGAGCTCATCTGAGAGAGCTCAAATTTTATTTAGCTTAGAGTCCTATATGTGTTGACATAGCCTGATAAACAGAAGTTGACATGTTACCCCCCCCCCCATTTTTGTGTTGTCTATCTTTTTTCTCATTTGGAGTCCATATTTGGATAACGAATGGATATGCATTGTTACCTTATCCGTGTTTTAAGGTAGTGTTTTTAGGTAGCCACACCTTACTACAATAGCTTCTCTAAATGCTACTGTAACATGTCCTGGACATGCATAAATGGGTGAATAACTTTACTATAGCTAACGGAAGCTCACCACCCATTAGTTAACTAGTCTACTCTTTCCTAGAACTATGTGAGAGCTCGCTCCCTACCAGCCGCTAGACTACTCTTTCCTAGTACCTGGAGCTATGTAAAATTACTCCGCTAACACCCTTTGGAGAAGAGAGGACTTGTATAATTGCATAGCCCTAGGATTATCTGCCTAACATTCATTTCTAGAATAATTAGATTCAAGTATAACCCTTGATTCAGGACCCTAGATTAGCCCCGGCAGGCTCGCACCCCCGGAGAGGGATTAACTGCAAATCTCCTCACTCGGATGCTAGGTGTGTATGAGGTGTGTAGTAAAAGTCAGTAGAAGTGTGCCGTGGTGTGACTGCTCAAGCTTACCTTCTGAGGTTCACGTGGCGTCTTTAAGAGAGACTCAGGTCTTTGTGGTGTGAATGATTTCAGTCAGAAAATGGTTTCAAAAAGTTTCCGAAAATTTATTAAAAAACTTCAAAAGATATTCCAAATGCAAATACAAAACAGTAAAAATAAAAATGTAAAAATTAAAAGCAAAATACAAAGACAAAAGTCTAAACCCGAGAGTGTAGACACCTGAGGTTTTAAAAGATCTTGGTCTCAGAGACTAAGTCCCAAAATGGGGATACAAAAGTCAGAGTGACGTGGAGCCCTTTAGAAAAGGTAAAAAAGAGCCTCGATCAGCTTTTCCACAGCATTTTTATAGCCAGACAGTCTCTTTTTTTCAACATTCTGTAAAACCTCAACAATGCATATTCACAGAAACGTGATACATCCACAGGTGATACTAAGTTCATATGTGGTTTTAATGTCAATGCATAAAGGTGACACAGGTGATACTAAGTTCATGTGGTTTTAGCTTGAAGACCGTGAACCAGGCAGATTCGCAGAAACACTATACACCCACAAGCTCGTATGTGGTTTTGCTCAAAGTATGGCACACTTATCCTGACCTCACAGGTGCATGTGTACATGCGGGTGTGTGTAGGATTGACAGGAAATGTAAAAGCCAAAAAAAAAAAAAGTGGTAATGACTATATGACATATGAATGAAATGATAAAAATATTAAATGATAATAAAAGAAAAAGAAAATATATGAATTAAATGATAAATTGATTAAATGATAATAAAATAACATATATGAATTAAACAGATTCAACAATTGCATAACTCTTACTGATCTTTCAACACTACATACAACTCTTTCACATGGTTTTAATATTAAGGCCTTAAGTGTCAGATGTAATAATTCTACTGACCTGGTTTATTATGATGTCCCATTATTAAACTTGGTTTGAGTGGCATAAAAACACATAATGAATGTCAAATCATTTAAAATACATTGTTCATTTATCTTATTTTGTGAGATATGGCTTACTTGTTTTCAAGTGAATAAATAATACTGTTGTGAATAAGTCAAAGGCATGTTGTTCCTTGAGGAACTGACCGTGGTGTAGGAGGATAGAAGACAGTTGATTAGGGCTATCGATTGTCTTAGCAGTATTTATAGCATGTCACAGTGACAAGCGCCTACTGTATGACTCAACCTCCCCAACAAATACACTACCTTCATCCTCCCCACTTATCTGTCTGTACAATATTGAGGCTTCATGAGCAGACTGAACCTCACAGAAGCCCTCAAGCTGTATTTTCCAACATGTGTGCCATCTGTTATTCTCCTGAAAAAAGAAAAGTCACGAGCAATTTCCTTTTAGATCAAGCAAGTGAAGCTTCACATCCCACCTTTTATAACTAGAACTACCAGTTCTAAGGTGGTGATGTTTTGAAGAGTTAGAATTAGGGACTAAAGCATCATCTATTTACAAAACATGCCACATACATCAATGTGAAGTTTGCACATTATTTCTAACACCACTCCTTCCTATTCTCATTTCTTTTAAGAAAGAAAATTCGAAGCCTTTTTATCCCTGTTAGGCATAAATAGCTGCTCACCTTGTTGAAATGATGTACTGTTAAGACAGAAAAACAGCATATAGTAAGAAGAAGACAGCTCTAAATGATATGTCTCTGTATATTTGGCCTTGCAGGAAGATGTGACATTAACACATGTGCCCCTTGCTCTGTATGAGGTTTGTTTCTGGTGGACAGGCAGCCTGGATTAATTTGTGCCACAGGCATGGAGAGGTTCCCTATACTGTACATAGTATGAGCAGCGGGATGGAATAGGAAAAAAAAAAGAGAAAAGACAGAAGCATTTGTGACTGCATGCCCTTCAAAGGATGGAGGTGAGGAAATATTATATACATAAATAGTTCCACCCGAACTTGCAGCGATGCAGCCCCATTTTCACTCTTTCAAAGGTCTGGGGAAGAAAATGGCCTTCCATGCTGATATAACCTTTCTTAACAGCATCACCTCAAGTACTGATGCTGAATTATTCAGTGCCTATTAGTCTGCCACTTGCCTGGACATAAAGTCTCCTGGCAACATGGCAAGCCTTTGTGATCAGGTAGGTGTTTAGTCACAGGGAGCGTTGCCAGTGCAAGTTGAGGTAGTGCAACACATTGAACATCACAATATATAGTCTCTGACTTTAGCCTATGCTATTTATCATTTAACTCTGAACATTGTTAAGTTCATCAACCTAAACCTCTATCTGTGATCCTTGTGGAGTATATATATTAAATCTCAAATAGATTATAGTGTATTCAATGGATATTGTACACATTTTGTATTATTTTTCGACAGTATATTTCCATACAGAGATATTCTACTCTCTTTAGTGTATTTCACTTATGGTTTTTGGTGTGTATTGTTATGATATTGCACAGATTGTCCAATTTTGTTGGAGCAATACGTGTCTGTCTCAGTATTCTATATGTATTGCAAAGATTTTATTTTATTCTAAACAAATACTAAAAGCAGAGTGCACACAATAGCACAGACATTATGAAGTATATACATATGTCTATTTTACATCTTATTCACTAATGATGAGCCAGGCCATCCACTGCAGTACATTTAGAAACAGGCCTGCGTGCCCACACTTCGAGACTGGGAGATTGTAAATGTCAGTGGCTTGTCACTCAGACTCAGTCCCACATGGCCAGTGAGAAGAAGCTTGCTAAAAGGGACGACCGAATGACAGGGCAGACATTAGTATCCTGTCTGACTCACTCAGTGTCCCACTGTCAATCTCTGCATATGTTTGAGGCTCTACTTTACCATTTGTATGCACTTTCAAAAAATCTATTCAGCCTCTGTTATCTCCATTCAACACCGCACCACTGGATGTTGATTGGTTCCCCTCCTTGAATATCTGTTTAAGATATTGCAATTGGCTGTTGCCTGGAATTGCTTTCCCCCAATTTCAGTGTGGTAAAAGACGGAAAGGAAAATAAATGATGGCTTCGATTTAGAGATCAGATGTGTATGAAAGAGTCAAAAATGAAAGTGAAACCTTTGAAAGACATCTTTACATATATAAGAAATCCTAACTAATACAGTTGATGACTGAAGAAGCTAATCTACTCTTTTTAGACTCTAATTTATGTGACTTTCATTTCATTGCTTTGCATATTTAGTAGGATGGCATCATGTCTCTAATGTGAAAGCACCTAAAATTGATGATCTTGTGAATCACTATTTCAGATTAGATAAGCTCTTTAATTCTTTAGAGACTTGCTATAGCAGCCCACAAAAGTGAGGATCATAACTCCCAACAAACATGCACAGTCCACTTTGGGTGCAAATGGCTGAGTGACCTGGCAGCACTGACATGCATATGGTCAATGTCAGTAATCCAGATCTGGTATGGACTCCAGAGCAGAGTCGTATAGATTTATCATTTATTCATCTTCTATACACAGTTGTTATCACTGTGCACATGCCAAGACTCAATAACACAACACCAGTGCAGAACCAAATAGCCTCTAGCTTTTTGTATTATCTTAAATAAATCCCCCTTTGGAGAGGAATATGTTCCTCTGGACGTTGTAAGCAATCTAATATCCTGGGGTTTGCATAAAGTGACTCCAAACACACCAATGACTTCCATCTGCTCAGTAAGTTATGCTTGTAAATTCTGCAATTAGATGCGTAGTTAATTCCTGCTATCTGTCACTTTATAGCTGGTGAGTTTGGTGGCAAAGACCACCAAGCTGTCAAGTGCTGGCACCAAGTGGAGAACATTTTATCTCCCAGCGCAGTGACTCGTGCAGGGACAAAGCCGAAGGATTTATTAAGTGTCTGGTAAAGTCACCGTCATGTGTGTTATCAAAGTAATTTTCAAACTTCAATCATTTCCTGTGTGAATTAGAAACAGCATTTTCAAAGACGGACTATGTTTAAGATTCATCAGGAAACATATTCTCACAGTGGACGAGATTGCCAAGAGAATATCGAAAATAATTATCAACACCCACTTGAGATCTGTTTTGGACAGCTACTGAGCAGAATGAGAGTCACCATGAAATGGAAACTGGACAGCTTGGCAGCAGCTTTCAGGAAACAACAAGGCCTCCTGGTTGGCAGTGAGCTCTTGAGATTCAAGGATCATTAGAAAAGGACCTAAATACATGAACAGAGCTGCAGAAAAAAATGCCCTGATTGCACAATAATTAGAGCCCCTCAGTTCATTTAGAAGTAGGACTTGGTTTTTGACCTTACAGCTTTGGAGATTAGAGTATTAAAGTAGCAATCTGTAACTCTGGCATGTAGTGTTTAACTACTGCTGTCCAATTTCAAATCAGAGAGCTGGATCAGCACAGGAGTAAAGTGCATTAGCAACCTCCTACACAAGTCCCTGTTACCACCCCCATCCCATCTGTTGGGCAGTTACTGAAAATGGACCATACAGTTGCATTTTTACGATATAGATCAGCTGATAGTAGATCGAAAAGATGCAAATAAAAAACTGAATTTTCCTGCAATTTGGAATATACACTGTTTTAAGGTTTAAGTGGGCCAACTTGTTGGAGGATTTTGAAATTCTTAAAGGTTGGAAGGTGATGTTCCAAATCTGAGAGGAGTCAGATTAGATTGGAAACCTTCATTTTCGAAAATTATTGACAAAGTTGTTGTTGTTGTTTTTTGTGTCTGAGTGTTTGTATTTTGTGGTTGGGTATTTTGTGCTTTTTTTTATATGTTCAGCCAGGTGGTATTCTTTTTAACCATTACATCTTTGTATTAAGAGCTTTGACTTCAAACTGTACAACAAAACGAAGTAGAAACACCACATTTATAAACAGGTTTTCACTTTGCCCAGAGGAGAACACAAAAGCTTTGCAAGTTGAAAGATAAGAGAAGTACAATCTCATTACGGAGCAGGTACTCGAGGTGTTTATGAAACAGGTAACTGATCTTTCAAGACTATCCCGCTGAGAGAGGCTAGGAGGTAGGGTCATTTGTGCCCATTTCAAATCCTTCTGATAGAGTGGACTACTGTAAAGTACACCTTAAGTCTTTATTTACCCCTCACCTACACACACACACACACACACACACACACACAACATTGAGAGGGGCAGTAACACTCCTTTGGCAGGAACACCAAGCACTGAACAGCTCTGAGCACAGCAGGAGGCTTTGGCCACCAGCACACTGTGGAGCTGAGATAGAGAGAAGAATCCAGCACTGAAATTGGTGATAGTCTTTACAACATTTCCTTTTTTCCACTCCAAGGATTTCAGCAGCAATTTGTTTTCAAGGTTTTCCTCTGAGTTTAGGTATGAAGAGAGGCATAAAACAGAATAAATCAAAGATTTCAGATTGCTGAGGATTCAATTTTATAGTACAGGAAGAGGAAAAAATGAATGTATTTATTTACCGCAGGCCCTGCAAAGACCTATGCAAAATGTAAACAATGTTTGAGCCTACCTTTGAGCCTTGTAAGAACGACCAACTACTGTGCGATGTTCATTAGAGTGGAAATGATATGTGCAAACAAAGAGAGGCACCGAAGCAGCACACACTGCTGCGTCTTTTCATCTCAGAATTGCAAATGAAGGCAGCCTCCTCACCTGGTCCCTGCAGGCAGTGTCCCAGCGCCTCCAATCAGCGCTTCATCCACAGTCGGCTTCCAGCAGGAAACCGAGAGTGCTAATAATTGAGGATGATGCGTGATAAACATGTTCTCCCCCTCATCTTTTACCGCCTGGCAGGGTGGCCTTCAACCAAGGTCAAAATGTGGAGAGGCTTGGTGAATGAAGCTGCTTATGCATAAACTGGCACGCAGCTGTATTGACTCAGTTTGGCTGGTCTCCGTCTGCTTTGTAAATTTAAAAGGTGCATTTTTTTGTCCATACTGACACTAAATCTTGTTGGAGTAGTCAAGTGGTTTATATGGATATATCAAGAAAAGGACACAATATCAGGCTGCGTTCAGAGCAAATGAATAGGAAATGAGGAAACACAATTTTGGGATGTTCATTTCTAGTCCTAATGATTTACTTTATTAGTAGGGCAAGACTCCAGTGCCAAAGGGACATTTACATTTTCTATTTCCACTAAGATTTGAAATGTTTTATAAATGCACTTTTTAAAAACTGAAACAGATCTAAGTTGTTGTTTGAATGAAAACATTGTTGCTTTAACGTCTTCTGTATCTGCTTTGCTATGGTTTTCTCTGCTTAAAGCTCCTGTAAGGAACTTTAGATTTGTGTCTATTTTGGCACCCACGGTTGACAAAGTACTGTAGGTCATCTTATCTCTTTGCTCATCTTGTCACTTACGTGTGTACGTAGCCTGTTTTCTTTTAACAAATGCATCTCTCATCAACGATCTTTGCTGTAGAAAACTTTTGTTTGAAACTTTTTTGGCAGTAAATGACTTTGTCTGACCTCTGCCCTGTTGCAGCAGTTTTGGGAATTAATAAACAATGTAGTAATAATCAGTCTTGTAGCTCGTGGTCTGGTTTGATTTGAGAGCTTATACAAAGGCATTATTATTTATTTCAGTCTGTAAAATCTCCTCACAGGAGCTTCAACAGCTGGCAATCTTTTAGTAACAAAAGATCTTTATAGACAACATAAAGATCTTCTTAAAGACAAGGCACTGATGAATACATTTAAGTAGGCTCTGCAAGTCTTTATAAGGAGGGCGAGAGGTGACCTTTTGTATTAAATAAAATAATCATTATTATTCATCTTTTTATCTTATCTATATATTTTTCCAGAAGTCATCAAGAAGGCCAGATGAAGCTCGCACAGCGGTCTGATTTCACCCAACGGCAGACAACTGAGTAGATTTTGTTGACTGCAATGTCTACTTTCAAAAATTGGTTCCTTCATTATTTTTTGTTTATGATGAATCAATGAATCTTTTAGTTTTAAAAATGATGTAAAGATGTTTAAAAAATGCTCATGACAATTACAAAGCCTTAAGTCACATCCTCACTGTGTAGGCCTATTACTGTTTTAATCCAACCAACAGTTTAAAAGCCGAAGACACTCTATTCACCATCATAAACAAAGAAGCTAATCATTAAATAAACCAGATTATGTTTTAAATTCTGCCTTAAAGATTGCTAGACAACCAACTGACTATCAGAATATTTCTTGATAGATGTTTGACTAATAGATCAACTCATAGATTAATAGATAACTCATTGCGGATCTAATTGAAACCTTTAAAAAAGTCATGTTAAATACACTGGTATTCTACATTATTATTATGATAAAGGGCAGCCTTAGACTTCCAGAGCAGAAATTGTCTGTGGCCAAACCATTCTGTCTTAAATAACAGGGAGGGCTGCAGCGTAAACACAGACTTGCTTGGCTTTGTCGAGCTAATGACTTCTTGCTCCAGTGGCTTGTGAAACAGTGTTAGAGCCCAAATAAGTAAAATCGGGAGCAGAATTTAATCTGTCACTCAATGGAAAGCCTTTAAGCAGAAACATGCAGCCACCCAGAGGCTGCACACAAGTGGAGTGAAATTACAGCCAAAGCTCCCTGCCTGCAACAGACGCAGCAGCCAGACAGGTTGTGTGTAGGAATAAGGATTACAGATTGGTTGGATAAATAGGAGATTCTTTAGAGCAAAGCACACTGACTGTGAATGTCAACCAAGGTGGTAATCTAAACCCATCAATCCCTTTTGAATCCAGGTGAACCTCACCTATGTAGAATAGAGATTGATGCGGGGAGGAAGAGTGTGCTTGCTCTGGCTTTTTTGATCTTCCTGAGTTTGCCCCAAGCTCGGTTTTGAACCGTGCAGCAGGCAGGTACTGTGAGCAAGACTCAGGCGTTCAAGAGCTCAGAATGATTAATTTCACAGGATTGTTTGTTTCCTCTGCAGCCTCCTGGGAGAGCTGAATGGGAATAATGAGAAGTAACTCTGGGGTAGATGAGCTAAAATTAATCAAACATCAATGAATTGTTTTGCTAAAAATGTCCTGACTACTCTCTGACCTCCTTTCCTCCGACTGCCTCCTGACTGAGAGGAATATGAAACAAATGTTACCTTTTTTATGAAAATAAAGTCGATATTTATTCTGTAAACAAACAGCTGGTTTTATTCACTAAGAAGGACAAAACAACAAATCCAAATCCACTCAGATTACAAATGACCTGTTCAATCGTGAAAAAGAAAGACCTTCTTAAAAGAAACCATACAACATAATGCATGATGCCAGCAGCGCAGAGGAAGTGAAACTTACACTGTTTTTTACCACTTAACAAGACTATTCTGATTCACTGACATCAAAGTTTTCAGTGTCCCACATAAATATTCATGTGAGAAGCAAAGAAACAAATGGAGAAAATAAGACATGAAATGCAGATTAGCCTCTTCTGAAAAGATATGCAAAGAGAAAGCCAGACACTTTTCACATGAGCAGAAAGTCCACATGCATATATATATATTTATACTATATTTATTCCTCCCCACTCAGATTCAACAAGACTTTATTTAAATAAGAGTTTAAAATTCATAAGGTCAAATACAGCTAAGGATGTCATTATAATTCTAGAAGGCCATATACCAAAATAACCAGTGAGTTTTATGTGTCTTTAAAAAAAAAGAGGAAAATAAATTATACAATCATATTGAATAACTGATATATTAGCGGACTGGTTTAAATTTAAAGGTATTTTAGGGCAGTATTCTATGAGGTAATAAAGAGGAGAAAGGTCGCTAATACTGTAAATAACATGAATTTGAACAAGGTTATCATTTTACATCAAATAAACTTAAAAAAATAACTAATCCATTTCCTCACATGCATAAAATGACCAGATAAATAACACAGTCTTTGGCACCTTCAAAATGTTAGGACCATTCATGACACAAACACTGTCGCTTCTTTTTTTTTTACTGCTAGAATCGATATGGCCCAAGTGAGTCGCTCAGGTCGAGACAATCTGAACTGAAGTAGTCCAAGGTGCAAGGGAAACGTAGCAACAGTCTGCATCATACTTGAATATTACTCTGCATGTAACATTAAAATGAGCTTTAACTTAAAAAACAGTTAGAAATCCAGTGCTATTGAATTTATAAAAATAACATACATCTCTGCATCTGCACAGTCTAAAAAAAGCTCTACAGAAAGCTCCTTTAGCGAGTCAATACAAAAGACTTTCCCTTTGAATGTAAAGAGACACTGTTAGACACAAGCAGCCTCAAAAGAACCAAACCAAAAGCATTCAGACATGCAAACTACTAACAGATAAAGAATACATCAGGAATATGACATAAACCCAATCTTCATCTCACTCGTTTTAAAAATATCTTAATCCATTTGAAATATCCTGTTCATGTAAAGGCTCTTATTCCACATAGAATATATTTCTTTCATCTATATACACACTCTGAGATCAGAAAAAGCTTTAAATTAATTTCAGACCGATCTATGACATCTAACAGCTTATTTTAAATATAAATCTATCAACCAGCACTATTTTGACTTTGATGATTTGTGTTCTAAAACACATCTTTCTTTTTTTTTTCCAAACGATGGCTATCTGAACATGGAACAAGAGCCACATGTCAACTTACTGCATGATAATTCATTGAAAATGGGTTAATTCCTCCTATAGCGTTAGTCCACAGTAATGGGGAAGAGATAAGAACAGTCTTAATAGTTGGTCAGAGGTTTCTTGGAGAAGCGGGCTTATCTAAATCCTCTTGGCAGAGCTACGTGAAGAGTGAGCGGAGAGTGCAGAGGAGAGCTTAAATTTGCCTGAAAGGCAGCTCTTAAAAGTAAGGTAGCAGCAGGACGTTCTTCTGAAAGAGCCCGACTTCAATTCATTGTTCAACTTATTCAATATATTGCATTCAATTATATCAAAAAGAACAAATTAACCGCAGAACAAACAATCCATTCATTGACATAATATTAGTAATACAGCAAAAGGTCCAGGATGAATGATCTTAAAACAGGATTTCTTCTTAATCCTTCTCCTTCCTCTCCTGTTTAAGCAGTTGGCCTGTTTCTTGCAGACTGATGAGAGGTGTCAATGTTGAGGACAAAAACACACATCCCTCCTTTGTGTGTTTGTTGTCACTTAGAGCATAAGGTGACCAGATTTTGGTTTACGTCGCACTTTCCACCAATGCACCATCGCTGTCGCTCTGTCTCAGTGACTGCCTGCTGGAGTCTCTCTCCGCCTCATCCTCCTCATCCGATCTGCCAAGACCCGGCTGTTTACTGCACACAGGAGGGCTATAAGGGTCAACAGACATACAGACACAACATTATGTCATTACTCGGCTGCAGACTGTAGAAACAAAACTGAAAGGTGTAGGATGTTGTAAAAAAAAAAAAAAAAAAAAATGTTGGCATGGGACACCACAAGCAATCTAGGCTACGAGATTACAATCTTCCCCAGGCAGCCAACAACGGCGCCCCTGAGGTTTGAATAGCTTATGTGCACATTGCTATCATGGCTGCAAACTAACATTTTATTTTTCAATTTGCATTTGCAAAAAGGCATTACTAATATTCTTTGTGCATGGTCGTGCTGAAAAACCTTTATGGAATGATTTCAAGAAATGTCCCTGGACTACATTTAGCCAAACAGGAGAGCCACAAACGTCTCGTTAACATTCACAATCGACATGCAGGAGCACATTAACAGCAGCACATTAACAGCAGCACATTGTTTGATAGTAGATAGTTGGTGTAATTACCAGGGAGAAAATAAAACATGGGTTTTGTCATGCAAAGGGTTAATTCAGCACTGATGCGCTAAGTAACTTCTACCTCAGCTGGCAATTATTCTGTGTTCCATGTTGGAGCCTGCTTCTCCCTAACACACTGGTTAAAGGTCACTTAGAACCAGAGCTTTACATCCTTGAATAATGTTGCTGGAATGATAAGTTCAGTGATTGCAGAGATTTCCTACTCCCACACTGACATGACCACTGACCTCTGCTGTTCTTTATAGCAAGAACGTCCACATAACTGGAACTGTCAACTATCCTTATTATAATCTACAGATGTTATTATATCAATTATGCAAAATCTGAAAGCAACATATTTTGACACTTGAAAGTACTGCTGCATGTTGTCTTCTAAGAAGTGACTGCTGCTACTATTTGGTGTTGCAACGTGTAAGTAAGCCGAGAAAATCGCTGACAGAGCAGATGAATACCTTCCAATGGGAGCTGACGATCACAATTTACGTTCACCTGCATTTTTGTGGGTGATTTCCAGGTTCAAATGTTCTAAATTAATTTTATTCCAAATGTACCAAAAAGTGATGTGAATGCGGCAGAAGGTATTAAAGCACCAATAAAAGCAGGATAGCATGTGAGCAACACTGCTATTTTATACCTCATTGTTACTTGTGTAACCCGGAGAAACATCATGAGTCCCATAATGACATCTTTGACTAAGACCTTAAAATGAAATGTTATTAATCTACCATGAGAATGAAATGATGTTTAAATGAAGTGTTTATATCAACTTCTTGTTATAGATGTTGTCAAACGTTGTGTGTGAGACAGCAGTGCTTTTGGCAAACAGGTACAGTGGAAGCTCTGCAGATGTGTTAAAGATGACAGACCTAAAGATGAGACTCTGAAGTGAAACATTGCTTTTTACTCTGGGGTGAAGTGTCATGAGTATAGCTTTGATAACAATTGCATTGGGAAAATGACCACCTACAGTGTGCCTTTATTCAGATTTTGTTCCCTCAGCTTAAATTCATCCATCTTGTAGTGCTAAAGCAAACAGCCAGCTTTGGTTTAAAAAGACAGGTGGTATATTTAAGGTCAAATGAACCAAAGTAACCCTCAGACATGCTGCCTTGCATGTTTCAAAATGAACCAGTCAGAGATGCTTAAATTGTCAGAACAATTACTCGTAAAATAGATGGGCTCATGAAGCTTCCAGCCAATCTTAGCATTTTAATTGTGAGGCAAAGTACCCACATGAAGTAATATCAAGTCATGTCACACATTTGAAGACTCCTCTAAGATAACATGCTAAAACAAAAACTGGTGTCATTTGGGTTTTTTACTAATTGCCAGCATCTGTTTTGTGCTTGAAGAACAGCCGCAGGGAAACATTCTCTTTCAAATATGTGTACTCAAAACAGCATCAGTCACAACATTAGGAGAAACAATTCCATTTGCAGAGATGCAATCCATCTATGCAAAATGGAATCAGGGAAGTAAAACCGCTTTTTCGACAATAGTTTGTCTGAGTGGTATTCAAATGCAATGCTTTTAACGATCAGAAGTGGGAAGAATAAACCTTGAAGCAACACTGAGAGAAAGTAATTGTCAGTAAATTGCAATCACAGAAACATATCTGTTGAACGTGGAACAGATGACATTTGAAATTTACAACCAGAATGTCAATTGCTACTATATTTGAATATGTGTTCACAGACATTTAAAGAAAGAAATGGTTTAATTATCTGAAGATGATATCCAGTGTTTCTGGAATTGACCGCTTGTGCCTCTTTTGTTCTCAATGGGAACAGTTCAACTAAATATAACTCAACTCTATTGGTCATTAGTGCTCGGACCACAAGCTACAAACACAAACCGGCACACGTCCATAACCAACACTCTTGTCGCCTGGCAACAGATCCTGTATATATAAGCAGAAACCGTTAACTGACGAGTGTTTCACAAGGATTATTCACGTCGAATCAGTGCGGACATTCATGCACAGCAAACAAAGTTAGTACATTAAGAGAAAAATCCATTAGTCTCTGTTTCAGTAATGTCAGGCTCCTGGTTTATCACACAACAAGCATCACCTTTCACTGCTGGTATCAGTCACTGTCAGGCTTGTAGAGGTACTTCATCACCAAGTTATCCATCTTCTTTTGCTTCTTCTTTGTGTCCTTCTTGCTGGGCGGCTTAGGCTCCTCATCGTCATCATCAGATGGCTTTTTTGGGTTCCTTTTGACACTGTTGGAGCTGCGGTAGGAGATTGTCGAGTCAGAGGATGAGGACTCTGACGACTCGGAGGAGGAGGAGGAGGAATCCTCTGACTCGCTTGGCTTCTTCTTGGATCTCTTCTTGGACTTCTTCCCCCCCTTCCCCCTTGAGCTTCTTCTGCTTTGACGATCGTCTGATGAAGAGTCGTCTGAGAGAGAGATTTTACTTTTCTTATCTCTGCGGCTGCGGGAGCTGCTGCTGCTCATGATGCTGGATGGTCGATTGTAGTCCAGAGCAGAACCTGATGCAGATCGAAGCAGGCCGGATGAACTGGTACCGAGCCCGTCGTTATCTCCCTTTTTCCTGCTTTCCTCGCTTCCTGGACCTTTCTTTGCATCTTCTTCCTCACTACTAGACTTCTCAAGCTTGCTGCGCTTGAACTTAATGGGTTTGAAGCTCAGCACCTCATTAATTGCAGCCTCCAAATCAGGATCCAGGTAGTTGCGGTGGGTGACGGTCTTAATGTCTGACAACTCTGTTGGATTATTGTCTGAGGTGCGGGGTTGAGGCGGGTTAGAAAAGCTTCGACTGAGGGAACGAGGACTGAAAGATGAAGTTCCCCCTTCGGTAAAAGCCACACTTTGGCCATCGTCGTCATCGTCATCATCTACGTGCAGGCCAAATTCACTCAGGCCACAGCTGCGAGCGAGGGACAGGCGAGAGCTACTGCGTCGTTCGTCTTTCCAAGAGGAGCTACGATTTAGCAAGCGTGGACTAGAGCGGCTCACGCTGCTGATAGTGGACTTATTGTCATCATCCATGTCCAACAATCCCCTCCTTGTGGACATCCTGCTGGGAGCCACAGAGGACACCATGGAGTCCTTATCGAATTCAGGGCTACTGCGGGAAGTCCAGCGGGATTCAAAGCCCTTCCTGGCTCTGCTGGTGGCTTCAGAGTAAGCCATGGAGATGACAGAGCCTTTATCGTCTAAGTCTTCCTGTGCTTGGCTCTTCTTCCAATCCTCCTGGAGGTCTCCGGACTTGGACTTGGCTTTGCGCATGGAGGCATGGTCCGGTATGTCAGGTTGCTCTTTCAGAGTGCTAAACAGGGAGCTCTCATCACCTTTGCCTCCTATGGAGTCTTTGAGGTTGGAGCGCTTCCTGTAGCTCAGGGAACTCATGACAGACACTGATCTGTTCTGCTCTACGTCTTTCCCCTCTTTACTTCCATCATTCGTCTTGTCTTTTGCTTCTTTATCGTCTTTAGCATCTGCATTTGCTGCATTTCTAAAGGGATATGCAATACAATTGACGGCAGAGACAACCAACAAACATAAAAATTGAAAATCAGAAACCAAACCCAATGTCATCGCTCCTTTTTTTTTGCTTTATGAAGAGCTTTAAATGTCACCAGATTGATCAGAAGAGTCTTAAGTTTGGGTATCTTAACACATATCTGTAATGTCAGACTAAAAATCAGTTTTCTTTATTTTATCCGTGGAACCAGTCTAGAGTCATGGAACATATACAATATCTCTTTATATTTCAGTTATGTTTAGTGTACACTGTAGTAAGTGAGGAAATCAACCAGTGAGAAATCTGCCTAACTGTGGCAGAGATGTCATTTAGCAGGCATGCCAACTGGCCATGGGCCACTTCAATAAATTTGACAGCAGTTGCTTCCCTATCCCGCCTGCTGTCATTAGACAGATTACTGAGAGAGAGAGAGCGATGACACCTAATCACATGAAATACCCATCCTTCTGTTACAAACTGCCCCAGGTAATCCTGGGCCTTTTCAAGGCTGAGAAAGAGGGGAAGTTTTTCTCCCCGCTTAACAACAGGGAAGCACATGCTTAGCTGCAATGATTCAAAATGTTGGGAGTACTAACCTGGTGCTCTTCAGACTGCTCTCATCCGACGTGGTCTTTGACGAGCCTTTGTTCTTGGAGAGCCAAGACTTAACTCCGTCCACACGGTCTTCCACCTCCGAGTCTGTTTCTGTGTCATCCCCACTGTGGAGGAAAAAAATCAGCCAGAGTTTGAAGATTCTGAGACTCCAACCCAACAAGCACAAAAAATGATCCTAACAAGTCATTTTGACACCTTCAAGTGCAAAAAACGTTTTAATCAGATGACTAAATCCAAATGCAAATTTACTTCATTGAACGGTTTTCCCAAATCCTCACTCAGCTTCCTGATACTAAGTGGTTTAATCTGTCTTGTGTGAATATTCAGAATCAATTTAGTCAGATTATAACACAAGAATTTAGACTCAATGACTTGTTATGTGCACATTTTTGCAGTGTACCATGACAGGAGCCACACAGGGAGATGAATGGTTAATTTAAACAAATTGAAAGTGTTTTGTTAGTAATATCACAGTTGTATTCATATTTTCATATTAATAGGGGTCAGTTTTATGAAAAGATACCCAAGCATAGAGGTAGGCATGATCCTGAGGTGCAATAATAGCAACAGGTTAGAGGTTTTTATGAGACAAGGACCACACATAAATTAGTCAATGCATTCCCAAGGCACAATGTAGATGAAGCTGTACGGTGCATAATGAACTTGTTTGGCTGGTTCCGGGCTGCTAGCATCTGTGTGGCATGTCACCTGCTCCTGCTGATTGTTATTGGAGTGGAGCCATGAGACAGCCCTGTGGCCCTACGCTTGACACAACAATCAATACACAGAGACCGGTGAATCTCCATGAAAAAAGCTCGCAAGATCCAACCTGGATGAGGTCAATCCTCATCCATGTCAAATACAGGCTGATTTTCTGAATTATGCATTGCAGTGACCTAAAAGGTAAAAAATGACAATGAAAATGTAGACAGAGAACAATGAGAAGTGCAATAGCCTCTAAATCAGTACAAGCATCAGGGTGCATCTGTGATTATTTAGAAAAACAGTGCTTACTTCTGTGTTACTGAATATTTAAACCTAAGAGTGTTTTTTTATAATGATAACCCTAACCCTCTACGTTTTTTTTTTTAAATATATATCTGGTGGTTATTTGTCTTTTTAAACATTTTAATTATTATTATCTTTTGATATCTATCTTCATTTTCCTTTGGTCACAATTTATTCTCTCAGAATTCAATTGTTGTTGATTTTTTTATTTCCATTTGTTTTGTTTTAATTGTTCTTATCTAAAGTGCCCTAGGCTACATGTTTGTCTGAAAGGTGTTGTATAAAATTAAGTTACCTGACAAGCCACCTTCAACCCACCCTCCCTTCCCTTACTGCCCCTCATCCATCCATCCTCCTTCCTCATCCCTTCATCTTGTTTGTCTACTTCTAGGACTAGTCTGGCCTTGCTCAGCTCGGGCAGAATTATGCATGAGACAGAACCCCTATCCTGAGTCTCCCCTCTGCCCTGAGTATTCAGTCCATTCTCCCAGACCACCCAACCGACAGCATCCTCTTCAATCATAATCATTACCTCAACATACATTCCTCTGTCTCATCATTCATATGATCTATCATGAAATATCTCATGCTGTTGTTGTTTGGTCCTTGCTAGTGAATGAAGTTGGCATTTCTTTGGCTACAAGATGTGTTTAAAAAAAACATTTACATGCATATGTTTTGTAGGGCCTCAGCTACATTGGACTTGTGTTGCCATGGTAAGCACTGTCAGAGAAAAATTACATTTTCCATTCTATTGTTTTGGGTGTCAGCGCAGGACAATGCACTGTATATTAAACACGCTGTAGCAGGCAGCAGTGACAGGGTTTTTGTAGAACAGCAGCGATTTTCAGTTCCTCTTGATTTATAACAGACTTCATCTATACTATTATTTATAGTCTTATCTACGGACAACTTTCAACTCACATCAATCTTACATGTTTGACTTGTTTATCACTAAATTGTCAGTTTATAGCATGTTGTGTACAGACAGCTGACTGTCATTAAAAATGAGAAACAGCGGAGAAGGTTACAGATCTTGTATCTTGGACAAGCTTATCTATCTGAGCCTTGAAACATGATGCAAAAAAGGCTTAAAAGACCAAACAGGATATTCAAAGTGGAGCGATATGACAGCCAGACTGCTGAGCTCTGTCATTTGTTCACATCGCACACCATCCATCTTTTGTAGGTGTCCCAATGAACAGCACAATGTTTCCTCTGTCATCAAGTTTCATGTCACATTTTCCATCATGTTTTCTCAGAGAACAAAGTTTCCTCCTTCCAATCCTTTTTTTTTTTTTTGGTGGGTTGCCTAAAAGCTATTGTTTTAACACGACAACAAAAAAGATGGTGGTGTGTGAGAGTGTTGCGAGGGAGTGTGCACAGACAGGAAAAAGATTCTTGGATATTCAGGCTCTTAAGCTTTCTATGGGCATGAACATATTTAACCTTCTCATCATCAACCAGGCGTTCTGTAGGAGACATAATGATGGTCAAAAAGAAATGGCCTGTTAATATCATTTTCCATAAGAGATCCCTGTTTGAAAGCTGCAAGATACAATTGTGGGTCCAAGTTCGGCTATTATGCATCATGCTTTCATTTTCTGCTGCATGCTAACTAAAAGCTACAAAATCCCGCAGAAACAAAGATAATATGTTCATTAATCGTAGGACGTTGATCACACATGCTGCCCATTTTTCCTCTCCGTGATACCTTGACTCTTTTAACATGATATATTGCACAACAAAATACTGAAACCAGACCTCAGCCAAAATGATCTCCCCCCTAACACACACACATGTGAAATAGAAGGTGGCTCGCAATTGAATACTGTGCAAATGGTGTCACAAACGATTTGTCCTTGGCCCCGCACTTCTAGCTAACCAGTCCTGAGGCTGGCAGATACCAACAAGCCCTGAGAATTTAGAAGTGAACATTAATAGCTTCTGACAATTTGCCTGCACTGGTTGTAAATCTTTGTCACAAATACTTACGCTCAGCATCACATCTCTTATGGCTGGGTTCTATCAGTTTAGCACTTGTAGTTCCAGTGCCATATTTTGTTGGAATCTGTTCAACATGAGCTAATTAACTTCTGACAAAAAGAGCATAGGGCATTCATTTATGTTAACAAAAAAAAGAGTACACTTCACACTGTGGTGTAATTCACCTGTGACTCAGGATAATTAGTACCTTGTTACAAAGGTAAAAGAAAGCCCCCTTTTCCTGCCAGTCCGTACTGAGGGAAGCATTCACATTGTGCTTAGTATATTAAATAATTGAACTAGTCTTATCTTCCTCTAAATGGCAATAATCCAGCTATTGTTGCCTCTGTTTTGCAGCCACAGAGTACAAAACAATTAGAATAATAATGTAAATCATCTGGAAAATCCACTTCATAATTAGAAGAAGAATCACCTCCTCCATTAATGTTCACCGGTGCTGCTAATGAAATGATGTCAAGGGAGGGGAAAATGCAATCACGTAAACATGAAAAATCATTGTTCTTTTCGTTGAGTTGCACACAAAGAAAAGCAGAGCAATGATACACACGGGTTGCCTGATGAAAATTGGATTACAAAAAAAAAATCAAGGTGATAAGAGAGCGTGACGCCATGTCTCCTTTGAAAAAGCAATCACAGGTCAAAGAAGAGAATTATGGACGGGTATCTCTGCTACCAACTAAAGACTACATTCCTTTAATACGCTCTGATGAAGGTTTAAATTATCTGACATGGCACAAAAGTTCCTTTTCACTGTTTTTTGACTAAAAGAAAATGGGATTCAGTCAGTCAAGAGAACACGTTTAACATTCACGATCAATGACTTCACATTTGAAATGAGGGACAAGGTGATCTTTTGTATTGAAAGTTAAATGTTTTACAGCACTGTGAAATGAGATTGGCTTAGAGGAGTATTTGCATGCATGAAAAGCAGTGGATGAGATCAGATGAGAACGTATCAGTCATGCACCGTGCAAACGATGTCCACTTACTGTCTTTGCAGCCATGGACATGAAGTGAGTGTGTGCTGCAATTATTTCACAATCACACACACAAGCGAGCATCAGGTCTTCCAGAGCACATGTAACTAAGTCCTACCATACTAATGTTGTAAAGGAGTCACAATACAGGTCATCTATTAACTTTATGACTTTGGAAATGTGTACAACAAGAGTTTTCACTCCTAAAAACGGACCTCATGTTTGTGTAAATTAGATTGCTCTTAAATACTTATCTCTAAAATGCGGTTTGGTTTGTTTTGAGTCTTTACAGTTATTAATATTAGAAAAGTCTAATTCATACATTTCTTTTGTAATGTGTAAAAGAAAGTCAGAACAAACAATGGCTGCAATATTTCACATAGGGAAGTAATGGGTAAAAAAAGAAATCCAAATTATTGATCTGATTTCTGAATTTCTTTAAGCAAATCTTGTCATAAATCAGTTTTAATCATCATGTTTCTAACTTCACAGAACAATCTTACATTTTGAAAAACACCCTGCATTGTATTTCCCACACAGACTCAGTGAGATGCTGACTTGTTGCACGTGCTTTGGGAGAACCACAGAAGAGCAGAAGACGGTAAAAAGCTTTAATCTCTGTACCAAATAAATGCATGATGAAGGTGTATAATGGTACTGAAGATCTTTTAAAAAGCATGGTGTCTGATGTATTAATATTCGTGGAGACAATTGTGCAGTATTATCACAGGACTGTTACACTTCCTTATTTTATTTTGGTAGTACTTCCAAAGCAGTCAGAACAGCTGAAAGGATAGGGAGTCTTTTAACATTACAGTCTATTTATAATCATTGTCTATTTTTCTTCTAACAGTCAGAAACACATACTGTGTGCTTACTTTTTCCTTTTGTTACTCTAAGAGAAAAAAAAAAACAAGCCTGAAATGTCCAACGAGGCAGGCAGGCAGTGTACAGACCTCCAGAGGCTTGGCACAAAATATAATGAAACCAAATGCAACACTGGTCCATCCTTTCAGCCGAGCTTTTATCAGTGATGTATACCACAGACATAGCTTTCCATTCTATTTAAAATTGCTTCTCCTCACAATGTTGTTGTGAAAAAAACAAACTGACTGTAGGATAAGGAATACTGCATTATTCTCTCCTGTGGCTGAAATGAGTGTGAAAAAAAAAAAAAATTGGAAACAACCATTATGACAAAAACAAAGGATGCTTTTTTTTTTCATTCTCACGTTTTGTTCTTTCTTTTCTGATATTTTGTCACCATGTCTTGCAAACTGCCAGAAGTGTAGACACCAAAAAGAGAACAAGGGAAAAAAGGGACAAACAGAGAAGGTGAGATACACAAAAAAAAATTGCATTTACACATGCAGAACACATAAAAGAACCACCCATTGTAAAGCAGTCATTCTGTAAATCCACTCATGTTCTCTCTAGCCTCCATTTCAGACTGACATGATGTGTGTAATGTCATCCTTTTAAGAAGTCTGCTTTATTGAAGGCTGTGTTTACCTCAGTGGGCTCGGATTCAGAGCCAACATAACCTTTAACCTCTTTGCAAAGAAGGATAGGTAACCAAACAGAGGAAAGCAGCAGTGAGACTAAAGCTCAGAGGAGCTGAGCTGAATTATTGAGAGAGCCCAAAAGCTGTAAAAAAAAAAGACTCAGAATATAAAAACGTTAGACATTAGCAATTAACAGGTGATCGAAGAAAAGAACAGCTCATACTATAGTTAATAGTTATTAATAAAATGTATCTATATACCACATTTCAAGAGTGATAAAGAGCTATAATTAAACACACTAAAAAAACACAGGGAATCACATAAAAGGCATTTCTTTTAAAAGTAGGATTTTAAAAGTGATGGCACAGATAATTTAAAGATAACATGCACTGGTACTCAGATGTGGGCTTCCTGATTTTTAAGGCACATATTGTAACGGAAAGGCAACTGTGGCGTCTTTCTGTCTATATTTAAAAGCTGTCCTGTACCTGTTGATTAAGTCGTCATTGTCATCACTCGCCATCTCGTCCTCTATGGCAGCCTGCAGGTCACCAATCCTCTTGAAGGCCAGTTTGAGGTCCACTTGTAAACTCTGGTTTGCCGCCTCCAAGCTCTCAATGTCCATTTCCTGGTGAACAGATCGCAGCAGAGTAGAAGCATGGTCACCTCCTCTTGGGTGAGCTCCAGTGAATCATATCACTTGTCCCAGCAGCTAAAAGACTTACCAGTTCGTGCTTCTTCCGGCTTGCCTCGGCCTCCTTCTTGGACAGCTCCGCCGTCTCTTCTTTCATGTCTCTTATCTGCCGCTGCATTCTCTTGTTCTGCTCCTTCTCCCTGTTTTCTGCTGCGATGCGTTGGTTTCTCTCCTCTGTCATCTTTTCCAGGTTCTCCCTCAGACGGCCCACCAAGCTCTGCCGAGAAAATGAAGAAAATGTTTCTTTTTTTTTTGTTAATTTTAGTAGATTGAAGGCAAAGTGACACAATTAGATTTCTAAGTGAGTTCTTTTTTGGAAAAATCATAGTTTAGCTCTCACCAATAGATCAGAATAGGTATCTATTGTATGTGGGCTTTGGAGTATTAACTGTTATTTAATATTAAGTAGGTGATGTTATATTGTTGGTGCAAAAGACATGATACTGGACAGTAACAGATTTTATCATCCTGTTGATTATTTTTGTGCAAGCTTGTTCTAGCTATAATTTTCCTTTTCTTATCCTTTGTATCATGGGGTGCAGGTAGCCTAGCGGTTTTCGTCGCATGCCCCATGCACTGCACGTCATTCCCCATTTTCTCCCCCCAACATTACCTGTCTCTCTTCGGCTGACCTATCTAATAAAGGCAGAAAGGCCCAATAATTACTTTGAAATTATATATAATTATATGCATCATATTTTACCCCTAAGTTTATTCTGATCAGTTCAGCAGAAATTGTGAACATACTAACCAGTTGCTTAATATAAAGATAAAATACCTTCCTCTTGTGAAAACAGCATACAAGAACTATAAAGATGTAACAATTTAACATTTTTAATATGGCAATTTGCTCAGCTATAGATCTGGATATATTTGTTCCATGGTAGATGTTATTAGTAGCAAACCGTCAAAAACATAAATCATCATGTGCTCAAATGATATCTTCTTTTCCTCTTGGTTAATACAAACATAAATGTAACCTTAGTAACCTTTGACTCTGATAGCATGTCATTTACATTCAGGAGTCATAAAGAATTATCCCACCTCCAATCGTTTGATCTGTGTCCTCTCGTACTCCAGCTTAGTCTCCAGCTCACGGATCTTGGCCTCTTGACGGCACACAAGAGACTTCTCCACCATGGACTGTTCTTGGAACTCGAGCTGGCTCTGGAGGGAATGAACCTGCAGGAGGTACACACACATACAAACACATCAACACTAACAATCACTCCATGAGGACAAGCTTACACTTAAAGGGATACTTCACCCGTTGAAACATGAATCTGTATTGACATTGGGTCATATATGTAGTAGAAATGTGAAATACATTTTGAAGTTGGTGCCTTCTTGGCCGAGAAAAGGCAGAAAGTGTCTTTTTGGCTCATGTGGATGAAAGACACCAAATCCCAGAATGCACTGCACCGCAGGCCACTCCCACTAAGGTCAGGTTTACAGACATATTTACAGGCAGGCCTTGTGTCTCGGCTGCTGCGGCCAGCGGCAGTCCTGGCGTCATTATCAGCTTTCTCCATAGAGCCTGTTAGCATAGCTTCCAAGCAATATGGCGGACGTTAAGTTTCGATTCTGGGAGTGAGTTCCCACCCACTGATCTGTGATTGGTCTGTAGCTTCAGTGGTCGAAAATATGAGGAACTAGCGTTGTAGTTTCACCCCGCTAACCGCAACAGCTTCCAGTGACGCAAAAATCGTCATTTTGCGTCACTGGAAGCTCCTTTTCAGACTTAGAAATACAAAGATTTCCCATCTCAGGAGAAAATGAGGGAGGGATGCACGACCATTCAAAAATACTACCAGGTTTCTAATGATACAAAGCTTAATGCAAATGGGTGAAGTATCCCTTTAAACCCGTTAATTTGACCTCAGCCTTTCCTATCACTCGTGTTTACAATCAAATAGGAGCAACTGATGTTATTTTTTGGAATTCTAATACACCTTTTCCATCTTTTGGTGTAAATTGTATCCATTTTGCTATGTGTAAAAATGGTGCATCCAGTCTGAATTATAGGCTCTGCCTCTATGAATGGTCAGAAGGAGAGCTTGGGGTTGAGAAACATAGTCACAGTCAGTTCACAGGCCTTCAGAGAGACCTGAGCCACATGCAAAGCACGTTTGTTCCATCCGAATCGTTTTCTCATGACTGATAAAAGGAAGAAAGATATGTCACAACAAAAACCGGCCCAAAGGGTGGCATGGCACCTAATGAGGGACTTTGCTTCTGAGACAAGGAGGATTTGGAGTTCTCCTTTGATATTACTAAAGAAGCCAGATTTCCCTCCTACTGAGGATGAGATAACCACTTCAAGGTCAGATGCTTTAGACGGCTATCACCGCCTCCTCTGGCAGGTTTTAACAATGCCTCACAGCCTGCAAAGTGTCTCTAGCGAAGCCAAAAATATTCTGATGGGTGGGCCTTGAATATAACTGAGAGGAGCAGAGATTTGGCATGCATATATAGCTTAATCTAATAGAGACAGGGTCTGCTGTTAGAGGGTGGCAAGAGCTCAATTCTGTCCTTTAGTGTAATTATATTTGAAAGACATTCTGTTCAAGGCAGATGGTTTGATTTGTTTAGTCAACTGCATATCAATGCTTACAGGAAGGCATGTGTGTAAAGTGCATGCAAACACACACACACACACACACACACACACACACACTAAAGATTGTCATATACCGATGAATTCCAGCTTTAACAGCCTGGAGGAAAATCATTTTACCAAAACAAATCAACAGAGTAAAAGAGGATGCATTAATGCATGACACGCATGAAGTGTTAGAGGTTATGAAAAGCACTATTATTTTAAAACGCACTTATTATCAACACAAGCCTAAATCAGGTGCATTAACCTTTTACCCCACAAATCCATGTTTGTTCCAACCTACAATCATTCCACTGAAAACTGAAGCACAGCAAACTGTGAGTAAACCTGTGAGGGTAGAAATAAGCTAAATAAGGAAGTTAAAGGAAGCCACTGAGTTAGTACAGCTTTGCTAGTTTGATCATTTCTATTCCAAGTTTATAGTAGAGTTTAAGAATAAGTAATCTCAAAACCTTTTCTTTTGTAGTTCACTTTGTTTGTACTTTTGAAAACAGCTACTTGAGAAGTAAAGGTGTCATGCATAGGTTTTTCCTTGTAATCGTGTCACTGTCATTTTTTGCTGTAGAAACCGTAAACCAAGGCTATTACTGCCTGTTTGACACCTACCCAGCCCAGTGTTTACAAGCAATGAAAATTACTAATAAAAAAAATCAGTCATGTTACTAATGATCTGCTTTACTATTGTAGGTCATATAAAGGCATCAGTATTAATTTCAGTCTGTTTGATTACCATCCATGAACTCTTCATTGTAGCTTTAATGTCAGTTATAATTACAGTACGTACATCAGACTCTCTTGTGACCATGGTTTAAGGCCAGAGTTGATACTAATAGGGGCCTCGTTTCTGACCACTATGATTGAAAATAACAAATGAAATGTTTATTAATAGTGTTCAAAATGTTAATTTTAACATGTATTTGGTTCAAATGTCCACGAAGGTGGATCATTTTACTTGGACTGACACACAAGATATTTTCACATGGCTACCTGTTTCCCGTGATAGTGCTGTGGTTGTGTGTCTTGGTGAGCAGAAACACTAGAAACTACAAAAGTGGCATTAAGCATTAAGGTGCTTCAGATTAAAATAAGTCTCTGCTATTTTATTCATGGAGTGAGGGTAACACGGCACCTTCACACTTCCTCAGTTTGATTGAAATAATTGTGTGAGTCAAGCATTAAATGGCCAGCGTACAGTAATGAGATTTCCTATTTTTCCTGATCATCAAATCACATCTGTAATGCTATCTGATGAGCTAACAAACCACATCATCCAAGAGTGTTTTCATACTGGTTTCCAATTGCCATCTTTTAATATCTGATATTGCCGATTAGTACAAGTTTTGGAACGAGAATGACAGAAACAACATCTATCGTGATAAATCTCTGAGACAGAAGCAGGTTTAAATATAATCACTGAAAGGAACAGAATGAGTGCTTCAAGTTTGATCTCATGGTTTAACCATGGAAACAACCTGTTCAGCTTACCAACACGACCCTTCCTTTTAAATATTAGTACTGAGAGGCAAAAGAAAAAAATCTCCCTTTACTATAAATCTTTGCTGATTCCCACAATTTAAATGCAAATTGCATTGCAATTTTGAAAAAAAATAAAAGCGCCTGAAAAACTAGGCCTTTTTGGTTTGGAATAATCAGAAACTCTGTGAAAAGCTGAAGTCTAATCAGAGAGAGGCGTTTAGGCTGCAGGCGGGGTTTTTTGGCAGCCACTTTAGAGTGCCCTGAACACATCCTTTTACCTTTTCTTGGATCTCCTGCTTCTCCTTTGTGGCCTCTTCCAGCTGGGCCTGCAGGTCACTGATCTGGCTCAAGTCCCTGGCAGACTAGTTCACACACAGAAAAAACACACACAATCACACAAAGTAAAAAAAAAACATAGAACAAATGGTATATTTGAGGGTTTTCTAAGAGACTGGAGGTGTAAATGGTGATGTATGCTTTAATTTCCTGTAAATTATATCCCTTCTAATGTACATGGTTAATGAAAATAATATGTCCTTGCCAAAGAATTTGTCACGTGATCTGCTGTCGAACAGATTGCATCTCTCTGATTGCAAAGCACACACTGTGTTTAGAGGGGGATATGTCCTCCAAACCTCAAAGCCACTCTGCTTACACATGCAGAGAAGAATAGAATGTAACATTAATGTTCAATATGGTATACTACAATGTTTTCAACAGTTAAACAAACAGGAATAATCAAAGGCACTACAACACTTTCAGGTTCTGTGTCATGGTCTGTTTTACTTCTTCTATCGTGCCAATTAATTACTGTTTCACTGAGGTGTAAGGCACGTTGAGTTACCTGGGCAACTGCAGCTTTATGCTTCTTCATCAGCTCATTCATGTCCTCCTGATCCTCCTCCATACGAGACTGCAGGTCGTTCTTCTCTCTCTGCAGGCGGCTGACCTGCTCCTCCAGCTGAGGTACACAGTGAGAAGGACACACAGCACTGAATGACAGGATTTTTATTCATGAGCTATTGAATATGATAAATGGTCATTAGCTGGCGAAGCCGTAGCAGCCCTGGAATCTCATCTAATGGCGGTGAAACACAATCTGGACGGGGTTCTGGCTGCGGGATGAGACCAATTGGAGATAATCAATTGGCTCATTTAGGCGAGAAAAAGTGCAGCCAGTGCAGCATACTGGTGGTGTCCTATTAAGAGTTCATCCTCTGTGCTCAGAGGGGGGAAGGCCCAGGCCCTCAATATGCATTCTCTAATCTGAGACATTTACAAGACTTTCCCTTGCCATAAATGCAGCAATTAACAAGCACAGCACGGGGACACAGTGATGTGTGTGTTGTCCCCAGAGACACAAACACCGTCAGTGTGGAGTCTGAAATGCAGTACTCTCATGAGACAGCCATTAATGAGCAGACGACAAAGCTTATTTATCCATTAGAGCAAAATGCTAAAATCAGATTTGTGCCAAAGGGCATTTATTAATTTATTATGGCTCGATGATGTGTGCATATTTATGCATTTTAGAGTGCTAATTTGATAGGAAAAAACTCTCATTTAATTAAAGAAAAGAAGAAAAAAAGAAGCAAAGTAAATATTTACTCAAACAGTTTCACTATTTATCAAGAAAATCAGCTTCTGCATTGAGATGAAAAAGGGAGGTATATTTCATTATGCATAAATGTACTCCATTAAACACACGATTGATGATGAAACCACACAAAAAAGTATTGTATTAGCAACGTATGGAGAACTAATTAGCTTTCAAACCTGCTCACAAGAGTCATTGTAACCATTTTAGTGAAGTTCCACTCTTCACTTCGTACACTGCACCCTCAGGACACACGACTAACAGATGTCAGAACTCACCGACAGCTTAGTTTTGGCCACGTCCTCCATTTGGATATGCAAGTCCTCTATTTCAACCTCCATGCTCTTTCGAGCCTTTACTGCAGCGGCACAGGTGAACTCTGACTCCTCCAACTGTGAGAAGCAGGAGGATGGAAAAGTAACCAGAGAGGAGGTTAGGGACAAATGTTAGTAAGCCAAAATCAAGAATGTATCATATTTTTGAGGAGGAATACAGATTTGTTCACTTTTTCATCATTTTTATTCTCAAAATGTGTTTTTTTGTTTTTTTATTCTGTATCACAAGGTGTCATCCATCCATTTGTACCGTACTTGATTTTTGAGCTGGGCGATCTCTCTCTTACTGGGGGCGTTGCTCTTAAGGTGGTCCAGCATGATCTGTGCATCCGCCAGAAGGACTTTGGTTCTCTTCAGGTCCTTCTTCAGCCTCTTCTCTGTCTCCACATCCCTTTGGCCAACCTGGTTGATGAGAAAACACACCTTTCCAGCCAGTATTTTCAATTTCCCCATCTTCTTTTGAAAAACCAACAGCAGCACCTCTCGAGACTCAAAGACAGTTTCTTTTCAATCAAAAGAAGTGGCACACTTATCGTGACTGCACTGACAGAGACCAGGGGCAGAGTGATGGATGTACCTGGTCCTGGGTGCAGAGCAGTTTGGACTCCAGCTCTCTCCTTTCACGCAACACTTTCTGCTTGTCTTCATACTCCTCCTCCAGCTGCACCTCCATCTGTTTCAGCTGCAGGACATGAGAACAGAGTGTCAGGATGCACAAACAGATGATGGGTGATAAACAAAGGCAGACAAAACACACCGTCGACCATCCTGTTAGACACGCTGCTCACACACACGTCACAGACACACAGATCCCCCTGAGCAGATCTGCCAGCCAACAGATACATCAACATGCCTTTCAAACTAAAAAGTAACATTGTATCAAATTCAATTGTTTTACTTTTGAAGGGATAGTTCGTTTTGGTTTTTTTTAAAGTTGGGTTATATAAGATACTTCTTCAGTATTTCGTTTATTATCCACAGAAGACGGGGTCGGTCTGACCCTTGTTTTGAGAAGCTGGATAGATAAACTAGTTTTTATGTAACACTGTTGACAGAGTTTGGATCAAAGCATATTTTCCCTGGCCTGAAAAAGTCCCTCAGACATCATTTTAAGTGCACACTATATTTTCGAATACTTTCACCATTTTAACTTGACGTCAGACAAACCTTTCTAATGGCACTACCATTATTTTAACCAAACAATGTCTGTATTTGTAAGCATCTAACCAGGAGCACTGTCATCTACTGTAAGTAATAAACCCACAGTTGATATGCAACTTAAAATATCAAAATATCTGATATCTGAGGAATAATTACTTTTGAATAGAAACAACTGCAAACTAATTTTTTTAGGTTGAACGTTAAAAATATAATCATTTGATGTAATGAATTGTACAGTATACAACCAGACGTTCCCGAGCCTTTAAGTGTAACTGTAAAAGATTCAAGCTCTCTTTCCTTCCAACATCAGTCACACTGCTGAACAACAGCTAACCCCTGTTGAACCAGTCCATGCACAACTTTTTGAATGTCTTTCAGAGTCATTTCAGCCTTTAGACTTTTAATTCATATTTACTATGTTTTTATTGTTATGTCTCTAAGCATGATTTGATGTGACTGGTAAATGAACTTGAGCTAGTATAGTGCTTATCTCGTCTTCTGACAACTCAAATCTTCCCATTCACACACTTATGGCAGAGGTTGCTATGTAAAGTTTCAGTCAGTACATCAGACATGTAGCTACAGGAGCTGGGGATCGAACCCCCAACCTTATGGTGTCTAGACGACCAACTCGACTAACTGAGCTGCCGATGTGTTCTAACGGTTGTTGTCTTGGGTTATCTTTGTTTATTGTAAGTTGCACAGGCAGTATGTGCTTTCTCTGCCCTTTTTCTGATGACTACAGCATTCTTTTAAATGACATACTCTAAATCAAACAATAATTTCAAATAATCAATTCAAGATATTTAAGTTCAGCTTTAAAAGAATATGTACAGGTAATCAACTTTGTCACACATTTAAGAATGCATGTGTGTGTGTCTTAGTGCTGCCTCAACCAGGCCTGATGAACCTTGTATTCATGGTAGAGACCTATTGGATAAATAGGTAATAGTAAGACTGAGCAGCACCAACCTTCTTACTGCAGGACCGCCTAATCTCTTCCACTTCTTCATCCTTGCTCTCAATCTCTTTAGAGTGGTTCTGCCGCTGCCTCTCCATCTCCATCTCGAGCCGCAGCTTAGCCTGAGTACACGTAGAGGACATGCATATAAAAACCATGAAATGTATACACAAGCACAGAATTTGAATAGCCAGAAACTTAAAAAATTAGCAAGATCATGTTTGTTTTCTTCCTAATTGACATCTGAATATCTGCCAATATCTGAAAATGAGACACAAACCATTGTTGAATCATTTATTGTATTATTAGATGTATTATTGGTTAACTTAGGAAAATAAATGTCCTAGTTTTGAAACACTTAAAAGCATCACTCTAGCAGCTTTTCACTCCTATTTTTCTAAATTAATACGAAATATAGCATCAGCACCACATGTTCTTTACCTGTTCCAGCATCTGGATGGTTCCAGCCTGTTCATCAAGCTCCTCCTCCTGGTCTTTCACCTTGGCCTCCAGGTCGCGGAGCTGCTTCTTGATCTTGGCCAGTGAGGCTTCATCCTTAGACTCCTGGGACGACAGATCCTGTAGCTCTGCCTCCAGCTGTTGCACCTTCATATTCACGGCAGACAATTCACTGTCCTTGTCCTGCGGGCAAAAAAAAAAAAAGACAAAGTAGAGCTCACATCTGGACGAGCCCTGTTGTGTCAAGACAGAGCAAAGAAAGCAGACAAGTAGTCCCTGAGAAAGGACATCAGAGCGCATGTTAAATAAGTAGTGTAAAGTAGCTTACTTGAAGCTGCTGGCGGAGGTTAAAGATCTCCCCGGTCATCATGTCTTTCTCTCGAGCCAGCTTCTCCCTCTGGCTCCTTTCTCTTTGTACCTCAGCCTGAGCCTGGTTCTGCTCCAGGTCAACTCTGGAACACACACACACACAGATACACACACAGTTCAGGACAATCACAAAGTTGGTTACATAAGGCTAAAGTTCCATTGGGATAAAGAGTAAGTAAACTACTGCTACCTTGCATCAACATGAAGGCTATATGAGATATCATTGACTAAAAAGGTACATGATTCAACCAGCTTTATTAATTGTATATAAAATTTTAACCTTAATTCTGTTAATTTGTATATTTTTGGTTTATAAATTCATCCACAACACGGAGCCCGACATCACTTCAGCACTTTTTCCATTTTTAACATCTGTTTTTATCCCTTTCCATTAGCCATCAATTTACTATTCTGTAGTAATAATGTGCAAAATGTTTTCTTCAATTGTCTCGGGCAGAAACACTTATGGTTAGTGAACTTAACAGCTAAGTGTTTCATGCTGTCAGCTCGCTGTAATTCCCTGTTTTTCTCTCTGAAGCGCAGCTGAAAATAATTTCACCCACAGAGCATCTTCAATTAGCCACAGGGGAGAGATCACATTCTGCCACGGCGATAGCTTCTTGAGTGCTTAAAGTCGGAGTCATTTTCTCAGCTAATGCAATTCCACAGATTACAGAACATCTCGGTCACTGTTCAAATGAAAGAAAACATGGGTGCTCTTCTAGATGGGTCTGAGTGTGTGTAAGCCACGCCTTCTGAGGAGAAATGGGCAGTATGTTCTCTGTCATGTTTCTTTATGGGAGAGGTGTAGACTGAACGATAGAAAGAATCACAGACAAGACAAAGGAACTGACTTCCTCTGCTTCTTCTCCAGATCGTGGTTGCGGCTCTGTAGGCCCTCTAGGTGCAGCTTGGTGTCCTGCAGCTCTGCCGTCAGTTTCTGGCACTTCTTCTTCAGCTGCTGCACAGAGCGCTGCACATCCTCATTATCTGTTTGCAAATCAGCCATCTGCAGCATGCACACACACACATACACAAATTTGTATTATATTTTCAATGCAGCTTATTGCATCACACTGTTACAAAGTGGCCACAGGCGTGTGATTATCACATGTTGAAATCAAACGTTGTAAAAAACAAAAGATTCTTGCCCTTCTCTCCAGATGTCTTTTGCTCTGCTGCTCTGTCTCCAGCTTGTCATCAAATTCCTGCTGGAGTTTCTTTTTTGTAAAGTCCATTTCACGAATGGCTCGGTTGTATTTTATCCGCCACTCGCCTCCTGGAGAAAAGACAAACAACTCAGAAAATGTCCGAGTGACATTTGCAAGTCTCCCGCCTCTAAGGACAGCATAGCAGGGGTGTACAGCCAGAAAGGCTCAAAAGCTCAGACATGATGGATGCTGTGGATTAAGGAGTGCACTGCACTGGCTTCGATGGTTATCACATTTAAGAACCGAAATAATACAATCTTTCAGGAAATAAAACTTCTTTCATCAAATCCCGACCGCATGAGGTCAAAAAACATGACAGGAAACGACAAAGAAGCCTCCGCGTCTCAGCTCTAATCTTGGATAAACCTATAGTAAGAATTCCGAGCACACCACAATAGTAGTTAGAGAAGGACATGTCTAAGTGGCACTTTCCACAGTTCTTAGCCGACCCTAATTCTGGAGCTGTCAAGGGCTATCAGAAGTATAACAGCAGCCAGGCAGACATTCAGGTTCAGGTTCATTTCCAAGCCTTATCATTTTAGAGGCTGTCCATTTCTCCTTCACATACCAACACCGGCTCCTCGATCAGTGCTGCTCATTAGCATATATATAGCATAATGACAACTTGCAGGGCCACCGGCTCTGATCCCAACGATTATTTTCTCATTCATCTCAGAATTCTGATATGCTCTGTAATGGGTTGCCTGCTGAGCTGGGTTGAAGGGGAGTAGGGACACAGTTTTTTTTTTTAACTCTCACGGACAATATGCCCTCATCAGGAGGTCTCTCTCTCAGCAGGTGGGGACCAATTGGCAACAGGCATTAGTTGTATGCCTAGGAGCGAACATCATAATCCCCTAGCGGTACATCCTTAACTTGGAAAAAAATACTTAATAGCATTATGCAAGATGTGACCAAGTCTCACTGCCATGTCTCCTACTGGAGCGGTTGAACAAAGCTAAAAATTCCCACAGCTACAATTAGTGTAGGGAGATTTTTTCAGACTGTGCACATAATGCTGGTATGAATGAACCGTTCAGGAAATTATGGCCAGTAGGCAGGCCTGGACAAGAAGCGTCCCAATCAAGAACAATTCATTAGGGAATTGAAAACAAATGTTTAAAAAATATGGATGGCCAAGAGTCAAATCCTCAAAGTTTGTTTCCTTCATATTGAGGGTATAGAAATGAAAACTTAGTTGGGTTTAGAGCTCAACTAACCAGAGTCCTCATCATCATCATCCATCTCCCCATTGATTTCAGATGTTTTCATGAGCCGAGCCTCAATCACTTCCATCTCCTGGGATTCTAGTTGCTTCTTCATGACATCAAACTTAGCCTGAAACACACATATTAGCACGTCAATCAAAAAAAGAGCTTGTCAGAATCAGCACTGTCTTAATATTATGTAGTAGCAAACTCTATTTATATCAATAGGGGTATGTGCCTGAAGGTCCTTCATGTCCTTCTCCAGGCGGAGTCTCTCTGAAGTCTCTGTCTCCAACAGCTGAGACGCTGACTCACTCGTGCTTCTCTCATCAGTCAGTTCTGCCGACAAGTCTGCAATCTGGACATAAAGAGAAAAGTGTGAGAATATTTAACTAAAACAGAAGAGTGTAACTTGCACTGTCACAGGCGAAGAGACCCACCCTGCTCTCCAATCGATCAGTGTTCAGTCTCAGCTCATTTCGCTCTTTCTCCACCCTCTCCAGCTTCAATTTCTGCTGCTGGATTTCCTCCTGGAGCACAGAAAATAGCTTCACAGGTTACATTTTATATTACAGGTAAAAATGCGTTCCATTAAGTAGTACATGAACCAAACACACAACAATAAACAAGTGCGATGCCTCAGTCCATCAGCGTGGAATCTTTAAGTAGGGGTGTATCAGACAGAAAAAGCAGCTCACGTCTTTGCCTCGCATCTGCTCCTCGGTCAGCTGGACCTTTATGAGGGGCTGGACAGTTGTGAAGAGCTTCCACCATGGCCAACCCTTCACGCCGCGGTTCTTGTTGATGTTTTTCTGGATGCATCGGATGGCTAGATCCTGAATCTAATGATTCAAAGACACAAAGAACAGGTCACCAACAAGAAGCAGTATTGGAACTTCAGTGTTTGTTGTCATTTACACTCCCAGAAGCATAGATTCAAACTAAGGTAGTGTAATACCAGCATAGTTCTTATGGTTCCTATGTCGTAAATTGTTTTCTTAATACAATATTGCTCCAACAATAAGACAACATATGATATTTATTGTAATTTAGCCGTAGTTCCTGTACATAGTGTTAAATACAAGTGGCAACCTCTTGTGTTGAAAATGGAGCATACTGTAGGTAGAAGTGCAAATAAATGCGGTTTATTGGGTGTCCACTTGAGGCTGACTGCCAAAGTCAAGGAATGCTCATTAAGTCCTATATAGCTCATTTTTAAATTCATGTCAATATTAAGTATATTAGCCATAGAAGATGCTGATCAGCATGGCCCCTTTATTGAGACACAGGCCGGAGTGCCAACATGAAAGCTAGGCTATACATCGCTGCAGACAGGTATACCAGGTAATTTAGCTGTAAGAAAAAACCCAGTCAAATTACCACTATGGGGTAAATGTAGACTATATGGAGAAAATTCTCAGCCCTTTTCTTTTCCACAATATATTTACTTGATTAAAAAGCACAATGTGTCCACTGTTGAAGAGGAAAACTGAGCTAGAATGACAAATGTTAGCCATTACTGTACTGTGTCAGCGGGATAATCTTTAAACATTTGTTGCTTAAAATGATCGCAAACTTGGATTCAGTATGATCAAAATTCAGAATATAACTATCAACACTATACACCCTAACAGCTGATCAGTGCACTGCAGGCGGAGGAATACGAATGTTGTGCTAAGGCTAAGGGTTATGCATCATTTTGCATAATTTAGAAAGAGGTTGAGCATTATAGCTGTTTGTTAGGCTTAAGGCCTCTTAATTTCCACCTCTTTCCTGTTTCTAGATTGATCGAAAGTTAGCTGTAGATAGCATCAACACCAATGGATGACATCCGTGAGACTTTGCTCATGTTTGATACAGCCTTTGGTCAAATACAGCATTTCAAAGTAGATTTTGAGTGTAAATACAAAGCATATTGCAAAGTTATGGCAGGTCGCTTATGTCCAGAGGACCATAAGAATATGCCAAGAATTAAGCACAATTGTAATTACTCAGTGGAATACATACTTTATAAAACTAATTTACTGCTACCATATCATCCTGGGCCCTGATGAACAATATTTGAAAAACATTTCCCTCTTCATTCTTGTGTTATATTGTCTGTGTTTGGGCTAGCAGCGATCCCAGGACTTGCCAGCCTCCTCCAGAGAGTTTCTGCAGAGTGTGTTCCAAGGCTGGAAGCTAATTTTTGATTAATTAAATCAAACATGTTGGCAGCTAATTCCAAGTATTACACATTTTCCATGCTGCTTATGCATGAGGCTCTCTAGCAGCAGCAGCAGCAGCAGATTATGGGCAAACCCAATTAGAGCAACACAATTCTCAGCATCAGGTACATATCGCCCTGAAGGTACTCTCTATGACCAATTAGGATTTGTCACACAGTGAAAGCCTTAACACAGAGCAAAATGCAGCAAATCTCTGACAGGAGATTTAAGCGGGTCTCACTTGTCATATTTAGTCAAAAATGAATAGAAAACAAACAAAAGATTATACCACATGAGCGCCGTGGAAAAGCCGTTTGGTATTCATATCACATCAAAAGGGTGTGACAGCTGTGAGGCAGTGTGATGTGAATTAGGATAGTGAGCCAACATTGAGACAAAAATGTGCTTTTGAATTCTCCTCCTCAATATTCTACATTTACAGTATCTAGATGTGCTTTCAGTGTATGCGCAAATAAGTACTGTAATATAAAGCCGTGTTCACATATACACTCCTGAGATTTTAAGAGAATTTCAGGAGCACTGAGATGAGAATATTTGCCTTGTATCAATGCTACGAGTAGTTCAACAGAATCACAATATCAACAAAAGTGCAGAATGTTAGGTTTTATTGTATTTCAACATAGCACAATGAGTCACCTCTTGGAAAAGATAATAGATATCATTCAGAAGCCCCTGTATGTTTAAGAAACATCCAACCTTTCTGTGGGAAATTTTGCAAAGAAGAGATTTGTCAGAATGATTAGGTAAGAGTTTTGCTTATATATGCTCCTTTACACGGATTCAAATGCAAAAAGACAAAATAAAATAACGTGTTTCTGATTCCTAAAGGACAAAACACTCAATGCCCTGAGCGCCTGCTGAGACAATATAACATACTTTGAAAATGTCATGTTGTCCCCTGGAGGAAACAGATGAAGGAGGGAAAAAAACATGTGGTTTTGTCATTTAATGTCACATGGGCTTGGCCCAGTTTACAAGGTTAACATGCCAGGTAATATTAATCAAGGGAACTCGTGACTTTCTACAACACCCATATGCATCAACCAGGAAGTGCCTAAAGCTTCACTCACCAGAACTCATCAGGAATGTTTACTGAGGCAAATTATCATCTGGTGTACAGTACTTGGTATGAAAGGATACTCCGATCAGAGCAAGAGGCAATAAAGCCCAATCACTTTTCACAAAAACAGGGTAACAGCGAGGGTGCAATTGGCTGTTATTATATGATGATTATTCTCAAATTGAACAGCAGCGCACTCTGTAAATCTTCCACATGGAGAGATGGGTAGATGAAAGTCACTTAATAATCCACCACAGCCCTGCGTTTTGTTCCATTACTCCGGGGTCGACAAACTGAATCAGGAGTTACATCAAAAAGAATGAGATTCAAGAGGAGAAAGATGCCCTTCAGATATTAATTGCACGATGCGAAAGTACTGTACAGCATATACTGGACGTATAAACGAGTAGAAGAGCAAAAAAGTCCAGCATACTTCGGTTACTAGAGCATGGCTTCTTCAGCATCACCTCAAACTTTTGATTTCTCTACGTCTCAATCTCACACTTGACTGCAGATAGCAGCCTCACAATTCACAAAGTCAGATTGATATTTTTCTAGAGTTATACGAATACCAAACTTCTCAGGCTTTATATGATCAGTGAAGTATTTCCATTATCTGAAAGACTCAGGTTCAACAATGTGTTATTGGAGAATATCAAAGCAGTGAAACACATGCACCAAGATGCACAGCCCCACACGGCATTAGAATGGGCCGGGTACTGTGCTTTAAAGAATTAGAGACAGAATGTTCAGTTTTACTTGTTGTTCAAATAAGTTTATCTGGTTAGCTAGGTTTGCAGCCTGGAAAAAAAGAAAAATGCTAGCCTTGTTCTGTGGGCAACAATATGTACTGACAAACAGTTATAGGGAGCCTTTACGCACGAGGATGCACGTTTTTTTGCCCCCACAGAGAGGAAGCTTTGTTCTAAACATTGACATTACATTTATAAAACAGGTCCTTCAGCTTAGGGTGCAGAGTGCAGCTCCGCGCAGAGCAAAGGTGCAAAACAAGAGCAAACAGTGCAGAACAGATTGCAGTTGCTATATCTGTGCAATTCATGGACGTCATCTATTCTTATTAGATCTGGTCCTATGTCATGTTCAAATTTGAAAAGGGGTGCTATGGCTATTCCTCGGCACCAACAGCAGATTTTGTTACAAGTGGACAGGAGCTACTAATCCCATTCTTTGTTCTCTGTTTGAGCTAAACTAAGCTAGCCTGCTGCTTTTGGCAGCTTTGTGTTACCACACAGACACTGAGATCAATCTTCATCTTGCTGTAAAAGTATGGAAAACCAGTCCCTGACATCTGATTACATAAAAAACTTAAGACGGTAAAACCGTTAATAAGCCGCTAAACTAGATTATCCTATAACCCTGACCCGCTTTAGCTGTCATCACATTTACTGTTTAATAACATGTTACAGCCAAGCCTGCCAAACTAAATTCAGATAAAGAGCAATAATGTTACAGGATAACATGTGCATTAAGTCTTATCTTTCTATTATGGATACATTTACAGGAAACAGGGGGCATAGGGGGGCAGTGGAACAGAAATACCTTTATGCTAATGGTTTTTATAATTGCATGGTTGCCTGGCAATTGTGAATGGTTACTCACTGTTGATTTCCTTTAATTTCTTGCACATTATGAAACATCAGCCTGCTCTACTCTGTTAATAATGCCGTTTTGAACTTAATACTGGCCCTGCTGCTTCCTCATTTGAACCCAAATCCATTACTTAAACTCTTACTGCAGAAAAACTGTAATAACTGAGAGGAGCTGGAAGTCCATCCAGGTATCCAAAAAGGTCATATTAATATTGTAAAAATGGCCATTTAATTATCTCACAGGCATCTTGTGCAAATACAGAAGTTGTCTCCTCACGAACAGCTTGTCATTTGTGAAGGAGAGCAGCCATGTTGATTCTGTTTCTGCTGTTTCATCACTAGCCAGCTGAAGTGAAACATTCACTTTGATAGTAATCACTTAGATAGAGAGTGGGAGCAACCACGGGGCTCTATACATCACAAGAGGACATGTATGAGGTCAAGAGAGATGGACCTATCACATGCTGGGAGAAAAATGGAAGATAGGTGGTATATAGCTGATGGGCGTGTAAGTCAGCAGCATGTCTGATGAAGGCTGCGTTAAAGGTGGAACAGTTTGACAAAACAGACGTGCCGCTATCAAATATCAACCCTGTGGGAGCTGATTGGATGGATAAGAGTTAAAAAGGAGAGAGGGTGAGGGTGATAGATTAGGAGAACACATTGATAATTAATTAAAGATTTACTGCAGAGCTGGTAAGATCCACTCCATAGTGCAGGGCAAACTAGGGCTCACTTTAGGTCTGAAAGGAAGGAAATCTAACTCCTGGTGGACTCCAAGGCAAGAAGGCCTCTGGGGCTCAATTCCTTCATCCACTTTATTAAAAACACAACTGAGGAAAAAAAAGGAATCTTGACATTTGTTTACTTTTGCAAGGATCCAGTTTCTGTTTCTGTTTTTGTAAACGTATCCTGCAGTAGATCCAAGCGAATCCTTTCTATTTTCTCTTATTCAAATGATGATTTGAATGAAATGCTTGATTGATCATTAAGCACTACCACAGAACAGGGGTTGCTGTTGTACTGAATGTTAGCACAGCTGTGATTGGGTCATTTAATGCAGCAGTTTTACAAGCTGCTGATACTAGTGAGAAGTAATAGACAACAATTTTATAATCATTTTTTGAGTATTAATGCCACTCACATTCATTAGGCTCTATTTACTGAACTAGTTGTGTGTCATACTGCCAAGAGAAACATTTTCCAAAACAAGTTATTTTGAAATTAACATCATGTTGCAATTCATAGATTAATTCAGATATTTTCTTAAGAAATGTACAGTATATAATGAATATGTGATGTTTATTATGCAACTTTAAGTATTTACTGAAAACACTGAAAGCTAAACGTCCTGAAGCTGTTATACCGTACATCAGCTCTCACAAAATACATCCTGTGCAACTACTATACTTCGGTCAGAATTAACAGTGACATAAATAGTCACTAGTTAACTTGTATGTAAAATTAAGCTGTCTCTCCATGTGTGACATCCGACCTACCTTTCTCTTCTTGAAGGCTTGTCGTGCCAGGTAGCCCCTGCATGTCCCTTGGAACAGGGTCAGATTGCGCTTGGTCTGCTCATCCCTCTGTTCCTCCAGCTTAGCCAAGGTGCCAGCTCTGAAGAACAACTAGAGCAAAACACAAACACACTGAACAACACTGAATTACCTTATTAGCAAAGGATCAAACTATCGAAAGCTCATGTAATGCTTATTTTAGCCAGGGGGGGGGATTCGATTTACAGGCCCTGATTAGGTGTGAAGAACAAGAGCCAAATAAAAACAGAAGTGGGCTAAAATGTAAGTAAATAAGTTCAGTGAAGCAGGTAATCAATAAGAAGCAGTGTACTCTATGGACAAGTCAGTCTTATCTACGGGAGAGAGCTGTGATTAAGGTATAATCTCGACCATCAACCTTGTCTGTTTCTAATCTGAACATAGGTAAACAGGTCATGGAAAGCAGATCACGTCACAGCATGTCGATACTTCAGAGGGATTAGGTAGTGTGAGTGCATGCCAGATATGATGGCAGCAAGCTATTAAAATAGATGGATGAAGGACTGTCTCTACCCAAGGCCCCTCTACACAAGTCCCAGTGCTTTATAAATGAACAAATCCATATGTGGTGTGTTAACAAAGCAGGCTCTGGAAATGATGGAGCTGCTTTCGTGGGTGAGTCTGCAAACCAGTAGGGAGGAGGGGTGCATTCAATGACATCAGATTCATTTGCAAATTGCTTATTTTGGGTTTAAACAACTTTTGCACTCATCCTGTTTTTAAATGTTGCAGTTGTATCCCTTTGCTGAAATACAGCACATTACTAGAGCTCTGTCTTTTACAAAATGTGTCTCCATTATATTGTTAGATTGTTATGTTATTGAAAAAATATCAAAACACAAAAAAGACTACATATAAAACGCTAAAATTAACAGTCATATGGAAAGTATGTCGTTTACTGTTTTCCCCTTTTTCTTGTTCTTGAAGAAAACAAATATTGTGGTTGATTTGTAATGCTACTGTAAAGCTAAAACATAGCATTAGCTTAAAGCTAAAAACAAAGCAGAAAATTGCTCCTCATAATAAACAGATGCCTTGTCCAAAAGAGAAGGACATTTTCATTGTGAAAGAATGATATTTTAATAACACATTTTACAATGTTAATACTTATTAATACCTTATTAAAACAAAGCCAGACGATTTGAGAAAATGCACATACCCTTAAAATATAAAGGTCAGATTGACTGTTAAAGAGGTATCTGTTTTTCATACATGAACATGCAACATGTCTCAGGAGGAATTCAATCGTTTTTATTTCTAAAATAAATAATAGATGTCTTGTCCGATGGTTCAGTGGTTGTCTAATTAATCAATTCTCACATCCATTACTATTTAAACCTTGTGCACTGATTATTATAACCCTTTTTATAGCGCTGGGTTCACCAGTCCTCCAAACATTAGTGGTCTATTTATTCATTGTTTCTTCTGTGAGTCAAACCTGCTGTGTGTTGAGGACTATAGCCCCTGTATATGTGGTGCCTGCTCTACCTACTTATCTAAACCGATGCCCCTGATAATTCATCCATTTTTACCTACATTTTTTAAAGAACAATTATCAGTTAATGTATGAACGATGCAAACTACTGCCATGACCATTCAGCTCGAGTGGTATTCAGAATCTCCTTTTTAAATGTATATAGCTACATTATGTTTCTTGAAGACATGTGGCTCTCTCTAATGGTGTTTTTTTTTTCTGTTTGAACTGTGCCACTTCCACTGCTCTAAGGTTACGTGGGCCTGCAGTAATTGGCATGCATGTAAGACAGGTTGCTAGGAAGCCACTGGAATGCTTTGTGAATGGCCAACTGTGCTTGTCTGCGTCTAAGCCCATTTAACCCTCCAAAGTGCAGCACTGTGTGAAGCCAACTCCACATCACTCCTGTGTCATGTGTTCTAAAAGAACCCCGCACAGCACACATGTAAGGGTTGCATAAGTTCCACTGTTTGTGTACATTATTATTCCTTTGATTTCCTTCTTGGCTTATGGCCACTTCCCTGGCTAATAGGATTAGACCTCAGGGTGCCAGCCAGCGTTTACTGTGATTACTTTACAACAGTCGTGTTGAAAAACAAAGAGAGCCATCAAAGCGAGAATTTGTTCTAAAGTCCTGCAAAGAAAGAGGGAAATGAAGTCATGTAGTAAGGTAGGGTAGAGGCATGCCCCTCGGGTAGCTAGCGGCTAAAAGACTGGAGGGGCAGAGCATGGCCTGGCAACTTTCCAAAAAAGTCTGGAAAACAAACCTCAAAGAGGGACAGGTGTAATGACATACACACTCCCCCCCCCCCCCCCTGACAGCAAGTGTCTTAAAAAAAACATGGATAAGTGGAGCAGTGGGCTTAAAGACGTGAGAGTGACTGGCAGAAAATGTTTCTCTCTTTTTAAAGCTGTTTATTTATTTGAAAAGTGTTGGCATTACTCACCCTACTTAGGCCCATGTGGTAGCTGCTCTTCTCCAAATCCAAGGACTCCAGTAGCTCCTCCACAGCCTGGGTAAATGCAAACATACACACACACACACACAAACATATACACACACACTTAATCTTTGAACCAGTGGATCCAGTGGGAACTTCTACTGACACTGCAACACTTCAGTAGTCCACAGTTCCCAAAAGTTGCCATGCTGAACTAATGGTACAGGGCAGTTTCCAGTCGTCTCTCACATCCATTCCCAAATGGGTTTAGTTTTGAAAGTAAGCCTGGGAAAAGTTCGGCCCCTTAGAACCTCCCAACCCCAACCACAACCCAATTACAACTTTTTCACCGAGAATCCACCTGCTACTGGCTAACTCCTCGGGACCCCCTGGTGGTCTTGGCCCTATTGCAGCTTTGAACACACTTATAAAGCACATACAGAGATGGAGCATCAGCCAGCCTGGAGCCTCTCCCTGTCCAGAGCAGCCTGTGCATACTGTAGGTGTACTGTTCTCTTTTAGCCTCTTCTCTCTGCTTGAGCCTGCAGCCTGAAAGAGCACATCTAGATTACACCAGGAGAGGTTTGCCATGAGCACTATGGGGCTCTTGTTTTCCAGTGTTTCCACAGAAACTCAGCCCCAGTACACAGACACAGGGGAAAAGAGCTTTTCTCTCTTAACCCCATTCTCTCCCTCTCTCTCTAGCTTTCTTATTTCTCTCTAGATACAAGCTTTTCTTTTTCTCTCCACTTCACTTCAATACAAGGCTTCTGTTGCCAAAATAACCATTGCACTGCACACAATCAGTAATAGTTTGCTTTAAAAAAAAAAAAATACACCGGGGTTTTTTTTGTCCACAAAATTATTTTTGCATTTGTATGGAAGTATTTACCTGCCATGGCTTAAAAATAACAAGATATTGTCATATTATTACAACAAACACACGTATCAAATTGCAGCAAGATGGCTGTTTTAATACAAAATATTTACAATATTTATTTCCTTCTGATCTTTTTGACATCAAATGTAAAAACTGATTCAGTTCATACATGAAACCTTTAACAATATGATAGCTTGAATTGTTATAATGTGAAACTCATCTTGTAAGTGTGCTGAAGAAAAATGAATGAGAGCAAATGGCTCCAATATGTAACTTTGATCAGTTATATTTGAGCACATGTTCAACTTTTGATCATTTCAAGTTTTCTATACACATAGCTAATCCTTTTATTATTTAAATATTTATCATCTTGTGATTCTGGTCTCATAAGCTACCCTATATCCTCTAAACTCTAATAATCTGATATACAGTATGTCCATATAATAATTCTGTGTCAGTGAATCAGTGCAGTCCTCTTACTCTTCTATTCTGCATTGTCTATTATCATGTTTACGAATGCTGCATGTTGTCTGTTCATACAAGATGCTAAGGTTTGTTATATATATTCACCTGTACAACTACTGTGTTGTATGTTACAACAATATTCAGGATGTACGGATCATAGATATAGAAGATATGTGTATTTACATATATATATTATATTTATGGTCATGTTCATGTATTTATAGATGGCTCCATGGATATAAGCTACAGAATAACACTTCACTGCAACTGGAGTACATATGACAGGAAGTCCACTTCCACCTGAGACCAACTTATCTTTATATAGCATGAGCACTTGCCTGTAAACACACATTGAGGTGCTGTAACGAAATGAAACTATTTAGGGTTTAATAACATTACAATTTACCGTCATATAGTTAACTCTTCCTCATACAAAGTAATGCGAATCTGTTGTTTTTCTTTTTAAAATGCCTCAAATTTAAAACAAAAGCACCAACCAGGTGAAACATAAGTATCTTCATAGCAACAACAAAAAATGTTGACAGCTCGTTCCCACATTACAAAAGATGATGAGCTCCTTAAGCCAAAATGCTGATTTCCCTTAACAGGCATGATATTGATAAGGTTAAGTTGATTAGATCATTACAAAGGCTCTGATTGATGAGGGTTTACTTCTCTGTCGGTCTGCTGCTGACAAACCAGGGGCAGACGTAATGAAGCTGCCTCCTCCCCACATTAATCTTCACTGTGCTTGCTTGGCAACTGGTGGGGCCGAACATTTCTCTCTCTCTCTCTCTCTCTGATTGACTTACTCTCTTCTCGTCCTTCACAATGTAATTTCTCCCGTGCTTCTTGGTGAGATGCGGTGCCAGCACATCAAATCGCCGTCGGAACTCAGAGAACACCATGTGATCGGGGTAACCTGTGAAGGTCGGTAGGGAAAGACATTTTCAAATAAGACAAATATTAAAACAGATTATTTTCTTTTATATATATTTGAACAAGGAGGTCAGTATTTTCCCTGCCTGCTATTAGTCTTCCGGTCTAGCAGCTAGCTCACCTTGCCTGTGGATCCGGAGAGCATCGAGTAGCTTTGATCCTCGGAGTTGAGCACGGAGCAAGGCTACATCCAGCTGCATTAGGCCGGGATCTCCAGTCTCTCCCAGAGCATCGCATTCCCCTGCTTTGAACAGGGATCCACTCAGAGCCTTGAGGGCGTCTGCCTTGGGCAATATGCAGTGAACAAAGTGTATTCTGGACCTCCGTACCATATCAAGGAGAGCGTCCTGGGAATGATAGAGCAGGGTTAGGGACTCTGGCAGGAATAGGCAAACAACTTATGTGGTATTTTCCAAAGACAGATTCATGTTTCCATTCACTGAGTTCTTCCAAACAACCAAATGCTATGCATACTGGTTCTGACATAAACATCTTAAAATATAACAAGAACCCCTGAACAGACTGTGTTTTAATACCCACATGCAGATTCAATCTACTATCTTAATTCTTAACAATGCTGTTGGCAAAGAACTTAAGAACTCAGCTCTCTAGATGACAGCAAGAATAAAAATGCATTTTATTGTATACATTCTTAAAAGCTACCTTTTAAGTGTATTTATGTTTCTATACCCTTTGTACTTTGAGCTTAAAGCGGATCCGTATCAGGCTTTTGGCTTTTTCTTTTTACCTTTTTCTTTTTACATTACACAGATTATCTACTGAAGACTTTAACTTCTTTCATAGGCTGCTACAGTATGTCGCGGACACAGAAGCTTCAGTGTTCCTCAGATCTGCATCAGTATTGGAACCTTTCTAACCTCTCTCCATTTATCAAAAGCATCTCCAATATTAATTCTAGTTTTACCACATTTCTGGTCATGCAGCTTTTTAGAAAAATGACGAGGCTTTTAAGGTGGGGTAGAATCAGTTATATCTGAACCAGTTACTTGCCCGCTTCCATCGCTGCAAATGGATGAAACCGCCTACCTTCTCTGGTCAAAACAAAAACAAGCTAATATTTAGGAAAAGACTTAGTGCTGGACTTAAAAAATGCCTGTGAACATAATCCAATAACAACGGCTTTATCAGGTAAAAGGGTTGGAATCAAGTAACTGCAAAAATGTTCTAATATTCATCTCTGGGTGCAGCCCAATTACTGGCTATCATCCCACTCATTTTCTCTAAAGCTGCATAAAACAATCTGTGACTAGTCCAAAGCACACGACTATTTGGACTATCAGCCTTGATACACTTATCACATCAATCTACAAAGTCGTTTGATAACAGGTGTGAAATGGCATGTTACCAAACCAAACAGGAAGAAATCAATGAAAAATTAAGGTGTAAACTTCAATGTGGATTTTCAGTGTTCTTGGAAGCACAGGCACTTTTTGAAACTTGGCAGTAAATGAAAAACACAAACAGAAAATTTGACTGACAGCAGAGTCCCATCCTCTCCTCTCACCACTTGAAGCTTGATCTGGATGCACAAGGATTTCTTCTTGATAGCAGCCACCCCTGTGGTGAAGGTCTTTCTCATGCTAGTGGCCCTTCGCAAAGACAGCTGGGAAACACCTTCAAGGCCTGCAATGGACCCTGACAGGACTGTGGCTCCACCTGCTCTGCTCATGAACAATGAGCTGATGATCTTCCTGAAAGAGATGCACAACCTCAGCCTCAAAGTTTCTACTTATACACCAAGTAAAACGTCATGCAAAAACAGGTGTAAATCTCCTGCTTTAAATGGGACACTTACTTCTGGGAGTCCTGCAGGAGGAACGCAGCGTTGGTGGAGGCAGGATTCTGCTTGGCATAGTTCAGCCACCCGCTGGCATTGTACTCCACCCAGTCAGTCCCATGACTGTGGCCCAGCAGAAAGTGGTTTTCCTTTTCACTCTTTAACAGGAAAGTGTGACCTGGTGGAAATGCAGAAGGTAGAATGAGATTTATCGGTCTTTACACTTTGTCAGAAGTATAAGCAAAAGTTGGGGCGCTGGTAGAGCAGTGGTAAGTGCGTGCACCCCATGTATGGAGGCCATGGCCATCCAAGCGGGCGGCCCAGGTTCAAATCCCACCTGTGGCTCCTTTCCCGCATGTCATTCCCCACTCTCTCTCTCCCTGATTTCTGACTCTATCCACTGTCCTATCTCTCCATTAAAGGCACAAAAAGCCCAAAAATAAATCTTAAAAAAACTGTACGGACGGTTTATTAAGGTAAGCTGAATTATTCTGGTATGTCAAGTTTTTTACAAACCTTCACAAACTAAGTGATACAGTGACATTCAGACAAGTAATGAAATGGGGCCCTGTTAGCCTCTTTGTTTAGTTTTAATGTGATTGTTTAAAAGTCATGAAACAGGCCTCTAATGTAAATAATGCAGCTTTTTGACTGAAGTATGGTGTAGGAATTCAAACAGACATGGTTAAAAAATGACAGAAAAGTGTGAAGGGCTAAGAGAAAGTTTGCCATTTATTTTCTCTAAAAACAGATTTTGAGTTTGAAAGGAGATGTTTTTTTTCTAAGCTGTAAGCTTCAAAGCACCAGTTGTCAAGGTTGCTTAAATAAAAGAAGGAGACATATATTTTTTTTTTTCTTTAGTGAGTCACTTTCATTTTATTTCATGCTTTGTGCCATGAGCTTATATAACGTTTCACCTCTTATCTGGAACTGATGAGTATTTATAATGAGAGCTGAAACATCTTCAAGAACTTCAACCAAGACTGGTTGCCCTTTTTTTTATTTAAATCAAGCCTTGAATTACAGTGACCCAGGTGACTGAGAACCTTCATAGCTGTGATGTTTTGTGCTCATCTCTCTTACCTATAAACATGTACAAAAATACCTTGAAGATCAACTAACATAGGAAGGAGATAGATGATTCTGCTGACTCATCTATACTATTCTAACAGCCTGATGGTGCTTTGAATGAAGTCTAGATCATTGATACAAATATTGTATTCTTCATGACATACTACAGTTAACTACTTTTCTACATTTTTTCCTAAAGGAACTGAAATCTCAAAGTTGATTCTAATCTCAAAAGAACCCCAAAATAATTCAACATAATATTCCATGGCACAACAATAGAAAGTGCATACCAAGCATGTGTATTTACAGCATGACATTTCAATAGAAGTTCAGTTGTGTTTGAATTAAACCCTTTTGTCAGCATATTCCAGTAAATATCTACACCATTATTTCTCTATTTCAAATTCCATCTCTTTGCAATCTGTTTTTAAGGGGGAAATTGAATGCTTGTTGTGGTTTGTGTGGGCTTCAAATTTGAGTTTGTGTGTGTCTGTGTGTGTGTGTCCTCTCCTTGCCTTTACTCTCGCCCTCAGCAGGCCCGTAGTAGCTAAAGAGACGTCCCAGCAGGGTCTCCACTGAACCTCCGGGCTGCAGCGCCTCCTCCTCCATCAGCCACAACAGGCCCCGTGCCTCATCCGTTCGCACTGTTCGTACCTGTCCAATAAAAGTGTTCACACGCTTAGAAACACACACACTCACACAAAAGATCACTGGCACTAATCCCAGTGGGAGCATTAAGTGTTCTGTTTCACCTTCAGGATACAGTAACACTCAAGTAGAAATGACAAAAGATTAACTGAAGACTTCCCTGATCACCGTTCCTTTAGCTTCCCTTCCAATTTACCTATTTCATCATGTTTACTATAAGTGCTTTCGTTTTTATAAACAGTACCTCATTAGTAACAAACCACCTTGCCACAAGGACGTTTAGCTCACTTAAGCTATTTAATGGGAACACATTGATGAATAAGAGGATATTTCAGCCCTTTTTTTTGTTTATCCACCTCATGGGTACAGAAAACAAAGCAGCAACTACTTCTAACAAAAGATTGATGAGAGCGCTCGCCTCTGAAGTTTAGTTCCCTTCAAAACTTTGTTTTCTCCTACATGTCAGTAAAATTAGTTTGCACTATGTCTCCAAGTGTGAGCAGGTTGTCAAGGGCCTGATGGTAAGACCTGGATCACAAATTAAAGTTTCAAAAAGCTTTTTGGTCCCTGCAGCCTCCAGCAGTTGCTGCAATAATGGCATCATCAGTTTAGTTTTCTGTTTAATCGAAAAAAGGGAAACGAGGAGTTGCAAAGGAAGAGGAGATGCAAGAGGAAAAGGTATTAAAAAGAAGTATAATTAGTATTTCAATGAGGGTGAACGCATGGGAGAAAATACAATCCACTTCAGTGTTGATGGTGATGGAAAAAGTGTAAGAGGAAGGTTTTTTTTTCTTCTTTTTTAATCTAAACTTGTGTCTGTAACAAGTCTAAAGTTTGAATGACGCACAAAGACATGTAGAACAATAAGCCCTAGGGACATCCATCTTCACAGAGAGGATGAGCAGCTCGGTTAGCATGGCTAACACCCTGAGAGCTAAGGGAACCGAGCTCACAAAACCAAAAGCTGTTTCAGCAGTTATCAGGGAGTTACACCCGAGACATCCTTATCAGCTGTGCACACGACACTGACTTCAAGTACAACACAGAGTATCTGTTGGGAGGAGAGATACGACAACCATGAGGCTTGCAATGAAACGGGCATCGAGGCTGTTTGCCGTAAAGCTACAACAGAAGATAACTACTATTGAGTGAAAAAGAAATCTTTCATCCAAATGTCTTTTCATTCTTTAAAGTTGACTTAAGATATGCCTTTGAAATATCAATGTGTTGTTTTTTTTTTTTTATCACCCTTTGGTTTTTGCTGTGATGTAGAACAGTTCACTGCTTCTGATGACATTCCCATTAGAGCGTAGGACCCTTTGGAAAGTAAAGCACTCAAACCGAACCCATTGGAGTTACAGCATAGAGATCTATGACTCTGTAAACTCTGCCATTTCTTGTTTCCATGGTGCAGATCTGAGGGTACAAAGGCCAAACATCGATTTCCTTTCTTGAAGTCAATTCTCTAACCTTTTCTTTTCCAGCTCCTGCCCTCTCTTTCCATCATCCGCAGAGCAACACCTTTCAATATTTAAAAAGTCAAATAAAGAAAACTTCGGAGGGCCAAAATATGTTATTCATTACCGAGTCAAAGAGAAAAGGGCTCACTAAAGATCAGAGGCAAGTTATTATACAAACATCAGATTTTTGCATGAAAATATGGACAAATGGGAGCCAGATATAAAGACATCACACACATAAAAACAGTGAACTTACCAGAGCTTGGCTTGAGGCCTGGTCTACCACTGCTACAGACAGAGAGGTGCTGGGCTCTGTGTCATCTAAAGCAAGCTCAATGTTCTCCTGAAAGGAGGCAGATTGACAGACTCTTTAAAGACTTGTGAGGATGCAAAATGAAAGAAAAACAGATGTTCTAAAGGATATGTCAAAAAACATTTTTGGAATCTTAATAACAAGCAGCTCAGTGCGAATAAGATAAGAGCAGAAGTAATATCATTCTCTGGACTAAGTCAATTATGTTTCATAAGAAGGGTAGAGGTCTAAAAATGGTGATGTAGATGATGAAGAATAAAACAGTGTGCGTTTAGCTTCATTATGTACCCATGTTCCTCTGATTGCCTTTTTCTAGAAACTCAAGTACCCACACAGGAACTTAATTCCAGTTTTGGTCCTGGTCCCTAAGTAAACCGTGGTCTTGAGGTTGTACTTTTTAGATCATGCAGGAAATGTGGACCTTGCATGGCTGAACATGGCAGATTTGTATAAAACATACCTAATCCAATGCTGCTAGACGCCTACACAGTGATCATGTAAAAAGATGGTTATCAGCAAGAAGACTGTATTTAATAAGTCGACACCAAAGTGCCTTAAACTTGCATTCTTTGTAATCACAAGCAGGGGGCGACTCCACTTTTTGCAAAAGGAAGTGATATTGTTATCGAAGTCTATGAGAACATTTCCCTTTGATTCACCTGATTTATTTCCTAGTGAACATTTCCTAATGAGTTAGTGTTCTCCTCTTGATAGCTAGCTTATTATGCTAAAGGAATTGTTTACCTGGGATTGATAAGTTTCTACTACAACAACCTGTCTACCAGTGTTGAGGAATGGCAATGTTCATTCACTGTCTCATCCAAATATGGTAATTCCTAAAAGCAGCCGTTGCAGCTGTTTAAACTGGAGGCTTCAAAAATGTTTTGGACCCCAACCAATGACTGCCCTCCTGGATGCTAACATCCGCGTATAATGTTTATGAATGGACCAGAGAAAGTCGCAGGTAGAGCTCCAACAAACTACAGTACACTTAATGTTGCCTGCTTTTCAAATGTGCAGGTTTATTTCATCATTGTGATATCTGATCATTAAACATCTCATGAATTTAAACTCTTGTCTTGAAAAACTAGACATTTGAGTCCATCTATTTGGACTGTTGGATATTTTAAGTGGATTTTCACTGTTTCTGACATTTTATTGGCCAAAAAATGTGTTTTATTCTAATAAGAACACTCATTTTAGTTTGCTCTCAGATACCAGGCATTCTAAGCGAGTAATCTAAAATCCTGATACCCTGTCATCACAGTACATCTAGGGAATTTGCAGGCACCCATGATGTTTGAGCAGATTTTATGGATATTGAAATGAATATACGATGACATATTTAATGTAGGAAAACTAAAGGCCATAACAAATCTATTACAACATTTGACATTTATGAAGACTGCATTTTCTCCTTTTTGGTAAATGGAAACTCTGTTGCAGATAATAACATTTGTGGGATGAAGCGGGAATAAATATTCTAAATTACCTTCAGCAGAGCAAAAAGCTCACAGTGACGGAGAGCAGGCAGCAGTAGTTATGTGGGGAAATGTTGGCAGAGCTAATAGTGTGGCTGTGACAGATGCCAGTGTTGGAGTTGACTGTGTGTGAAGTGGTCTGAATGGTTTTTGTTCTCTGAGATACAAAACAAATAGCCACACGGAGCTTCAGCACTCAAAAGCATTCAATTCAAAACATATACTGTAAAGCATATGCCTGTTGTTTTTCCATTCCAGTTCAACCCACCTGTCACTGCCACTGTGGAGACTGTTTGCTGTTTTAAACCAGTTTGACCCAGTTTTAAATGACACTTTCACAGCTTCTTATACTTTAAAGTGCACTGACAAGAGAGAATTACACTACACGACTCATTTATACAATACTTCACTTCGCTCCAGTTCCGTTTTTCTCCCACAGGCGGGGGACGTGGGTGGGAATGTGGGTGGGAAATCCCAGGATCCTTAAAAGTAATATTATGATTTCTGCTTAACTGTTAGTGTGCAATCAGCTTGAGTTTGACTAAAAGGGAGATTTCTGTGATTAGAGGAAAATAAATTGTAATGGATGAATTTTGCTAAAACATCTTTATTTATGAAGGAATGGTTACTCCTGCGATCGGGGATAGAGGACAAATGGTTCTTTGTTGTGCAGCTGGGCATGTCCCATAAAGGCAGGTGTGACTAACTTTACTTTGATCTCTGCAGAAGAGAAGATAGACATCACTAATGAGAGATTCTAACACAGGAACGTGGCTTGTCACAGCTTATGACAGGTGGGAGGGATAGAGTATCTGATGTGTGAAAACATACACTATTAAACCTGACGTATCTGAGAGGAAAAGCAGCAGACAAAAAGGAGCATGATAAGGAGGTGAGAGGGAGACAGAGACAATAAGAGTGCATGCTCCTTTCACATGTCCGAACCTCTTTGTATCTCTCTAACTCCTGCACGAAGGTACGCTGATAGAAGAGGGCGTGAAGGCGTTCTTGAGTGTAGTTATGGCACAGGTCCTCAAAGGTCGCCCCGCACTCGCGCTTAGCCAGCCGCGGGTTTTGAAAGCCCGGTGTGTCCACGATTAGCAGCGAGCACAGGGAGTGCTGGCTGGATTTCAAGGCCCTGGAGCACACAGGGCAAACACACACATAGGCACAAACATCAGTGCATTGATACTTGAGGCAACACATTATCGATTACTGCATATAACCCTTAGCTTTGACCTTAGCTCTCTCCTGCATAGAACATAACTTTAACCCCTTATGACACCTAATCCTAATTCTATTCTAGAAACTTAAGCCAAGCTTAGCTTCTTATTCTCAGCACCCTTTTGACAAGCATCAACAACCTCGCAAAGCTATGTTGGTGTTAAATTTGAATTGAAAATGTCAAGATTTGGAAAGATATGAAATCTGTCAAGGTTAATTAAAGATATGTGTCGACAAGGCATAAGAAAATCAATATTTTATAAATGATAAGTTTTACTTGAGTTTTAAGGTGGGTTATACTAACCGGTTTATAAAAGAAATGAGGATGGTGAAAAGTTCAGAGTAAAGCCCAGATGCCATGGCCTCCAAACACTCCATTGCTGTAGACTTTGCTCCTGGTATGAAAAGCAGCCAAACACACCAAACAAATCAAAAACATCCAGTAGGAAAACAAATCTGTATATATCAAGATATAACTATCCAACTGGTTGGATTACAGGAAAAAAAAGTGTTTCATTTTGAAAAGCTGGAAAAACACTATTGGCATGACATTTGTATTCAATAGCATCACATTATGCTGAAAGTATTCAGCCTGCGCCCCAAATTGTCAAATCAGTGTCACTAGGGACTCAGGTGTTTTGGAATTGGTCAGATCAAACAGCCCACACTCATGTCTGTGCCTGGTGGTGATGGACGCCTGTTAAACTTTCCCAAATGCATTCCTCTATTGAACAAAATGTGGGTTTATGTTACCTGAGGCATATATTCATGTGTGCGCATGACTGTATGGGCATGTGTAAGGGGGAGAGACTGAAGAAAGGTGAAACATAGGTGAATCCGTTGTGTCCCTGCTGCGGCTGACTTTTAACTGCAACCTCATGCCCTTCAGAGTATGCTGCAGTCCTGATGGAAGTCAGAGGATGTTCACATGTGGGAAAATCAATGTGAGGCAATTATGATTTCAAGGACAATGAACGAGGAGAAGATCCAAAATGGCTTGTCCCCACCCAGTGTGTCTACTTATCTGTCAATAGCCATTGTAAAGCTGTGGTATTCATTACAAAGATAAGCTTTACTTTCTCCGCAGCATGCAATTTCCCTCAGGTGATGAGTAGAGGCATATGTATTTGTGTGGGTGTGTGTGTGTGGGGGGGGAATTGGGTTAACAAAGAGAAAGAGTAGAGGAGGAGAGGAGAGGTGAGACAGCTGTGAGGCCTGAAAAAGAGATGTAAATGTAGTCTGTGGAGTACCTGCATCTGCAGTGCCGTTTTCGTCAGAGGCCTGGCGCGCGGTGCTGGCTCTGGGCAGGGTGCCCTTGGCCTGGTGCTTGAAGATGGAGGAGGAGAGCTCCTCCAGGGTGCAGCCCAGCAGGTAGGCAGCCTTCTGGGCCCACTCATGACGTGCAAATTGTTTCCTGCCAGCTGAGACACGTGCAGGAAAACCTCCATTAGCCCCTTCTGCCAGCCACCTCCAGGCTGCCTGGCTAGACTGGTAGCTTTGTGACAATCCTTTCTCTCTGACAGGGTAGGATTATGTCTGTGGTCAAGCTGGCACTGACACAGCAGGTATGAACAAGCACTAAAAGCCTGCTCAAAGTGATGGTGGCTTGAATATATTTAACTACAGCTAGAAAAGGAGATTTATCCACAGGCTTTTGGCTGTTGTTCCATGTTGAAATGATAATTGACACTTCTATCGCCTTGAGAATCCAAGCAACACTTATCATAAGGGGACACCATTCATTTATGTTCACAAAGGCTTCTGTCAGAAAACACAAGTTTATTTTTAATCTGGTGTCTAAATGATGGAAACATGCAGATATGAGTGTTAACTTGAGTGTTAATCCACCATGGAGTGGTATCTACTAAAACTTCAAAGATAGACAGGGGGGATTTCACACTGAGAAGTGGGCTCTATCTGTTTCACATCAGCGCTCTGCAATCTTTTCATGATAATAAGCAGGGTGGTTGTGTTTAAATATTTGCTTTAATGGAGATTCCCCACTACAAATTTGGACAAAACTTTTAATATGAGGACATTAAGTTTGCATTTATAACAATAAACAACTGGATCAAACACAGAGGAGTGAATGACGCTACAAGATATGTTTTTGTTTTTTTTAAATCTACTTATGTTTAATCTTTGCTTTAAAAAAATGGTCATACTCATTTTTTCTAAGTGTTGACAGCACAGTACAGAGAAAAGCAAGTACATTTCAGTTGTGTTAAATGAGAGATTAGTGCTGCCCTCTTGTGTTCAACCATGAAGCTGCACTGCCAGTGACCGTATGGTAGTTTAAAACAGTTTTATAATCTGTGTTACAGTCAGAATACAAAGTAAAGGCCTCTTAGCATAAATCTCCTTCAGTGGGGTATGATTCAAATCCTTTCATAAATAAAGACAGAGAGACTAAATTAATTCTTAGTAATGTGACCACTCATGACTTTTTTCCCTCCTCGATGGTTTCATCTTGAGAACATTTGTGTGTTTAACAGGAGTACAGAGATCACCCAGTAACTTGCAGATCAGAACAGATGTTCTTTAGTCTTCTTACTCCCCAAAATAGATTCTGAATGGGAAAATATGTATTGCTGAAATGTTGAAATCTCTTTCAGGATGGTGTTAAATTACCATCAAAACGATTGGCAGCCTACTAGAGGGGATCACTGGAAATAAATAAGCAAGAAATTCTGCATTACAGACTGTCAGAGAATGAAGAGTGAGCAAGTAGCCATAAAAGACAGAGTTACTGTTTCTATATATTAATTATGATTCGTGTGTTATTATGATATACTGTATGAGCTGCTTCTAGAGAGAAACTCATCCATCCATCCATTACCTATACTACTTTTTCACGTTTGGGGTTATGGGGGGTGGAGCCGATCCCAGCTGTCATTGGGCAAGAGGCACCATGGACTGGTCGCCAGTCAATCACAGGCCTGACATATATAGAGAAAGAAAACCAGCCACATTCACACCTACAGGCAATTTAGAGTCAGTAAATGATTGATAAGCAGAGGATTTTCATTTAGAAATACATTTGTACATCCATGTAAGGTCTACTATACCTGTCTATGAGGAAGGGCCCTTCACACTTAATCAAAAATTGTGACTAATAGAAACCTCACCAGTGATGAAGATTGACAGCCCCAGCCTTTTAAAATGGAAGATTTCTCATTTTAAAATTTGAGAGTCAAATGCTGTGGGAGGCAGATCTTTTACCTCTGAACAAAATAAAACAATCAAACCGTCTTACATTAGATTTCATCAGACAAATAGCTTCAAAAGACGACAGGAGCACATCCTCGCGTTAAAGAGGACTGCTGCTCCCATAAGAGTTCTGATGAATTCTTATGACAAAATCAAATAAAGTCTGTCAAGACTTAAAGCCAAAAGGTGGCTGTTTGGTGGTTGGGTCCTTGAGCTGCAATCGTGTCTCCTGACTATTTGACTCTGATAGTTTGCCATTGATTTCAGTTGATGAAGCAGTGTTTATATGATGTAATACTTCAGTACAGAATAACAATAGCAACATGACAGAAGGGTCAGAACAGAAAATGAGTCACTTCACCTGTTGCATGCAAGCATTTACAGAAGACCAAATCACCAAGACTCAAATGATGCAAACCTCTCCTTGTGTTATTTTGTATTTCTATCAGTTCTGAAGCAGGAAATGTTTTGCAATGACTATTTCCTGGTCACCATGGATATTATAGGACACTTCAGGATATTAATAATTCTTCTTTTTGAGTTTCAAATCAATGCCGTATGGAGCAATGTAACAACCTCTGCACTGTGCAACATCTTTTAAAGTGCAATTGCATAATTCAGTTATCTGGATTACAGCTGTCTTGCATCACACTGAAGACGTTACCTTCAGTGATTTTATACACTTTACATGTTTTAGATCATACAACAGCTCATCTTTGACTCTTTTGACTTTCTCATCAGCCTCTATAGTTGGCATAAATCAAGGGTGATCCTTTGCATCTTTGCCACAGTTATACGTTATTTTAAGATTAACATTGTGTTTGTGGTGGAAGTTACAGAACAGAAAAAAAAATGTAGCTTACCTTTAGTAGCTCCTGCAGCCCCCAGATGGTAGATGGCCCCCAAGACGAGCCAGAAGGCCCTCTGCTCTTCACCGCTGATCCCCAGAACCCTCATGGCTGCCTGCAGCTTAGAAAACTGCTGGGAGGCCCGCTGCTTATCCTCAGTCTGGGTGATAGCACATACATTCAAATAAATGTTGTTTTTGAACTACAGTCGAAGCGATAAAATGATGCCTTAAAGTAAAGTAGGCTTCAGCATATTGCACCAGGGCAGCCAACAGATGTTGACATAATCCAAAGATTATTAAACTCTTCCTTAAGTTATGAAAACATAGACTCTAAAATAAATCTATTGTCGTTCCTGTAAAACAGAATGACCCTCTGCTGTGTGCGAGCAGGTGAGTACCAGTTATATATATAGAGAGAGTTATTGCCTCTCACACATTCACAGAATGCAAGAACTAATTGGCAGTAGGCTGCTATCATTAGGTTGGGAACAGAGCTACTTTTTGGACCGACAGCAGCAGACAAAACAGACCAGCAGTCAGTTTATGTCTCAGCTTGTTCTTTGTTGCCAGTTTGGTGTGTACCAGCCTTTAAGCAAAACAGCTACAATGCATCTAACTGTTAGTCAACTCAGTCATCCACTGAGTCATAAACCCCCCCCATATTCAGTTATTAAGAAACAAAAATCTGTTTTTGAGACTGCAACCTTTCTTTGAACCAGGCTATAAACATAGGGTTAGCATGGGCGTTTTAATATGGGATCCAAAGGAGATTGCAGCCAGCTTCAACGTGACAACCGAGGAACTGCAGTTTTTTGCACTTCTGCACTGGCTTCATGATTCAACATGGGAGGTTACCGATTGCATGAAATATGAAAAGGCTCCTTAACAAAGTGATAATGGTAGACATAAGATTATTATTGTTTTAATGTGGTTAAGGCCTCAAATCACTTAAGATTCAGAGTGAGGAACTGAAGAGAGCCATCCACTACTGACTTTACTACAAAATAGATCTCATTTTTATTTTCAAATAAGTAAAGTCTAATTCCTCCTGGCTGATGTGGGTGTGTGACAAAAGAGCAGGCATAACACATTTGGTTGAGGTAACAACATGAAAATCTATGGGGCTCACTCACTTTTTATTGGCACCATAACATCAGAGAGGGTGATTTTGAATCTGTCTGATATAGCTGCATTCACTTGACATTATCTAAACATTCAGATCAGTGAAAGTTATCATTGACAATAAGTATTTACCTTAGTCTGAGGCATAATCCCAAATGCATGGTTTTCAGCAAAATGGTTGAGGTGCAGCTCAGTTCTGGTAAAGAAATGGAAGACATACAAAATACATCACATCTCATGTCTAGCTTTTTCTAAAAGCAGAAAAACACTGTTGCAATATGTGATCACAATTGCTCCGTGTGTCCGTGTATTGTGCATATAATCTTGACCTTAGAGAGCTGTCTACTCCTGCCATCAGGTAGTAAAAGACATTAAAAGTGGACTCTCCCTCTGGTCTCCTTGACACTCTAATCTTCTCCAGAAGCATGGTCTGCAAGGCCACAGCAGAACACAACATGAGAGAGTTAGAAGATAACATGTATTATAGACAGTAAGTGAAACACTTGTTCCAGATGAAAGCAGATAAAGAAATGATTTAGGGTGTTTGTACCTGGATAGAGGCTGATGTCACCAGGCCTGCTTGGTCAAAGTCCATGGAAACAATATGGGAGAAGCGACTAGCATTCCCATTCATACAGGTAGAGGAATTCCCAAAGGACTCCAAAACTGTGTAGACCGCTTGCCATTTCTCTGCTACAGTCAACAAAGAGACAAAGTGTTGGTGTGTTGACATGACATCAAAAACAAATATTTTGGAGTTTGCATCATCTCCAACCGACTTGAGAATGACTTGTTGGTGCTGCCAGCGATGTTGACCAGATATTGGATGATGTGTTGACAGTTGGTGGTCTTGCCACTTCCACTCTTGCCCAGCAGGACAATGGACTGATCCTGCCTTGTGGTTAGGAGGTTTCTGTAGGCAGACTGGGCCATGCTGTATATGTGAGGGGCGGCATCCTCCCTTCTGCAGCCTTTGAACATTTGCATCACCTAGAAAGAAAAACCAGGTGAAAGTGAAGAGGAGAATAGAGGGGGTAAAAATACCATAAAGAGAGGTTGTTCATTTCAATTATCTTTATGCTTAAACACAGATTCTGATATTCTGATATCACATGTGAGAGGGGATATTATATGCACAGGCACAATCCTACCTTCTCAGAGTACATGGAGGGGGCACTAATGGGGTTAATAACCACCATGTTGGGACCGCTGTGGGTGTGCACCAGGTTACCACCATAGCGCTGCCTCAGGGAGTGCATCACGCTCGACTCATTTAAATACTGCAGAGAGGCCAAGTCCTCCACGCGGTCAAACATCGGAGGGTTTGCCTACGGTTCAAAGTCAGAAACGGTCACGCACTCACTCAGTGTCGTCTGTAATTGATGCGCTTCAAAGTTGATTCGATGATTAAATACCTTCTCTACATCGTCTTCATCCACGTCCAATAAAGATCCATCACTCTCCAGGCGGATTTTCACCTTCCCCTCTGGCAAACTGCCTGCCTGCGTCTTCAGGAGGGTCGCTGCACGCATCACCATATAGTTGGAGTTAATTAATCATGACATATGATCTCAACCTGAGATAAAAGCTTCTTATATTACATGTCTGATAATGGGCATTAGGTGTATCGCTTTTAAATAATGCCTAAGCTGCATTAAAACTAGATGAGCAGTTGATGTTCAAAATAAAACACTCCAGTCCAATTACATGCAGCCTGAGGTCAAACTGAGAAGTCTAGTCTGGTGCCCTACGGTGAGATTCAAATCATTCAAAGCATTTTCTTAGCTTCACAAAAACCAACCTTTATTGTTCAACAGAGACAGACACAGCACTACAGACGGGATAGTAGGTTGGCTTTGAATACTCGTTTTGACACATATCATTGAATACTAGGTTTTACTAACCCAAGGAGAATCCTTCTTTGTGGACAAGCCATACTTTTTCTGTGTGGTACCAGACTTTCTCTGCTGTTATCTGCTCCTCAGTCTTCCCCTGTTATTACAGATTAAAAAAGACAAGGAGAGAAAACACATATTTTGTCAATAATTAAGAAAGCAACATCAACACAACAAGAACTGTTGAATGATTAACAATAAATCAGATTGCTCAAAACAATACTTAAACAAATATTTTACAAGAGACATAAAAGTGTATTTGATTTAATGGATTCAGGACTTCTTTTGGTGTGAAAACCTGCATTAATGTTTTTTGTTTTTTTTTAAGTATATTTAACCACTTGTGTACATGTCCATTACACATTAGACCTTCACAGACTAACTACAGTCCACACAATTCATATTATTAAAGCAAAGTTCAGTGCTCATAGAGTGTGCATTTAATCTGTTTAAAATAGACAGCAAGCAATAAAGTTGAGTTAGTGGTGTTTCAGTAATAACAATTACATCACATTGATATAAATAGAGGGGACTGCTAAATAACTAAATGACCACAACAAACAACCATCCAAGAGATGGTGGTGAGTCATGCATTTAATCACTTCAGGTACACTATGCTATATACAACACTGCATAACTTTAGTTCTCTTCTTTATGTCTTCTCTCTGGTTAAAAATGTGCAAACAAACAGCAGGTCGTGCTACTTTAACAGTTAGTGCTATAGGGAGAATGAAAGCCAGGCTTTCATGTTCTCACTCCCTTTTCCTACTTCATCACACGCAAAACCACAAAAGAACACATCACTCTGAAACACAGACGAGGGGGGAAGCAACCAGAACCACAATCAGTTGTAGTAATGGTCAGACCTTAGCCGCAGCCGAGTGCGCTGCCTGAAGGATGGCCACAGGGTCCTCGACAGGCTTGGACTGCAGAAGTGAAGGAGCAGAGTCAGGGATTTATTTGCATTTTTATTCAACAACTTAAAGTTAGCAACTTCAGGGTGCAGGATAGAAACAATGCAGAATATAAAACGGTGGAAACATTTTACAGTAAGGCAACATTTGAAAGAAAAACGGAGATTAGAAAACATTGCAGCAAGGCCAGGGGCAGTTCAACAACGCAGTCTAGCAACGGCAGCAGAATAAGTAAGTCATTGAAGTAAATTCACCATAAAAAATGACACTATTATTGCATTAATGAGCAGGGATTACAAGGTGCATTAAAGTGCAACGTGTTCACGGGTGTGTTGATAAATTCACGTTCTGTTACATTAACAGTCAAAGTTAACAGGATCAGTTGTACACAGGACGATTTAAGTGCAGGGAACTGTGCAGCTCGGTGTAAAACAATGTTATAGTCTAATGCTAATGAAATTAGCTAGAGAAGGAGAGCATGGTACTGCATCAACACAGGGGTATGATGAAAAACTAATTTCAGATATAGGTATGGGATATCATTGCAAGTATATTCAGGAATACCTGGAGTTCTATAGTGATACATATGTCTTCTGTAATGTTAACTACAGTAAAAGCACCAAACCAATACACAGCTTCATATTCTTAACATTGTAAACTTACTGCAGCATTTCAAAAAACAAGCTTTATTAGTGTTTATGAGACCTCCAAACCCTGGTCAAGAATCCCTGATAAGTTGTATATAACCAAACGGTTATAGTCACATTTCTACATTCTAGGCTCATGAACCCAGAATGAACCTCCGACAGCACAGAGGGGACAAAAGAGGGAGCAGGCAGGCACAAACAAAGAGGGGTCAGTAGAGGGGAACTAGCTTTAGACTCCAGCACTCTACAGGCGACGGAGGCACGGCGAGCTGCCTGTGGAGCAGGCTGTACCTGAGAGGATTTGCGGCCTCTGGCACGCTGGCCATGCATACAGCACAGAGGACAGCAGCAAGTCAGGATCCAATGACCCACAGAGAAGCAAAAGAAGAGACACATGGGACATCATTTGAGACAACAGGAGATCAGAGCGAGGAGAAGTGTCTTTCAGTGCGCTAGAGACTGAGGTAAGCAGACACTGCAATATGATCGAGCACTGCAGAAATAATCAGAGAGCAAATAAATCGTCACACAGTACAGCTCCTTTGGACCTGATAACAAAGCAAATAACACTCACACACAGGAAGGCAATAAACACGAGAAAAATAGAGCTGTTACGATTCATTATTAGAGGTATAGATGTTTACCAATAAGTACAAGGGCTAACGCTATGGGCTTTTCTTTTCTGAAAAAAAAGCTACCAATCAAATACAAACCTTTAAAAAAGTTAACATGTAATTCATTTTTTAGTCTCCGTGATGTTGTAAAAAATAAAAACTCCGAGAGCGAAACACGTTAGGATGGTTTTGGAAAAGCTTAAATCACCTAGGTAACCAACTTAGGATTTGTGAGACATAGAAAATGTTTCTTAGGTCCCAGAGTTTCTAATTTCACACCAAGTTGACAACAACCCCTGTCACTTGAACCCTGAAGGCAGAGGGACAGCTCAGGACAGCTCAGGACAGCCCAGCGTGGACCTTTGTGGGTTTTTAGACATTTAAGCATTTGGCTCAGGCTGCTCACAGAGGAAGTCTTTGTGAAAGCATGGCAGGTGCAAACCAAACAAATAGAGCAAGGGAAATAGAGAAGTTACATCACTGCCATCGACGTTGAAGATCCTCCTCACACGTTTGTAATCGTCCTCAGAGGGAATCAGTTCTGGGACCTACAGTTGGATAGCAGGACCAGCAATTGCAATATGGTAGCCAGTATGTACATGACATAGCTATAATCAATTTCCCCTTACGTGTGTGGCCACAAACAAGCATGCATTGTTAAAAAAAAAAGCCTAGTTCTGCTGAATGTTGGAAACACACATTGTTAAGTGTAGCTTTGCAGCAAGATAAGTGAACACACCTGTTCACTGGGTGAAGTCTGAGCCTGGGACAGTACAACGGGGGGCGGCTTACCATTGGGGACCGCAGGGGGACAAGATATCTCCTTCACCTTTACACAATATATCCAGATATTCACAGACACACAGTGTGACGGACAACACGTGCACACACACACAGACGGAAAATGACATGGGAAGATGACAATGAGGTCGGTAGTTATGTTTTAGTTTAAAATGTTTCAAGAAGAAAAAAAACAACCAAAAAGGATTTCTCTCGCCACTAATTGCATTTTAAAACTGATTCCATCAGGAAATGAGTTAAGGGAAATGACTATTGAAGAAAATTGGATCATTAAGCGCTGCAGAAGAAAGAAAAATGGCTCACGGCTTTTGTTTGTAAGTGCAAAAATCTGTTGGAAATAAGGTAATTTAACATTTTCTCAGCTATAATCTCAAACGACTGCATTTACAGCCAAGAGATGTAGATGAGGCAAATCGAATCATTGTATCTCCTTACTTTGCTTACTGTATAACTGCATGCCAGATTGATATTTACACTCTTGTCTTACAGCTGCTGCTACTCGCATCAAGATTTCAAGTTTAACTTGCTGACTGCTTCAGGTTTTGTAAATAAGGCTATTCATATGCCGCAAACAAAGCAGTGGGAGAAACTTGGGGTTAAGTGTCTTGCCCAAGGACACATTGGACATGTGGCTGCAGGAGCTGGGGATCAAACCCCCAACCTTCTGGTTGAAAGACGACTGACTATAACAACTGAGCAACAGCTGCCCCATAAAGAAACGCTTACAAAACCTTAAGGCATTGAACCCATTACTTCACACATTATACCGTTTTTTTCCCAAGGATATCTTAGTTGTATCTCATGGTAATGGCTTATATGTGTTATTATATGTCCTGTCAATATGTAGCTCACCCCGCTAAACCCCCCTGTGCTGTGTCACACATACGTTTTAATTTCTAATATCATATTAGAAACCCAATATCTCTCCTTACACCTGCTAATCAGAAAATCCCCCAGTAAAAATACCAGGAGCATATCTCCAAAATCAAATCCTCACTCCATGGTCATATGCCCAACTGATTATCAGATTTCATGGCTATCTGTTAATTCGAGGCACTGAAGCACAAGACAAACATGTTACCTTGTCTGAGGAACAAATCAAAACAGAGACTGTGAATGTATTAACAATTTTGAAAACGATAGTGAGTTGTCAAAAGTGTAGAGGAAGATGAGTTTTACTAATCACTGTACACGCTCCGACTTGAACATGTCTAGTTGACCAATTGGATCTTACTTTTCCGGGCCAATGACAAGCACTACTGATAAGTTCAAGAAATTGAATTCCTATCATGAGTCCTGTTTCTTTATCCCAAATTATCCCAAAAGAGCCCCAGAAAGTGCAAAGCTTCAACTCTCTGCCTGCAGCAAGTGACAGTAATGAGTCACAGCTCAGCGCTCATAGACAACTCGGACTGAACAGAGAGCCTTATACCCTCTAATAAAGTATGATCATGAGCTAGTATATGTGCTCTGCTTTCCTTCACTTATTCAGGGGGGCTTCTTTATATCAAACCTCGAAAAGAAGTAGATGACGATTAATTATGTTGGTTGTTAGATGATTGTCAAGAAGTTCAGCAAACAGAATCACATCTGCGACAAGCTTAGGCTGTCTTAAATGGTTCATATTTTTTAAGATTAAATAGCTTCATGGTGAATAGTGTTAAAATGTGGAATGGTCAGGGTTTAATCCTGGGAAAACCCAAACAACAGATTCAATATGAATTTCCAGTCATGTCTGTTGTTATCACGCAGCATTCTCCATCCAGACGTAAAGTCGCAAACATGCATTGTTGTTGTTTTTCACTCCATACCTCTGGTTTCTTCACAGGGACTTGACGAGGCTTTGGGATGAAGCCTGCAGGGGGGGCCAGGGGGTCTGTCTTTATGACAGGAATGAATCCTGGAGGTCTCGCCAGGGCATTCTGTTTTGGGAGCACAGGACTGGGTTTGCTGGCAGGGATGAAACCAGGTGGAGGACTCAGGATGTTCTGTTTGGGGGCAGGGATAAAGCCAGCGGGTGGGGCTAAAGGGTCAGGTTTGGGAGTGGGGAGGAACCCAGCTGGAGGAGTGAAGGGGTTGGACTTTGGTGGTGTAGTTGTGGGTGCAGATGTAGTCGCAACCTCCTCTGGTTTTTCCTCCTCTTCCTCCACATTTCCTTTCTCCTCCTCCTGCTTTGTCTCCTCCTTCAGGTCCTCTTTGCGGTCCTGGTTGCGTGTTCGAGGTCGGTGTTCCTTGGTTCTGCTTCTGCCCATTAAACTGGTTAAGCCCATGGAGATATCATCCTTGTCTACTCTAACAGTTTTGGTGGTTTTAAGCACAGACTCTGCGGCGGGAGTTGCCCTTGCAGTCTCAGAAGCAGCAGGCTGGGTAGTCTCTTCCGTCCCAGCTGGAACAACACGTCTTACCACTCTTCTCACAACCCTCACTACCTTTTTACCGCTCTGATCCTCCCTCGGATTGTCCGGACCGCCCATGGCCCCGTTACTGTTGGACTCCTCAGCTGTCGATGCAATTGATTGTGGACCACTTCCTGTGTCAAGCCCAGGTGTAGAGACGGCCTGAGGCTGAGTACTATCTACATCAGACTGTGAACAAACAGAGCAAGGTGGACATGGTGCAGATTATTCTCCAGGCTGACCGATAAACTGTTTAAGAACAGCCGGGTCTAGGCTCAGAAACTCTCCATAGGAGAGAAATTCATCAATCAACACGCTACCGTCTCCCTTTTGTATATCTTCAAAGCCTCACTACAGCTTGTATTTGTAACCACTAAAATGATCATATGCAATCAGGCCATTCCACTGAGTTATTACTCTCTATTCTCTATTCTACTCCTTTGTCACACCTAAAGCATGCACTAATGCATTTCAGGGAGAAACATTCAATTTAAACATAACCTCTTCTGTTTCCAGACGGGCGCCCCATATACAGTCCTCGCACCTTGGGTGCAGGTCAGACCCTCGACATTTCCTGTATGTCATTCCCCACCTCCTTCCAATATTCCTGTCACTCTTCACTGTCCTACTAATAAACACTAAAAAAATTTCCTAAATATCTAAACAAATAGCTAGGGAAGGAAATGATGCAGACATTGATTGATATTTGCAGTAGCAGCCTTTATCACAGTATGTGAGAACATTTCAACACAAACACAATGATGACCCATGGGATAGATACTGTTATATATGAAAGTCTGTGCAAGTCTATTCTAACTTTTCTAAAGTAAATATTCAATATTTTTAAAAATAGCATGCATATATTTATGCCTGAGTTCTAGCAAGACTTTCCATTATTGTTTTAAATGAATTTCTGCAGATTCATGGTTATAGTTTCAATCTAAGTCTATATATTTATCACCATTAATTAATTAACTGGATAAAGATAAGTGTACACTGTGTTTCAGACAGTGGGCTAAGTCGCGCGAAGTGTCAACAATAAAAAAAACTCAACTGTTCGAAAATGCTCACTTTTAAATCCCTGCATTTGACTTGGTCTGGAAACAGTTGTTGCCCTGAGAATAATGAACATCACCTTTAAGCCCTATCAGCACACAGTTAATCAATGAGCTATTTATCATCATCCACTCCAAAGCTTGACACATTGCTAGTTCATTTTCCAAAGACCATGGAAGAGTAAATGGACTTCAGGCCACAGAAGGTCCCAATAATGATTCGTAGCCAACTTTTCTTTTTTTTCCCCACTTTTTTTTGTTACACAGCACAAAAAAAGGAATTAGTGGCCAAAAGCATGCATGTGAAAAATAAACTTACATCTGACTTCTCAACTTTAACCTACACAAAAGGAAGGAACACAAAGAGAAAATCAAACCAAACATTCAGACAAAAGGTATCCTCTTTTTATATAAGGGAGAATTTAAAAAATAAATCAAACAGCAGCATGCATTGTAGATATCAACTGCAAAAATAAACACCAAAATGCAAGACTTCCCTTATGCTCCCAGAATGAAAAGCGTGATTTGTACGCCATGGTGACAGGCCGTTTGTCATGGAACAAGCTGGGGAACGTGGAGAGTAAATGTATGGGATGAAGAGTGGAAACAAAGAGAGACAGTTGAGGAGAGGAGGATGCACTGTGCAGAACGATGAAGAATAGGAATTTGAGGATGGGTGATGGGATACTGTGAACTTGTTTCCTGCACACCACAGGTCAAACACCAACAGGACGGTGGGATCATGCAGCACTGAGGACAGAACACATGAACAACAGGAGGAAATAGTTTGATAATAGCACTACAGGTCAGGAGATAGGTAGTATAAAAAATATACATGAGGATCCAACAAGAAGTATGAAATGCAGCCAGGGCTCAAAGTACTCTTTTACAGTTATATGTTGGCCTCAGATTCAATCCATCACTATATGTATGAAGAATTAACTTTTCTAGGTAATGATAACATTCAGTTGGTTTCATATGTAGTGAAACACACAGAGAATCAGTAAAGATAGCACTGGAATAAGTGTTGCAGAAAAAACTCAGTAAAGTCAGCAGCAATATTAGAATGTATTTAGAAAGCAATCAAACAAACACACATATAGTATTTCACCCATACATGCAGTGTTGTAGAAAATACTTTGAAACCAAAGCTTTAAAAGCTTACAGTAACTTCACTAGGAAACTACAGGAATGCTGGATAAGAAGTCATTAAAAGCCTTGAATCAGTATGCAAATATGAATGTAGTTGAGCTACCAGCAAGCTATTGAGCTATGAGTAGAGACAACACACACAACACTGCTTATACATCACTCAACTACCAGAAAAACATTCAGCTTGTTGGATTCAACAAAGGGTCTAATAGAACTTGAGTGTACAGTTTAACTTAATAAAAGGTTCTTAGCTCATTGAGAAAACAGCAACAAAGTTTAGCCCAGCAACATGTTTCACCAACCCCGGCCCTGCTTTCATCAGAGTCCACTCCTATAAATAGTTTCAGCAGCAAAGGAGGCCATTCTGAGACGCCAGCAGAGCCCAAATGGAACTGCTAGGCAGAGCATGGACACCCTGAGTGGTTTTCACTGCCTGACACACACACACACAGACACACACACACACACACACACACACACACACACACACACACACACACACACACACACACACACACACACACACACACACACAAAGTCCACCAGAGGCCTAAGCCCATTACCTCCTCTCCAGGCCTGGTTAACCTTCCAATCTTCTAGCTGTGGCGTCAGGGCCGAGGCAGGGTAGGACCCGAGTCAGCAGAGAGCACACACTCACTAAGTCCTGAGTGAGTGGGAGAGCAACCTCAGGGGCGGGGTCACAGTCAGCACAGCACAGTAAGGCTGTGGCCTGAGCATAGAGTAGCGGCGTTATGTGAGAGGAGCTGGGCAGGGGTATAGACGAGGGACAGCTGCTGAAATACAGGGGGGGTGGGGGGCTATTAATAGAATTTGCAGAACGACATCAATTAACTCAGTCACTTTTCCCTGCCACTCTCTTCTCCTGGTGACATGATGGTATGCAAACTTTTATAAGCCCTTTCAATGTGAACAAAAACTACAAAAAAAACAATTATAGGGTAATATGGCACGATACTTAGTGCAACACAAAATAAAAACAATCTGAAGACAGAATGAAAAAGCTAAATAAAAATGTTACAACTATTGGAGGAAGCTGGTCATTTCAGTCAGTCTGCTTCATGCTCAATGAGGTAATTGGCTAATCCCACTTAAGATAATTCCCCAATCAAAACAGACCAATTTAGATTAAATCTTATTTTATCTTTAATTCCCCTCCACAATATAAAATCAAGCAAGACATCTGTCTCACTGAGAAGAATACAAACAATCAAACAAGAAACCTCTTCAGTCAATGTAAAGGGAGCCTGTTGTCCCATAAACCCTTGCATTGACATACCGTAGATAAACATGCAAACAACACCATGCCTTAAATATTGTAGAGTATTGGTCCCTACACCACAAGAGGGAGCTCTGAACTAATGTATGAATTCTTCATTTTCACAGAGGGGTTTTTGCTTAAGCACACAACTGACCTATGAGAAATGAAGAACCAAAAAACTAATTATTTTTATTTGTACAAAACTTCAGTCAAGAATCTGAATGTTTCAAAATGAGTCAATTTAGTTATTATAATATGACCCCTATTTTCTCCAAATCTCAACAAATGTTTAAAGACATGGCTGAAAGGGAGAGCCCTTTAGTAACTGCGTTGCCCTGAAACCAGTTGGGTTAAAAACCAGTGTGATGGCAACTTGCTTGGAGGTAGTTATTCAGCCTATTGGTGCCTTGCAGTTAAACCACAAGAGGGATATGTAGCAACAGGCTTGGCAGGGCAGGCATGTGCTAATCCAATCCTGGCACACTTTTCCCCTTCATAAACTTACTAACAGTTGCATTTTTTTAAAGATGAAATCATTATGGACAAAGTGATAACTAGCTACTTGCTGAATTTATGGATTTAAATTCCTCTTTAGCAATTTTTTTCTTCTAGTTAACTTTAATGTGCACAAACATGTCTCTAACATGTTTCTTCTTCTGGGTAAATCAAAAGCTCACATATTAGCACTCCTCACGACCAAGGAAAACACACAGTCTAGCTGCTCGATCTAGCACAGCCTGTTAATCCCCTGAGTCAGTTACTGGGACACAGCACCGTGTGGGCTGTTAGTCTACACATGGTGAGTGCAGAGTAAAGATTAAAGACTCTATATACCGTAAACACCGCTCACTCTTTTCCACTTAAATCCTTCAATATCGAGAAATCTGTTTCGATCAGTTGCATGGTGTTTATGCCACTACATATATTTTGAATATGTGGTACTTAAAGACATTCTTGGATTATGCAAAACAATACCTCATAATTCTGTCACCCGTGTAAACAAGGTAAAGCTGAGTAGAATAGACAAAAATGGTAAAAACACAGAAGATGTATGAGTCAAAATCTGAAGACAGCGTAGCAACATCACTTACAGATAATTACAAAATGTATTGGTGGAAGATCATTCAAATCAACATTATTTTCCAGGAGAATCAGGTGGAAATCAAGGAGACATTTGATCTCAGAACATTCCAGGATGTGATTCAGATTTGATGCAGCCTATTTAGAGCAAATAGGACTCAAAATCCAGTAAGCATTTCTTGCTGAAAGTAGGCTGCATGGGCACAATATAGGAGTAGAGATATGTGCTCAGGATGCTCACTCATGCTTTCTTTAGGAAAATGACAAAAATGACCATTAGAGAGGCAATGGCAACTTCTTCATTCAAAACACAGCACATATACAGACAGGAATAGTAGTAGATGCTTGATAAGGAAGCTAACAAGCATTTGATTTCAAATGAGTTATTCTGCGTAAAACAGAATCATATGTATACATTGCATATGCACGCAGTGACACTAATAAAAAACATTATGCAATAGATAATGAGACTGAATGAAAATAGATCCTGCTTGTGGCTGACAAGACGAGGGTGTGTCTGACAAGTGTGTGTGTCTCATTGACTGACAGTTAGTAACACACCCAAATATGTCAAGTTTGTCTGCATAAATATGTCTAACTAAATAAACAAAACAAAATAAGCAGTTACAGTAACTGGTAACATGACAGGTCAGCCTGTGTCACTGTACGTGTCAGGCAGCAGAAGTATTATAGTAATAAATGTTAAAGATGAGGACATCTTCAGAAAAGCCTTGATTAAGAAGAAAACAGTTTATTCCCGAAAGCTGCACCTCTGTCTAATCCAAACTAATAATGATGCTCTCTGCTTCCAGCATCAACCCATTCTAAAGGGGCATCAGGTGATTTAGCTGGGCTGCTTGAGGAGGACATTAAAACATTTCCTTAAACAGGAAACGCATGTGATGGGAAATAAATAATGAACAGATATTAGATGAAACATTTGGCGGTATAACTTAAGCATTGACATTCTGTTTTATTCAATGAGAACAAATAAAGTTGAAAATTGTGTTGTAGGATACTATTGAAATATCCCTGAGATCTGCTTTATTCTATTTACAAATTGCAGCGAAATGAAAATACACTTATTTTGATAGGAGGAGATCAAGATCTAAAGTCATTGTAATATATTGTATGTAAATATTTGTATCATTTGCTTGTTGGTCAATAAGCATTTCAAGTCAAATGTCATGTCAGCCCTGCCAAAAGACTCAAGTGTGAAATAAAAACAACGAGAATTGTGGTGTACAGAATATAAACCAGTATTCAGTATTTTTTGGCACCACATACTTCCTGAGAGCATGCTGCAAAGAAAGTGTGTCAACTTGGTTTCATAATCCCTCCAGCCAATTGACTTCCCTCAACCAGCTGGAAATTTCACATTGGCTCGCAGTCCACCTCCCTATACAGACAGTCTGCAGTCCACCTCCCTATACAGACAGTCTGTAGTCCACCTCCCTATACAGACAGTCTATGAGGCAACAGACACATAACACCTGCTAATATGCAGCCTAGCATGATCCCCTAAAGGCCTTGTTAAGACACTTGTTTAGATTAGTTGATCCTTCGTGAGATCCCCATCAGTCTGCTTCATGGGTGTCTTCAGTATCTTCTGTAAATTTGCATTTGAAGCTCTGGGTCTTAAACCTATTCATAAATTCTGATGTTAAAATGTAATACAATACTGCATACAATCAGAGTTTCATTAAAGAAACAAAACTTTGTTAAGTAAAAGTTATTCTTTTGGAACAGTAGGTCAAATGTATTTTTCATCAATGGGTGATATCTCTGCAATGGGATGTCCCAAGGACCAGAGACTCAATTAGACCATTGTGGACGTGAGGTGTCTTCCCAGTGTCTATACTGAACCAGGGAAGACACTTAAAGCTAAAGAAATAAAACAATGAAATAACAAGAGATCTGGCCTAACTTAATGTGGACGATGGCTGCCACCCAGTGGACAATAGGTTTATGTGCTCAAGTTTTCCTACTTGGCCCCTATCAGGGAAAAAATGCAATAATATTGTCATTTTCTGTTTCTTGAGAAGTGATCCATTATTGTAAACTTTAATGGCACATTAGCACATGTTTAAAGGCATACAGGGTTAGAGAGAGTTGGACAGACAAGCATTAAAGGGCAGAGGGGGGACTCAAACCAGCAGCTGATACATCAAGGACTTTGTCTCTATACATTGGACAATTGCTCTACCAACTGAGTCAATTTTTGACTTTATTTGAAAAAAACGATTGGGATAGACAGGACGTACTGGGAGGAGAGAGTGGGGGATGACATGCAGCAAAGGGCTGGAGTCGAAGATGAACCCAGGGCTGTTCTGTTGAGGACTTTAGTAGCTGTGTATGGGGCGCAAACTTCAACCGCTTAGCTAAACTTTCTCAAAATGTTCTCGCCAATAAAGACATTGAATTGACTTTAAAAGCTCAGAAATGCAGTGAGCTGCATGACTAAACACATAGCATTATACAGCCATTTAATGCTAAAAAGAAAATAACCACTCAGGGTGCCAGTAGCGTTGAGGATGTACGGATGCTGTAATCCTCTCAGCAGGCAGCCCAGGTTAGAATCCAATCTTCCAAGCTGTGACTATTTTCCACCCATGTCATTCCCTGCTCTCTCTCTCCCTAATTTTTGACTCTCTCCACTGTCCTATCTATAAAAAGCTCCACAATAAACCCTAAAAAAGAAAATAATAATAGCCACTTAGGCTGAGATAATGACAGAGAGAGAAAGAGGTGGACAAACAGGCAAGAGTTTAGAGCAGTCAGGATTCCCCATGGTCACAGAAACAGCTTGAAATGTTAATAATGCGATCGGTTAAAGGAATGTTGTGGAAAAAGGCACGTGTTTGTAGTGTGTCAGCCTCAGAATGAGCGCTGGTGTAACTTTGGATAAGAAACCGCTTGAGGTTATTATGGAGGACTTTCGAGTAGTTTTACAACTTTGTAAAGCATTTAAACAATTCAGGCCGACCAGAAGCTGTGATGAAACAATGGTCACCTGATTCTAGTTGTTTGTTAGGGAATTCATAATCTGCTCCATTTGGCACTCACAGGAGGCCTGGGGGTTCAGCTCAGGTGAACACAAATCTCTCTCACATTTCATCTGTTTATGGGTTCCATTTAACTCCACAGAAATAAAATATAAAATAATATGCTTAATGTCAGTGTGAAACATGCTATAATGTGAGCTCCATGCATGAGGGACCAGTCATGCATGAATGATTAATGAAAACACTTCTAAGTTATTTTTTCTTAAACTAAAGACAATTTCAACATAACATGATACATAAAAATGCACCAGACTGAAGGCTATTAAGTGCTAACCCTCCCTTAGATTCCTTACCATGCTACCCCCTGCCTCCATATTGTAACAATACATACATACAGATACATATAGATAACACAACACACAAAGATAAGATGTGACTTTTAGAGGTACTGGTAGCTGGACTCTCTTATCTCAGGACTGAGCAAGGCTAACTGTTTGCTACTGCACACAGTGTTTATGCTCAGCTAACAGTCTCCTGGGTGTGGCTGAATCATTTGTAGACAGATAGAAGACCATCACTGAACACCTGATCTCTCAATTAGCATGACACAATATAATCATATTTACCAAAGCTATCATACTTACCTTTTAATAAATAGAGCAAACATGCTAAATATGCACATTTCACATGTATGGTTCTAACTGTGTTGCTCTAGATCCAGAAGTCAGGTCTTATTATAACCACCTATAAATAGTGCTGTTGGTTCTAGGTCGCACTCACATGCAAGTCTTTCTGTCTATTAAAATGGCCTGTCTTATGATGAACATCATGATCAGATGAATGTAGGACAAAGCCACTGTAATGTGTCTCTGGCTGTGTACACATTCATTTCTGCAGTCTAACTCAGAACTCAGTTTCACATTAAGTATCGGATGAGGACAGACACACAAACAGGACACATATCAAGTTCACACCTGATGTATTACAGAGCATCTCATTGTTTGATGAACAATGAATCCCTGGGTTTTGTCATCAGACATTTATGTGTGATCTTCACATGCGTCTAATGCTCACATCAGTAAAGCATTGTTCAGGTGATCCACACTGTAACACAAGAAAAACTGGTATTTTAAGCTTTTTGGCTGTTGTTTCAGGTTTCTACACAGAAATCAAGTACAATACCAGGATTATTTTTTTACCTTATTTAAATGCCACAATAACAGGCCAAGAGGGGCCCATAAATCTGGGATAAGAATCAAACGTTCACAACAAGTTGAGCAAATTTGACAAAGTCAAACCCCTGAAATAAGTGTCAAAATCTCATTCATTTCTCCAAAAATGTATGATCACTCGGTCTAATCTAATGCAGTATTCATAAAGACTCAAAACTCCTGAAAATCTGGGTTAACTTTTACCCAGACTTGTTCCTGCCAGCACCCTGAGTAAATTGTAAAATTGTGCTTGAACGAAGCAGGTGATATTCAGGAAAATTGAACAAAGGCAAGCGGAGGTCGTGCTATTATATCACGTGACCTGTTAACGACCGGTGCATGTAATAAAAGCAGTTTCATAGAACTTACATTCCTTTGCACTCTTTTATTGATAATGTCAATAATTCTAATAAGCATGACAGTAAGGCAACATCATTCCTTTCCTCAAATCGTGGCTTGGGTTTGAATCTGACTTGGGCCTCCTGTCCCGCAATTCATTCTCCACTTTCTCTCTCTCCTCGATTTCTGACTCTATCCACTGTCCTGTCTCAAAACAAGTGGTGCTGCCCATCAAAAGTAATTTCTATAAGTGATTGAAACACTGCCTTCAATAATTAACTTGTTGTTGTTTTGCATTTATTAGAATAAGTAAACAACATCATCATCTCAAAGGGCTCTTCAACATGAAAAAAAACGATCTTAATATTTTTCTAATTTTAAATATGAATTTATAAAGACGTTTTTGTCTTTTTTCAGATTTATTTATTTGTTATATCTTTCCCTGTCATTTATTGAATTTGCAGAGGCTTTCAACCAATATTGTTATTCTCTTTTGTTCTTGTTTTATTTTATTAAAACATAAAAAAGCTCTATGGAAGCATTACTAATATACGTCAAATTATATTATACAAAGTTTATCTCAAACATAACCACTCACTACATTAAGCTAGAATTCAGGTGTTTGTTGGCGCCTCTAATAAACAGTTGAACTTGATGCTCCTCTCTATGTTGCACACGATTATCTTGGTGAAAAAGAACTCAATGGGCTCCCAGCCAAGTCTTACAGACCATATGGCCATGGGCTGCAGTGGCGTTTGGGCCGTTGTTTCCTTCAGCGTCCTATTGTTTGCTTTCAAAGGACTGGGGGAGGGAGGGGGGGGGGGGATTATATATACACCAGAACACATTTTCTCTTTCAAAACACACACACCCACACCCCTAAGAACAAAGCACATTGCCAGTGTCACTACAGCTCCATCCATAATACAGACATCTCTAATCCACTGTATGTGGATGCAAATGTAGTTAGAAGAAATAAACAGAAGAATAAGAAACAAAGCTGACACAAACAATCTTTTTAAATGGCTTTTACCCCGGGTATGGTTTTAAACGAGCTATAAAAAAAATGCACCAGTCCAGAACAACACAATATCTGTGTTTCAGAAGAGAAGATACATTAACAGAAAAAAATACAAGAAATGCCCCAAATTCAGCGTGAAGTGGATATCAGCTAGTACCAACCTTTGTACAGATCTGATAACAAAATATATAGGCCCATAATAAATGGCCGGTTCTTGTTTAGCCAAGATTCAAATACTTTTCAATTCTTCACCAGTAAAAGAACAGAAGCAGTGTTAGTGCTATCAAAATGTCAGTAATTCAGAAATATTTCACCGTGGAATATTCTAGAAAATTCTAAATATAACAAAAGGTACAATATGAAATGCTTCTCTTTTGAAGGGAAGACTTTGAGGACCCATATAGGATGAGTATAAAATGATTGGTCTAAGGCTCTATATTTTTGGAACAAACTGGAATCAGATTGGTACCTTGTATTGGCCAAAACACAAGTTAGGCTATTGAAGCTGGGGAAGGTAAAAAAAATATCTAGTAACACCTCTGTTTTTTAATAGCAATGGAAATAGCTTCCCCTTTGTTGTTACAAGATGAATAATTATAGGAATCTGTTATAAATTAGTGTGATGGTATTGAAGAGTCAGAATTAGACCAATTTGGCAATTGTGTTTGCAAGTACTCACATCAAGAACTTCTCTCTGCAGGCGTTGGGTGGTCCTTAGCCAGCTGCGGTTCAGCTCACTCAGCTCCAGAATGGTCTGCACCTTTAGTCGGACTGTCTCTCCAGACTGACGGATCATCTCCACTATCTCGTCCCGGCTCTTGCTCTCCACATTGACCCCATTGATCTCCACCAGCCTGTCTCCTGGCGCCAGGCCCAGAGCCCTGTCCTTGGTGCCAGCTCCTGGTTCAGCAAAGTGCACCACGCGACGACACACTTCTCCATCGGCCTTCCTGTCTAGCATGGTGGTCCTCCGCAAAGAGAAGCCAAAATCCCCAGTGTTTCGCCGCTGGAGTTCCAGATCCCGTGGATCTGGAATTGGTGGAGCAACAAGAGCAGGCAACTGTAGGTCTGCACCAGGGAAGGTCTTCTCCACCAACTCTGGGATGTGAACCACATAGGTGCCTTTATGATTGAACTTTGACTTCATAGAAGGGGTCCAATTGTGCACATGAAGATTGTCCTCTCTGATCTTCTGGGAAAAAGACACATGCTTCTGGCCTGCAGCAGAATTCAACTTAGCCAATTCCCCAAACTTAGCTGCTCTCTCCTTCACAGAACTGCGTTGAAATCCCTCTTCAATTACCTTCACGTTTTCCCCAGACGTGCTAGCATTTATTTTCCCAACATTCTGCTCCAAGTTTCTGTGAAGACGCTCAGCCTCCAGGTCTGTCAAGTTGAGCTCCATGTTGCTGGCCACCTTAATAGGTATAGGACTCGATATCTCTAGCTTGGTCCTAGAGTCCCTCTTGGAGCTCCCTCGGTTCATATTGAAGAAGCCTCGACGAATGCTCATCTCCTCCAGGCTCTTTAACTCAGCCTGCGACATTCGCTCCTTTTTCTCCTTCTTGTCTTTTTTCTCCTTATTCTTGCCCAAATCCCTCTCCTTCTCTTTGTCTTTCTTAATCAGGTGAAACATGCTTGAACCTTTCTGCTGACTTTTATCAGTTTGATTTGTTTACAGCAAGGGTAGTTGGGTGTCATGAAACTGAGCGTGCAAAGAGTTGTAACGTGTAGAAGAACCACGCTGGGCGCAGGCCTGAACAGTTATCTGTGGGGAAGAGAACAAGGAGGAGATCATGTAGTTGGTGCTGCAAACTTACATATGTTTTTTTTAAGCTGTAACTAAATCGTCCAAACTTATAAAGCTAATGCTGACATAGAGTTGACCAATTAGGACGTCTAACTCTTGAAGTTTACTTAAAAGGTATGTCGTCTATAACTAGTTAATCACCATTTATTAAGGTCTATGATTAATGCATACATTTTTGTAATTGCGACACATCACATGCTATTTTGTCCCTTTAGGTTCACCGTGGATAAGCCTCCGCAGTGTCTCGCTGTGGTCGCAGTGATGGAAAAGAACGACACCGCTGCTTCTTTGAATGGCTCATGTCATTTTTTTTTAAACTCTCAGACAGCTCAGTTGAGGAGTCAGAAGTAATATCCAGAATATGACACCCAACATTTCACTTTTTTAACCGTTCTTTTTCATTGTTTTCATTTAGTTATTGCTCTGTAACGAGTTTATTTTTTCTGTGCAGGTTAAGTTAATGTCCTAACCTTCAAGAAGGTCATTACTTTATTTCAAAATGAAAGGAAGGTAGAATTCAATTCTACAATATTTCTATTTAAATTTGAAATTATGGAATTTAAAACATGCAATTAAAATGTGATTTATCATGATTAACTACTTAAATTTGCAATATACGCGATTACAATTTAGAATTGTTGATAATAAAAAGTTATGTTAATGTTGTCTGATTCATCTCAAAGATAAACCCTTGCCTCAAACAGCCACTTTACACAAGCTTTCCCTCCTCCTCAACTTATTGTCAGCTTTTAAGCGTTTCACAAAATCATGCAATGAGCAGAGATACCACTTGGAAAAGCAAGAAGATTTGCTGGCCGTGTGACTTAGGTCTGCATTCACAGCCTATAGCTAAGAAACTGGCAAGTATGTTTTGTTAGTTATGAACATCTGTAATGTCAGTATGAAGACAGAGTATTAAAGCAAAACACGTATTTTCTGCTGAGGAATTTCTGGTTTTGATTTAAGGGATGTGGTATTGAACTTCAAAATTCTTTAAGACTTGTGTTGTTTAGGCAATATCATAAACCTTTCCTCCAAAGGTAAACCAAGCAGACATAGCACACATTGGATTTCTTCTCTCAATTCCATTCCCTTGACACAGTTCCCTATACCATCTGAAGTTGCCCTACATACAGACACTGAGATTTGACCTTATCTGTCTTGCTGTCATATCTGTAGCATCACCTGTAAAGTGATGCAGAACACTTGTACATGTGTGCATGGGATTCTCCGTTGAAGCTGCATGCATTGTACGAACAATAGCCTGTGTAAACCCATAAACAGTCAATTCGCACTTAATCCACACTTAATCACGCCTCAGGAGGTCAGAGAAACTGTGAAATAGGCGAAAGCAAATTGCATTCACTTTACAATAAACAGCAGTCCTGTAGCTCTTTGTGACTTTTAGCAGCAACAGAACAACCACAAAACATTCTTGACTTTAGCTTTATTGAACTTACTGTACAAATGGTTGCGCTAGGTTGTCGCTGCTTTTAGTCCAGAGCTCTGTTGTAATGCTCCCCCTTTAAGCTGCTTTGGCCTCATTCTGTTGCACCGGTGGCCTCAGGGAACACTTTCAGAGGACAATGTAAAAATGTAATTCATAAAAACTAACACATAGTTGACGTGTTAACAAGACATTAAATTAGCTTACCTGTAATTGGTTGAAAATAACCGCGTTTTGGACTTGCTTGAAGTTTTCATCATTTTCTTCCTTGGAATTGACAGTAGGTGCGTGAATGCACTTGTGATGCCTTTAAATGTTTCCCGGAAGGTCGGATTTTAAAAGATTAAGGTCATTTCATAACGATCTGAGTAAACAATGAGTCTGTATTTGTCTTTTTTTTTAGTTAGGCTAAATAAAAGCAACGGAAATCGTAATACAATAACAGCCTAATGCACACATTTCCAATGATAACAGAAGAAAATGATTATGAAACACATTATTTTCAAAGAATAGGCTACTTAAACCATCTTCCAGTCTACGTACACTGCTTCATTGCTGTCCATATCTATGTGTAGAATGTGGAAAAAAAATAGCTTAATTTAGCCATCAACAATAATAGCTACCAGTAGCATTTGGGTCGTCAAAAGGAGACAACTGCTTAAAAGTCTAATTATTCCCATACCACGCGAAGGCATCACCAGTGTAAACTGGACAGCAGTGACCCCTCCTGGTATTTTTTATTTACTGTAACATTGAAAGAGCAGGTACAGGGACAGGTATAAGCGAGCAGGCTGCTTAATTATCAGGACTTAAGCCAGCTCAAAACTCTTTGCTATACCACACCTCCAGATAGGATAGGACAGAAATATAGATCTGCCGATTTACAAAGGATGTTCTATTACTTTTATTGTATATTAGACATACATGGTATAAATGCAGGAGGAAGTGACGCATGTATGCATTACAACAAACATTAATTTAACTACATTTATAGAACTATCTTCACTGAGCTGCTGCATAACATTAGTATCAGTGCTTTCCTCTGCAGTAAGCAATTGGACTGTAAGTAACTGTGTTGTAAGTGGAGATGATCCCTGAATGTTTTCATTCGAGCACGATGAGGTGAGAATGGTCTGACCACATATATGTTATAATAGCTACAGGTCTTAGTGGAGGCATTAGACAGATCGTCAAACGTGAAAAATGCCCACATACAAAGACATTATAATTACATAATTTAAAACAAATTTTATAGAATTACAACCAACTTAGCCTTAAGTTACAACTGTTTGTTGTTGCAGGGCAAATCATTTTCCAGTTAAGTACTAAAGGCAACATAAACATATTCAACCTCTCCTGAAAATGTGTGAAATACTAAAGATAAAGTTTGGAATATTCCTCTTTGAAGAAACAATATAGGCTATATTTCACAACTTGCCAGAGTAAATAAATATTCCGAATGTTGTCTGCCCCCATCTAGTTTGGTCTATCTTCCTTCTCACAGAGATGTAAGTTATTAATTTATGTTTCACAGTTAGATATCACACATTTAATTCTCTCAAATTACTAATAATTACACAATGTGTGAAATATAGAAACAAAAGCATCAGTATAATATCTATAACCTATTATTAATTTCTTGTGTGGTCATATCAGTTCCAATTTTGCTTAAGGGTTCAGTCCTGCTGAAAATTGTAAGCTACAATTTAATGATAAGTGATATATAACAGCCTTGGATAAAGACCCATTTGGTATTTTGCTCAGCCAAGAAAAACATACATGACATAATTTAAAAAATATATATAAAAGGCTGTCATGCTGTAACATGTAATTTTGAGAGACACAGACAGGTATTTAAATCTAAAGAAACATCTTCAAATGACGGATAATTTAAAAGGCTAAATCATTTTTGCATCAGATTTACATGTTACTTCTCAAAAATTGGGATGATTCGTATTTATGATGGTAAAAAGCAGTATTCATATTCGAAATAAAATAAAAACACATTTATCATCGTCTAGCCTATATAATTTCATTAGTTTATCTGTCTCAAATGAGTCGATTGAATGCTAGTAATTTTGGTCCCTCAAGAAGCAAAATGATAAATGTAGGCTATGTGCTTTGTCGTTTTCATTCATCTTAAGGCCCACTCCATGAATGAAAAAAGTGCAACACGCGTGGCTTATTTCTGGCTCACTTTTCACTGAAAAACTTTTCAAATTTTTGGGAAGAAGAAAGGCCTAATGTTTGAATAAAGAGCAAACTGCCCGAAAATAAAAATAAAAATCCTTTATCCTAAAAACGACTGTGCTATTCAAGTCATATCCCCACCACATGCGACAGTAGTTTGTTATAACAAATGCCCCTCGCAGATCAGAGAAAGTCCATATGGAGGGGTGATTTAGAAAACCCACTACATCAAATTAGCTCTGTTAACATAAATGGTCGTCTAAAAACACATTTTACAATTACATTTCGTAATTTATGACGTGTTGGCTGTCATTATATATATAGATTCTTTATGAATCATATAAACGATTACACAAATTACTTTTAGCCTTCTAAATTTAACAAACATCCCCCCCCCTAAACAGTATGTAAAGTGGTTCAGCCCTTGAGGTTACCGGAAGTTGTTTCAGCTGCCATGTTTGGTTGCTTTGTTGTAGGCTTCTACTTGGTTTCCTACAGAATTAGTAAGTGTGGAAATGGAGCCGAGCTGGAGTACGTTTCTTTTTCAAGTAAGTTGAATTTATCAAAGGGAACACGAGGTAGCTCCAGAAATAACCGTAGACAACGACAAGAGGGGGTATATTAGCGGTAAAAATCAGTTTTTAAACGAGTAATTCAAAGATCAAGTAACCAAGCAAAACAATGGTACATGTATCCAGGCTTCCAGCTGTGAGGTTGGGAATGACGCTTGAACAAAAATCAAATCCTCCACCACGGTTAGTTGCAAAATTTGGTTTGTTTTGTTAACAGACACTCGGATAATGGATGTAGAATAAGTCGACAGCGTTGGGGATTTTCCAAGTTTTTTTTTTTTTTGCCAAGTCGATCCAGCAAAAACATGCGGGATCATTTGAAGTGAGGCTTGAGACGCCACTGCACCGTTACAATCCAGACAGACCTGGGTTTTTTTTTCTTCCCTGTGATTGAGGGCTTTGATCGGACGCCACGGGATAATGAGATGATATTTAAATGTTTTTGGGAGATTGAACCACAGAAAACAGTCATGTAATGTGAATAATGTCGGCATGGTTGGATAAGTTTCGCCTTCGCCTTTCAGCTGCTGAGATTTACTAACGGACATTCGTTCAAGTCCGCGGCGAACTTTCAGCCGGGTCGACCGTAACTAGCCAAGTTAGCTAACGATGTTTATCAAACTCGCTGCCTAATCCAGTTTAATTTGGGCGATTGCTGCCGTAATGAGTTTGCAAAACTTACGCTACACGGCTCTGTAAAGGGCTCTTTAACGTTATACCCCTCTGCTTACCAACTAGCTATTTATTCAAGAGGAGCGCGGCGGAAAGGAATTCAAACTATGCACACAACAACATCAGCTAACACTAGCTACCCAAGAGGCAGATTTGAAATTAGCAGCGACATTACGCAATGTGTAAACCCATTTCCAGCCAGAAAGTGAGTGCTGCAGCTCGGGAGTGATGTCTGACACTGGGTTTTCACTGTCTGTGAAGATGGGAGGCTGTTGTTTAATGAAATGAATTACATGTTTTATGCTCCTGGCCCCGACTCAGCTTCAAAGACTAAGCCTGAAAATGTATAAAGGTGAGGATAGGTCAGAAATAGAAAAATGTTTATCCGCGCGTCCTACTGTTTTATATTAATGTTGTTGGTAACTAAATCACTTTTAGTGCCGTTCAGCTGTCCCGAGGTGTTTTAACAGACATATTTTCCTTTATTATCAATGAAGGTATCTGTATATGATTTAGTGGGTGTGACTAACTCCTCAGGGTGTGAGCCTCCTCAATGAATTCTTCCGCTTCATTCACTAAAATACCTTTCTTAGAATTCCCTCCATTTGTCGTAAAACTATCAAATATGAACAACTAGAAAATTGCTTCATAAGAGTAACTTTGTGTTATTGAGAGCAGGGTCAGGTGACTTTGTAGGTAGTGCCCTTTCCAAAGCAAGCTAAATGATGTAAGTGTTACATCCTTTATTGAAACTTTCTAAATGTGTCCTGCTTTACACCTGCAGCACAGATGTACGTTTTAAATATGATATGGAAGGGATGGGGGTAGATAGATTGTCTGTGCCTTCAGTGTCATATTTGCAGTCCCTGTTGGGGTACTGGAACCACAGGAAAATAAAAAAGTTAGTAAAAGTGCTAAAGGGAAGCTTACACTATCATGAAAATGTCTGAAAACTTTGAAGTTTCTCACCTAAGACCATATGAAAGGGTGTGTATTAAGGCCTTCCTACACAAGCGTACTGTGTACTTATCCGGAGTTGTTTCACAGAGTAATATCAGACAAGCAGTGGGTGTAAAGAGAATGAATACTGCTCTCTGTGATGCTTGTATCATGTTTGTCAAAGGTTGCCAATCACGTCACCTGTTTTGTGGTACTAGCAATGTTTAGCTCCTCTGTCAGACACTGATCACTTACTCACATCTTTGAGTTATTTCTTCCTGATGAAAAAGGCAGATGGACAGTGTGGCGTGTTGTTGAGTGTTTGGCATCCAGCCAGGAACCCTGCATGTATTATGTGCCTCGCGCTGTTACTGTGTCGGTCTCGTGTAAATCTGTGTGCAGTGCAGTCGGCATTCCAACAACTAGCCAATGAGTATGTCTGTGCATGATTTTTAGTTTTCTAGTGTTACTTTTCCTTTTAAAAAAATGAAAGAAACTGAAAGTAGATGATTAACATATTCTTGTTTCTTTACTTTGTCAGGCGTTCTGAACCCACATTGTTGTGCAAATGAGCTTGAAAAGTACAATAAGTACAGCTGTATCTTCCACTTTTGATTGAGTTAGATATTTTTTAGGGAAAAGGATCAGTCCAGCTTCAGTTAAAATACCAATTGAATCTTCTCTTAGACCAGTTTGCCCACTGGATGCAAAGTGAATAACTCGTAAAAATAAAACATGCTGCCTTAAAGTAAGGAAGTCAAGATGTAGTCCTTCAATGCCTGAAACTACATCATCTTTACTCTTTAAAAGAACCACTTGTACATTAGTTTCAGAGCCATTGGCCCAATATGTTTTTCCAAAAATCTATAACAAAGAGGCAGAAACACTACTCTGAAACTGTTTCATGTTTGAAAAATGAGCATCTTGTGCTGCGTCTTGCATAAATCCTTTGTTTGTTTAGTTTTTTATTTTATTTGGGTAAATAAGGAAAGTGTTCTGGTAACATTTGAAATTGCATTACTTTCAGTATATTTGCCACTGGAGTCACAGAAACATTTGGTCAACTGGTGAACAACAAAAAGCCTTTCAAGCTCATGTCATAGCCAACTCTGCTCACAAATCCAGCTGGCATGAAGCAGACTTGTTAATTGTTTTGTAGTCATGTCTGTGGACGTCTGAAAGTCCCAACATTTAGTTTTATTATTTGTTTCACCTCACTCCTGAAAATATTTGGATCTTTAGCTTTGGAAACCAAAGCCAACAACAAGTCACTATACTCTGTCCATTTGCCAACTCATTTGAAAGTGCACAAACTGATTTCATTTTCTCTTTATAAAGTACCCGAGAAAAAAACAGTGACCAGATAGAATGGCCTCTTTAGGCTGAGTAGCCTAAAGAGGGGCTGCTCAAGCCTTTATATTTTGAAGGCTTGAGATGAAAATGAAGGAAAGACGGACTTAGCAACGGGATTTTCAGCAAAATTGTGTTTTTGGAAGTAAAAAAATTGCGTCATATATTGAAAGTCTTTTTCCATGTTCTGCATGTAGTTTTTTTTGTTTGTTTTTGACAAATAGTATCTTTCAGTGAAGACATTTTGATTTGTAGCAAGCCAAAAAGGTCAGTAAACCATGACTCAAAGTGTTCCAGTGAGTCAGGCCTGGCTTACCTCAATGAAATGCCATCTTTGTTAATGTCCATTACATTCATGCATTTCCTGCTATGACTAGCCAAAATTTCTGCTTTGAAAGGGGTCTATTATCCTTCAGAATGGATGTAATAATGTCCTCTGAGCCATCAAAACCTGATCACAGTGGAACGTGTGTGAATTTCTCTAACCGATTTTAGGTTTGAAAATAATGTTGTAAACACTACTTGCCACACGTTTCCTTCTTTCTTCTACCAGACTTTGTTGACTAAGAGGCTTAGGTCTGAATGCACCTGTAGCCTTGTTTTTTTTTTTTATAAGGTTACAGAAAACTTTTATTCATCCATGATAAAAAATCATTCTGCTCATTCAAGGATGGAAATAGAGTTACGTTTATTTTTAACAAGCCCTCATCTCTTACTCCATATTTGTGTGAAGGTTAAGAGACGTCATTGCTGGTCAATAAAGAAGATGAAACGTATATTTATCATCTACTGTAGCTCAGTGGTAGTCAGTCGTCTCTCAACCTGAAGGTCAGGGGTTCGATCCCTAGCGCCTGTGGCCACATGTCAATTTATCTTTGAACAAGACACTTAACCCCAAGTGGCTCCCGCTGCTTTGTCGGTGGCGTGGATGGGATTAGTTAATACAGATGGACCCTTTACATAGAAACCTCTGCAAACGTGGTGTGAATGGGTAAGTGTGACCATCAGCGTCAAAAGCGCTTTGAGTATAGTCAGAAGACTAGAAAAGGGACGTTCAACATCAAGTCCCTTTACCACCAGGACACTGTCGGCTCAGCCGTGATGCTCTGCTGATAGTAATGTAAACTATGTGGAGTCAGGGTGAACTGAATATTAACTCACCCCAAGAATAGTCCTTTTATTATTATGTTCTATATAAAAGTTTTCATTTCAGGGCGCTGGTAGTCTAGTGGTTAGTTTGTACGCCCCTTGTACAGAGGCTATACTCCTCGAAGCGCAAAAAAAATGTTTTCATTTAAGCACACAGCCAGTATTATATTGGCTGATAATATCGGCCATCTGATTTACCGGTTGAGCTCTATTCAAGATGTGCATTGTCACCATATCTGATGCAAAAATGTAACTGCTCTAGCCTCTACATATATAATGATAAGCATAATATGCTTAAGCTATCTTTTGTTATCATATGTTACAAGATGTTTGTTCACTGTTTAACTGTTGACAAGGGATTTTTTCCTCTTCATGGTAGCTTTTATAAAGTCCTTGTTACTGCTAAATTTGAAATCTTTTCACTTCCATTGATTCAAAAGAGCGCTATGTTCTCCCAGATAACACAAGCTCCATAGATTTTGAACTGAGTAGCAGGGTTTTTGTATATTCTTTCTGAACATGCTTCTGACAGGACTGGTATGGGATTTGGATCATTGATTCCAGTGTCTGAACATGGTGAGCAGTTTAAAAGTAGTGTATTATTCCTTTCCATCTTGCAATCCAATTGTGAGTGGAAAAAAAAACTATACCAAAATATCCTTAGAACATTTTGCTCTCTCAGCAAAACTCTAAAATATTCACCACCTACATTACAGACAAGCAAGGCATTGATTTCCTTCAGTGCTTGTATAGTTTACAACTGATGAAAAACTCTTGAAGGATAACAAACAAGACTGAAGTGATGTTTTTTGAAGAACTTAGTCACCTTGCAAAAGCCACAGCATCCAAATACTTCAGACATTGTAAACGAGGACAAAAAAAAAAGGCTAAACTCAAACTCTTGGACATGTTTTATAAAAACAAATCATAATTTAAGCTTTGTTTTATTTGCAGTGTCATCTTCCTTCACTCCTCACATTTTAATGTTATCAACGATAGATTATGTTCGTTCTGTAAAAACCGTGACTTTGGCATGCAGCTGTAGTGTCACACTTCAGATTTCATAAAAGATGGTGTCTATTCTGACTCAGACCGTGAGCTCAGTTCAAGTCTACAGTGGCCCGTGGGGCCATCAGGACACTCCCTCCATTTTGATGTTATTTATGAGGGAGCAGCCCCAGTTGTCAGAGCGTATTTGTGTCAAAATGGTCAGAGCTGCATGAAGGCACAGCAGCTTACAGGCCCTGCACCTCTGTGTAGAAGCAGGCCGTCTGCAGCCGCTATGCCTGCCGTTCACAGGCTTTACAAAGAGGGCTCCCGGCTCATACCCCCCACCCCCTCACCAACCCAAATATAAAGCCCCCCCCCCCCCCAACACACAAACTCTTGTTGTGCCAGCAGACTGGCATGATGATGACTAATCCTGGAAGGTGGCGAGTGTGAGCAGGTGCTTAGACAAATGGATGGGTGGGCTTGGTGGCATTTTCCACCGAGTTCCCAGGTCCCATTGCGTACGAGGGAATGACGTTGAGTTTGGTTGAGTAGTGTGTGGATAAACAATGTCCCTGTCTCATGAATAGATGAGCCAAATCAATGAAGATGAGCATACAAAGCTCCCCTGCTGAGGCATCACTGCTCAGATTTGTGTCTCTCACAATAGGCTAGATGACATAAGGAGGACATTGTGTGGTTCATTTTTCTTCTCTGTCCGCTGTCTCCTCTTTTTTTTTTCAACTCCTTTCTGGGCCGACCTTCTGCAATGGATGATTGAACCTCAAAGGGAAAGGTCAAGCATTTCACCTTGCCCTCTCTTGCTGGAAGTTAACAACACGGTCGTCTTGACTGTGTCCATTTACCAAAACAATATCGTTAACTGTGATACCGTTTCTTTCTGGTTTAGGAAAATTTGCTATATTAAAAAAATAAATCATAGCATTTTCCACAAAAAACCTCAACATAAGTGATTAGTTAAAATACTCTTCTTAACACAAGTTTAGCAAATACGTAACATGATCTGAATAACTAGAAAGGAATGCGTTACAGATAACTTGTACCCCTTCTTTTGGCATCTCTGTAAAAAATGCATGTAGATAGGGTAATCAATACCAGGTCAACAAGAATCAAAGGCATCTAGTTAGGGTAGGTAATGTGGTCGTTAAAAATGATTGGAGCATTCTTATAGTCAAACGCTCTTTCCTCTAACCTCTTACTTTGAACAAAACTAGCATAAGCTCACGAATCCTAATTCCATCTCTCAGCTGCTTTCTGAAAGACAATGGTTTTTGCTGAAGAGCTTTGACTTTGAGGTAGCTTAAAGTGTTTATTTTAAATGCAGCTCCATGAAGATCTGGGTTTGTATAGTCAGTGTCAGAGTAGCAAAAATGCTTGTGTGCTAAATTGTATTCATCAGCCCTGTGTACCTGGGATACAGTGTGCTATTCTTGTTGGTATTTTTTAACATACCCATGACAATTTTCTTAACCATTTTTTAAGCAGGTTTGGCAATTTGTTGTGGGTCATTACAATGTTAAGAGATACACATTTTTAGTCTGATCTCCCCCCCTGAATCGTGAGGTTTCATGCAATTTGTCTAAAGAGTTAAACCCAGCATAGCAAATAGTTGATGCTACTGCTAATTGCACCCAGCCACTTCACCCCGGTTTTTGTTGTGGCAGCAGTGGGCATTTGTGTGCAACCACAAAACCCCCAATAACACAGTGCGGGAGACCATGTTGTTTGTCTAGTGTAGTGACCTGTATTTTTCTATTGTGTGTGTGTGTGTGTGTGTGTTGCGTGTGTGCACTTGAAATTCCTTGACTTCACTATGTCTTCTAACTGAACAGTATCCCATTAGCTCAGAGTCAGAGCACTGGACTCTGTTTATGCCATTCATTTGGTTTGCTTGCTTTGCAGTAACATGATGATTCAGCATGATGGGATCATTTTTCTTCCAGTGTATTTGGATCCTTTTTGCATTAGTGGCATGCTGCGTCAACCTCATTTCTAAAACATCCAGGGCCCAATTTGTATTCTGTAACATTTTTAAACTTCTTTTCTAAAACATATAATATATGCAGACATATGAAGGCAAACATGCAGTGGGCAATTTTGAATTTGAATGAATTTTTTACACTCCAATTATTATTCACCTTTTTTCATTTTTAGCTGTATGAAAGATTAAAGATAATTTCCCCTTTAACAACATATGATGGAATGTACCACCTATTATTTATCTCTGTGTGTTTGTTTCATTAGCAGGCCAATGAAGCCCTCCACCACCAGCACCAGGTGGCCCAGAACAGCCTGCTGCCACTTCTTAATGCAGGAGCCGAACAAATCGACCAGAAGCCCATCCTGCCCATCCAAATAGACCAGAAGCCCCCTACCAGTGCCGCTGATCTCCTCAAAGACAATGTGGCCAGCGGAGGAGGTGGACGGCCACTAGTGCCTGTCATAAAGAAGGAACACAAAGGAAAAACACCTTTTGTCTGCGGTTACTGCAACAAGGCCTTCAGGGACAGCTACCACCTGCGACGCCATGAGTCCAGCCACACCGGTATCAAGATGGTGTCACGGCCAAAGAAGACGGCGCAGACAGCTCCTACAATGGTACCCATGATCTCCACCATGCCAAGAGAGAACAACGGCAACCCTTCCTACATCCAAACAGTAGCAGGCATCCTCTCAACGGCAACAACCTCTGTGTCCTCCAGCATCATGACATCGTCTGCAATGGGAAACATGCCGCATCAAAATGTGCCCAAGAAACCCGCCAAACCTGTCAAGAAAAACCACGGGTGCGAGATGTGCGGCAAGGCCTTCCGCGACGTCTACCACCTGAATCGCCACAAGCTGTCCCATTCAGACGAGAAGCCGTTCGAGTGCCCCATCTGCCAGCAGCGCTTTAAAAGGAAGGACAGGATGACCTACCATGTCCGCTCTCATGACGGGGGAGTCCACAAGCCCTATGTATGCTCAGTGTGTGGGAAAGGCTTCTCCAGGTAAGGGTTCATGCTTTCACTGTTTTTACTTAAAGTTCCTAAAATGTTATTAACTAATATTGTTTGGAATTCTTGAAATGTAAACAATGGCTACTTTCTGTCTTTGCGTAAATAATACTGAAGTATGCACACCCTTTTACTGCGAATAAGCCTGTCCATTATTACCCTTTACATTCATCATCGTAGTTACTTTCCCTCAGTTAGTTATTCTATAACAATCTTCTACTACTCCTTCCCGAAGACACCCCTTTTACAATATTCACAATGTTTTTTTACCCTTTAGTAAGTGTATTTTTCTCTCCATACTGTTGGATACAGAGGGGAGTCAAACTTGCAAATCCAGTCTTGGCAATGGATGGCTGCTTAGTGCTAGTGACCGATTTCATGGGGAGATAATATTACCGTTTCAAATGTCTTTGTATGTTCCCCATATAGCTCTGCAGGTGGCAAGATAAGTTGTTGGGTATTAAAATAGAGGATTAGCATTGAAGTTGTTTTAAACTGTTAGACTATGAACATATTTGCTTAGTATTTATGGTATGCAGGATCAGTCGTGTAAAAAGGAACATATATCTAGGTAACTGTGTCTGCCTGTTTCTTACTGAGATGGGCCCTGTGCAGCCTGGGAAGCCCACAGACGGAATTTTTCCTTTTTCATATCAACATTGCCACTGGTTTGTTTGGGAAGTATGGGTGAGAGTGTAAAGGACAAGGTGTATGAATCTCTCCAAATCAAACTGTGAGGGTACTCTGGAAAAACTCTGTTCTCTTCTTCATGTGCATCAGAGGAGGTGTTTAGTAGGAGCAGCAGAAAAAATGCAGAATACTAAATTGGTGAGAAAATGGAGCAAATGCAACTGTAAACTGCTCTAGTTTAGTAACAGTAACATGCTTTTTTTAAACAGGAAGCATGTCCCGAGTTGCTTCTTGGGCACAAACTAATTTCACCCTGTTGCAGTTGCATTCCACGAGCAAAGAGAAAGTGCTTGAATTGTTTTCATGGAATCTAAAAAAGGGCAATGTTATTATTCTTTTAAACATACTTTTTAAAGTTTTAAGCTTGGCATAAAAAGAACTACAGATTGGCTCTGATTTTAAATTTAAAACAATCGTGCTTGCAAGACTGAAGATAGATCTATACAATAACAATTAGACTGTTTTGTCAGGGAAAACAAAAGAAGGATTTATTTAACAAAGACTGCAATCACTAGATGCTACATTGTTTCTTCTGGACTACAAGTTGACTGAACAGCTAACATGTTGCTTATAGAGTGGCTTGTATTCTATTTTCCTTGATTTCACACAGAGGCATTCGTGTATTGCTATCTACTGTCCATGTAGTTTTTCCCAGTAGCTTGGTTTTTCACATTTAGAGCTGTGCACAGCGGTTAAAATTTGTGCTCATGTTCACTCCCAACGCCATTTCAACCACATGTTTAAACAGTTGCACATGGGAGATCACCAGCGGTAGAGTATCAAGGGAGGGGGAGGCGTCACTTGTCACTTTGCGGTTCCCGCCAGCATGTCAGAGACGTTCTTTCCCCTGGGAATGCAGTGAACCATGCGGTAATGTTCAGGTCAACACGTTTACTATGTGTACTGGTGAACAAGTATTTTCTTGAAGCCAGTCTCATAGTGATTTCCTATTTCAACTTTCTAACAAAAAAAACAACTTTAAAGTAGACAGAATATATCTAAGCACAGGTTATTTATGAACAAGACTTCGGTGCCACAACATAACTTCAACAAAAACATCAGCATGAAGCCGGGGGCCAAGCTGTAACATTAGCTCTGTGCTGTGTGGGGCAGTTTCAGGCATGACTCCAACACAGTGACGTGGGGCAGGGATTCATCAGCATACTGGAAAGTGAGAATGGGGACTAAATAACAGGGCACTGAGTCACTGCCACTCAGCCAGATATGTCAGCAGGCACTGTCTGCAGTCTGCTTTACTTGTTGGTGGGTCAAACAAAACAAAAAAATCACGTTCATGGCCCCAGTGAGAACATTCCACTTGGCTCCTCTCATTTCTACTTAAAAAAAAAAAAAAAAAAAATCCAGTGGCATGAAACTTTCCGGTTTAGGAGCAGCTGCCAGTGCTGTAGCTCTTTCTCACTCTATTATGACACTTCTAACATGATTCAGCTCTCAGCTTCACTAGAACTAACAAGCTGACAAGAGGAGCAATGCCAAGATGAATCTGTGAATGCTGGAGTTTCACTGTAAAGGTCAAGAGGCAAAGAACTGCTTTCTAGTCGCTATGTGAGGCAGTAAACGGCAGCTTTTACGGAACTGGAATGTGATGTCATATTAAACCTCAGGGTGAACTGCAAAATATACCTTGATTTAGAAATGAATAAAAGGGATGTGTCAGTTCCTTCCGTGTATTGTAAATTACCTTTTTTCACAGGGTTGTTTTTGTGTGCAAGTGTTTAGGTTTTTCTCTTTACGTTGATACAAATTGATGGCTGATTAAAAACAAATGTAGGCGATATCAAACTATTTTAATAATGTAACAAATATCACACAGAGTCGGAGAGGAAGTAATTCATAGGTTAAATGTCCCGCAGTCCAACTTAAAATCCAAAACATAACATTGCACCATGGTTTTTTAACTCTTATGCCTCACATTTTCTCTTTAACTATTTATGTTTTCTCCAATTCTTGTTCAAAATACAATCATTAACCCCTCCCCTGCATTCACAAAGTTGAATTAACTTTGTGGCCTACATAGTCTCTTCCTCATCCACAAAGGAGCACAAATTCAATCTAGGATTGAAGCAAATTCCAGTAAATGTCTCACCTGCATTTCGTCATCTGACTTTAAGTAATGCTAATGCTGTTGGCAAATAAACAGAAATATACTGAAACTCTTGAAAAATACTCCAAAAACTAGTGAAGAATGTTCAAACTCCCTCCATCAGTGTGGTGCAGTTTTGGAAACTAGGTCAAACTAGTTCATGCACCATTGATCCTGCAGAATTAACCGCCATTGACTGAATTTTAGACTTTTTTTTGTGCTCTTTCACTCATTATCAGAGCAGACAGAGCTCATCAATATTCTTATGCATGTTTGCACTCGCAATTTATATATATAAAAAAACAGTTGTGCACCAGTATTTTAAATGTGTCATTGTGCATTTATATGGATGCTTATTGTTGGTTGATGTTACACATTTCTGAAAGGTTTTTAAACAAGCTATATTTTTGTTTCCCTGTTCAAACGCCCAAATAAATATTAAGATACAGCCACCCCTCCTCCAAGAAAAATATTTGTTCATTTTGTATTATATATATTACATACCTCCTGCTTATGACTAAAGATATTTCTAAAGGGCATCTACTCTGTTATCAAACTAAAAAATCACAACATAGTATTTGAAAACTGAACGAGCTTTCAGTGGATCTTCATTTATTCCTTTTTGTCAGTTAGAGAACCGACCAAGGCTGTTTGACTTCAAACTCATGGAGCTATCTGTATCTCTGTTCAAACTGTCTCTCTGTTCAAAGATCAGGTGTGTGATTGCTTTTGTATTTGTCATTCTAGGCCAGACCACTTGAGCTGCCATGTGAAGCATGTGCATTCTTCAGAAAGACCGTTTAAATGTCAAGTAACGGTAAGAGTTGTTGCTCTCTACATTCAGATTGTTATCATTATGTGGTGTTTGTGGTGGTTGTTGTTGTTGTTCTCCACTGACATTTGACTCTGTCTTCTGTGGGGCTGCAGGCCTGTACCTCTGCTTTCGCCACCAAAGACAGACTGCGTTCCCACATGATCCGACACGAAGGCAAAGTCACCTGCAGCATCTGTGGGAAGATGCTCAGCGCAGCCTACATCACCAGCCATCTGAAAACTCACGGACAGACCAACTTTAACTCCTGTAACAAAGGTCCGTTAACACTTTTCACAAACACATACGTCAAACATCAGTGTCTAGGTGGGCAGTTGGGGGGGAAAGTTCCAGAAAGACCTTTAATCTCTTCACTTGGCAAGTAGCCTTTGTGAGTCAAATTACTGGGGTAGTCATGGAAACAGGATGTTGCATATTTAATCCTGCCACTCTCTTCTAATCCTGGATGTTTTTTATACAGGATGGAAGGAAAAAATGCAACTTTTCAATAAGGACAAATGTCGCACAAAACACATTTTCACACACAAAAAACACACAACATTTCATGTAACACAATATTAACAATCTTTTTCTGAAAACACACTATTTACAAATCATCTATACATTTAAAAATGTCCAAAAACTACACACAACATAATGTCAGAATAAAACTTTTCACAAAACACACAAATCCAATCATTTCTCAACTGTTGCCTATTCAGCTATCCTTGATCTCTTACCTGCAGAAGGTCATTTCAAAACTTTATTTTTTGTCTTTTTGTTTCCAGATGGCAACGAAGTCTGTAACTCAGCCTCAGCCACTCCAGTGACCATCTCTGCCCCCATCACCACAGCAATGAACCGGCACCACCAGAACCACCCGGTCACCATTGCAGCGCAAATGAACATTAGCACCAACACGGTCAACATCACGTCTCCGATCAGCCTCCAGCACCCGGTCACCATCACCGGGCCCGTCAACATTGCTTCCGTCAACATCCCCTCCTCAGCATCCATGAATATTGCCCATCCTGTCGCAATAACCACCCAAATGCCTATGAATATGGCCGGTCCGATCAACATCGCCATGAGGCCTGTGGATAGCATGTCCTTCCTGTCCCAAGTCCTGCCTTCTTCCCCACCCTGGTAAAACAAAACAAAAAAAAGAAGAAGAGAGAGAGTGCCGTGAACTGGCCAGAAGGAAGGAAAAAATGAAGTGAAACTAGAGACTCTTGTCCTCATCATTTGCACCTCTAGCTTGGATCTTTCTGCCCACCTGAACCACGTTTACTTCATGAAATCCTGGAGGGAGTATTTGTATGAGCTCTGTGGCCGGTTGGAGCTCCCCCTCCAGGTCAGAGTTACGTCCCAGCTTGTGAAGAGTGACTGACACAAGAGGCAGAACACTTGAGTAGAAACCGAGTAGGATTTATCTTGAGAGATCAGGACAACAGTAAGACTTAGAGTAGTCAGTTAGACAGATGAAACTGTGATTTGTATCATGCCGAATGAGAGGAGGACTCCATAGGAAAAACACACCCGTGCTTTCTAAAAAAAAAAAAAGGGAGAGGAGAAATGGACTGAAGCAATAATTATAAATTGCTGTTTTTGCTGTTTTAAAAGTTCTCTCCTAAAGCCTCTGGGTGTTTCTTTGTATGTTGTTTTTTTAACTATAGCCTGCTAATCACTATTTAATGTAATAGGAAATGAGTCTAGTAAAAGGGACAGCAGCTTCCACTTGCATGGAAGAATATTTTTTCACAGTGCTATAGTATTTTTTTTTCTTCTCAGATAGTAGGAATGCTCTTGAGGTACAGTGACTAACTTGTACAGTTGACATAGTAATGTATTTTCATGTCAGCATTTTAACTTTTTAGCTTTTTTGTCATTCAAGCGGGCAGACCCAAAATGTCCTCTTGATAATGAAATATTTGTACTTTGTTTTCTACTTGTATGGAAAACACAGAGGTTTGTTTTTTTTTAATTTTGCCTATTGTAGTGTTGATTTTTTTCCATGAAGTCAGAGTGTAATGAGTCTTGCACTGAAAGCATATCCTACACACAGGTGAACAGCAGTATTATCAAAGATCAAATTGGAATCTTAGGTGTCTTGGTTGGCATGCCTGCGCTTGAGGGCCATCTAGTGGCTCACCGTAGAAAGGCCTGGCCTTGTAGTGACGCTTTTTCAGGCGGTTTGTCATCATTATGACTACTTTTTTTCTGACTCTTCTGTACACTGTTTTTTTTATTTTATTGTTTTTATCATTTATCTGTTATAACCCCAAGATTATACTTAGGACCCCTCACTCAGGAAAAACATATAAAAGCCCATTAAACATGCATTTAGTTCCTTTTTAAATTGAATATATTCATCATGTATCTTTATTCTTGACTTTCTTATTCTTTTTTTAGATTCCAAAAATCATTTGGCATTAAAGGACTTGACTTCCATCAGGGACAAGAAGTCCAATAATAATTGATTTTAAAACATAGCCGTCCATTTAAATAATCATGTACTGTGCAATGGCATACATGCTGTTCCTCTTCTTTTTTTTTTTTTGACATTTCATTTGAAGATGATTTTTCAGTCAGCGGCTGCATAGTAATGTGGCTGAGATCTGGATGAGTATGATAAAAATGCAAGTTTTTGCCCATCAAAATAATGGGACAATATTGATGTTGCATGACCCCAAACACTGTAGCTGTTGAACATGAACTATATTTGAATGAATGCCATGTTATCTCAACAGTGTTGCAGCTCTTTGAGTTGGTTCAGTGTATACTGAAAAATGCAATATGCATGTTTGTCTCCCCCCCCCCCTCAGTTTTGTTTCAAACAAAATGTTAGTGTAGCTTTTTATTTTCTTGTTTTTATGCATTTACTTAGATACACTATGATAGCCTATTTGCCAAATTTGATACGATAATGATGTGATAAACTGAACATTTCATGTGGAATTAAACATCTCTTTATTTTTAAGGAAAAAACAATTGGAAATTCCAGGACCCTTGTGAAAGCAGTTGAATGTATATCTTTGTACAAAACTATTTTAGTTCCAAGGATAAGGTAGTTACAATAGATGTGAAAGATAAGATAACCTTTTTTTATAAATCTTTTGTATTAGAACATTAACAATGGTAATTTTGTATATATGAGAAGCTAGGCTTTCTGATTAGCAGAAAGGTCAAAACATTCCTACATTTTTTTTAAATGTATGTTTGTCAAATTATTACATAAACATGCGCAATGTTATGTGCCTTTTATTTGGGTTGTCTAAATAAAAGAAAACCATCAAATGTGTTATAAAGTATTATTTAATATATCCAGCAAAACACATTACCGTGTAGGTGTCTTGTACTATTTAACAACTGTGGACAATTTCACGGTTTGAACCATAAACTTAGCATTTAACCTAACTTTAAGTTAAGTGCTTGAACAGTGGTTTTCAATTTTTACCCACAATAGCACATAATCAAACACCTCACAGTAGCTAAAGACGATAAGGAATACAATGTTAAGGCAAACATAAGTCTTTAGCTCCTTTTAAATTGTTTAACTCACATTGGTTTAGGCTACATTTTTATATTATGCTTACTTCACATCTTAGCTAACCATTTATCAAAACTGGTTTCTAATGTTCAGTCAAGAAATCCAGCTCTGAAAAGTAATACCACATTGGCATATAAACATTTAGGTCTGGTAAATTTGTGGCTTTGTCACATTTAAAGCTTGATGCTGGCCAGTGACTGAGGACAAAATTAGCTTTACCCCAACTGTGTTACAAGGTTGGTCAAATTGACTTTCATAAAGGGGACACAAGTTACATTTATAAGAAATTCATTCTCTGTGTTCAGTAACTTCATAATTTAATAGTTTTACAATAGTTATAGCTGTTCTCATAAAACGCTGTGCCCTTTTTAGTTCATTACTATTTTGGGCAGGATGTAAGACAAATACTATCAGTAGTACAAGCTACTGTTTATATTCTTTGTAGCCATGTGTATTGCAGAGGGGCGGAGCCTCGACGGAATAAACCAATAGTGAAGCGTCAGAGGGAAGAGCACGCACACGAAATAGAACTACAGCTAATACATATAAACTGTAAATAACAACTCTTACTTACAGAAGTAAAGTTATCATGTTTGTGAAGAAAGTCTAACATCTCTAGGCTAGAAGTTGAGCATGTTAATGTATGAAAGTGAACTTAACATCCGAAGACAGTGTAAATATCGGACTTTAGCCGTGTCTGCTAGTAAGTAAGTAAGCTACTTGCATTAACATTAGCTGTCAGTAGCTATGCCCAATAGCTACATTGAACAGTCAAGTATTTATTATTGCACATGTCACTTGTCTACTTTTTTACCAAAGCGGCTTTGGTATGTGTATGAATATAAATTTCTTATTGAGTCTCAATGAAAAGTCTGCATCTGCTGTTTCTAAACTCGTTATTTCACAATGTGTTATATTCCCTGAGGGCAGCTGTTTCTGACATGGCAGGGCCCCACATCTGGCACAAACAATCATACCACATGTAAAATAACTGAGATCATGCAGCTTGCTTGCTGTTTGGTCAAACCACTGAAGAACTGTCGGCATGTTTACCGAATTACAACCAAGCAAAGAAACTGCCTGTAGCCTTAAAGTTGGCAATATATAACCCAGAACGAAGGTCACGAGACAACACCTATATTCTGTATTTTGGATGAAATACCATATTTTTTTCTCCTATATAGAAATACTTTTTTTTTTAAATTCACCTTTTCAAAATTAACTTGACAGCAGAACATGGGAATGTTTTTTTTTTTTTTTACAGTTTTTGCAGTGCCTACTTGTCCAGCAGATGGTGTCATCTTTGCATATTTCATTGTAGTGTGCCATTTATCCTTTAGATTGACGTACACACATTTTTCTCTCTAACTAATAGTCGTATTAGTCCAAAGTGTGCGAATTTTGATTTACATTCTTTTGTATGATTCCAGCCTTATTACCAGAAATCTTGGCATTGTTTTGGATCCAGACCTTAGCTTTGGCAATCATATCTCCAAGATTACCAGAACAAGCATTTTACTATTTAAAGAACATTAAAACTCCAATCATTCATATTCCAAATTTACGCTGAGAAGACTTCAATTTATTCAAAATTCAGCAGCGAGTCCTGGCACATACTAGAAAATTTGAACCTATCACTACGATCCTCAAAAAACTCCATTGGCTCCGCACACAATACAGAATAATTTTCAAGATCATTTTATAAGTCCATAAAACTCTCAATGATTCAGAGTATATTTCTGACCTTCTCACAGACTACAGCCCGACCCCGGCCATTCAGGTCGCCAGGTGGAGGTCTTTTAGCCGTACCAAGAATTAGATCAAAGTCCAGAGAGGGGGGCTTTAGTTACTGTGGTCCCACTCTCTGGAACAAACTACCTGTTGACCTGATGTCTATCCTGAGGTTTGTGCGTGTGTGCGTGTATGTGTGCGTGTGTGTCTGTGTGCATATAGTATATGATCATTTGCATGGTATGTATGACCTTATTGATATAATTTCTGTATCATATTTATGACTGTGGAAACTTTTTTTTTGTTGTATGCTGTGTTTTAAACTCATAGTAAAGCACATTGAGCTTACCTGTAATGTGCTTTATAAATAAAATTGCTATTGCTGTTATGACATTTGACAGGATGGTGATGGGGGCATATGAGACCGAGATGTATAAAGAGAATGAAGATAGAAAACCTGATTCTGGATATCTTGACCAACTTTTTGTCCGCAGTGGAAAACTCTCTTGTAAGTCACATGTGCAAAGACAATTGTTTCTCTATGATTTTCAACTCAAAGATCCCCATCAAAGTGGTTTTGTTTGTTTTTTGGCGTCAACGTATAAAGCCAGAGTGTTAATGCTGCAGCCTCCAACTACTTTGTCTGCCCTTTATGTATTCAGTAGAAATAGTAATGTTTAGAAAACAGCCCCCTTCCTTCAAGCTTCTAAATTCAAGGAAGTTTTAATTAATACGTTTCTGTATCTTTTCAAGCAGCATTTTTTATTTATTTATTATTCATTTTTATCATTTTAATTCATAAATATGTGAAATGAATAATAAGGATTTACTTTTTTTTATCAAATACACAAAGAGTTATGATTTGAGATGGGCTGACATCCACTAAAATGCATTCTACATAATAATATCAGTATGTTGTGACTCCAGTATAAATATGATTTTGTGAATACTGTGATGGAATTACAACACACTTTTAATCCAACACCAATCAGTTTTTGACATTTAAAGCTTTATTTTTGTCCCAATGTATGACCAAAACGTATACATTTAACTTACGAGTTTCTCATGCGGTCCACATGTTGTACTTGTAGGAACAAACTCACATTTCCTGCAGAAAGCTACAGCCGTGTACGGACTGTCACACACAGTTCCCCTTGAATTGCTGTAGACCAAAGCACAGCTTCATGAGTGATTTCATGACATATTCAATTACATTTACAGTGACCAACTGCTGACTCTGTGGCATGTAGACTCTAAAAGTGTTGACACAGAATTTACTACAAACTATATAGAGTGATAATCGATACATAGAACTATCTAAACAAAATTAAGCTAGTTATTTGGGTCCTTTTTGCCTTTATTGCCCTATTGATAGGACAGCTGAAGAGAGACAGGACACACTGGAAGGAGAGAGTGGGGGATGACATGCAGCAAAGGGTCCAGGCCAGATTGGAACCCACAAGCGCTGCGATAAGGACTGCAGCCTCTGTACATGGCGCGTGTCATAACCGCTGGGCTATCTGTCGCCCCACACATAAACCTATCTTAAGACTCTAAACAGTCTCAGAGATGGTCCTTAATTTCTGTGTCAATAAATTGTTTTAATGTATACATTAAAAAATAATACTAAAAGTAAAAATGTCTTCAATAGCAAAAAAAAAAAACTTTGTAAAAAAAAAATAAAAAAAATCTTAAGGTTTAATAGGAAATGTAATGTAAGATATTTTCCTTCCAGTTATGTAAGCACTATCAATATATGCTGTTTGGTATACAACATATAAGCATCTTAAATATGTCTAAGAAAGATTGATTTCATTTCTCCAATACAGAAAATGCAGAACAAGTAATGCAATCATATTAATTAGTGTAGCAATGAAAACTAATCTATAAAAAATAACATGTTTCAAATGTGTTGCTGTCATTTTTATTTTATTGTACTTGTCCTTTAAATCTACCAGAATTCTAATATTTTACAGCTCAGGTAGTATAATAAGTCTTGCACATTATTTTCATCAAAAGATACAAAATTGGGAAACTTTTTCAGATTCTGCCTCTCCTGGTTATTTTTGGACTGACTTTATTGGTAACTGGAAACAAATACAGTGAGAACATTTGACTGAATGTTTGGTTTCAAAATACATTGAATAATAGAATGGCAAGCCTTGCAACAAAGTATTGTATCCAAATATTTTTTTTGTTGCAGATTGTAGGACAAAGGTTGTGAATCTTAAATGCTCTTGTCGGGTCCTTAACCTCCCCAGACCTGAAGGGATGTCTCCTGGAAATCCTGGCTAGCAAACAAGATGGAATCAGACTCCCCACAATCTAATTTAATCCAAAGTCATGAGCTCTGTGCTACGTGTGTTGTCTCTGCTGTCCAATAGCAAAACAGTTTAAAGAGCTTAAGAGAGCGTCAGGCAGGGAAAGGATCCTGCTATCCTCAGCTGAGTGAGTACTGTGAGCAAGCTGTCAAGTGCCTATACCTGAACATTGATCATGATTCTTTTGTTTATACACTGCAGGTACTTCTGAGATTGTTTGTAGATGCACTTTATTTATTACTAAACAAGCAAAGGGGGAAATGAACTCCTGGAGAGAACTGCAGTCAAATTTGACAACACAGAGGGGAGAAGAAACAAATGGTGAGACACTAACATGTTTTCTAGCTATACTATACTTGAGGTCTTTCAACAAATACACTATACCCTTTTTATAAAAACATGAAGTTTGGATTATACTCATTTTTCAGATGTATGTATCTGTCAACATAATGGGTTAAATTCTTCAAATGTCCTGAAGAAGCAATTGTGCAATAGAAGTATGGCGTACTATACAAATATATCTTATATCAATTTAGGTTGTCAAAATGTTCAATCTGTCAATACTTTTCCAAACAATCTTCATTATTTCTATGATCTAGCATCAAAAAGAACCAGTACCAAAGCTTTAAAAGAACTTCAGATATTCAGTCATAATTTTAACTAAAAGCTGCTGCTTTCTGTATCAAAACATTGCAGATGTATTTGTGCAATTTAGACCTTGCGCAGGTAGTTGCCTTCAGTTTTTGGTAATTCAAAACAAAACCCAAATTACCCAGTTAGAGGTGCCGATGATTTCTATTTTTGTTGCTTCAACAGGTGTGGAAATTGTAGTTTAAAGTATTATCTTCTGTCATTTCCTAAAGCCTTTCTTTACTCCAATCCAACTGTTGCTGTAACTGTAACTAGAAGGCAAAGAAGAGCTTACATTTGGCAGTGATTTCTGCTGGCATGTCACCATCAAATCTGTGCTGTTAATACAGAAAGTACTGGACCAACAACAAGTAATAGTTTTGTTCCATTGTTGTCATGGTGTTAGATGGACTTATAACTTCATGTTTAATAAATGCCAGATTTGAATGTTATTTCAGAGATATTTACATTGCTTCAGCTGATTGGAAATGGACTCATTGTTAAACCCAAACACTCTCCATAAGGTTTCTCATGCCTTTGTTTGCTTTTTCACTCTGATTTCTATATGTTACCATGCAAGGATGATATTTGGACCCGGCCAGTGTACAGTACAATTTCACAAGCAATCAGAAGACGAACAGATAGACAGATGGAGAGGAGGAACGCGGGGCTCCATGAGAAGTGAGTCACGTTCAATTGTATAATCAGGGTATATTAAAGGAAGGAACATCACACCCTCATTGCAGAAATGAGCTGTGTGTACTGTTACTTCATGGTGGTTGCAAACCTGCACACTCCTCATAGCCCAAGCATAGATTTAAACTTTCCTGATATAAGAACAAACTATTTGACTTGGTTTTACAATTATGCACAAGTATCAAGGCAGAAAATAATCAGATTTTTGGACAAGTTACAAAAACTAAAATGTTAGCAACACACATGTTCCTTCTTGGCTGCTCCTATTTGGAAATAAGACATTGAGTGGGAGATCAAGGTGATGGCTTTTAATATGATCATTTCATTTATAGTTACGGTTGAGATTACTTTAGAGGAGTGAGATAAAATGAGCGCTAGGCCAAATATACTATACAGCACCCTTTTCTCACACCACACACTATCACATCATTGTAAAAAGTGCACAGTGTGCATTTGAATGCAGACCATGTACACTCGACTACATGCAAACGGAATGTCAACTATGTGAGCTTGGATTGGCAGGGTGGGAACAGAGCTGTATACTGATCACAGATTGTACCTATGATAAAACACATCAAGTACATGTGGGTCTATCAATCATAACCTAAAATCTCTATAGTGTTCTCTTAAATAGTTCATGTATTTGTTCCAGGGCCTATAGTATTTGGGGATTCATATCAGGGCACAAAGCTACTTTTGAATTGCCACACCTTTCTCCATGCATTGTTTTGGGATGTTGCTGTTCCATTTCCCATGTTCATTCAATCATCATTTTGTATTTAAATCTCAAGGGATAATTGAAGGTGGGTGCTCATCATGTTGAGGGTTCTATTAAAAAAGAGAAGATGCGATCACAAAAAAAATCGAAAATAACATTAAGTAACAAATAAAAAACAGCAGAGCACAGTTTGAAGCAGTCCCAATTAAGACTGAAGTCATTTGTTATTATAGTTTGAATTTACCTACAGGGATATACAGTATGACTTTATTTAACGTGTTGTCTAATATTCAAAATTCGCCTAGCACACAAAGAAAAGGAAATATATCAAATGTTTTTGTTTTCTTAGTGTTCACTTGCTTTCTAGCTTATCATTTAGGCTTATATGAGTTAGACATTGAGTAGTTTGGTAGGAAGAGGAGATTGATCCAGGATTCCTCACCCTGTAATGCATATCCTTATAATCCTTATATAGCCTAATCATACAACCTAATTGTACCCTTTTTAATCTGCTTTGTTGTCAGGAAATAGGCCTTGTCTACTAATTTGAAAAAAAAAAAACAGAGCACCTTAATGGAATGCAGTTATTATTAATGTTATCAATAACTCCTGTGCTTTCCTGTTATTGCTTCGTAAATAGGCTAAGCTAAATAATTACCTGTGCTAATTCTTCGTAACTTTATTTAAAATAGATTTACTGTAGGCCTTGATATTTAAAAAAAAAAAAAAAACAGTAATCGTTGTTTGTGAGCACGCGCACGAGAGTGTAAAGGGGATGTAGCGTGGAGAACAGTTTTTGTAAGCCGTCTGACCGACTCCATTTCCCAGAGTGCATCGCGCCCCATGATGTTCTCAACAGCTGACAGACGATGAAAGCCTCTGCCAGAGCTGTCGTTGGAAGAGAGTAACCTCTCGTCGCTAGCATAGACGGACTGAAAATACTGGTCGAGCTTTTCTGGACTTTTGAGCGCTTCACGACCCGGGTTACCGTCAACCAGCTTGTTTTTTTAAAATATAGATTAAAAAAATATTTCTTTTGCATTCTGACTTCTCCTCATTGGGAGCTGGGGACATTTGCTTGTCAGCTAACTTCCACAATAGGTCGCTGCGCCGCTGGACTGCTGCATATGTTGTATTGGAGCTTAACAGTTTGACTCCAGCCCTTCCAGCCGAGCCCAATGCTGAGGAATGGATAGTGTGTCTTCTAACGGGGGGAAGATGGTCGAGAGTGATGAGCAGCCGGAGAGGGATAGTGGCGGCGGTGGCGCAGCGATGGCCGCACTACATCAATGCGAACTCATCCAGAATATGATTGAAATCTCCATCTCCAGTTTACAGGGGCTACGGACCAAATGCGCCGCGTCCAACGACCTCACACAGCAAGAAATCCGCACTTTGGAGGTAATGAGCTTTGCAAATCTGCCTGAGCCCTGTCCTACTATAAAGAGCAGTGTAGTCAAATTGCGGAGTCATGAAGCCCAGACGCAATGCCCGCCTCATATAGGCTGAATATTGGCTGCAAGCGAGGCGTCCTGTTCCCGAGTGCAATTTTTTTTTTTTTTTGCCAAAATGTACAACGGGGTCGATGCATTGAGCTCAAGATGACATAACAATCTTGTTTAATTTCCCCCTGTGCTGGGGGCTTCATTATTTTGTAAACGGTTGTGATATCTCTTGGTATGTGTGTGACCTCTTTCTCTTGATGGAAATATTATTCAGGAGCCCCCTCGGATAGTTCACATCACCGCACTGTGCTGCTCAATCCAGCCTAGTCTAATGGCACACATTCAATAATCTGATGCTGCTATTAATTATGTTCCTGTATCCTGTTCCTTTGTACAGGATTCGGTGTATGTACACAGGGCATGCAATGCAAATACAAAACGTAAATGTACGACGTGTTCCGTGGGTTTATTCGTCACCCAAACGTCAGTAGGCAGGCACGCAGGGTGGATGTGTCGATGCTTTTCCTGCATCTGGATGCAGATTTAGTTCAGGCGTGCTGGGATGACTTGACATTGCTGTGTGCAAAAGCCAGGGCTTTGTAGGGCCTCATCAGCATGCCTTGCTATAGTAGGCAGCATTACAGAGAAGTCATGCCTGCAAGCATGCAAGCATCAGCAATGGAAGCACTCAGTTTTTTTTTTGCTTTGCATGTCTTCAGATTGCTCTGGTAATAGATTTAGAAATGGCAATACAAAATGTTGGCTGATTTAAGATCATCAAAACACTTTTTTTTATGTAGAGTGGCCTTATTTATCTTTTTCAATTATAGCTTTGAATCATTCTTTCATATATTTCTGAGGGTCGATTTTTTTCTCTCATCCTGCCTGTTTTACCCATGCATGTTAACAATCACGTATTGTTTTTGTAAAAAAAAAAAAGATCAGCTGCGAGGTGACTGAAGGAATCGTGTCATGGAAAGACCAGCTTTCATGTTAGTAACAATGCCATGAGGGAACAACAGGCCCTGCTTCTGCTGAGGAGGCTGATGGGAAGAGAGGGTTGACACAGTACATTTTGATAAGACAGAGGAGGGTGAACAATGGAAAAGGAGGGGGGGGGGGGGGGGGGGACTGTCCTGCCGTTTACATTTGAGCTTGAAGGTAGATTAATGTGTCTTTGGTTTAGGCTCCAGACATCCAGACACTCTAGAGATATGATAGTTGATAAATGGGCTTTCTGCTTCATGGTTTATTTAAACCTTATACCTTGGATAAAAGGAATCTTCACTCCTGATTGGCTAGAGGCTATTAATTATCCATGTGTGTTTTATTTCTGTATAACTGAACACCCCAGGAACAATTGTCATTTTGCCCCTATGAACTAATGTTCCATAAAACTCTGTGCATTTAGTTTCAGCATGCAGAGACACAATACAGTCTGGCTGAACTGGTTTTCATGTGACCTTCAGAATGGTCACTTGCTAATAAAGAAATTAGCTCTTTAAAGCAAGATACAATGTGTCTTTAATCTAGTTATTGTGGATTGTAGGCCTCAGCAGAACAGGTACAGCCTCACACGGTCACCTGCTAAAAGATCTATGTACTAGGGTTGTATCAAAAAAGTAAAAAGATATACCCCAGAACAGGGGAGATATTACAGAGCAGTCCCGTATTTTTCAGTGCAGCTTTTGCTCATTTATTTTAGAACGTTAATGTCTACAAATAAAGTTGAAGCTCTGTAGTTTGCTGGCAGGCATCAAGTGCAAGTTGGCAGGCCACTGTGTGAGAACACATTTTCACAGGCTCAAGTACAGAAGCCCAGTATTAAATGAAAAATTCAAAGTATTAACTGAAGTCGAAACCAGAATAGATCAGTCTGCGTGTTTATAGATGTTCATTTTAACCCCTAACTGCAGATCCTGACATGTTGTTCCACTTTCATATTTTTAAGCACAATTATATTTCATAGAACATCAGTCTGATTTCAGATTTTTATTCTACGTTTTTTACACTGAAAATATGAAGTCAAGTTCGTAACCTGTTCAGATCAATATGCTTCTACCCTCTCTTGATCTGCTGTCAGGGGTATCTGGTCACCTCGTGAAGCAGGACATGATCTGGCGGCATTGTTCTACATGACAATGGGCCAGCCATGCCGGTCTCACATGTTTCTTGAAGGCTATAAAAACGGATCTGAAGGCTCTTTCCTGTGGTTAGAGGCTGTTATTAGGGGGTATCCCTCATAATGGGTCTGGTTAAAACTGCTGCACTGGAGAAGAGTGGAGCTTCCACTGCTCACTGGTTGCATGGGAAAAAGGTATGGATGATTGTGATTGCTTTATAGGAGAGTTAAACGTAGCTCTGAAGGGTTCCTTTTACATAATCTTATTTTCACTAATTAAAAGTGCAACAGTCAAAGTGCGGCTGTTTTAGCCTCACCTTCCCTTACATTGCAAAGCGTGCAGCTGTGCATGAACAGTATCTCCTAGTGTCTCGTCAATAGTCTGAAGTTAAGATAAAACATGACTAAAATTGGTATCAGCTTGTTTGAGAACAACTCAAGACAAAACTTGGAGAAAAGTTCCCTTGAAGTATGACGTACTATTGGTCTCATAATGCATCAGCAGATCTGCCATGAAAGTCTAACATGATTGTTTTTAACGTCTTCTTGGCAAATTGGATCAGTTTCAGTTGCATTTTTGTCAAATGTGAAGAATATATCATAGTTTGTTGTACAGTGGATTTATTTTTGATACAACGGGTTGGATGCAACCGCAGGCAATCTTGTTCCATTTTTTAAAACTTTTTAATTCCCGTTAAATCTCAACATGTTTGACAGTTTTAGGTGAATGTTTTCCTATCACAGTATTCTATCTCATTTTCTTATTGTCTCCTTCTTGTCTGACATTAATGCAAGTTAGGCAGAAAGTCTCTGAGTCATCCCTTCATAAGGGGGGAAAAGGGGAAGTATTTCTGGGGCCCATCCGCATGGGGGGCCCGATTCAGGTTAGGTAGCAATGAGAACAAAAAGAGTCACCATTATCAACACAACAAAAACACACGTTCCATTCATCATAGTCTGTATCAAAATTAAATACCCTCTTTTTAAAATGGCACGAGTCTGAGCCCTCTTTCTCCTTTTTTTGCGATGTTAATTTAATTGAACTTAAATGTTAGGCTAGTAATTTCCGACTGTACAATCATGCCAGGACCTGCACAACAGGCAGGATGTCAGAACAGAAAGATGGCTAACTTGTACCAAACAAGTAACTTGACAAGCTTTTTTCAGTCCCTCCAAAATCTGATCGAATGCAGGCTGAGAGGATAAATGTTTCCCTTGAAGGCTAGAACTAACGATCGAACAGGAAGACAAGTCACGAAAATGACAACTAAAATGTATTAAACCCATAAAGTTATACATATTTTGTCTTTTTGAAACTCCTAACATTGTAAATTTCAATTTTAGTAATGTGCCCAATCCTGCCAGCTTCATAGTTGTGCCCTTGACCTTTCGGCACCCTGCGCAGGGACAACAGAAAACAAAGAGATTGATCTGACAAAAGAGAGACTTTAGATCATGCGATCATGTGGCCAGGCTCTTCATAAAACTGAAATACAGAATCAAGTTTTTAGCATTATTGTCAGGAAGCCTGGTCCACATGAAAAAAAAAGTTACGGCTTGGGTGCTGCCTCAATCAGCAATCTTACTTCCTATGTCTTTACTGGCACACTATTTTGACACCACACATTGCTATAGGCCTGCACTTTCACTTCTCACTTTAGCTCTTCTTAAGATTTGCCACTAAAGTTAAAGTCAGCAGATTGGGGAGTTTGTCATAGATTGTATGCTTGCTCCTGGCACTCATATTTCCAAATATCTTTATTCAGAGACAAAAATTCATCTCTGTGATCAAGACCTTCAAATTCTAGAAAGCAAACTAGCTTGAAAACCCCCGTCTGTGTCAAGCTGATCACATCCAAACCTTTTTTGTAGCAGAAGTAGCCAGACATGCTCGGTCATTACCACTGTAACTGTACAGCACTTTAATTTATGTGATGAATTTGAGCAAAGTGTCTGAGGTCAAAGTAGTTGTCACACTCGTGGTGCGAAAGCTCCCATGTTGCACCGAAGTGCCATCGAGAGCGGCTTGAACTTGCTTTATACTCTCATTGAGAGAGCTTTATTAGTCTACTTGAACTGTATGTTTTTTTTTCCTGCCTTGCCAGTGAGAGGATAATGATACTGGCCTCTCAAATAGAGTGCTAACTGGTACTTCACTTTTCACATGTTAATCCCACTCAGTCTGGTCCCTGCCGCCCATGCTGCCTCGGACATTTTTTACTTTAACTCTTAATGTGTTTTGAGCTTTTGCTTGATCATATCCACTATGCAGCTTTTTCTTCCTCTGGTCCAAAGCAGTCTGAATGAGCCAAACACTTGATAAATTATCTCCTATAAACAGTAGAAGTGAGGTTTTTGTTTATGGAGTGTATTTTATATAACCTTAAACAAGTGTCAAATGTAACTGAGGATACACTCATCTCTCTAAATCCTCACACAAAACACTTCAGCGGCTTATCTTTTTAATCACCGCTCTTAGTAATGATCAGCAAACAGCAAAGCGTCACTATGTTTTGTCTCCTCTCGGTGATGGAGAGAGTTTGCTGTGCGCTCCTGGTGCGAGCTGTTGTGGCTGCATCTATATTTAGACATCTTTCTTCCTACGCATTTTCAGGGTTGGTTGTTAAATAAGAAAATCAAATGACGCGCAAAGAGCCTGTGCAAGAGGGGAGAGCAGGGAGGAAAGGGGAGGGGAGAATCAAAGCCAATCCGCTGGGCTGCTTCTGATGACAAGCCAACCAATGCGTGTGTGTGTGCCTGTGTATCTGTCGGAGGCCTAAGAGAAGACAATGGAGAATGTTGCTCACATGAAGGTATAGAGGAAACAACTGTGTAGCAACGCTGACCCCGTCTCTGTTTCCTTTTTGTTCCTGCTGTACGGATGGTGTAGTCAATAAGAACTATGTGGAAATCAGGCCGGTAGAGCAGTGTAGAAGGCCTTACTCTATTCTTAAACAGACTCAGGATGAGTTACATTACATCCTGTACTTTTGAGGTCTGCTGTGGTACTTTTGTGGAAATGCTTGCCTCATCTCCAAATCATAAGGATGTTAGCAGTCTCATTGCACATTGTTAAAATTGCTGTAATTTGTTGCTGTTAGCAACATGCTTTCATTTTTGTAAAGTTGGACAGTTTTACAGATGTTTTGACATTGATGTCCTCTGATGTCCCCATTTTCTCAAATTGAGAGGTTGTACTTTCAACATTGGGGTGTTGAATGATTTTAAGTCATATAATGGACACAACATAGATGCTGCAAAGAAGATGGGTTGTATTTTATTCTTAAAATATAATCTAGGTCACACATGTATTTCAGTTTTTCAAGATTTCTCCCTCACCCTAACCAATGTACAAAAGAAGAGAGTAAAAATACTCACTACAAAATATTAAGTATTTAATCTTTTTATTTTAATAAACTCAAATTATATTTTTATGTCAACCATGTATCTTAAGTATGTCATTTCTGCAAGTCCTGAATTAAATTGTATTCTGACTTTTAAAATTGTTCTGACTTTGAGGGACTTTAGTGGCGTCTGCTACCTTCAGATTAAGTGGTGTTTATGTGGTTGTGACTGGAAGGTTAGTTAGCATGATGGCTGTCGAAGAAATTATAGTAAGGGAAATGCAATTTTTGTATTGTTTCAGGACAGATTTCTTGATACAACATGCAGAACAGCAGAAATACATAAGTCTTAGTCAATATGCACACTTAGTTTTTTCATGTCATACATGCCTATTTGAGAATCACTTTTCCAAGTTTTCTGTCACCCCATGAATGCAAGGTAAAATGTACCCCACTCCTCACATGTTCCTCTGTCAGATATGACAGACAGTGGGTGATGTTAACTAGGCCAAGGTTCTGCTGTGTGTGTGTGTGTGTGTGTGTGTGTGTGTGTGTGTGTGTGTGTGTGTGTGTGTGTGTGTGTGTGTGTGTGTGTGTGTGTGTGTGTGTGTGTGTGTGTGTGTGTGTGTGTGTGTGTGTGTGTGTGTGTGTGTGTGTGTGTGTGTGTGTGTGTGTGTGTGTGTGTGTGTGTGTGTGTGTGTGTGTGTGTGTGTGTGTGTGTGTGTGTGTGTGTGTGTGTGTGTGTGTGTGTGTGTGTGTGTGTGTGTGTGTGTGTGTGTGTGTGTGTGTGTGTGTGTGTGTGTGTGTGTGTGTGGCTAACCTTGTACAACCTTACTACAGAGAGCTGGAGGCCATTCTATCTATCACCTCCTCACCCTCTCAGCCCAGCATAGGGGTCAACTTGCACTGGTGGTAACAACTATGGAGGAGGGGCAGCAGGCCATTGTCTGTGACTGTCACCGTGTACATTCACCCCCCTCATTGAAGTCCACGTGACCTGGCCTGTGTGTGCATAACTAGTTCTAGCTGGCCACATTGTGTTTTTGGTCTCTTTTGACATTTTCCTCATTTTTGTCTTTGCAGATGAAACTGTGCATAAGTCTCCTCACCATGGCTTACTTGCTAATCCAGTATGAAGTGCTTCCATGAAAGCAGTATTTAAATTTGTTTTAAATTTGCATTATGTCCCTGCTCCAGTGCTACTGTTGCTACTGTGACTCTCTGTGTTGACAAAGACACTTTCAGGAGCTGCCAAATGCAGCGATAGAGAGAAGAAAAACTGGCTACAACCAGAGGGTGGAAAAGGATCCCTGCTATTGCTAATAGTAATATTGTTGTAGATGTGGTTTCTCCAGTCGCAACTGTCTCTTAGATTACACTTTGAAGTAGACGCATGTCAAAAGTATCTTAGACTTACTAGATTTTATTTGAAGTTTAGCTTCTATGACAACAGGAGGCCTTTTCACAGTGTTCGTCTTTACTGAGCCTGTTCTGACTTTATGAAACGTGTGCATTTTTAGTCTGACAGAGAAATGCTCTGACCTTCATGTGCAAATATCATTTTCCGGGATAGAGCCTTGTTTCTCAGTTCTCAGATACGCCTGCTATCCTTGGCAGGTGCGCCAAAGTGGCTGTGTCAGCAATAGCCTTGAGAAAACAACCGGAGCAGTGGGATCTGCTCCTCGAGTCTGCTGTGTCAGGCATGGCCGCTGCTGGGACTCCTCTCCTCCTCCTCCTCCCCCCCCCCCCCTCCCCCTGTCTTTCTCACCCAGGCTGTCACTCATGTCTTCGCAGCATTAGGCCGTTGCCATGGTGTTGTTTAGCTGTGCTGACAGGTGGGCTCTGACGCCATTTCTCCTCCCCCGCCTCCCACCTCCAGGCCACACGTCAAAAGCTGCTTTCTGCACTCTGCACCAAAAATAAAATGCACCGGGGCTGTTATTATATTTTCAGTTTGCTGATGTGTGCTCCCAATACAAATACACAACATAACCAGAGAGGGATTAAGGGAACAGTCAACCCGTGTTATAATATCCTCCATCTTTAATTTTGGACAATAATGGGTAGATTTAAAGCTTGTATGTGAGTGGACATGAAACTGTCATCATGTTTTAGCTACCATAGATATTGTTCTGTGGTAACATTTGTGTGTTGAGATACATTGTGTCTGAGCTCTGTGTTTCACATTTTTGGGAAAATCCACTGAAATGTTGCTGACGACTCGGAAGAGAGGTTGCTAGGTAACCCAACGTCACAGCCCTGCCCTGGTGTATAGCAGGAGGCTAACACATTAGCCAGATTGAGTGAAGGCCTCTTAATGCTAGACGTGCTAGCATAGATATCCAGAAACCCTGTATTCACACAGCTGATAAGAGCAGAGTGATCTCTGAGGCGCTGTAATTCTCATTTATGGCTTGTACTGGATTTGATTTGGATATGGATATATGTACAGTATGCTCATGTAAGGAGAAAGCAGTCTACATCTTTACCACCCATAAAAGGAGCTCCTTTCACTTTCTGAGCTCTAGGGTCTAATGCAGATAACTAAATGGAGGTCCAAGCAGTATATGCATATTGGAAATAGCAACATGATTCCTAAAAGTTTGGCTTTTATAAGCATGTGTGTGTATTTTGAATTTGCATTAGCATATAAGGCCTGTAAAATGGAATTCAGGGTGTGTTTTTTTAGAGCACTCATTCTCTTGTGGACCAATCGGCTTTTATGACAAGTCCTTCCTTGGAAGTCTTGAAAACTTTTTATCGGTTTGCGTTTAATAATGCATGCTGTTTAATTATTTTATAATGCTCTTAATGCACCTGATTGACGACTAATTGCAGAGCTGAAAAGCTTCAGTCAGAACCGCCAGTCAGAGCATTTACATCCTTCCCATCCTCTCTCTCGCTCTCCTCTTTCATCTCTGTGGCCCACACTGGAGATGCTTTTGTTAGCTCCCACGAAGCAGCCTTTCAACATCCCAAGGCCACAATTTCTGAGATCAGGCGTACTTGTATGAGTGTCTGTCTGGCTCGCGAGTGGATGTGTCAGGGAGAAAGTTGAATGAGCAGAGAAAAGACACACGCTCGCCATTGTTGCTCAGGCACTCGAGATTTGCGCGGCGGGGTCGAGAGCTAGCTGGTGTCACACGGCTCATCTGAAGGTGCTGCCTGCTGTAATGGACTCTTACAGATAGACTGCGAGATAAGGAGACACACTATACGGCCGCGCTGAGCTGCACAACTCCTGCCGCTGCAAACCAATACCACCATGTTCAATGTAATACTTACTCACAGGACCACTGCACTTGACATTGGCTCGGAAAGTGCTGTGGTAAAGTCTCCCAGCTTTATATGTTGTTGAATATTTAAGTGTTTCGAGACGGTGACAGGTCTGGCTTCTGAGGGTTTAGGTTGTTCTGGTAACTGATGCGCCCAGCGTCATAAGACACTACAGAAAAGGTCTTCACTTGAGTCATTAATGTGCTGATTAGCAGATGCAATCATTTAAAGCAGATGGAAACCTAAATCCACAGCAGCCTTCTCTAACTATGTCATAAAATAGCAGCTAATTCCACTACAGGGACACCAGTTAGCATTGCATTCATCGCTTTAAGAACAAAATATTTGCATCTCTGCTAATGTTGCACACTGCTACCTATGATAGACACAGTGAAGCATTTTGTAATTCATTATTCAGTTACCTATTGAAATGAATCCATTTGGAATACAGGGCCCGTGTTTTCCTCTCTGATTCTGACTCAGTCAACTCAAACATGTAAAGACTCTATGTGCAGGGCCAGACAGATGTCATTCAACACATGCTCCATCAGGCCTACACATTCTTGATAAATGGTCTCAAACGTTGTTTTTCTGATCTAGGTGTTCTAAAAGTTAATCATGTTTATTTTTTACCCAGATTCTTGTGGATGCTGAAAGAGACTTTCAACTTTGATATTACAAGTGCTGTTTCAAGCCAAATTTCCAGAAGGGGTTACTGTTGGTGTGTAAGCTACTAACCTGAATGATGCAGATCTTGCTATGTCAGCTTTCGTTCTTCATGTAATTATTCCTACCCCTGCTTGATCAGCAGCACCACCAGAGTCTGGTGACATTGGGGAATCTGCTCTCTAGAGGAAGGGTAAAGAGATTCTTTTTTTTCAACCTTGTCCTCATCTGTCTTTGCCACAACTTCAAGATTTAAACAGGAAATGTTTCCTGGAAACTCAGTGTAAGGATTGATTGTGACAAAAGGCAAAACCCCCTACAATGTTTCAAATGGGATGTGGCTGAAAATAGAGTACAGTAACTCTGAAACTAATTGATAAACTAGAAACTAAGTTTGACTTTCTTCCGGCATTATGTCACTAAGCAGCTTCCTTGTTCCAAATGCACTTGCTTGCTGTGCCAGCAGCACAGATGCTCTCATTAGATGACCAGCTCATTGTTCCTCTGTATGATAATAGCTGCTTATATCTAATTAACCGGCTTGTGCACTGGGGGCACTGGGAAATTGGGTTAAACAAACACTGGAATTGTTACTGCAGGTACATTGAGTTCAGAATGGAAAAACGGTGCAAGTCTAAAGTCATATTAGTATCAGGTTAACCTCATTGTATTGGTTTGATCTTTCAGGATGAATATCAGCAGAATGTTGACCTATCTAAGGTCACTTTTCTAGATCCAGCAACAATGGTCATTATCAACAAATAGTGACTAATTATGAGTGGTATTGCAGTTGCAATAAAGCGCAGCCATGCTTAAGTTATGTCATCTGACTTTGAAAAAGCTTCAGTTAAGAAAACAGAGGTGTAATAATATCCTCCTCATTGAAGGCCTCCCTCTTTTAGCTGTAGCTCCTAGCAGGCAGTCTCCCCTCTAACCTGCCCCTCCCCTCTGAGCTATGTTCTCTGTTGCTCCCTGCAGGTGAAACTGATGAAATACATCTGTAAACAGCTGCAGTGCAAGCAGAAAGTGCCAGAGACAGAGAGGCCCGAAGCCCTAGACCGCTATCCACACTTGCGAGGCTGGCTACGGACCATAAATCTACGACCAGAGCTTATTGAGGTAGGTCACAATGTTCGTCTCCTCTCTTTGTCTGTGACCTTGTGACTGCTTACTGTATGTCTCATATTATTGGGGAGTCACTGTGTGTGTACTGAGTGCGCTATTTGCACTCATGAGAAAATCAAGTTCAAAATTAAGTTGGGTCTTTCTGGAAGAGAAGCCATTTTTAGGTAGAAATAGAACTAACACATTTGAACCTGATTAAGTAAAAAAAAAAAATAGTTATAGTAATAGTCATAGTTATTTACAGACATTGTGTACAATCTGTTTTTTTATGAGTCCAATATAAAAAGGAGAGTAAGAGTAACATCTCCTTCTTTAGACAAACTTCTTGTGGTTTCATAAAAATCGAGTTCCCAGCCTGCTGCCACTTATATCTCTGTGCCATATTAGTGAGACTGTAGAGGACCTTTCATTCCAGTGTGTGAGACCTTTCTTGGAATAGAGATTAGTTGAAGACTAAACACATCTTTTCGATCATCTTTATTAGATCAGTATTTTATGTGCTTTAAAATGTACAAGTTTTAATGCTTGTTTTTGCCGATCCTAAAACTACTTCTTCATAGGTTCCATCAAATTTGTGAAAGGAGATCCAATGACAGTAAATTTAGAGTCCATGTTTAACATTTTGAGTTGAATGACACCAAAATCAGTGCTATAGTGTTTAATGTTGCCCCAAGGTTGTGTTGTAAGAAGTGACCTGCAAGATTGATAGCCAGAGTTTAATCATATTTAACATCTGAGCAAGGTCAGTGTCCACACCTGTAATCTGACCTCTGAATTCTTTGTGGAGGAACAGGTGGCCTGACAGAGATAGCCTCAAGAAAACAATAATATTTGCTCCTCCCTCTCCTTACTGCTGTTTTTTCGTTTGTCTTTGTCTGATTTATGAGATACAAGTTTGTTTGAGATCAACTCTGAAATCCATTATTGTACAGTTACATACTGAGGGTGCAGTACTGTTTTGCAGGTTTAGTACTAATGTCACTCGACCTAATTCCATAATTTCCTCTCCTTCTACTAGCTGCCCTCCCTATGCTGCTCCGAACTCTTTTAGTCCTTCTCTCAGCTCCTCTATGTTTTCATCCTGCTGTCCTGTTTGTCTGTGTTTGGTGACCTAACTCTAACCTGCTTATTTAACATGTTATTTTTTAATATGTCACCAAGTTTGGGTTTGCTTGTATTATTATCTTTTCTGCTTTGTTCCACATCTGATTATGTGTCTTGTGTTTGGGGTTTATCTGTCATGTTAAGCGCTGTGTTTGCTTGTTTTTTTAGATTAAACCTCACTACTTACCATTCAAAGAATTCTGTACAAAAAAAAAAGATTTAAAATGATGGTACTGTAGACGCATTCATTTGTATGTCTTGAATACCAAGCGGGGGGATTTCCCAAAACATGTCGATCCGTCGTGGCGTAACGATGACCCATTTAGATCAAACATCATAACATTGACATATCTGCAGTGCATGTTCTCAGTCTGGATTATGTAACGGATGATCCAAAAACAGTACAATGATTTCATGTAGTATTTATTTTTAGGTTTTTTTTTTTATATCTAGAATCCAATCTCTCTCCCCTGTCATGTTGCAACCGACATTGAGCTATTACATAATGTTATACCAGCATGTGGATGCCATGTTGGCAAGATTCCTAAATTACCATGTGTGTCTTTCCATGAACTGATTAACTTTGTCTGTGGCTTAACTAATTTACCTTACCTGGATTAACCTGAGCTAACTGCAGAAGAAGATTGCAATAGAATTTCGAGACAGCCAATGAGAGACCACTACGCAATCCTATGTAGTTGTAAATCTCTACCAAAAACAGAGTTTAAATGTGTATATTACCCAATTATATTTCTGTTTTGATGAATATAAAACATTTCAAGGTGCATTCGGTTTTGTGTCTATCTATTGTGAACTATGCATATGTGAGTTTAATATGAGAATACTAGAATACTAAACAGTAAGGAGCCTCATATATACTTTAATCCACTTGATCTAATATAAAGACTTAGCTACAATGTTAATAGCTTTGTAGAGATACACAGTACTTCCAACTAAATATACTGCACCCAGAAGGCCATAGTACAGTAATAACATGTGCAAGCTATGATGCCCATCGTGTGTGTGTGTGTGTGTGTGTGTGTGTGTGTGTGTGTGTGTGTGTGTGTGTGTGTGTGTGTGTGTGTGTGTGTGTGTGTGTGTGTGTGTGTGTGTGTGTGTGTGTGTGTGTGTGTGTGTGTGTGTGTGTGTGTGTGTGTGTGTGTGTGTGTGTGTGTGTGTGTGTTTGCATCCGTCTGCGTGTGTGTGTTTGTGCATCCGTCTGCGTGTTTGTGCATCCGTCTGCGTGTGTGTGTTTTTTTGCATCTGTCTGCAGGTGTGTGTGTTTGTGCATTCGTCTGCATGTGTGTGTGTGTGTTTGTGCGTGTGTGTGTGTGTGTGTGTTTTTTTTGCATCCGTCTGCATGTGTGTGTGTGTTTTTGCATCCGTCTGCGTGTGTGTGTGTGTGCGTGCGTGCGTGCGTGTGTGTGTGTGTGTGTTTTTGCATCCGTCTGCATGTGTGTGTGTGTTTGTGCATTCGTCTGCGTGTGTATTTGGGCTTCCTTTTGCTGACAGTGTACACACGAGTGTGGGAGGTTGCCCTAGTTTTCTGATCAGTGTTTGCCCTCTCAGAACAAGGCTTTGACCTGGCTGATAAGTGATTGCGTACTTCCCTTGTCACAAAAACATCCTCAAATCACTGGACTGTCTCCTATTTTTCTTCTCCCTATCACAAAATATTTCTGCTGTCATTTTGTCTACTGTCTCACTAAGTGAACATTACATAAACAGAAAATACCAAATGTCTGTTAGGTATGTGATCATGCAGCTTAATTTAATTTTTCAAAGCTTGTCCTTTTGAACCCTTTGGTTCTCAGCTATTCTGTTCTATTTAAACTCTTCAGACTGGTGTAGGCTTTCACTGGACAGCCAATGGAAATGAGAGGACTTCACTAAGCAATAGATGATTCTAAACAACTAGCTTAGTCAAATTAGCATGGGCTTTCCCCTCATTGACAACCTTTTCTTGATGTTCAAACTACTCACTTAATGATTATCAAGCAGCGTAACTTTAAAAGTAAAATATAGATTTCAGGTACTTTTTTATGTGGCAATCAAAGACAGTGCAACCTTTGCAACAATTATTCAATAAATGGATCCATGGATGATATAAAATAATTCAAACAACTACAATAACCTGATATTTTTTCAGCCATTTCTAAGCAAAAAAAGGTAGATCCGAGCCAGTTCCAGATTTTTGAATGTTAGAACTTTAGGTCCTGACCAATATGGGTTTTTTTGGGGCCGATACCAATATTGATATTGGGGAGAGAGAAAAATCCAGATACCAAACACTTGTGGAAAAGCTATATATGATGAATACAAGATGGTCACTCAACTCGAAAGTTCACTGCTTGACACTCTGGAGAGTGATGATGCTTGTTGTATTCCATATAGCACATTCTGCTGGTGACAGAGAACTGCTAGTGTAATACAATGAAAGTCAAATGAAATGCTTTTAGACTGGGGTATAAACCTAGTAATACCAGCACACATCCGCGCTAAATTTTGCCAATACCGATAGTCACTGAATATGCTATTATTGGCCGATATTATTAGTTGGCCGATTAATCGTTGGGCCTCTAGAACTGTTCTTTGCGGCTTATAAAAGTCAAATGAAGAGTCTTCAGGCATTCTGAATACGTCATTTTGATCCCTCAGATATCTTTGAGCATTATTTTGATATTTTATTGACACTTCATGGACTAAATGATCATAGGAAACACTGTGACTTATCTGCTACTGTAAATAACAGACACAATCACATTATTCTTTTTTTTTTTTTGAAGTTGTTATAAGAACATTTTTCCACCATAAATATGTTGCTGATGTTTATTTTGCTACAATGGAAAGCCTTGTTCAATAAATCTCATTTGTTAGAAGGTCTGCTGGTTTAAATACCTTGTCCTTTACCCTGGTGGCATTCTGTGACAGAGTTGATTTTAATAATTATTCTGCATACAAATCATTGGCTGCATGTTGTCACATGGTGTAGGCCTGTATCTTTTGAGTTTAAGAATTTTTATTATTTTGTTTCTGTACTGTAAAATCTAAACACAGTTTAACACACTCATGGATACACTGACAGTATGATTGCAAGTCAAACTAGCTTGCATTGTAGTAAGTCCTCGCAGCCATGTATCCGTGCTTTTTCTGATTTGTTCTATTTTTGAAGCGGAGCAGTGTGAGCCAGTCAGTCTGCCTCCCACTACTTTGCCAAACTAAAAGAATCCTCCACAGTACAATGTTGTGTTGTGTGTGTGCCCACTCTAAGTTTCCTTCACCTTTGTATAGTCACTCTCTCTAAGACGGCCCTTTACTTCAACCATTGAATAATTGTGTAAATCACAAGTAAATACAAATTCAGATGTCTGACAACAAGTATTTAACAGATGCGGTTCATATCTGATCTTAAAGAGTCTTTTCTGGACTTAGACTTGAACTCAATATGTCCATGTCTGGTTTTGACCCTTTTTTGGACTCTTCCCAGTTGTTTGGTCCATGTCTAATCCTTTGTTTTTATTACTCCATACAGATACAGGCATAGAATCCCATCAGTGTATCATCTGCTTGTATCTCCCTGATAAGTAGAAGAAGTCGTATGTGAAATGCCCCCAAACAAACACTGATTTCCAGGAACAGTGCAAGTCAGGGGTTGTATGACCTACTTAGTATCGTACCATGCTGTCCTTTTAATGCTGACTTACTGCAGGCCATATTGGTGAGACCATTACAGTGTTGAAGAACTAACAACAGAGGTTTTTTTTATTGATATTGTATTAAAAAATTCAAATAGGCCTTTTGTTTTCTCTTGTGAGACAGATATTAGCATTTATTTATGGCTACTATTATGAAGTGTTACCTAAAAAAATAGGGCTAATGAACATATTATTTCTGACTATTCAGCAAATTTTCATATTCAGTCTGATTACACACTATATCTGATTTCCCCCTTTTTCATTGCATCTGATTGTTTTCCTGTCTTACATCATGTGTCTAGCTTTTATTATTGCTCATTACTTTATAGCTTTGGGTGCTGCCTCACACTTTCACTGTATTGCTCCTTTGCAGGCAGTAGCAGCAAAGTTATCCCTGGATGCCTTACTGCAGATGACAGGTGCTCAGGTGAGGGATACAATGCGAAGACTAGGCTCCAGTTCAGAAGAATGTGCCAGGCTCAGTGCTGCCCTCTCCTGTCTGAAGAGTGCAACTGAATCAGGTATGTCTTTTCTCCATGAGAGCGTCCTTGATCAAATGTATCACATTGTTATAAATCTTTGAATTTCTACTTGTGTTTTTTGTGTTGGGTTCTGTCCAGGAGGGGAAATGAGGGAAGATGCCAGTTTGTGGTTTTCTGAGCCCACACGGAGGGACAGTGGCTCTCTACTGACTGCAGACCAGCTATCAAACCTGGGGACTCCAATCCGCGCTCACAGCCCCTCACCTCTTGCACGCCCATCCACCATCCACTCCACCCCTTCCACCCCCTGCGCCACATTCCCCCATCCCCGTTCAGGCTCCATGTCAGCAGCACCCACGCCTGACGCACTGGCATCACATATCCACAGCGACAGCCCTCTTACAGATCCATTCCCCATGTCTTTCGCTCGCACGGCCAGGCTCCACGGACACATCTCCACCCCTCCCATCACCCCGCCCTCAAAGAGGCGTCACAGACTCAAGCCCCCCTGCACCCCTCCGCCTCCGTCCCGCAAAGTGCTGCATCTGCTCCCCAACATCACCCTGACGCGCAGCAAAAGTCACGAGTCCCAGCTGGGCAACCGCATCGAGGACCCACCCACCAACAAGTAGGTGCTCAGAGAGCGCTGAGACTAACACACTGCTACAGAATTTACCTTGTGCAGAGCTTCACAAAAGTAGGTCAGATCACGACTACATGGGAATTCTCAGATCACAGTGTTATTGTTACAGATTTCAGCTGCTGATTTTGTTAGTACAATTTTCAGGGCATTGGGAATTGCGGGGGGGAAGTGCTGTATGGTTCTAATTTAAGGATCTGGAAAAACCAGTCCACACACATTGAACGAGCAACATTTTTTGATAAGGGATTCATAGCTGTATGTCATTCAAACAAAACAAGAACATATTAAGATTGACAACTAATGATATGTGAAGATATTCTTGTTTTGTCTTATCGTCATAATTTCAAGGGATTTTTCTGATTATTCTTGACGGTTGGGATGGCCACTTTATACACTCTGTTAGACAAAATAGTGCACACTATCAGTTTTATCATCTTAAGCCACAGAGGTGAGTATTCAAATGAAGCCATCAGTCCTGGAGCATTATAAAGTTAGACAATGGGGATACTGTTTATTCCGCATTAATACCAGTTCTGATACCTGAACTTGTGTTTAGTTATGTAGGCGTTTGCCAAGGAATTTCCATCACTGATATATGTATCGGAACAACTCACACTACAATTTACCTGTTTCATTTTAGCATACTACTGGAAATTAAACAAATAGCAGGACTGCTTGCTATAGCAGACTTAAAACGACATGGCGGGTTTTGAGTACTTGGGTTACTGTTTTAAATCAACTGCCAATAAGAACAGAATCCTGATAGCATCTACACTGTCTAGTTCTTACCTCAATCTTACACTGTGTCCACACAAGAAGGATCCTTTGATACATTCTCTCTTTCTCTATCTCTATCTCTCTCCCTCTCTCACATCCTTTCCCATCCTGCCTGTTGCTCCTTTGCTCTGCCTGTATGCGAGGAGCTAATCCCCACACAGATTCCCAGAGATTATGACTCATGTCAAAACAGGAAGTATTTCCTAGGACTAATGCTCCGAGGTGGCAAGACACATACAATCTGTCTCTCCCTCCCTCGTTTCCCCCTCTCTCCCTCTATTGTGATTGGATATACACTCACATGTTTATCCATTATATCCGGTCTGTTTATGGGAAGCTTTTCTGAAAGAGAAAAAGATATACTGGCAAAGGCAGGAGTAAATATGGCTGATATATCCAATGCATCTAACACACACCCAGACCATCCAGCTAGTTTAGTCTGGTTTTGTACACACTGTACAGTATACAACAGCAAACTCAAACCAGGTCCCAAGTCCGATAACTATTTGGATGGGACGCAAATAAAATTACACAAATAGATTGTTTTCCAAACAATGATGAGCTCACCTTTGTATGTGTATAGACCACAGGACTAACACTGCATTGTGCTTCACTCCTTGTGAAATCAGTCTTGTCGTTAAGGATGTCACCCTGGAGACATCCCATGCCAATACTACTTAGGTTCTCCAATGTGACTCCCTCTCACACTTCTGTAACCTGTACAGTAAAGCATGCTCTTTAAATTAGTCTCTTTTTTTAACCAGTATACTGGACCTACTAATACCTCATTAAATCATTTGTCTTACCCTCTCTCTAGGTGTGTTAAAAAGAACAAGTTGCTCCTGAATATGCAAGTCAACGGGAATGGATGTGAAGACACGCCTTCTCGTTACCCTGTTGTTTCGGCACGCACCCCTGGGGTAACCCCAGCAACCACCCCAGCATCTTACACACTGCCTGGCACGCCCACCCTCCTGGAGGAACATAGCACCTTTAAGAGTGAGATACACATTCCATTTTGTGCTGTTGCTTTGATGAATAATTGGCCCTATTCTGGTAACAACATCTAAAAAAGGGATCAGACTTAAAGACCTAACAAGACGTAGCCTTCCCAGCTCTGCCAAATGTCTGCTTATCTACTTTCAATAATACCGGCCTACCTGATGTCAATTTTAAACACTTCTGATTGAATACAAGTGGATCTTTTCTCATACTGTCTGTGTTTAGGGTACATGGTTTAGTGAAACTGACAGTTCCAAAAGCTTGTCCATTCCTTTAGCTTTTAGCCACTCATTAAACAAAGTATTTTAACCTTTATTTCATGAATTAGGCTCACTATTTCAACTGCTTGTCCATTATTTTGATTTGAGTTAACTTTTTCAACTGTTTGTCAAATGTTTATAGATTAGTATTTCACATTTAAACCATTTCTTTATTGATCTACACTCTTCTAACCAGCCATGAATGAAAGTGTTTCATGTCAGCTGTTGATTTAGTTCTTCAGCAGAAGAGTTTTACAGTTCATCAATTAAATTAACAAACTATTTAAACTATCCATAACTATTTCAAATATCTAACCAATACATCAAGCTTATTATTTCAACTGTTTATTGTGTACTTTTAGCCAACTATTTTATCATTTGAACTGTTAAGTTTAAGGGTAGATACGAGTAATTGCTTAAGCGCTCACTTTTTAACCAGTTGTTCAACACTGTTGATGGTTGCAGAATTATTTTTTAATGGAACAATGTACAATGAACAAATATGATATGTTGAAGTGCTGGCTTCTCTGATAACATTGCAGCAGCCAGTATGTCCTCCTAAGTTTCTATTCTGGTTCAGAATGGTCTGTATTGGTTTTGACCAGAGAAGGTAGGCGTTTTTTTGGATGCTGGGCCAACAGCAAGCGAACAGGTGTGGCAGTGATGGAAGCGGGCAAGCGAAGTTGTTCAGATATAACTGATTCTACCCGACCTAAAAAGCCTAGACTTTGTTCTCATGAGCTCCATGACCAGAAACTTGGGTAATACTAGGATTTATATTGGAGATGCTTTTATAAAATGGAGATAGGTTAGGCCAAAACACTGTTCTATAGCTTCCCTGTCTGCAACATTGCAACCCATGTGGGCATTGACTCTAGGGAGGAGTGGGTGGGGGGAACAGTTCTCTCTCTTTTGAATAAAATAAAAGTTACTCCTCAATCTTTACAAGCCCCCCTTGTTACTGCAAAAGAGTGCCCTGGGATATGAGTTTGTCTGGTTTGGACTCAGTGATCTTAGTTCTTAGATGCTTAGTTTTTATGTAATTAACCACTGGGTTCATTTAAATGAATACCCGTTTTTGAATGCATAACCCAAACCTTGCATTAACCCCTTCTCTCCATTCGTTCATGTGTAGATCACGGAGCAGGACATCGCGGCTCTCCACAAGCAGTGAGGAGGGACATTGGCCTTGCAGTCACACACAGGTATGTCCTAAACTTATTTCAGAATAAAGCAAGATAAAATGAAAGACTGAACTGTACTTTTAACAAAATAGACAAAGACTATGATCCTGGAAGCTGGCGGTCTGTGTCCAAACCCAACCTGTGGCTCTCTCTGTCTCTCTCCCCGATTTCTGACTCTATCCACTGTGTTATCTCTAACTAAAGGCAATCCAGAATCAAATAAAACCTTTAAAAGAGTAAGTAGTGTTAAGTGATTTAACAGCATATCTTGTGTTTCTTCAGGTTTTCAACCAAGTCCTGGTTGTCACAAACATGCCAGGTGTGCCAGAAGAACATGATGTTTGGGGTTAAGTGCAAACACTGTCGGTAAGTGGGGCTCATTTCTTTTTCTTAAGAATGCTTCACTTAACTTTAAGTTTGAATGTTATTGACTGAGACAATGAAACAGAAGAGCATTAACACACAGAATAAGAAAACATTCTGCCTACTTTCTGTGCAGGTTAAAGTGCCACAATAAATGCACCAAGGAAGCCCCATCCTGCAGAATCTCCTTTCTACCAAGTAAGCTTTGTTTCTCCTTTTTTTCCCTCAAGCTCTTGATGGACAAAATGTATTGTGCTAATGCAAATTTTTCTTGTAGTTGCCAAAATTCGGAGGACTGAGTCTGTCCCCTCGGATATAAACAACCCTGTAGACAGGCCGCAAGAAGCACCACAGTTTGGCACACTACCGAAGGCCATTACAAAAAAGGTTACAAAATGCTTCTTTTTCTACATGACGCTGAACCGTCTACAACTATATAAAGCTCTTTGATACAATATTGTGAAATTTCAAAATGTGACACCTCCATATAAAGTGTGTAAGAGTGCCACACGAGTACAAACTCGAGTTCTGTCTCTGCCGCTGACGTGTTTGTACGCAAATACAGACTACATCCGCATTGCATGGATGATCTCTCCCTGATCAAATATGACGTGTTTGTTTAGCTAAAGAAGGACAGATAGTTCTACGAGTGATTTTGCCACAGTCTCTTCTAACCATCAGTCCATTCAAAACATTGTCAAGATTAGTGTTGCCCTCCTCTTGTTATGCTTTCAAATCATGTTTATGTCAGCTATTAAATAATTCAGACGATTTACCCTAAAATTTAATTAAATGCTTCCATATTAAATGGTGTTAAGTATTTAGTGTAGATGCTGTAAAAGTCTTGGTTCATATTAATTGCTTTAACTGTTAGCTACCATGTATTAGAAGTGTCATTTGTGTTCTTCTCTACACCACCAGGATCATCCTCCAGTGATGAACCAGCTGGACTCCAGCAGCAATCCGTCCTCCACCACCTCGTCCACACCTTCCTCCCCAGCACCCTTTCAGCAGAACTACCCCCCCAGCGCTACTCCCCCACCCAATCCCTCGCCCAAAGGCCATCGGGACAGCCGCTTCAACTTTCCAGGTAGGCCTCACAGATGCCTCGATATAGACACATAGGTGGGAACATAGTCTGATAAGCACTAGTCAAATATGTGAAATGTGGATCCTTTTCACTGACTTATTTTTCAGTTTAAGAATATTCAACAGTATTGCTAATTTTCTTCTCTTTTTCTACTACTAATACTGTAATCAACTGTGCTTTTGACTAGAAATGTTAATTCAAAGCTTCTCTAACCAAACATCTCTCTCCCTATCATGCTTGTCGGTCTTTCCCTCTCTCTCTTTTTTTATAAAAGCTGCCTGTTACTTTCAGCATAGACAACAATTTATCTTCCCTGGTGAGTTGAAATTTCCAAAGCAAAATGCTGCATTGTTATTCCGCCATCGTTCCCCTTCTCAAAACCTAAGACTCCCTCGTCTCTATCCTCTGCATGTTTGCTTTTAGGGTTGTTGTTACTGCAGCCATCATTCAGTGACGGTGCATGCTAGCACCAGGATTGCATGGTGAAACTGAAACTTAACAGTCTTTTGACACCATCTGCTGGTGGTGGTGGGAAATTGCATGAGCAGTCATGTTTTCTCTGTGGTGGGAGTTTTTCCTAGAGGAGAAGGGGGAAAATACCAAAGGGATACATTGTATGCTCTTTTAAATTCTTTCTAAACATTTTAATTTTTTTACAGATGTCTCCAGTCCTGCTAACTTGCACCCTGATGTCCTGCAAGACACTGTGTAAGATTTAAAAAAAAAAAAATCAAATTCACTCAAAATAACTGATGACACAGCAGTAATGTATCTTGTATGTTACGCCTCTGATATTAATTATGTGTTTCACAGCAATGAGACGGAGAACTTGGCAGATGACATACATTCTGAGCTGGTAGAAGATGAGGACGAGGAGGTAATGTTTCAACATGTGGTGTATGTAGAATTTACACTTCGGTCCACGTTTTGCTGTCTATTTAAGTGGCTTTTTAATTAGTCCTATTTCTGAATCATTCTTGTGTCATTGACTGACATTTTTAGGGGAAAGGAAAATCAGAATAGAAAAAATGACTATTAAAATCTTAAAAAGGACTTAAGGATTGAGGGTCATTATGGAGCCTGAATAATAATAATAAGCTAAAAGCAATATTGGGAATCCCTTGTCATGAGAAGCAGGATATTAAGCAGTTTGTGTTAACCTTTGACAAAGCTGAAATAGGTGAAGTTTTTCCAGATGAGCAGAGCAGAGGAACATCTAAATAAATGTTTGTTTTGGCACCAAATTCAGTTTTGAAAATGAGCCGTCGAAGCAATGACATGGGTCAAACTCATTTCTCTCACTGACTCGAACTTGTAGCATTTCACAACCCAGCGAATCTGTTATAGTAATTCGGGGATGCCGGGTTGCTTTTTAGTGAGTACTGTAATATGATGGTTGTTATTTCCATGGTGTTGGGAGAAAAAAAAAACAGATTGCAGGTTTCTTGTAAATAGATTCAACATGAGCCAAAAACGACAGCTCCTCTGACATTTGTTTATTGGAACCAGGATTGACATGGTTGGTCATTGTGATGCTGGGGCTGTGATGTTATTAACTTCACAAGGAGAGATGATCAAAACAACTCTTTTATTACAACTGAGAAACACAAAGCTGGACACACAAAAAAACAATATTTTTTATTCAGGAAATATTGAAGAGCAACTGCACAATTTCATATTAATTCAATCCCCATAAGACTAAACACACAATCATACTGCAGGAAATTGAAGGTTTGCCATTTTTATGTTTCAGTATTTTTATAGAATAGAAAAGTGTGCCAGAAGACCAACACCTTTCAAATGAACCTACAGTATATAAGTAATTATGTTCCCTTTGAATGCACAACAGATTAACATTTTCATCTATGCACTGCTGCAGGAAGGAGAGGAGGAAATTGAGGTTGAAGATGAAGACCCTGAAGCGGAGGATGACAATGAAGAAGAGGACGAGGAGAATGAGGATGAAGAAGAAGATGAGGATGACGAAGGAGACATAAGAATGAACGTTGGCTCAGACGGTGAGATGGATGGTGATGAGCTTGACGATCTGCCCAGCTCTCGAGGAAACCAGTGGAAGGGCCCCATCTCCCGCAAGGCCAGTCAGACCAGTGTTTACCTGCAGGAGTGGGACATCCCCTTTGAGCAGCTGGACCTGGGAGAACTCATCGGGAAGGTGAGGAATCACACATGGACATTCATAGTTTATGTATTATATTGAAAGAAGGATTCTTTGCTGAGGTTGTTTTGCTCACGCAGGGCCGCTGGGGCAAAGTGCATAAGGGGCGGTGGCACGGCGAGGTAGCCATCCGCCTTCTTGAGATCGATGGGAACAATCAGGACCATCTGAAGCTCTTCAAAAAGGAGGTGATGAACTACAGACAGACCAGGCATGAGAATGTGGTCCTCTTCATGGGGGCCTGCATGGCTCCACCCCACCTAGCCATCATCACCAGGTGAGGAAAGAAAAAATCAATCACGCCTCTGAAAGGACTTTAAACCTTGCATGTTTCACCTTCATTCTAATCTTCTCTTTGCTCTCCTCACAGCTTCTGTAAAGGGAGGACTCTGTATTCAGTTGTTAGAGACACTAAGAACACTTTGGATATCAACAAGACGAGACAAATTGCTCAGGAGATTGTGAAGGTAATTTTTGTTGTCATTGATGAAACTGTTGATTTAAACCCTTGCATGTCAACAAACCAAACCTGAAGTTATATGCCAATAAATAATTTTGATGTAAAATCCGTGTTTTCACAGAGCCAAACACATGTACAAATGTAAGGCGAGCAAGTGGTTATTGAATAATGAAACCCCTGACATAGTGAGGAGGACTTGGAGGTCTTGTCTCACCCTGAAGGGGTTACTTAGCTATAAAAATCCACTCACAATACATTACACATCTAATTACATGCCTACTTGCTTTGGAAATCAATCATTTAAAACAAAATGTTTATTCTGAAATTAAATAATTGGTTTATTGCTAGCCAAATATTTCATTGGAATCTACAGTTAAAGCTGCGTCAGTGGAAACAGTCTACTCTGTCACCTTCATTAAATGAGCCTAACTAACTTTCAATACTTGTGTTAAAATGAAGAATGTTTTCACTAATCAGGGCAGCAACAGATTGAGTTTTTCTACCACGGCACCATCAGAGTCTGAGGACATTTCTTTGCAACTTACCATTTTTTGAAACACCAGCGTAATTGTTCCAGTGCCATCTCCATTTGAGTTCATTTCTCTGCGATAGCTTGCAGTTTTGCGTTTTTTAAGCAGTGTCAAATTAATTGGTCTTCTTTCTGCAGATTGATATGATCACAGTTAGTCCTCTAGAATCTGTGATAAGAGCTGCGTCCCTAGCAACCGTTTGCTTTTCTTAGCAACAGTCTGTTATTCCCCCAAGCCATCTGCTATCAAAGGATTGGAGACCTTTGCTATGAATAAATGGCCGATCAGAATCAAATATTTAACACAGCGGAGTAATAAGATATTTATAATTCAATATTTTGAAACGTATGTCTTAATGCACCCGGTATTTTCTTAACCTTTTTTGGATTTTAAGAAATATTTGTACAAACACACACATTAAAAGTCTTGACTGCTGAGTGTTTAATAGTGTGAGTAGGGGCAGAAACACACAGAGATATATGACATCACTTAATGAACGCTCTCTGTTTGTTTTCTGTTCAGGGAATGGGCTATCTGCATGCTAAAGGCATCGTTCACAAAGACTTGAAGTCCAAGAATGTTTTTCATGACACCAATAAAGTGGTGATCACAGACTTTGGGCTATTTGGGATCTCTGGAGTTGTTCAGGAAGGGAGGTAAGTAAAGCCACTCGAGAGGCCTTAAATACACAACTTGAGCTGAAGTGCTGTTCACGCTGCCCTGCTATTACCTGGGGACATCTAGTCATTTGTAATAATTGCTCAGGGTCCACAGTGGCTGCAGTTCTGCAGGCATCTCTATTGTCAGCCAGTTATCTTAGTATGTGTAATATCTCCAGCTCATCTGCTTTGAATTTAATTCTATACACACATTTCTAATGTTCTATTTTCTTTGGATTAGACTTCATGTTAAGATGTGAATTGGAGACAGATTTTACTCTAGTGAATGCATCATTCCAACAAGATTTTCATCTCCATTTTCTACGTTACTGAAAATGTGTGCTGTCTTTGTTTCCCAGGCGTGAGAACAAACTAAAGCTTCCTCATGGCTGGATTTGTTATCTCGCACCAGAGATTGTGCGCAGGATGAGTCCAGGTAACAACGAGGACCGTCTTCCTTTTTCTACTGCAGCAGATGTGTACGCATTCGGGTAAGTTCTTCACACTGAAACGTCTTACTTAACTTCAGGCCATAGAGGAAATCAAGTCATGGAAGATTTTAACATTGGACTAAATGTGTATCATTTTGTATTTCACCTTTAAGCACCATTTGGTATGAACTTCAAGCTAGAGACTGGCCAATCACCAACCAGCATGTGGAAGCCACCATCTGGCAGGTGGGGAGCGGAGAGGGCATAAAGAAGGTCTTGGCAGAGATCAGCCTCGGCAAGGAGGTCACTGTGAGTTGAAACAGAAGCATGAGTGTGTCAGAGATTGAAAAAGGCACATCATGTTCATTCTGCTTGTCTGACAAATAATCAGACATGCTCTAGGGATGAAGAGATATTGAAATATTGTAGATCAATCCGTATTCATAGTCCACAGCTCAGTGAGTGCACGGATCAGTGCTTTTCCTGGTGCACTGACTCAGAGTTGTCGTTTCACAGGAGATCTTGTCTGCCTGCTGGGCATACGACCTGAGAGAAAGGCCAACCTTCACCCAGCTGGCCGACATGCTGGAGAAGCTGCCCAAACTCAACCGCAGGCTGTCTCACCCCGGACACTTCTGGAAGTCTGCAGAGTAGGTATCCAGAAAGGAAGGACGACGTGAAGACACTGGAAATATGAAACCACACACACAAAGTGTATTTATTTATTATGAGGTTATCTGTGGTTTTAAAGTAAGAATCTGATAACTCCAAACTCCTCAAACTAGAAGTACTCTTCTGAAGGATATATGATGTGATATTTTAATATATTTTGAAGATAAGATATATAGGTTTATAGTATTAAATAATTTCCCTTCATCATCACACAAGACCCAAATACATTCTGTCTCATCAGCATGTCCACGTTTTTCTCAGTTCAGGATCATTTTCTCTAATGAAATGTGAATTTTGTGATTTTAAGTAAAATTGTGAAATATGTAAAGTTTCAATAATTTACTGTCCAACACTACTCATTATGTAGTGTCACGACAGAAACGGAACATTTTTGAAGAGAAAGAGTATCACAGACTCTCGCACATTGTGATTGGGCAGTTTGACACAGCGTTGCATTGATTTAGGCTTCAGGTGTCTGCTCTAGTGAATATGTGAAGAAGAGTCATTCTTTGTTCTCACTCACTGGATGTTGCATTTAAGTTTACTTTTTTTTTTTTTACTTTTGCAAGTGTTCAGTAACTTTCCAATGTAACAACATATAGATGGTATAAGTTCAAGAAATTCGGCCAAAAGTCATAAAGAATTCCATTATTTAATTTACATGTTAACTATTTCTGTACGCAGGAATTCTCTTCATTTCCTTTTTTTTTTTTTTAAAGCATCACATACTTCTTCATCAACTACACTTTCAATGTTTCCCTTTCTTTCCACCTCTTACTTTTGGTTTGCTTCTCACACACCTCTAAGATTATAATCGAACACAACACAAGCAGTAAAGGGCTTCTGAATCATTCAGTCTATCTAAATGATTGGAAAGATGTTTTCTTAGAAGAAAACAAAATGAGTCAAAGGGAAGTGCATATTGATCAACTGAGTCTTAAAAATGTCCTCTAACTAATCTACATATGTGTAATATCTTGCTACTTTACATTTATGCTTTCCTCACTATAAAGCTACTTCACTCTCACTAACAGTCTAATGTATGTGTTTTCCTTTTGCTCTTCCCTCTGTTCTTTTTTTCTCTTTTCTAATCCAGGTTGTAGCCGTCACTCTGAATCATAAGCAATGCAAAACAAAGCCTGGGTCTGCCTTGCATGCTCCTGTATCCTTAACTCTTACAGGATTGATCAAAGCATTGCCTCTGCCTGCAACAGACACTGCTTCAACTAATCACCAGTCTGATCTTCCATGTCTAACCGATGCGTTTTCTTTGTTGAGATGAGAGGAATTTGAGGAGGAGTGAGGCTTGCCCACCTTTAATATCTCTTTGCCTTCCTTTTGATTTTTGTTACGTATCGTTTCGCGGTACTCGGAGGTGCGTTTTTAAAAAAAAAACAACAAAAAAAACAGGCTTTGTGGTGTCTGTGCTGGGACTGACTGGTGTGCTGTGGTGTGTGCCTGCTGACGGCTCCCCTCACCTTCTCTGTGCTGCTGTGATGAAGCTGCCCTGGACCACAAGGCCCCTTTTCTACCTGAAACACGAACGCATAGTAAAACAAACACACACACACACACACACACACAGATGGACCTAAAATGTACCCCACGACCAAATGGATCACTTCATTTATCTGTGTTTTTCCCCCGAGGGGTTGACACATGTTTGACAGGCTGCTTGAGTGATGTTCCCAAACCCAACTGCCTCTCCGCTCCTCCCTCTGTTTTTTAATGTTTGTGTGACAGCATGTGCCTACCAGCCCATGTCTAGACACAATATGCACTTTGTCATCACTTCAAAAAAAATAACCATGAAATCTGTTGTTGTTGTTGTTGTTTAGTTTGGTTTTAAATAGTCATATTTGCAGTGTTTTCTTTTCTCTTCGGGAGGGTCTCAGAGGTTTGGACAGTGTGATATGCTCACTTTGTATGTTGTCTTCTTGGAGTATAAACTGCTGAATTCACTGTATGTTGGATGCATTCCGAAAAAGGGCACTGATGAAGATTTTTGTATCCCGCCTGAGTGGATGAAATGAAAAGAAAAAAAGGCGAAATATTCCCTTCATCCTCCACAATCCACTTGGGAATAGAATAATGCTGTTTATTTACGATTCAAGTTTTTTAAAATAATAATGTCCACCCATTGAGTGTAAAGTGCACCTTATAGAGATATAAGTTATTTAGAAAGATCTGTCTGTGATGAAGAGGAGTGTGTTCATTCTCAGCGCAAAAATCAGGAACCTGGCGCAAAGTGTCCTATATCTTCCTAAGACAATACCTCTTGTGCGTGCTTGTGTAAACTGTTTGTGGTCGATGGCTTCAGTTGGTGTACTTGTGTCTATGTGTTACGCGTGTGGGTGCGCTTGTGACTGCGCGAGCGTGCTGTGTTGGAATAAGTAGGGTTGGTTTTTTGTGAAAGACTGCAGTAAACGTCGTGTTGCAAATCCAAGGCTATGTAATGTACATACATTATTTAATGTATAGCAAATGAACCTGATTCTTCTAATATTTGTACAAACATTTTATATGTAAAATACATCACAACATTTTTGAATAGGTACTGCTGTGTCTATTACAGATGTGTATATATATTTATATATTTTTCATGTATAAAATACTGTATAAAAGCTGTACATTTTTTTAGAATGGGCCAATACATGTTTTTTTATGTTATTGTAAAATTCATATTTTTGTATTGCATGTGACTACCATTCTGTACACGCAGTTTCTGTTTTCATCCATGAAGGACAATAAAATGAGGCTTGTCATGTTCTAGCAGAGTGGACACTGAATTTACTTCCTGCCTGTCAGTATGAGACTACGGTATCACTCGTCAGAGATTTAAAACATCTCATTCAGGCTTAGACTTTTAGACTTTGTTGTCCCTGTGTTGAAATTCTTTTTCACAGCACTGTTACTGTCCTAACAGACAATTCCCACCAAAGAACATACATAAACAAAACACAGAGTATAAGACAAACAGAGTTAGAGAACAGACAAGAGTTCCCACTCTGGCCTGTTCAGCAAGGCCGTTTGTTCAGGGCTGCTATTACAGCAGGGATCAGGCTCCTCCCGAGCCTTTCTGCACCTCATTGCTCTGTACCTCTGTCCTGAGGGGCAGAGCGATGAGGTGCAGAAAGGCTTTACACCTTCAGATGTTTAAACTTCACTTTGTGGCCTGGCTGTGCACAGTTGCCTTAAAAAAAAACTAATTTAGGTGGCTGTAAAAAGAAACATTGAATATTGATTCCAAATCAGTCAGAGTTGGGAAAGACTGGACACATACATTTGAGGATTCATAGCAAACATAAATATTTAAAGCTAGTGTGAGAAACTTGTGGTTTTAGAAACACTTGCGTTGATTTTGGCAACCCTGTGGACAAAGCAGTACGTCTTCTCTGGTTGATTTTTGTCCTGTGTGTGTGTGTGTGTGTGTGTGTGTGTGTGTGTGTGTAAAAAAGGTTTAGAACAGAAATTAAATTATGCTTTTTTGTTATGATAAATTTTTCACTCATCGCAAATCTTTGCCCTGAAAAATGTCAAATTAAAAAAGGATCTTTGACAGCTTGCAGTTAAAAACGTACCTACCCTTCGGCGGTGCTTTCAGGTAATAACAATAACAATATAGAATAATCTTGTCTCTTATGGTCTTGTTTGCTTTGGTAGTTCATGTAGAGAAATCAATAGTACCGTCAGTCTGATTCACAACAAGCTCAAATCTCCATTCAGGAGCTTTAAAGCAGTTACATATTACAAAGAAAATAGTGGATCGAGTAAATAAAATCATAAGTAAGTAATGTGTAGAAAACTGAAACAAGCGTTGTGTTGACCTGGAAAACCTAATGGCAACATTTCAGAATGTGTTTCAGTGGCTTTAAGGTCTCACTGTCCTTGTCTTGTCTCTGAATTCTTTTGTCAAAATAGTCTTTGTATTGACTGGAGGAATAGCCAAGATCATTTCAGTGAAAGGTCATATTACATTTGTAGTTTTTATGTAATATTAATATCCCCAGTTGGCCTCTAGGTGGCGTAAAGACCCAACATAAAGTTATGTAGTCATCTTTATGTCTTCATGTATTGAGCAGTGCTATTTCTATTTCTGTTGCACACATTTAATGTGAAGTGGGTCCTCTTTTTAATGCTCGTTAAATATCTAAGTGACAAAGTGTAAACTTTCTTGACCCAAGAGGAATTGAACCATCTTGGATGGAAAAAGGGACACTATCTCTTTAATCTGGAAACCAGCTGTCCTTGTGAGTTTGGCAGCGGAAATGTCTGAAGCTGTGAGAAATTAAGAAAAATAACACTTACAAATACTGTTCTGCAAAACAGCACATTACTATACAGGACTAAATATACACATATTGCCACTCTAATCTGCCTGCATTGTTCAATTCTGCTTTAAACGTCTATATACCACATATATCCATAGTGGTGATTGATTGCAAAGAAGTTTGAGCTGTCAGCATTGGGAGTGCTTAAAAGCCCCTTATGGGGGACAAATGTATGCATTGTGTTCTATGTTTTTTTTATTGTTGTCCTATTTATACTAATACAGTTTTGTTAGGGATGATTAAAGGTTTATAATACCAGGTCTTGAAAGCTGTGAGTGAAATAGTAAATACTGTATTCAGTCCATGAAACCTGTAATCTGTGACGATGCATCCTGAGTTGGGCTGTGAATAATAAGACTGAAAGAATGATTGATTGATCGATATCTGTTTTGAAAAAACTGGTATCAATCAAAGAGAAAAGAAAGGACATTGTATCCTGCCTGATGATGCTCGGCAACCAATCGCTCTTTGACTCCAACTGGTACTGGATCACGTGACCAGCATTTGGTGAGGGGAGACTGTTTCTTTCACTGGGCGGCCTGGCACTGAAAGTCCTTTTCTTTCCTGCGTGGCATTTTCAACAAACAAGTTGTTTATTTTGTAATGTATGTTCACTAAATTCTGTACTGGATGACATGTAAGTGTAGTAGGAGATTAGGCAATGCCAATATTTACAGAATACAGTTCATATGCTAATGATCCAATTAAAAATACTGTTTTAAAATTGTAAGTTACAGATAAGAGCAAGCCTGAGGTTCACAGGAGAGTCGTGAACACAGCCTCTTTCTATTTTTCACAAACTATCACACATTTAATGAGGTTTTTCTTGTAGAGCTCAGGCATTTTGGGGATAATTTATGACACTTCTTGGTTGCAAGTATCTACTGATTTACCTCCTGCTATCTACGGTGTCAACACAACTAAAACAGTAAGTCAGAGGACTGCTGACAGAGGTGTGCACAGACTGCACTATGCCTCACTGCTCACTTAGATCGGGGAAGTGGACAGAATGTCATAAATACTTACAGAAGATCTCTGTACTCGATATGAGTGTATTCACTCTGGGGAGCTCTTTAAAAATCTACATAACACCGCAAATGTGTGCAAGACGACAAAGCTGTGCACAAACAAACCAGAGTCTACTCAGGTAATACTGCTGGAGAAAAGGTTTGGACCATATACATGGTTAAAAAAAAAAAACATGTTTAATGGTGAAAATGACCACTGATGGAACAGTTTGGACACTGGAGAGTTAAAGATGTACAGTAATCGCAGAAAAAAAGTCTCATGTGCAGCAATGGTGGGAAAAAAATCAACCCAACGGTCAAAACAGTTTCTAACATATGATATGTAAACAAACGTAAGGATTTTGTTGAAACCATATATAGGGTTTTCTTTTTAACCACAGGTGGATCTGATTAGGTCTCTATCCTGTTTGACAGGTTGTTGTGGCAGCAACTTGTCAATCTCAGTCACACCCTTAAGAATATCATCAGTTATTCTCTCAGTGGAGCAAAAACCATGATTTATTCAAAAAAATCTTTAAAGTAGCTATTGAGTCAATGAATTCACTGTGGAAATATGAACTGGGGTAATAAATCATTTGAGAAGTAGGCTAATTTTCTAAACTACAACCACATTTCTTTTTGCAACCAGTTGAGTCACCCCCTGCTGGCCATAAGAAAGAGTGCAAGCTTCGGGCACATCGATATTGACTTCACATTGGAAACCAAGAGGCTATATCCACTTCTTAACAAAGGCCTGATTCTGGGAGTGCAGGTATATTTTCATTGAACATGGCCTCCAACCAAACCAATCTGAGGTTAGATCATGCAACGACCAAAGGCCAGGTCCATGATGATTCACCTTTATACACACTAACCTCTCTGCCACAAAGACAACACAGCCTCAATCTAACTGTGTTGACAAAAAGCTCATTTATCTGTCTCCCCATTCCTCCTCCCTTCAATCTCGTTTCTTCCCCTGCCCTGCCCCACCTCTTTTGGGATTCACTGATAAAATGGAAGCGGCGGGTAATGCCGGCATTAAATTCAACCCCCCGATCACTGCCACGTTGTCTGCCTCCAACCCAACCAGACACATTTTCTAACGCTAACCTTGCTGATAAAGAAGACGGCAAATAGAGAGATTGGCTTTCTCCTGCTTCGGCAGACAAGACAGATAAGGCCAGCAAGGTCACCAAATGTTTTCCTCATCAGTCACCCCTCACCTTCCCTCTTAGAGGTATCTCTATCAACCTTAGATCAGTCATCAAAGAACTGGATTTGGTGATAATGGCGGACACAAAACTGCACCGCAAACGGCATTGTAAACCACTCCCAGCTTCAGTTTTAATTCGAGAAGCTAGAGACTATAAGAAAGCAGGCAGAGTGCCCTTGTTCCCTTTCCCTTTCTTTTAAATTGTCTAACGTGGATTAAGGATATTTGTTTAGTTATTTTCGCCTATATAGATGCATTTTTGTTTTGCATCTACAGGCTACCTTCACTAAGTAAAGACTTTTGATGTCTTTGCTAATCAGCTATCTTTGTTCTGCATTGGTTTGTGTGTCGCCTATACTGACTGTAGGAATAGAATAGGTCATATGATGTTAACAAATGGGACATGGGTCAAAAGAAAATCTAAACACATTTCAAGCTATTTTTTCTCAAACATGGTTTCAATCACTATACTCAGTGTTTATTATTCGGATTTATGTGCAATTGTTTACTGAGTGAATACAGCAGCTCCACTAACTGATCCCCGCTGTAGAGACCCTGGCTCCAAACGTGAAAAGCACAATACGGCAGCGCTTATCGCTTATCGCAGGGGGTATTTTTGGCATTGTTTTTGTAAAATAGGAGAGGACACAGCCATCTTTAAATACAGTCAGAGTTTTGAACAGATATATTGACAATCCCTTGGACAGGCCTTGGCACATATTGATAAAGTTTCTTCATTGACCACATTCGATTCCCCAGGGCTCTATTCTTAGATTTTTAATCAAACACTTTTAACAGAAACTTTAAGAAAATGTGAAATCTTCTCAAACTCTGAGCTCTTTTTAAAATGAGTACTTACATTCTCTCTTTAGTAAGGTAAGAGAACTTGAGAAATATTTTTTTTAAATTTTGTACCTCATTGCTTTTTTCCATAGAATTGTGGTATTCCATTTCATCTTATTTATCTGCAGTGTTATTCAATTTAACCCTTTTCTCCTAAAATCCTGTCTCTTTACACTGTTTTTCAAAAACACGTGTTTCTTAAAGATCTTTATGTAAATCACCCTGCCTTGTCTATAATTTGACTATTATTTTACACGAATGGGACTTTCCATCACAGGGTAGGTGTTGATTTTGAGCTGAAGTCATCTGCCGTCTATTTTCACTTCCTCAAATACATAATTAGACTGATGATGCTTTTCGCCTACATCAAATTATATCAGCATCAAGGATAGGTGCTAAAAAGTATTGGTCCATTTTGAATTGCTCAGTATCTGTACCAATTTATATTTTCATGTCCGTGTATGTAGTAGGACTGCACAATAATTTGTTATTTTATCATCAAACCTATACGAGCATTTGCAATAAACCTATTGCAAGAGACTGAAATTATCACAATACACAAGAAAAATTATTTGCTGTTAACAAGCAACGCTTTCTTACTCAGCATGTGTACATTTTACCTGTTGAATGAAGGTCTGTGTATTACAGCCATGCTCTAATACAATATAGATAATCTCAGATGAAGCTAATGCTATAGCGATCAGCTACTCTCAGATTAATTGGCGCAAATGTTTAAAAATGTGGATTTGTTTTAAATTCAGCAGAAACATGTCATTCATAAATACCAATATGTATTCTTCAATACAAGTTTATATATCACATTTCATATCATTATCACAATGTTGAACAATACTATTGCACATCACTTTTTTCTCATATTGTGCAGTCTTAAGACATAGAAGTGTAGTCCAAGAAATGTAGTTAGGATTGATATCTCAATATATATCCTAGACAGAAAACATATCGAAATGCAAGTTTTCCAATATCATTCAGCTTTAGCATGTGGTGTAAGTTGCATTTTAGGGGCCAGTCAGGATGATGTATAACATTACTTCAAAATAATCTTTCACACTTGTAACCTATCCTGCACAATATTATTGGAACTGATTTGAATGGAAAGTGTTTTGGTTGTATTTATTCATTGATGTATTTAACTAAACCTTTATAAGATTTTACTTCCTTAATGCTAAAAGCACAACAGTACATCATCGAGCCCAGTGGTGGCAATTCCTGTAAAACACGCTGGGGCATGAAGTGTGTTGAATGATGAGTCGGTAGCGCTGCTTTGCAAGCTGCTGTTGTCGTCTGCTGAGAGGACGTAACCTGCAAAACATCACATTTTGTGACAGTTAGACATGTAGCTGCAGACACATTTCAAAAATCACACTGGAAACACCAACATACAGCTACAGAGGGAACTGGAAGGGGAACTTCAGTGAATCCATGCACTTGATATTTTTTCATTATTAGTTGTGCTTTAGCATTATCTGACTAAGACATTAGACTTAGACCACACTGTAGTTGATATGATTTGGAATCAACTTTGGCTTGGAAAAAAAGAAGATTCTGAAGAACACAGACATACGCATGTTATTTCCCCCCAATTATTTCACATAGAGCAACTAGGGTCCCAATATAACTACAAACTTATTATTAACAGTGGTAGCGCTTGTCAGTATCAACGCTTCTGAATATAGAAACACATAACAGGTCTTAGAGACGTCATCAAAACCAAAACATTTAAATAAATGCAATGTGCTGCTTAACTTGTTGAGTTACAACCACACAGCATTCACAGTGTCATGCAGATTTTGGGAGGTCCATTGTTCATATTGTTCAGTTAAAACAGTTATAAATTAGTTCACAAATATTGTAAAGTCCAGAATTCATATGTACAAATCTCCCAAAGCCTGAAGAACAATGTCATAATGAATAATTAGAATGATCTTACTGGAAGTTAGCATTCAGCATACCTACAGCTTTTTTTTCTTTATAGTTTTCTCTCTCTCTCTCTCCCACCCACCCTCACCCCCCTTACAGATGTGTGCGTGACCAGCTAAACCATAGAATAAGAATAGAAAAAACACTTCCTCTTCTTATTATATACCAAATAGAGAAGTAGGAAGCCAGATGAGTGTGCCATTGATTTGGACAGCTGTCATTGTGTCACTTCACACATCGTTTATCTCACTTTACAGCCACAGAAAACAATTATTGGAGCTGTTACAAGATCACAAAGAATGTAAGTGACCAATTATGAATTCTTACTTTTTTTTTTTTTTTAAACCTTTAAATAATTACAAGGGGACCAAAGAACAACATTATAAATGTACATTTTAGGATACAACTTAGACTGCTAGATGAAGGAATACTGCTTAACATTTGTATTCAGTTTTGTAAAATGTTCCTGTCCTAAATCCTGATAATAAAATGTGATATTTTTTTATGTTTTGTGTACAAGCCTACTTAAAACACAGGGTTAAACACGAGGGAAAGACACGGTAAAACAGTAAAAGGTCTATTGTGAATTGTGAATTCATCATTAGAGGAAGTCAGTCGATGAAACATACTGAAGAATTTTATCAACAGATATCGCCTCAAACAATGTCAGATTCTGACCAAGGCTTCTGAAAATTGAAAACCTATGTCAGCGGAAAATCTGTAGAATCACAACTTTTCAGAATATTAATAATACAATCAAACTGACTCATTAAGAGACAAAATATAAAACACTTTTTCAACAACACACACAACAGAATTCAGGTAAGTAAGCGATTGAATGCAAAGTTTGTTCACTGTTAGACGAATGTGGTTTTTCAGATGAGATATAAATTGGAGCGCATGGGGTGCAGAATGCCTTCAAACCAATGGTCTTTCAGCAAACTTTTTAAATGAATTTACACTTTTGAAAAAGAAAACAACAGGCAACTTAATGCCCACTGTGCTTGATTAACTTCCAGTATATGATGTTTTACATAATGTACCTGACAAAAAGGAAAAATTGAATTGCAGCTAGCAATGTGCTACTATTGTGTAAATTAAACTTTGTTGTAGACAAACAGCCTGCTTTCAAACGATAACATGGGTATTATTATTAAAAAATACCTGAAGTAAAATAAATCAGAAAGACCACTCTCAGAATGATCATTACATACTATACTATAGCTGAATTTACAGCTGTCCAATATTTCTCTTTAAAAATGAAGCAGATTAATATGAATGCTGATAGAAAATTTCAAATATGAAAAACGAAATTGTACATTATACTCTTAAAAGTATATTTAACTAGTGTAAGAAATAGGCCAAAACACAACCCCCCTCAAAATACAGTTTTGGTTAGATTATGAGTGTCAAAATGATGTTACATAAGGCGCTACGGCTTCTTCCTACCTCTCTTTGCTGAATTCAATTTGTACTCCATCATGTTATACTAAACTGCATTTACATGTCTTCTCAGATTCCAACATGAACTGCTTCCTCTTCCTGATGTGCTACATAGCAATTGTGGGTGCACAAATGAGTGGAAGTGAAGGATTGACACCAGATGATTTAGGAGATGATATTGATGACAACGGTATCCCAGCTTCTCAGTCAACTTCCCAGGCTACTCCAAGCAGAATCATTACCCATAATACTGAGGCCAACAGCATTTCTGGGACCAGGCTGTCCAGCACTCAGTCACTAACAGATGTCCCCCAAAGTCGAAGCACGTCATGGCCCCCAAAGACAACACAATTTGACGCTTTGTTCTTCAAAATGGACCATCTACAGGTGTTGATGGTGTCAGGCGGACTGATCATACTCTGTTTCATTCTGCTGCTCTCTGTCTTTCTGTTGGCTTGGAAGGTGTGCCGCTTGAATAGGCGCATCAAAGAGCTGAGCAGCAACGCTGACCTGATCAGCACCTCTGAGTACTGGATGGGAACAGGCAAGAAGAACAAAAGCAAGTCCGAGACAGAACCCAAGGAGACAACCGTGTTAATGTCAGACATGAGTCAAACCAAGGAGGAGAGGGGTAACGGCACCACCAAGGAAGAAGGGGAGAAGGAGAACAATACGGAGGAAGGGGACACGACCAAAAGTGAGGAAGCTGCAGCTACACCTGTAGCCGCCTGTGAAAGTTCACCCTCCTCAGAGCCCAAAGAGGAGGCCATTGAAGCCACGGCAGCCCCCTCCCCTGAGGGCACAGAGGAACCAAAGGATGTGGTGTAAAGTGTGTGTGTGTCTGTGTGTGTGTGTGTGTGTGTGTGTGTGTGTGTGTGTGTGTGTGTGTGTGTGTCTGTGTGTGTGTGTGTGTGTGTGTGTGTGTGTCTGTGTGTGTCTGTGTGTGTGTGTCTGTGTGTGTGTGTGTGTGTGTGTGTCTGTGTGTGTCTGTGTGTGTGTGTCTGTGTGTGTGTGTGTGTGTGTGTGTGTGTGTGTGTGTGTGTGTGTGTGTGTGTCTGTGTGTGTCTGTGTGTGTGTGTGTGTGTGTGTGTGTGTGTGTGTGTGTGTGTGTGTGTGTGTCTGTGTGTGGCCAAAGAGAATATAGAGCAACTGCCATTTCTTCACCAAATCTTTTTTTAACACCTTTACTTCAAATAAATGCAAACTTTTCCTGAAGACGATGCTTTACACTTTACAGTAAGTTTATAAACAATTTGTGCTTATAAGTCTGTCAAACTAAGCAATAATTGAACATTTAAAATGATGCATTGTATTTTCTGTTATTTGTATATTTTGTATCTTATTTTAATAGACTTTTGTGCAAGTTGATGTGTGTCTTAGATGCTTGACTACAAACTATGGATTTAAGTAATTGTAACTTATGCTCCATGTCGAAGAGTAAAACCGTAGATTGTAAGGTTATTCTTGAATTTCTAACTATGAAACTGTTTCCGTTTTACTGGCTGTGCTTGTGTGAGTGTGTGGGGGTGTGTCAGAGTGTGAGCGCTCTGCTTGATTAGCAAGCAGAGTCTGTGCCTCTTCCGGGCAATGCCTCTCGACTAGGAAAGAAGGCTCTTTTCACCTCAGCCTGAGCTGACAAAGCTGCACAATAAACCTCTTTTTTAAACTATATTGGGTTGTTTCCGCCGCCTTTTGCAGATATTTGTTCATCTACTTAGTTGTGACGTCATGATGGATATGAACCTTTCATTAAAAGTCAGAACAGTTAGTCTCTTTTCAATGTAGCCTCCGCTCTAACTCCAGCTCCACTTCTAATAGCGAGGAGCTCTCTGAGCTGCAGCTGCTCTGTGAGAGGTGCAAGTTTGGAGATGGGATGCAGTAAAAGTTATCCTCAGAGAGATAACAAATATTTTTTTACCAGGCACATATTTCTGTATACATCAGGTATTTACAATGAATACGGCAAACAATTGCTAAGGCAGCATAGCATGCTGTGGTGACAGTGGAAGTGAGGGTTTCACTTTAAAGGCTTCTTGTAAGGGTTAATGAGGAAACGTTTGTTGAAATCAAAGTGCAGGTAGTTGTTGGAAATAGGAATGCAAAAGTGGAATTTGCATAGAAAGGTAAGTGAGGAAGTAGGACACATATTGCTAAAGAGGTACTTCGATTTGTTTTGTACGACCACTGAGCAAAGAAAAGTGAGAGAGGAAAACAAAAGAGCAAAGCCTCTCTAAACTGCTGTGGATGAATTCATCTGGATTCCAAAGTGATTGGAGAAATTATGTTTATTGATCGATAACCCCTTGAGATGAACCATCTTGTTTTCGAGGGGGTCCAACACAACAAAAAAAAAACACAACAGGACAGTGTGACAGACACAGTCACGCACAACATACACACATAAAGGCTCTCACATGCCCATCCGCCTACATATCCCTCCCACAACACCCACACAAAACCATCAGAGGTAGATACACACAATGACATATTATGCAATCAAGAAAACAAAAGATAAGATATTAAAGGGGCAAGAGGACATTACCATTGCAAATCGCTGCTCTTATTTATTCACATTTAAATAAGTTGATACCCCTAACACAATCTGTATCCATGTTCAACTATCCCTTAGAATCTAAGGTGATTATGTCAGTTTGAAGTACAGCAATGCAGTACAGAATGGAGCGCTGCATGTGATGCTGATTACAGATAGGAAGCTGCAGCAAATGGGAGCCCTGCAACAAATCCTGAAGGTTTTTGTGGCAGCGTATATTTATTTACACGAGGAGGAATAACAACCAATTACAGCAGGGTATTTCTAAATGGCAACATTTAGAGAGGGGAAATATTTATCAAGTTGATAAGATTATAAATTATTTTGAGTGCAAACAGGACTGAAATCAGGCAATTGCTCTAACCACAAGAATAGTTTTCACTTTGCATGCCAAAGTAAATCCGGAAATCCAGATAATTGAGAGAGGAGTTTCCTTTGCAGCAGCCCTATGTGCAGAGACAACCCCGTAATGCACATTTCTCCTTACCCCCCCCCCCCCCCCCCCCCCCCCCACTCCTAATACTATCCCCAACCAGCACCCCAGCACTCCCTCACTTCCACTGCACAGAGTAAATCCAGAGCCTGCAGTAGTGCTAGATCGCTCTAACCCAAAAGATCTCTATAACAGGCAGAGAGGACAAAGGGACCAAAGTGCCAGGCAGAGAGGACAACTTCAGAAAAACCTGCGCTGGACACGAGAGCAAGGGTCAAATTCTATTAGGCGTTGAAAAAAAAAAAAATCATCTTCAGCCGAGCAGCAGCTGGTCCCGAGCTTGAAAGCAGGAGAGGAGAGAGGGAAGAGGAGGAAATAGAGCAAAGGAGCAGAGAAAGTGACTGGAATGATAAGATGAGAAGGTGAGTTATGGACAAGATTCAAACACAATTTTTACGCACACATTCTGCCACACCCTGGCTCACATGCACCGCAGTGTCAAGCTCCTGGCCGTGTCTTTGCTTGCCTTTGCAGCAGCTGACGCATGAGTTCTCTGTGGAGTCATTAATAAAACCCATCTATTGAGCTACTTCTCCTCCTCTGGGAGCCTGGGACTGACTGCTCTGATGACTGAAGACACAAACTGATGCCAGGGAAAATGACTACAGGGATTTCTCATGCTCTGTGATTGATGATATTCTTGAATAGACTAGAAATATCTTCTTACAGATCAGGTCAGATGTTTATCAGCTACAGAAAAGGGCACATTTCTTCCCTTTGTCAGTGGTGAATATAAACAGCACACACATTTCTTTTAAAAGCTCTGCCAAAGCATCCCTTAAAACATTCCTGCAGGCAGCCTACAGGGTTTGGGGGGGGGGGGGGTAGTTTATTGTGAATGTGTGTATCTCAGAGCAATGCAGGGATTTGCAGCACACATTGAGCAGCCTTCTGTGACTGTACAATTCAGTAAGAGAGCTAGAGAGATATCCTGCAGAGGGTGGAGCTTTAAAGAAACAATGAAAAAAGTTTTATACAACGAAGCTGTAGTTGCTTTGCATCTCAGATATAGACAATAATGCTGCATGGGCTCACTATCTGCAAGCATCATTTCTACTTGGAAAGTTTTGTTGCCAAGTGATGCACTTAAGACCGCTTAAGTGTCGACCAAGTCCTGACTACGATCAGAGTGTGTCAACACAGAGATATTGGAGGGATCCAGGTTGAGTCAAGACCAAGAAAAAGGTAGCACGAGACAACTCAAGAACAAGAAGAGAGCAAGTGCAAATCCTACATGCTGTATGAAAAAAGGTGGAAATTATAAACCACTCACCCTCAACAACTTGGTGTGAAAAAATAATTGATGTCACTGCATGCTGTGTTCAATTCCAGGACATGACTTAGATCATCCAATAGACTTATGAGTAATACCATACTTGTGCCTCATTTGATTACAAGGATTTTGTGCAAGGGGGAACTGTAACATCCATGTCCCTTTCTGTTCTTTCTTCCAGCAGGCATGTGCTGCTAAAGCTCTCCTATCATGAGGCCGTTCTGGAACTCCTTCTCATGCTCTTGTTGGGTTTGCACGTCCTTGCCGCGTGCCCCGCCATGTGCACTTGCAGCCGCAGCCACCGGGAGGTAGACTGCTCCTGGAGGGGCCTGAGGCAGCTGCCCGATGGCTTGCAGCATAATGTACATTCCCTCAACTTGTCCCACAACCGGTTCCACAACCTGGACGGCCAGCTCACTGCGTACACCCATCTGCGCTTCCTGGATTTGTCTCACAATCGGCTGAACCATCTTCCAACGGGCTTGCCTCGATCCCTGTGGAATCTCTACGCCTCCTCCAACCGTCTCCAGCTGCTGGACAAGAACGACACTGTCTACCAGTGGAATCTGCGAATGCTTGACCTCTCCAACAACAAGCTGGAGCGGGCCATCTTCATCAACAATACCCTGATCAATATGTGCATGGTTAACTTAAGCTACAATCACTTGAGAACCATACCCACAAATCTGCCTGCACACCTGGAGACCATTGACCTTTCCCACAACTCACTTGTTAAGGTGCTGCCAGGATCTCTAGACCGGCTAATCAGGCTAACTCACTTCTTTCTGCATGCTAACCACTTTTCCTCGCTGCCGTTTGGAGTGTTTGACAAGATGGTGTCACTTAAAGTCATCAACCTTGGGGACAACCCTTGGGACTGTCATCTTTATGCCGACATCGCCTACCTACTCTCCTGGTCGCAGCGCGCCCCTGCAAGGATCCTGGGCTGCCCCTGCCACACCCAGCCTGTCTGTGGAGGGGTTCGCCCTAGCAAGACTGGAGGTTGGCACTTTGCCTCATACAACCTGCCCCCTCTGGCGGCAAGTGCTCAGTACCAGAGCTCCACGCCTTCAGAAGCGAGTGTCACCGGTTGGTGGTACTTGTCGGTTTCCTCTCTACTAAGCACCCCAAACACCCCTAAAGAGTCACACAGACACACAGAGCACAACACCTTTAGAACCACAGCCATAAGCTTCTCCACCCTTACACCCAGAAGAACAGGCCCACACCTCACTATTAATCACTTTTCTGTCACAGAGCGCACGCTACACATGGATTCACATCTCGTTTCTCGCACAAAGGAAGCCTCAACCGGTGTTTCCCTCCACACCACCGACATGTCTTCAGTTTCTGACCCCAACGTCATTGCTGAAACACCCGTCAGAGCTGACACGACACAGACAACAGACCAGATCTTCACAACAGCGAGCCCCTCCACACAAACAAAGAAAACAACGACACTTCGCACCAGAAGTGTGAGGAGGCACAATCAGTCCATTCCTCGGGGCATCAACAACAGCACCCCAGCTCGTGCCACATACTCCTCACTTACTTTCCTGAACAATCTGGGGCTTCTGTTTCTCTTTCGTCAACAAGTCCTATGAAGGAGGACTATTTTTGAAAAAAATCACAGTTTGGTGTAAAGTCTTAATTCATACAGTAGCACAATATAAACAGCAACAAGAACAAGACTTCTGTTTTGTTTGTATAATGCAAGACGCGACTGCAAAAGGCCCTTCACTGTACAAAGGCTTCGTGAAAAGTTTTGTTATTATTGCATTTGGCTGTAAATGATAGGATTCTACTCTCACACTACAATTTTTGATAACCCTTTTTTTTAAAAAAGATTTTTTTGGGGCATTTTGTGCCTTTAATGGAGAGATAGGACAGTGGATAGAGTTGGAAATCAGGGAGAGAGAGTAGGGAACGACATGAGGGAAAGGAACCACAGGCGGGATGCGAACCCGGGCCGCCCGCCTGCAGGACCACGGCCTCCACACGCGGGGCGCACACACCAACCACCGCGCCACCAGCGCCCCTTGATAACCCTTTTTTCAAGTCTGAAGGCAAATGCCTTGTTAATACATGTTTCCAAACAACATTGTAATAAATCAATCTTAGCACATGGTGGCACTATAAATTCAGGATTGTTCCTGAATGTAGCCTTGTGCAGCTACAGTCTACATCTTTCAAACAGGACAGTGGTATGACCTACAAAGAATGGTACATTTCATTTTGGGGAGGTGGGAATTTTGTTTCCATATTTATTGCTTTGATCTTACTAATGTTGTAAGTTCATGTTGTAAATTATGGAAATGTAGCCTATTGTTTGTTTGTTTTTAAAGAGAAGGTATGAACCCAAAATTTCTGAATGACTTGTTTGACTTTATTTAAAATATGTCCTTTATGCCTGCCTGCTTGTTTCTTGTATCAGCCAACATCTCTTACCAGAAGAGCTTTATTTTCCTGGGGACAGGGTGTATGTAAAAAAAACTTATCATGACAAATATGAAACAGATTATCCGAGGAGCACAGGGAGAACAAATGGACAATGTTGTATCACTGTTTTTACAAACTGTGAGTACCGAGTACTGCTTCTGTATTTTGATCACATCTCAGACTTAAGTGTCCTTCATGATTCAGTGACGCCGGGGAAAATGATCTGCATGGTGATTGGACGTTCCAGGAATGCTAACCTATTGCTATATCGCAACAGAGCATTAAATCTCAGACATTCTCAGCTTATTTAGATGAAAGGTTAAGATATTCCTTATAAAAGAGGACGCCTACAGGTTTTATAAGTTAGAAAGACCATGATCAAGGTGCCAAAAGAGCAGGAAATGCATCTCAGCCGACTTAATTTGAAAAACAACGAGGAACTGACTTCTATTAAGTCAAATAAAATGTGTGTTGTTTACACTTCCTGATGACTGTGTGAATTTTGACTTCACTGCTTTTTTTTTTTTAACACACTTGCTGTACTTTGACTACCTAGCTTGTTTTTCAATGAAAACATCTCCCATGCACCTTTGACATCTGTGTCAACAATCACAGGAGTTGAAGTTTCTCAAGGCTTTCAACAATTTTACAAAATAAAGTCATCAAACAGTGACTTACTCAGATTTGATTGCAGCAAATATCGATTTTTGTTTTTTTAACTGAGTGAAAGTTCACGAAGCACAAACAGACTTCAGACCTTGCTTCACCGTTTATCACACCTGGAAACCGCCCAGACAAAAACATTGTCTTATCAGTGGATCGATGAGCAGTCTTTCTTGTTTTTTTTTTTTAAACATGGTGAAAAAAATTATTATCGGCTAAATGCAGAAATAAATTGTGGAACAGAGAATGCGTTAAAATCGTTTCAAAACTTTTTATGTATTTATAGATGCCCTTGTAGGGGAGAACATGAGACATGCAGCAACATCTGTGGCAGAGAGGACAGGGCACAGACTAGATAATCAATAGAGAGTTGATAAACATCTAACATACTGCTAACTGGGCTAGGGATCAAACCTGATTATGTATTAACTATTGAGATCAAGTTATGTGGAAGTAGAAAACAGAAGAACAATGTCTGAGTTATTTCCAATTCTTAAGATTGAATACAATAAGATAGTTAAAAAAAAAGAGAAGCGAACACAAATTACAGATCGCACACCAGTCTTCTTACGGGAAACTTGAGCACCTGCTAAATAAATTCAATGTATTTATAGCTAAGAAGCAGAAGCCAAACAGAAACAAAAGTTGTGGTCGCTGGAGGAAGAAAGTTAACTTAACTTTCATTTACCCCCACAGTTTCTCCTTTTACTTGCACCTTCCTCTAAAGACTTGTTCATTCTCAAATATTTTTTTATCAAGCTTATTCCAACAGGGCCCTCTAAATTGATCCTTATTTTCAAACCTAATTAGATATCCATCTAGTTTGATTTTAAATTAGATCTAATTTATTGGACATTATGAGACAAATTGAGGTTCCAGTTAGAATTTGGTTCTAAATACACTTTGCACCATTACCTAATCACGATTAATTAAGACCAAAACATAATGCATACATTTGTTTTAAATTGCAATAAATCACGTTTCACTTTTTTACTGTTCATTTTAGCTGTTTTCATTTGGTTTTTGATCTGTAAAATGTTCCTTTTTATGTGGTTTTTGTTGTGGTTGTAACCTTCAATCTACGAGAAGCTCCTTAATTTATTTCAAAATAAAAGCGGGTTCAATTTAAACAACAAGTTAAGTACTTTAAGCTATAAAGACAGTACAAAATGTAGAAAAAAGCCTACTTTTTTTTTCATATGAAATAAAGGAATGTCAAATTTGGGATTACAAAATGTGATTAAACATGATTAACTATTGAAATTAAACGATTAATCATGTTTAAAAATTTTGAATTGTGTGACTGCCCTAATATTTTTTTTTTTCTTGCTTCCTCACTTTAGCTGCATAACTTGCAAACATCTTTTCTAAGTTCTTTAGGTGCCAGAAGTGAACTGACCTGCTTACCAATTATTTTCTCAGTAGACAACACAAAGCTTTGTCAGATTTATCTTCTGGTGTCTCCTAATAACTGACAAGGTGTAGAGGGCTAGCATCATTTACTGCTGCCATGCCTCCACTCTTCATTCCTCCACCTGGCTTGTTTTGAGTGAGCTGCTTTCTTTCTCTCTTTCTTTCAGCTGCAAACAAGAAGTCTCCCCCTCAGTGTACTTTTGTTTTTACCCAACAACCTTTCTGCCCTCTCATAATGTTATACCTTGAATTCCCCATCAACTTGGGGAATAACATTGAATATAAAAAAGACAGAAAGTGCATTGCTATGCAAATAATTATGGGGCTTTTTATTTTTTGAGGATTATATCTCATATATCTTGATTTATCTCAACACACTTGCATAAAAAAGCTAAAAGCCCACAAAGCAGGCTCATCACCAAGCTGACAGGTTCTTGGAGTAAGTTTGTAACTGAACCTAATTCTGAAATTGCATCTACAGAAATATCATGGCACCCAGAAAACAGCGTGCTAGCTGTTCCCCTTCAGTAAGAGCTGCCAGAAAGTGAGTGTACTAGGTGGTGAACCTGAGAGTGATTTTTGACTCACCACTCCTGCAAGGAAAACACAAGAGGCACTTTGTCACCTCGAGACTCCTCCATGAATACACACAGAGACACAGATACATAAACACAAATGACATCAGTTCCTCTTTTGATTACATGTGCTCAAAGTGCCCTCTTGTGGTGGTGAGACTGAAATGAATATTTACCCCAAAACAATAGAGAGGATTGTCTTCACCAGGACACACCATGCCCCTTACAAGGGCTGTTCACAAGAACGTGTTGAGCAAAATGTGACCTTTGTCTGAAATTCACATACATCTTATTTCTTTTGTCCCCTTAACCTCCTTTTGAAGCAAATTATTTGAGTTTACAGCTGCAGCAGGCGTCAATAATTCACTCATTCAAACATGCAACTAATGCTATTATTCAATTTGATTTGATTGGGTGCCAGAGGGAGATCCCCTGACAAAAGTATGTAATCAACTTATAGGAACACAATCTATAAGAAATAAGATATTATAGCAGAAATCTTGTCAAATGGTTTCTTGTTCTTAAAGAGACACTACTTTTTGAATTTTTTTTTAACAATGCAAATGTAACTGTTTTTCACTCCTGTTTGGAAATGTAATATAACATGATGAGAAATAAATAACCCGTTTAAACAGCTTGAATAACTGCTTCATGATTTTTAGACATCTCACTTGTAATCATACTGAAAGCAAAATAAGGCTAAGGCCCCCTGTCAATGAGGGGAACCATTTTGCTTATATGACACAGGAAAATTATGAAATCTATGGTGAAGTGCCAGCAACCGACAGCCATGTACACCTCATGCAATGCACATCATTGCTGACCATATTGGTAGACCAGTAGCCTGCTTTGAAAAGGCCTGTATGAAAAAAACAATGGCTTTCAATTTTGCTGTCCTTCGAGTCTACGTCACAGTATCAATTGTACCCCAGAATTAGGCTTCTACCCAACTAAAGGACGCTCCAATGTTGCAGATAAAGTTTATCTGATAAACCTAATCTGTATTGACAGCTCGGGTCTATTTGCCAAGGCTCACCATCCCTTTGAGCCGAGAGCAATGTTTTCCAGTTCGCGCAGTGATCAGCTGAAAAGCAAAACGTGTAAGAATGTGGAAAAAAAAATAACAAGGCGTACTCCAGCAGCCAGAAGACTGATGAGACAGGCAAAAATTCTAGCCTGCAGCATAGTGGGGGAAGCTGAGGATATGGTATTTCTGGCTCTCGTCTCAATGGCACAGACAAGGCAAGGTCACTGTTAAGGTCAGTTGATGCAGAATAAGAAGTGGTTGGCAACTGAGAGAATATATAGTGGCAGCCAGTTAGGGGAAAATAAAGCAAAAGGGAGGGTGAGAGGATTGGCTCGTAGAAAAACAAAGAATGACCCAGACGACAGAGAATACCACATGGTGTCCTGAAGGGCTTGGTTATCGCAGCCTCTGGAAGATCGAAAAAATAAGAACATAAACATCCATACAAAGAATGGAAAAATATGTAGGCTATAAGATTTATTCTCAGTGTCTAAAGTTTGTCATTAAGAAACATTAAGAAGCATCTTGTGTGTCTTAATATCAGTTAACGAGTAAATCTACAATAGGCTACATATTAAATTTGTTTTTGTAAAGACAAAAAAAGGGATGAGTTCCCATTGAACGTCAGGAATGTCGCTAACTTTTCCGCATTTTTGTGCGTTTTCTTGGAAAAACAGAGCACTATGGATGGAATTACCTTGGACATTGATTAACATTTACCGTAGCCAATAGCACTAAAATGTGACGTTTTAACTGGCGGACTTTTTGGTATGGGGCAATGAAACTGCAGACTGCATTTCATTAGACGCAAACTTTGTATACGCTCGCAAACCGCAGAACAACTCAGAATGAACATTTTAGATTGTTTTTTTTCCAGGATATGCTAAAATAAATAGAGAATGCTTTGAAAGCTATTTTTTAGGTAGCCATATTGTTTTATTGAGATATTGGCATATTGGCGACAATCATTATAGTGAGTGCGTCATCATTGCTTTCTAGAGTGTTTCTTTTTCCCCTTTGGCATGATGATGACTTGTGTAAAGCTCTTTGAATTGCCTTTGTTTTATAGGAACTGTAATCTATATTGACAGCAAATGACAGTAGAGTAAATTCAAATCATGTTACCTTGGAACAACCTCTACCAACAGATTCTGCATATTAATTCAGAATGTGTACGCTGCGCAGCGCCCACTAGTGGTTCAGGCTTAATTATACAGTCTATGGTTTTGGCGGGCTTACGCAGTACGCAGGTAAACAGTCAAGGATAAAGGGGCGGAGTATTATCCGGCCGTAAATTAAATCTTGCACCCAACTGCGGTCAGCTGTGGACGAGTTGTCTTTTTGTTTATCGTCATAAAGAGACATCTGCATGTAGTACAGCCCGGTGTTAGAAGTCGTCCCTCAACACTATGCTCAAAATGCTAGTCGGACTGTTAACAATGGCATGCCGACAATATGGCTTTATCGTTTTCAGACTTTAGAAATGATGTGACACTAAAGATGTAACACGAATAAAAGAATATGCCTAACATGAGCGAGACAGTTTTCACGTTCAGTCTGTTTATGGGGAAAGAGGTTCACCACCTCCTCTGCCTTGACAGAGCTCTCCAAAAGGCCAACATGCACATCTCTCTCCCCTCTGCTGACTGTACAGGTGATGGGGATGGCTCCACTCGTCATCATCTGTAACACACAGCTCTCTCTCCTGAGTCGTCCAAACAGCAGACAGAACATCCCGGGGAGCAGCAGGGGCACGAGCTTATCTCCCAGCCCAGTGGAGCAGGTAAATGATGTCGTCATCTTCCACTTGTGCTGGAGCCTGATTGGTCTGAAGAGCCCCAAATGCAAATGGGCTTTTACTTCTTCTGAGGTCAAAATTGCACATCAGATGCTCGGTCTTGTTATAAGGGAAATATGTGTATCACTAAAGCTTTTGAATTGTAGAATTTGCTAAGCATATTTTGTACAATCTGTGATCCTCTGGGCAACTGCAAGCTATTTTACGCTACCTTGAGGTGCTTTAGGACGTTTGTCTCAAGGAAATATCTAATGTGTTAAATTTGCAAGGATAATTTGTGAGCATTCGGAAGCCCTAGCGTATTACAGATCTTCAAAAACTCAATATTACAGTTTAATTTTTTAATAACTAGGATGTCTGAATATCACAGCAGCACATCTACCTGGAATGCTAGTGTGTAGCCTCTGGCTCAGCTTAATTAACTCATCTGCGTAGTAACAGAGGGCATAAAAGGGGGGAGTGAAATCACTCATCACCAGAACATCCTGCCTACTGATCTGACTTCAAACAGTTTCTCTGTGTGATGACAATTGTACCAAGCTTGTACACATTCCCTGCAATCCTGACATGTCATGATTAGTCAGCAAGGATAAAATACATCCACCATTTGGAAAACATACACATTAATGATGAGAGCGGACATTTTATTAATTCAATCCACCAGTTTATGGTTAAAAAATACTAAATGGCAGATATAGAGCTTCTCAGGATGCTGAGTTATTCCGGGGAAGATGAAAGAGCAGGTAGACGTGTGGTTTGGTGGATGGCTAATTCCTGAAATAGGCCTGTCAATTATGCATGTTTCCTTTTGGCTCTCCCCCTGCACTCTCAGATGTGCTTTAGCTTGGCCAAAAAAAAAAGAAGCAGAAAGGAGAAGAGGACACTAGAGGGAGACAATTTGTTCACATCTGCAGCTTTTTTTCTGCAGCCTCCTTCTGGATTCTGGATTTCAGTGTAATAAGCCCTCATGGGCAAAGCACAGATTTCTCAATCCATTCCACAGTGATCAATATGGAATCATTCTTAAAATACAAAGATAAAATATACACCCCAAGGGTGTTTGAATAACATGCATAACAAATTCCCTTTTCTGATCTCTCTTTTAGTGTTGAATCAATACACGGTGGGCTCTTTCACATGTCAGTTTGTGTGTAAAACACATGCTGATTACAAAATATCATAAAAATCCCAAAAGACTTCAGGTCTATTAATCTTTATTAAATTTGTGTGTTATTAGTATTATTATTTGTGGCTTAAGGCATTTCAAGATTGGATATTGTTTGTGTTTTTAATGCACAGATAACGCAAAGTAATGCATCACAATTTCTTCAAGGTCAGGCAAAAGATGGGTGCAAAAAGATTACTGCAGGAAACAGGATGCCTCTTCTCAAAACAGCATCTCATAACACTGCCACCAAGTCTGTTGCTTCTCTCGCTTTCTCTTTCCCCACAGCTCTTTCACACACTATCAATTTTACTTCACTCTCAATCCCCAAATCCTCCAGTTTTCATGCAAAGGCTCGGTTAGTAACAAGCATTTTTGCATGCTGAGTTTCCTTCCTATTGAAGAGAGGTTCATCTTTCAGCACTGAATGCAGGCTACTATTTCAATAATACAGCTTGAGGATTTTCAGAAAAGTAAATAGTGATGTATTTATAATAGGTGAGATGAGTAAAAAGCAGGAATGTCTTTTTTGGAAAATGTTCATGCTATCATCAAAACATGTCGAACCATCTTTTAATGAGTTTTTTTTTTTTTTTGGCCTTTATTTTAGAGATAGTCAGAAATCGGGGAGAAAGAGAGTGGGGAATGACCAGCGGCACTCCTCCTCGCTTAGAGGACTATAGCCTCCGTACATGGGACGCACGCACTAACCATTATGCTACTGGCGCCCCATTTCACCAGCTTTAAAAAAAAAAAAAAATGTCTCTAAGCTATGGTGATGTAACTGTGAGACCAGCATAACTTTCAAAATTCTGTTTGTTCATAGTCTAGAAATATAATCCTTCTTTTTCCTCTTCAATACTCGTAACTGCTCCTACAGCAGGGCTGTCAGGGCACCGACAGAAGAATCAACATTTTAGACTTCTTCTTAGGCAGTTGAGGCTGCCCAGATTAAGAGCTAATTCAGAAATCTATAAATGTTTCTCCTTCAATCACTGTAAAAGATGAGATGCAGAAGATCCACAGTTCCAAACCTTGAACTATGAAGAAACCTTTCTGGGCCATAAAATGTGAAATATTTGCTGAAACCTGATATGGTAGTTGAGTGCAGTGCGAGGCTCTGATCTTTATTATAATAAGGCATGTCTGTTTTGGCATCAGATTGTTTAAGGTTCAAATCTTGTTACAACCCTTGAGCAGATATTGGAAAAAACGCACACCTTATGCTCCAACTCTGTCACGTTTCACTTTGCGCTCTCTACAGAATCAGTGAGAATAGAAAAGCTATGATAACAATGTTTAAAATACAGAATAATTCGCAAGCACACTGTGAAAACCTAGGACTCCAGTGTTTTATTTGAGCATAAAACAGAAGCTTGTCTTCATGTGTTAAATCCACTGCACACCTTGTGATGGGCTTTAAAGCCTGTTGTTCCTCGGAGCTCGGATTCACCATCAATTTATATCCTCCCCCTCTCCCTTTTCTCCATTTTTTTCTGCAGCTGCATGAGTGGATGTGATTTCCTTGTTCTCACATTCGAGTCAGATGCTGTTGGACAATACTTCTCATAACAGGAAATGGAAAATAATCCCTGATATGTTGTCAAACTGCATGGGCCAAAAAAAAGTAGTATGGGATAGTTTCACCTCAGGTGTCATATTTCAATTTTCTTTAACACTCCTATGCTTCAAATAATTGCCATCAAATGCTTCAATGCATCTGTTTAGAGAAACAGACAGCTGCAAAGTGTAGTTCCCCCTTAACTAATGACATAGCTTTAGCTGTTAAACTGCTAAAAGTGTTGTTATGTGGGCTTTATCTAAGTCATTGTTTCAAAAACATGCTGCCTGGCCAGATAAGACATTCCCTCTGGTACTACCCTGAACAGTGAGCACACACAGGCCTATTCAAAAAACTCCACTGAATGCGGATAATGAAATAAGATCACTAGTCACGTTTAAATATCACGAGTATTTTGTTCATGTATTCTCATGAAAACTGCATGTGTTGTCTGGATACATATTTACATTGTGCTATTTAAAACATTATTAGTACAAAAGAGTATTTTTATGTACTACTTAAAAGCATGCTGTGCAGATAATGTACATCAAAAGTATTTTCCCACGGCAAATGTCATACATGTTCTTTTATTCATTCATTCATTCATTACACTGCTTCTTCTTCTCCTTCTTCTTCGGGGTCACGAAGGGGCAGAGGCAGCTTATCTCCTCACACAGTGTGCAGAGGGCAGGCCTGCAAGCTCATTATAGGTCATCTACATGAAAAGATCTATAATTACCCCACCGCATGTATGCATACTATACTTTATTGATCCCCACAGGAAAAGTCTTTGTTGGCTTTCATAATGAATATAGCAGTTAAGGGTCCGACATCAGGGTCAGCTACAGAGATTCAGTGTGTTGCTCAGGGATCTTTTTTCTGCAAGATTTGAACCAGCTTGAACACAGATTTTATGGCTCAGGAGAAATTCTTTAATAATCAGCCCATATCACTGCATGAAGATGAGCCCCTTTATTATATTTCTTGATCTAATCTTTTGCACACCCTGAGCTGTATTTGAAAGTTTTCAGCCGAAAACATTATAACAATGTTAATAAATGCCAACCTTGGATGAAGCATGGCTGTATCTGTGAACTTGCTTGATTTTTCATAAAAGTGCTGTAATAGGACAAAACACATTTTAACGCTAAACCCCCTTTTTGGAGCATAATGCATTATAAAAACATATGGAATTATATCGTTACTGGTCATAGCAAGTAGCCTTTTCAATGTTTCAGTTTCTAAAGATTCAATAATAATGTTTGTATCGTGTTATAAAGTAATCATGAAGCCCTCAGCTTCAGCTCTTCTTTTAATTTTCAAATTAAACAGGATCTTAACAAAAGCAATCACATTCTCCACAGTTTATGCAACTTTTAGCTGAATGGAATTATACTATCTAAATGAGACACCCCTGTGCAATAACAATAATGGTCATTTGGATATGACAATGCAGAAAGGATTGCCCTACTTTTTGTATCTGACTGGGGGACTATATTGCAAGGCGGAAGAATAACAAATCATTGTATTTGATAAGAAATATAACGCCTTTCTGCGTTGTAAAGGTTTACTTTTCGTGTGAATAACAATATGTAAACAGTACTTAATAAGAACAACACTTGTAAGACAAAGTTTTTTATTTTGTGTGTGTCCACTGACTTAGATGAGCAATAACCCACTTTCACCTCTAGTGGCTTATTGCTTAATTAAATGACAAATCGGAGGATTGGTTTGCAGATTGTCTGAATTGACGTCAATTGGATTGGTTAGGTGACAGAGGCAGGCTCCGCCCCCTGTGGGCCAAGGTAGAGCATGCCGAGAGAGGGAGGAGGGAGCAGGGGGCTGAGCTGATCCCACGTGTGACGCTTTCATTCCCGGCTCAGTAATATTCTCATAGCGGGGCTTTGCATATCTCCTGCCGTATCTGTGTGTGTCTGTCACTGTGACTGTAGTCCCAGCCTATAGTTTGAAATAGATATGGAAGGAGACGGGAGTCAAGCCACATCCGGAAGCCTAAATGATTCACAACATGACCCGGGGTAAGAATCTTTCAAAATTTAATCCTTAGGTACGATTTTTTTTCATGTTACAACATCTTGGAGAGGACTTCGACTGCCGTGCAGGATTCGTCCCCACAGTACGCACTTAAACCGTGCACCGGGTCTCTTTCCAGATGCAGTTTTAAAGACCTGAGCTTTGTAGCGAGAGTAGCCTCCCCCTTTCATGTAGATAGACTGTAATTACCAAGCGCGAATGTGTTTTCATAGTCTTCCTTTATCCTTTAAGGTCGCTTTTAGAAGTAGTTAGTCGTCAAAATGGCCGAACTGACATCTGGACTCACTTCTGTTGTGTTTTCCCCTTACAGTAAAATGTTTATCGGTGGCCTCAGCTGGCAAACCTCACCAGGTGAGACTGTTATTCTCTTTTACAACGTATCCAGTATTTCTTGTTGTTTTGTCGCTGTGACTGAGTGCTCGGTGGAGCTGCTGACGGTGTATGTGCGAATGTGCACTGTGCAATAGTGTACTGTATGGGATATCTCACTAGTGTGTGCGCACGATGTTATTTTTGATCTCCGTCCATCTGAAGTCCTCTATTCGACCCCTATGCGCATCGCGGGGTGTTTTTGAAATACAGTGACAACAGCATGTGCCCATATGTTCTGTCAAATGACCCGACATATTTTCTCTATCCACAGACAGCCTTAGAGACTATTTTAGTAAATTCGGAGAAATAAGAGAATGTATGGTGATGAGAGACCCCACGACAAAACGCTCAAGGTAAATACACGGCTTTCTTACTTTTCCTTTCCTGTGCATGAAGCGATATCGCTTACTTTGTCCGTGTTTAGTGTTAATCCAGCGTGTGTGTGTGTGTGTGTGTGTGTGTCTCTGTGTTCGTGTGTGTCCCTGTGTGTGCGCGCGCCTGCGTGTGGTTTCACAGCAGATAAGCTTAAACGCTCACTGCTGTAAAGCTGCAGCCCAATGCAATTTGACATTGACTTTGTGACTGCACCACAATGTTGGTGTAGTGTCGTCTCACATTGTTTCATAGCAAATTATGAACAGCAGTGTCCTCAGTGACTGTTACAAATGTACCGTAGGACGTTTATAGTGTGGATTATAAATATATTTAAACAGAAATATCTTAACGATATTAAGGTCAAATGAATATTAGGTTACTGTAATGTTGTTTATTGTGGTAAATTACAATGTTAAAAAAAATGTATTTTTATTTAGCGTTATCATATTTATTTTGATATTGTTCAATAATTGTTGTTTTTGTTTTTCTTTGCAGAGGATTTGGGTTTGTTACGTTTACAGATGCTGCCAGTGTAGATAAAGTCTTAGCTCAACAACACCATGAATTAGACTCAAAGACGGTGAGTTAATTTCCTCTACACTCTTATATAAGTATGTGTATTACTTGCTTTTGTGTTTGCACTCTTCTGCACGCTGATATAACTGTGTGACTTTTTGACTGCCTGAGGCCTTGTGTGTGTGTGTGTGTGTGTGTGTGTGTGTGTGTGTGTGTGTGTGTGTGTATGTGTCCGTGTGTGGGGAACACCTCCTAAAGTTAACAGGCGGTGTGGATCAAGGTCATGCATAAAGGCTAAATGCATGATGGTCCCTTCAATGTGAAGCTTGGCAATAAAACACAACTCCAGGGTGAATATTATGTGTTCACTTTCACTTCTCTGGATGAATGGGGCTGACACGCCCCCTTCTTTGCTGAGGCCACATGTGCACTGTGTGTGCACATATCTCATGTTCCACTGAAGGGCGTGCTGTCTCAGGCCCGCTGCCTCGCTTTTGTTTGACCCAGCAGACATTGCATTGTTTCACGCCAGATGCACTGATAGTGTTAGGGTAAAAAACCACACTTTCTAAAAAACTATTGCCCTCTCGTAAAAAAAAAGTTCCGTTTTTGTCAGTTAATCAAATCAGAAGCAGAAATAATCAACTTAAAAAAACAAAAACAAAGACCTTATTAACACTTATTAGTTACTGCAATGTAAATTATCATCTATTTTTAGCAGTTCAACAACAATCCGTGACCATTTCAAAAATATGTTATGCATAAAGGAATAATCTGGATATACTTTACACATGGACAATAACCTGATCAGTAATGAAAAACGTTGAACTATTCAGAATTACACTTACCTTTAGATTTTTGTCAGTGGATAAATAATTAGAGATCATTTTTGAGAGATGTGTGTAAGTGATGGATTAGAAAACTGAAATTATATTTATCTGGGATTTTACTTCAGGAAAACCAGATATCCAAACATTGAGTTAGAAATGGAGTTGTTAAAGTGCATAGTTGGAGTAATACCTTAAAGACAAATGGATTTTTCTTCTGGAGGCAGCATATGATAAGGATGCTCACTGATATCCTCCAGATCTGTATATGATATGGAAGGTAATATAAATTTAAGATTTGCTGAAATTATCATGTTTTTAAGCTCAAGTGTGATTGGCACACTGGTGAGACACTGTTTTTTTTAAGTTTTGGAGTGGCCTCCAATTTATATTCTTTCAAGTTCTTTCAAAAGCAAAGTTTGCAGGAATGTTCCTGCTTGTTTTTTTATTAGGACACTGTGAGCTTCTTGGACAGTTTCAGAACAGCTCAATGATTTACTTCTCCATATGAGCTTACACATTTAGTATTTCCAAGGACTAAATATGAGCTTTTTACCATTTAAAAAGAGATGCAGATATCTTTAGATTTTTTTTCTTTAACAAATAAAGTATTTAATTTTAAGGGGGTTTCATATGCCCACCATATTTCTTACCCCTTTGTGGTCTCTCTCAGGTCTATTATTGTGAAATGGGTATTATGGTGTTGCTCATTCAAAATAGAGTGAAAGAAAGGGTCTTAGCAGCAAAATGACCATTAAGTATGACTGATAATATCAAATAACTTGCAAACATCTGTCGAGGAGAGCGTGTAGAAGCAAGTCAAGGGGCTTCTCTCATGGGTAATAATACAAAAATACTTTGATGCAGAATCTAGAGCAGTTTGAAAACTTCAAGTTTGACATTTTGAATGAGTGACTATGTGACAGCTTGACAGCATATAGCATTTGGAGGATGGTTGCACATAAAAATGTTCTTGAACATAAATGGAGCAGTTGTTGGATTAGTGCCCTGCACTCATAGAGAAGAGGCAATAGGAAAAATGTCTTAATGCAGTTTTAATTGTTCTCAATAAGATCTTTATTAGATCGAACCTGATAACCTCTTGCTCTGACATATACTACTGCTACATATTATATCTTTTTTTAGCTAAGTAGTTCTCTTACCCATTTGAATAAGACCATACTCATTGCTCATTGTTTTAAATGTTAAAGTTACCACACATTTGACCGCCACATACTCTATATGTAATGGTATTGTTAAAAAAACAACAACGTTTTATACTTTCCTTGCTCATCTGAAGTATTATTTAATTGTTACCATTTTTGATAGCAGGCCGCTTCTGTTTTGTATCCCAATACAGAAGATTTTAAAGCTTTGCAGATACTTATTATATTTAGTATGGCTGTCAGTGTTAACATGTTACGCCATCAAGGTACAATACGGACTCATTCATTTTTTTAAATGGCATTAATCACAAGCCATTTAGGCGCACTGTCGGTACAGCCATTGTAGCGTCTCCCTGTAGTCACAGTGATGAAAAAAAGATTGACACCACTGCACATTTGTATGGCTCAGACAGCTCAGTTGACAAATCAAGAGTAATACCCACCTTGTGACAAAAAAAATATTTTTTTTTTTTACAATTTTACCATTCCCTTTAGCTGTTCAATATACTTTTTGATTCATAACAAGTTCCCTTTTCAATGGTTAGATTATTGTGGTAACCTTCAATCTACTGGAAGTTATTTTCATCTTTCAAAATAAAAGCAGATTTGTATCCAACCGGAAGTTAAGTACTATTAGCATAAGACAGTTCAAACTTTCAAAGTAAAATCATAACTAAACTGTTACGGAAAATAATGGAATTACAAAATGCGATTCATTGCTATTAACTATTGAAATTCAGTGATTAATCGCTATTATTATTTTATACCTCTACAGCCTTCATATTTACGCAAACCATCACATATAACATCACTCTTATTGCAGGCTATAGGTCGTGTTTGTGAGACGTGTGTCGTACTCTTCAGATTTAACAGCACTTCAGCCTGAGAACTGAACAGTGACATTTTGAGCTCTGACATCCAATCATCATTTTCTCTGAGTTGCGGCCTTACTGCACAGCCACTGCAAAGTTCTCTAAAGTTGTGCCACATCTGTCGTCAGTTACCTAATTGGCAAGTCCCACAGGGCTTTTTTGCGAAACCTTTCTGTTATTATTATATTTATCATTACCTGTGTCATGTATTATCTCTCCCTACAAATCCACATGTTAAGTAAAGTGTATTTTTGAAAGTTTTGCAAAAGTAGTTTGGCTTTTATTAGACAGTGTATAGTGGAGGGCTGACAGGAAATGAGGGGAAAGAGAGGCTTGGCTGGAGCCGACTGGGGGATGTTGTGATTACATGGTCAGTGTCTGAAACCCTTAAGGCTACCAGGCTGTCCCAAAAACGTTATTTCTTAATGACCATTTACATAACCAAGTTAGACTTTGACTTCTGCAGAGTCTATTTAAAAAGGTTTTAGAGCACAATTATATTTACATTCTGGTGTAATTTTAACAAAACACTATATATGTGTGTGACTTATTTGCTGTTTCAACACCAGGTTTTTTGTTTCATGTAAAATGATAGACCTGCAATAATGAGAATAATTACTATAAATGTAAGTTGAGACTGAAGTGCTTTAAAGAAAGAGCTGAAGAGAGACAGGAAATCTTGGGAGGAGAGAGTGGGGTATGACATGCAACAAAGGGCTAAGGTTGGATTTGAACCCTAGGCTGGTGCGACATAACTGTTCACTGATTCATTTTTGGGCTTTTTTCCCTTTATTAGAGATACAGTGCAGTAGGAAATCAGGGAGAGAGAGTGGTGAATGACATGTGGGAAAGGAGACATAGGTTGGGCTTGAACCTGGGCTGCCCACTTGGAGCAGTATAGCCTTAGTACATGAGGCTAACCTAAGCGCTGGACCATCAGCGTCACATAATCAGATACATTTTTGACAGTGTTATATACCAAAAGACCACAGACCACGTTGATATGTGCAGAAGTTGATATATCCAGTAGAGCCTGACTGATATTTCTGTGTGCCGATTTTATCAGGCCGATATGGACTTAATAGCGAGATACTGGTTTTAGTGATTCAGTTTTCTGATATGCATAAATATGGACACTTGTTTTACAGAAACATAATGAAAAAATCAATGCTAAGAATAATTAAGTAAGTATGTTAAGGCTACATGTTCAGTAATCATTTTAAAATAAAGAAGTCGTGTCACTATATTTACATAGCATAAGGCTGCTGAAGTTTTGAATAGATCACATCAAATTAGATTCAACTTTATTGTCAAATTCCAAGTATTGAACAGCAAACTATTGTGCATCTTTTTCTAAGTAATCCTAGAAGTGAAAGGTTTATTTTAATGATTGCTAAAAAAAAAAACCTCATATCGGCAGCCATATCAGTAATATGAGATGTTTTTTGGGCCTATAAGCAGCTCTAGTATCCTGGCTAGTAATGTGCTGTTGTAGTATCTGTCAGTGTGCAAAGAATACAGCAGACCTATGGTAGCTGTCTGATTTTTTTCCTCACTATTTGTCACTGGACTGTATCTGCTGTGCTGTTGTATATTTTAACATCCACACTATCAAGATCTAATTGCATTATGATCCATCTTATCTCTCTAAAGTTTCTCAGCAGTAATGGAAAGAATGAACCAGTCCAGCAGATGTGAATATTTCTTGATGTGTTTGCAGATGTTGGTTTGATACAAGCCTCCTAGTTTTTTTTTTTTTTTTAGCAGTGCTCCAATGAATCCTTACCAGTGTTTTTGTCCCTTGTAACCTTGAAAGGACTGAGTGGCTTGAGGTGCTGTGACTTGCGAACAAGTTGAGTCATAGTATGCGTACACTGCGAGTGGAAATCATACCGAATTCTAAATGTTTCCCCCTTGTTTTGCTCATTTATAAGTTGAAGGTTGATATGCTAATTTTATAGTTCGGGTTTGGCTTTGGGAAACACATACACACACATGGTAAAGTAATAATATGAAACCAAAAAAAGCATTTCTTCTTTTAGTCACCTTAGAAGCTCACACAGGAATTTCCTGTTAGATTAGCTTAAAAAAGCTTTAGAATCAATGTATCATCAACCAAAATGCCAGGACAGGCCCAGATAGACCTTTTTTTTTTTTTTTTATAAACTGTGCACTCCTTTTTTGTCCAGTTATGAAAACACTCAGACTAGGATGAATGAGAATGAGACATATGGGAAAGCAAAGCCTGAGGCTACAAAACACACATGCTGGTAATTCAGAACATATTTACCATTTTTCATGATGCTTTGTTCAGTTTTCGAAATATGCAACTCATGGCATCTGTTGCTGAAGATCTTTGAAGGCAAGCCAGTATGGACAGGAGAAGCATGATTTTGCATTTGTGAGGTGACATTTGAGGACTTTTCAAAGCAGTAGATTGATGCCATGTTAATATTGTGTTATTGTTTTGCATAAAGCAGGATTATTTTTTAAAACGTGTATCAAGACTAACCAATTGTCTTGACAATCTAACACTGTAAAATGTGGTTTCAATCTTTACGTATTGTAACCTGTGAAACCTGCAAACGTCTATGCTCTGTGTCTTTTGTAAGATAAACATATTCTATGCAGTCCAGGGGTAATCCCAGCCTTTATTGAATGACCTCAGGTCAACCTATACTCGCAGTTTTGATGTTTGAGGTGAGGCAGGAAACAACCCAGAGGGAAAGGAGGCGAAAAGGCGCAGAGGGGGAGCAGCTGCTCTTAGTGGATCTGAAACTTCTTCATCGCATCTCGAAGTGAAGTCAAATGAGTGAGCTAAATTCTGACTTGCTCTTATTCAAGTATAGCAGGTGCTCTGTCTTCTGCAGTTAATTATGGCTGAAGGCGTTATTAGTTCATGCTGTATCCATGTCTTGTCGGTACACACAGAACATCAGATGTTTGTCAAGGCAGGAACGTAATATTGTGTGTAATACCAGAGAATTTGGATTATTATCATAATGTAGTTGCATATTTTGGGGGGGAGAAATGATTTTGCCTGTTGAGCATGACTTTGGAAAAAATCCCCAGAATTGATTTGAGGAGCACAAGAAACATCCTTTTTGAGATGTTATTCCGCTGCATAAAAAACGATTGACAGCACAGATATGAAACATTTATGTTTTAATTTCAGGCCTGTTCCGTTGGTATCGCAAACGCACACCTGTGGACCTGCTCACACTCTGAAGTTGGGAGAAGCTGTGGGCTTTGATAAGCCTCTTTCCTTTTTAGCTTAAACACCACATCATCATGCTAGTGTAGATATGTCTTTAGAGAGAGGAAGAGCGTTTACCCAGGAGCCGCATTAATATATGAAATCCTTTTGTAAGATGTGAACTTAAGATATATGCTGTTTCTTTGCCCTGATCTCCCACAGTCGCATGCAGAAGCAGCCCTTAGAGACCCTGTAGTAAAAGGCTGTGGAAGATAAAAGATGATGGGGGTGGGGTTGTTGCGGGGGGGGGTTTCCTTTTTTCTGTACTCATTTGTTACATTGACATATCAGGTTGTATGATGTCTGGAGGAAATCCAGTTTTTGTTCTGTGTAAGACCGTGTTTGATCATGTTACAAAGGTGTGTATCCGAACTATTCATTTGAAAAATGTCTTGTTACGGTCATGTAAAAAAGGGAATAAGGTGAGCACATAGCCAACAGTGCTTCAAAGGAGAAACCATTTTTTGCTTCAGCATGTGGAGAAGGCTCTTGACACTGAGGACAGTGTTGTGCGATACTTCAGCAGTAGTGCATTTTTAGAATTTCACTATCTGTGCCCTTGTGCTGAACTGTGTAAACTCTGTTAGATACTTAGGATTTATCTGAGATACCCATTGGAAAAAGCACACATGCCGTAATTGCAGAGCCTTTTGAAAAAGACATCACATCAGGGGATTGCCAGTGCATTATACAGTACAAATACAGTTACCTCTATAGATGGTGGTCACTGTCATTGATTCTGCCCCCCACAACCAATCAAAGTTAAGGTTATTTCTATGTAAATAATTTATTTTTAAAGTCCCAATGACCTTTCTCAGTAGGACAATAATAAACAAAAGGTGAATTGTTTCACTGCTTAATTGTGCTAGTCTCCCCTGTTTGTGCAGATAATCTGGCAACCAATTAAACCAATGTTTAGAGGTGGAGCACATTGATATTCAGTGCAGACTATTCATTCAGCTTCAAGTCAGGTTTCTTAATATTTATGTGCTGTTAACTTTGTATGCGCTGCTTGTGATGTTTCAATGATAAAGATATTTCCTAGAGGGGTATTAATAGAGTGCTTTTACTGCTACTACATGATAACCACACAGCTACAGCTGATGGGCCCAGCTTCCTTCACTGAAGTTATGTACATCTTGTATTAGTTTCTGAATATTTTATGTGATTTTACTTACCTTGTGTTTTAATGCTTTCATGTACCTTTTGTAGACATGTCCCAGCCCAAATAGCATAGGCATTTAAAAAAAGCACGGATAAAATGCCTGTAGTTGTGGCTTTCAGATCATTTATAGTAGAGAATTTAAAAAAAATAAAGTTAAAGCAATAGCACATTAAGAAGTGTTTTCTCCCTCCAAATATTATCAGTAAAAAACATTTTTTGAAAAATAAAGGACAAAATATTAGAGTTCATATTTTGTTTTAATAGATATGGGTGGAAGGCTTCAGTGGGATAACATTTGGAATCACTTTTTGTGGAATCGCAGAAACAAGTGCCCTCCCCAGGTCTGGTTGACTGATCCCAAACCTGGTGTGTTACATCACAAATATGTTAGAAGAAGGCAGCATGAGGTACAACTGAGAAAACATAATCCCTGGTTCATGGTACGGTTTTACAGTGCATAATTATAGCGCATAATTTAGCTCCTGGCCATAAGTCTGCAGGCAGGCATGCATATAAATGTGTAAACTGAAGGGAAACAATTGCTACATCTCTCCTCCTCCATAATTTCAAATCTCTCAAAGGAGTCATTCATCATAAGTTGTGACCTAAAAAGGTGCTGCTACAGCGTTTCTCAGAAGGATTGGTTTGTAAGTCCTCGTTGCCTAATTTGGTTGCTTTGCTCGGAGAACGTTTTTAAACAGTTTGCAGTTTCATAGCCTCGTTTTTAACACAGGTCTGTGCACATAATTGTCCCTGTTTGATAATTGTTGTATTTTAAACTGACAACTGAAAACTATATGACCTACACTGCTGCTGCTGCTGCTGCATTAAAATCTTCTCTGTATTGGTGGAACAGGGAGCTTCCTTGTGAATAGAAATTCTCAGCAGGCCAGAAAAATAATTAGTTTATACAGTTTGATGAAATGAGGTTTGATATGTTTCGTAAAAGCTTAAAAAGTGCGATACATTACCAAGTGTAGGATGTTGGTATTCACAGCATAATGTGTTGTCTTTGCTCAAATAGGGTGCACAAAATAATTGAGTTTGAATTGGTTATGCCTGGGGCTAAGTGCTAAAACAAATCTTTAAATGAAATTCATTACAAGCAGGGTTGCCATTCACAGGTGTTATTGAATTCATTTCTCATTTTGACCTGATTTAGAAAGATAACCGTAATAACTGAGACTGACAGAAGAGATGACAATGACATTGCGCATCATGGTTTCCCCTCAAACACATTAAAACGTACTCAGTCTCATTGGCTTAATTGATCCGTGCAGATGGTGTGTTTTTGTTTTTATGTTCCTCGAGTCATTTTCTTTTCATCGTTTTTCACAGTGGGGAGAGATATCTTGTTCTTAAATAAATCCATCTGCGCTGAAGGATTTACTTAAATTAATGCAGATTTGATACATCAATTGTAAAGAGTTCATTACAGCACATGAAACTACGGCACAGCTTGAAAAGGATTTCTTGTTAAAAAACAAATCAGTAATATACAAAAAACAGCCAAATGTTTTGGGGAGTACTTTTTTTTTCCTTCCTTACCATTGTCCAGGCAAGGACAAACAAGGACAACATCGCCATGCAAAATATTTTCTCCTTATTTTTAAGTGAAAGGTTGATGTGACCCCCCCCACACACACACCCTCCCACCAGTGAAATTAACGAGGAAAATTAAGCTAATGAGATAACAAGCACAAGACGGAGAAACAGGCTCATCTGACGCATCCTCTTGGTTATTTGGCAATATCTGGAGGCGTCAACGGCCTCAGACTCTCATTTTCTCCCTGTCATATTTAATCAGAGATTCCCGCCTAAAATAAAAGCAAGTCTCTGCGGCGACCATGACCAGCAGAAAGATGGTGTGGCTGGCCTACACTCTTCATTTTTTCTTCTTTAAGCAGTTCTGTAACTGTCTTTAATACAAATCAGTTGGCAGCACTTGTTCTTAATTTGGAAGCACCAATAGTTTTGGCCTGAGGTCTAATTCACACATAGTAATAAGCAGTAATTAATATGTGGTTTCCTTAAGTGCATTGCCCAATGTAATGAGTGTTGTGCCTAGAATGTGTCATTGAGCTTCATCAATTGTAGAACAATTTCTCCCGTTAGTAATGAGGTCAGAGATGTTTGCCAGCTGCCTTCAAATCCTCATAATGACACATTTTCTTCTGTCATTAGTCGATGCTGGAGATAAAAATACTCTACGCAGTGAGAAAACGTACTTAACTTGAAATAGTTGACAGTATGAATGAAAAGGGACAAGGGTATCCATCAGGAAGTTTGACTGATTTGCTGTCAGAGAAAGAATGAATATACTGACTAATACAGTCTAAGCATTAAACGGTAGTTTACACATGAACCGGTCTGTGGGATCATACGCTGAATTAGAAAAAGATTGAATAGTAACAAACTACAACATGACTACATCATATTTAAGAAAACATTTAGCCTGAGTTGTTGTCGTTGCATCCAAGTTATTAACCCTGAGGCCAAGAAATAGTGGAAACAGTTCAGAAAGAAGATGGTAGGATACTATAGGCAACTTCTAACCATGACCTGTCCATCCTGTAGTGGCGATCATGTACCCTAACCTTACCTTCAGGAGGGAAAGAGTGAAAAAAAAAAAAATCAGGTTCATAGCAGACCCATTGTGTTTCAAGAATCCCCCGTCAAGTTCTTACTTCCACTTTTTTGGGTCATTCATGTGCACTAAATTTGTAATTGCAATAATTTTGAACACTCTTGAGTGCAGCTTTGCTTTCTGAAAATGCGGCTCAAATTCAAAAGCAGACTGTATCACCACGGGCTGATTATGCAGCTTTTGTAAATCTTAATTGCTCGGATAAATTGTTATCATTGTGAGTTGAAAAAAAAAAGAAAAGACATTTTGATACATTGAGTTCTGAATATGTGTTATTTCTGTTTTAAAATACTAGAATGTATTCCTAGCGCGAGAGGATTTAAATGTGACTGTGTGAATGGTTCTCTTTGTTAAATATTTTCCATCACCTGTTCATTCCTTTCTCCTCCTTAGAATACCGCAGCATTCTTTTAACCACTGCTTTTCTTTTCTTGTTCCCAGATTGATCCTAAGGTTGCCTTTCCCCGTCGCGCCCAGCCTAAGGTAAGAATAAATTGGTCACTAACCCTGCTCAAAGAAAATGATTATGTCTCATGTCACTAGCTTACCTAATTTTGTTTGCTCGCGCAGCAGATACAAAGAGGCAGCAGTTGTCTGTTTGTTATTGGAGAGAAATACCAAGTCTGGCTCCATTGTTCTCTCATTGTCTGTGCTGTTTCCCCGAAGCAATTAAAGTTGGACACATAAGACTTAAAGGACATTTTCAGCATGATTGAGGTCATGTAGTTTTTTTTTCTCCTACCTTACTGTTTTATATTTGATTTTTTTACCTACTGCTTTGATGCTTATATTTGCATTTCATCCCTCGTTATATATATTTTAAAGTAAAATGTTTTTATGGGAATTCTGAAGTCTTTTTTGTGCTATATTGCAGCAGATGATGCCAATCCTAGACTGCAATAGTATAAAATGAATCTTAATTGTCTGTTTAATGCAGCTGAGTGGAACCAAATTTTTTCCCTTAACAATATTGGTTTCTTGGAGTCCTGACTTGCTTGAAAATTGCATGTTTGTATGAGCAGAGAACATTGGCTTTTAGAGCCCGACTGATAAAGGAGTTTTATCACTAATAAGGATATGTGGGAACATTCATTGATTACAGATATGATAGAAAATAGAAGGAAAATAATTTGAATGAAAGTAGACCTTTTATGTTTGGATTTCGCCCCATGCAAATTCATTCAGAACAGCTCTTTCTTAAAAAAGATAACTTTAAAAGAAAAACAACCTTGAGTTATTGTTTACCAGGTATAGTCCCAGGAATCTTAAAGAAGAGATTTTTAATCTCAATGAGTTTTGTTCCTGGTTAAATGAAAAAAAACAAAAACATGGGTGCGCCAGCGGTCTGCTCAGCTGTGATGCTTAGCTACATAAACTGCAGACAGTGCTGGAAGTATTTACAGTTATGAAGTTAGTGTGCTGTGTCATGAAATGTGATTACACCATTTCAATATCAACAAACGCAATGTTTTTCTGCATTGTTTTTTGTGTGAAATAATATCGGTGCTTATCATAAAAACATGTACATCGGTATTGATACATCTGTTTGGCCCATATCGGACCATTATTATATACCAAACTGTATATCTCTGGGGCTCTTTGGTTTGGTCTGACTGAATATTTAAGAATTGTTTGATTACTTTTCATGACGTGATGAATGACATTCATTAACCGGGTATGGGTCTTTTAAGTTGTATTGAAGTTGAATGGGGTTGAATGACGTAAGTGATTTAGACATTTCTTTTCAATTGTGGTGCATCATGCATGTAGAAATGTCACGATTAGCCTTGAAACAATATGTGATTTAAATTTAAAAAAAAGCCAAACTCCAATCAAGCAGGAACTGTTCTATGCGCTCTTCATAAGATATATTATCTTTTCCCTTTTCTTGATTACTAGTCTTGAGCATTTCTATTGACAATTAAATATTAAGCTTGAGCAGATGGTACTCTGGTGTAGTCAAGGGCTTTGTTGACATGTCCCCTCAAACCATCCTCCAGCTTTAGTGTGCAGGCTACAGCCCCGCACAGTACAGTGAAGAACTATTCAGCACCACTATCAGGGCTTTTTCCACCTAAACCAGGTGGAAATCGATAATAGATTTTCTCCTTCCCACCGGATCAGAGAGAGGCATTGTTAAAGACTTGGTCAGGTTTCAAATGAAGAATTGGCAGTGCAGGCTTTCAAAGCCCGAGCACATGGTGATTTAAGGATATCGGCATATGGTTGAGAAACTACCAGCGTTTCTCCACACTTTCTTACATGGCAAATGTATCACTTGAACTTTTTCTGTTCTGACTCGGCCTCATAAAGGGTGCTATAAAACATCTCAGATGCTTCCAATTTTCAAGTGAACAAGAAACTCCTCTTACTGCCGTGCTTATTGTTAATCTTTTTTAAACAGTGTTATATATTTATTTTTTTTAGCAATGACTCAGAGAAGAAAATATTTGTGGTTCTACCTCACGTGATTCATAACTCAGGGTAATAATAACACTGTAACAGAATCTGTGGCTGTGTCTTGTAGCAATGATTTATAAAATGCTATAGGGCAAGCTTGTTAGGAAAGAAAAATGGTTGTATTGAATGTGGATTATAAAGGATCTTAAAGCAATGGGATTAGGCCAGATAGATTAACATTGCATGGGTTTGTACTTTCTGTTCAATTGATTTAAGACCTTTAAAAGAAGTCCCATTCTCAGGTCCCCATTTAGAAAGTCCTCACTATTTTGCATTTGCTTTCTTTTGTCCCTCTTTCCCCGTCCACTGTCTGCCTGCCTGGCTGCTTATGCAGCTGTTGAATAGGCTTCGTTCTCGTTTTAAAGAGGCTCGCCTTGGCAGGTGCCTCTGTGGCACGGGCTTCGGGGAGCGAGTCGTGACGAGACCAATCAGCGTTAATTTTCTCACGGCTAACAATGACCTCAGAGGTAACCCTGCCAATGACCTCCTCGCCGCTGAATGCTGCAGTATGGTCAAACCATACAGTATGTACAGCACGTATAGAGTAATGCTGAAAACAGACAGGAAGTGAAGGTGAACACAGAGGACATTTCACTGTAAACAACTGAAGGTGTTTGCGGCAGGATGACAGGATCACAGGGAAAACAACTTGTATCAGCAGCCATAACTGACACTGCCCCAAACCACGGACAGTTCCACAGCAAAGGGGAAACACAGAGGAGTGCAGCAACGAATATTTATAATATAGTGACCTACACTGCTTTGCAATCATTTAATCTGAAACTCATTTTCCTTATATCACAAATTTGCTCGCCTATACAGTAGGTCATACAATTTTGAGGAATTTGAAATGAGGCAGTTTTCTTTTAAACGCCAGTATTAAACATGAATTACAGGTTACCCTTACAGTATTGGTAAACGGGTGACAACCAAAGACTCTGTCAATCTAAGGAAACATAGTTAATAAACATAATAACGAATAATGTCACACAACCAAACCGTACCTTCGACTTAAAAGTGAACATTCAGTATTTAAAACAGAGGCTCTGCTTACAAGTCGTGTTTGAGGTATAAGTGCAGACTAGAGCGCAAATATTCAGGGATTAGTTTTCACCTGGAGATGATTGACAGGTGAGAATGAATGGATTAAACAACAATGATGTGATGCAAAGTGCTTTGTGTGCATTCATTTATGCCTGCTCCTTGCCTATTCATCCTGGCTGGGCCTGGGCATTATTTATTAGATAGATAAAGGAAACTTTAGAATGGCAGGATCGTAACATAAACATTTCATCATCTCAACATTTACTTCCATGACAAACTATTTATAAATCATTTTGTTCATAGCAGATGTATTTGGTTTAGTGCTATTCTTGCAATGATATATTGTCATAATTTTGATTTGGGGTAATTTTGGTATGGATTTCAGTTATTTTTGGCATTACACGATGGGCAGTTTGTAAGAATTTAACACAAGTGTGTTTTAAGTCTTCAAAACTTGAATTAATAACGGTAAAGATAAATGTAAGAAGAGATTAGTCAGTCACCCATATAGCTAAATCGGTCAATTCCTTATTATATATAAATAAAAAAAATGTGTGACCATTGCTGAGAAATCTAGATGATCCTTCTCCTTATTCATCTGATGCTAAATTAACTAATCTAGAGTCTTAAAAAAAATATAATTTGTCACTGAAGTTTGCATAGGATCTTTTAAACGGGGGAGGTTTGATGTCTCCAAGATAAAATAATGTGGTCTACAGAGTGTACAGTGAGGTGAACCCACCAATGTGAACCCCTCTTTCAATGACTGAGCTGCAAAAATGATGGTCTTTGATTTTCCACTGAAGCTTATGTGAGGCCTAATCAGTCATAAATTATTATATTTGAACCTAAACCCAACTCTGATTAAGATTTAAACAAAATGATGGTATTTCTACTCCCAAATGATCCCTGTGTTTTACCCATTAAAATATTGAACCTGTTGACATACTGAGGATATGAATAAAAACAAACCCACATGCCTTTTTAGTATTGTGACTGTGTAGAGAAAGTTGTAAGGAGAGGGAGATGAGATGACGCTGTTTCTTGCTGTCTGTTGTTTGATATCCTCCAGTAAGGTTCTTACTGAAAGATCTAAATGAGGCCTGCTCTCTGCTTCCCAGAGAAATCAAAGCGACGGTTTCCACCGACATTGCTCGAGATTTACCACTCGACTGCTGGCGTCATTACCTCTGCTGCTGCTGCTGCTTCTGCTGCTTTTGTTTCCCACAGTGGAGTAACACATAACTATGGCATGTCCCAGCATGATTTTAATTGCCGGTGGGACTGCGGCCACTTCAGTGGGAGATGAGTTCTGATGGTGTGTTATTGAAATGAAAGGAAGGAGCAGCAGCCATTTACAGAGCCCTGGGTGTAACCCTTTTTGTGCACCTCTTAAAGGGATTTGCCTTGTAAGGCATCCCGAACAGGTTGTCACTGTGTCTCAGGGATGCAGAGAGAAGACTCTATCTGTGCACAAATAGATGTGCAGTGCACTGACGCAGGTGTGACAACACTTCTAGATATTCCGTTTATTTTGTCGACCGAGACAGTTTTTTTTCCTGAAGCTTCCTGTATTAAACCGCATGTGTTAATGTCGGTGAGGAGGAGGGAAAACTATGCTTGCACGCTGGTTGAGGTAATTCTGGGCTATCAGTCAAAATAACAGTCAAACTACACAAATTTTTACTCCAACCTGTGACAGCTGTGACTGTGGTTCCCCTCATCACGGCCGACAGTTTCATTCTAACTCTGGCAGCTGGAGCTCTCTTTCTCTCTTTCTCTATGCCTCTCTGTGTCTTTGGATGACTCCTTGTGGTTCTCCCTTTGCATCTTTCATTTTCTCTCTCTCTCTCTCTCTCTCTCTCTCTTACACGTTCTCGTCTTCTATGATAGAGGGGGCTTTATGTTACACTTGCAGAAAAGACTTGAAGGTGTCTCAGTCTCAAGTTTGAATCAATTGTTACAGTAATGCTACATGAAGTGCTGTCAATACAGAATCACATGCTTTTGTTATTTTACACTCACAAGGTACAGGATTAATACAGCACAGAATCACTAGATTTCTCACAGAAATATAATATTGATACATGATTAAATTGATCTTTTTTTCTGTGACAGTGTTTTTTAAAAAGGTCATAGAGACTGCTATGGTCTTTGTCAGATGATTTTTTTTATAAAATAGGGGCCACACCATGTTTATAGATCTTTTATACCTAGAGGCTGACAAGCTCTATGATGACTCACAGAAACCAATTCTATAATGAGATTTATCTTACAAATAACACTCAGATCTTGAAAAATGACATTGAAATTATGAAAAACTAAAAAAAAAAAAAAAAAAACATATTTCGTGGATCCAGTTAGAAAAAGTTTTATTTCTATAGACAGATCGTAACTATACATCATTCTTTGAGAGCGTCAAAGTCAGAAACATTTTTATTGAATTTAACAGTAATTTACTTTCAAATCCCCCCAGTTGCCCACGTATGGAGATAGAATTGTCTCAAAAAGATTTATACATATCGAAATGATATGTATAAATATTCATACATTTATAAGTATACAAACATAAATAATAATAATATGTGCATTTGTAAATATATTTTCGAGATTTGAAAATAAATATGCTTGACTTTGTGTGTGGATTCTGCATTTGTGGATCGCTTTTGGGCTTTTCTCTCAGTGAAGTAATTTTGAGACATTGTTACCGCACACTGTCATCCACAAATAAATACCCCCGAATTCGAATGCGAAAACACCCTCCCCTGAACAACCAGTAGATGGCAGTGTTGTGCAGCCACCGCTGGTTATGGTTATGGTTAGGTATTTGGCAGACGCTTTTATCCAAATTTACCGTCTATGACTGCTGCAGGATCAACAACATGGAAGCGAACAGTGGACTAACCGGATGGGTAAGTAATAACTAGTGATAACTGTTTCTTGTGGGTTGTAGTGCCATTTTTATATCTACTAGACAGTAAACATGAGTCCACTTAGTCAGTGTACAGACACATGTCACTGTCAGATGTTACCGATGTTGACATGACGTCTACGAATGTTAGCCAGCTAGCAGCTAGTTCTAAGTCCCCTGTCCCTAGCAAACAAAACAGATCAAGCCATCTAGCAGCTATAGTGTGTCTGGATTAAGCCACAGTCAATTCGAGGTAAAGAAATAAACAAGAATGCTTATTTGTTTTCATCTGAAGGCCACACAGTAGTATGCTTGTTACTTGATGGAAACTAAAGATACATTTTTCGCTAGCATGGTTAGCAATCGCTGCTAGTCAACAAATGTTCTTGGACTATAGCTGCTAGATGGCTTGATCTGTTTTGTTTGCTAGGGACAGGGGACTTAGAACTAGCTGCTAGCTGGCTAACGTTCGTAGACGTCATGTCAACATCGGTAACATCTGACAGTGACATGTGTCTGTACACTGACTAAGTGGACTCATGTTTACTGTCTAGTAGATATAAAAATGGCACTACAACCCACAATAAACAGTTATCACTAGTTATTACTTACCCATCCGGTTAGTCCACTGTTCGCTTCCATGTTGTTGATCCTGCAGCAGTCATAGACGGTAAATTTGGATAAAAGCGTCTGCCAAATACCTAACCATAACCATAACCAGCGGTGGCTGCACAACACTGCCATCTACTGGTTGTTCAGGGGACGGTGTATTCGCATTCGAATTCGGGGGTATTTATTTGTGGATGACAGTGTGCGGTAACAATGTGGCTATGTGCTAGAATGGCTGAACTCTGCATCACTTGAGCCCAGCGCAGCACAGATTTGCATCTCCATTATAATAGGTCTACCTGCCCAAGGTGTGTTCTCAATGATGTCTCGCTTGCCTTTAGTCCAAGATGATTACATGAAGCGAGCAGTGTCAGTGACTTGTGGTCAAAGAGGCGGCTGTAAATGCTGTAACTCCCTTGGGTGAGATTGAAAAATATCCACTGATTGTAGCTCTACTAAAACTCCATTTTTGATAATCAACACAATCTATTTACAACAAATCCTTCCTGTAAAAGTCCCATTTTTATTATGTTGTTGGAAGGGTTTTATTTTGAATGAACCATATCAGGAATATGTGTTTTAAGCATCAGCAGCTTAAACACACCTCTGCAGGAGAGAAATGAAACTAAAAACCACACAGATTCAGTTACAAGCTACAACGCACTGAGAAGTGAACACACTGTGACTTAGGCTATAAAAACATCTTTCCCTGGTCTCCTGCGCAGAAACGAGTTGAGTATCATATCGTATCCAACCCAACATATCATATTGGCGGGGGTGGGGGGTGGGGTGGGGGGTCGTAGTGCGTGAATATTTAAATACTGTAATACAGCGATTTAATACTGTTACTGTAAAAAGCAAAAAACATACTGTGATATGAACCTCAGGTCATATCATAGCCCACCACTAAGAGTTAACAAAGTGTTATATTAAAAAAGGTTGTGGATCAGTTTGTTTATTTACTCATATATTACAAAATGTTTAAAATTTGCAATAATACTGTATCATGACAAAGTATCACAGTGAAAGAGCATCGCCTGGCCTGTGTTGTTTTCCACCCCCAGCTGACAGACACACACAGACTCACAGTACATATATTGTAATAAAGAGTGTGTCGTTTCAAAGACATTCAAAACAAGCCTTTTCTCTTTCTCTGCCCCTTACTCCCTCGTCCTCCCCTCTCTCCATCTTTCCCTGTCTTTGCTCTTCTCTCTCCTTCCTTCACAGTCTTTCAGGATTACAGGGCCTTGTAAATCCTGTCTTACACCTTGCTCAGTTATTTGATCTAGATTTAGAATTATGATATTCCCCCCCTTCTGAAAATGATCCTGATTTTAAATGACACAGCTCACTGCTGGGAAAATGAAACCTCTGTAGCTGCCAGCCCCTTTGAATGTCCCTGCGAGTTTATTAAAAGCACCAGCTTCCCCGCTCCAACTCAGATCTGCACAGCTGCACGAGTGTGAAAGAATATTCAAGGACAAAAGTCTTTAATGTCGAACAGAATGCCATATCAATATCTTTGTTCGGCTTTATAGTTTTTGACAATGAGCCCTTCCAACTATTTATCATGTGAAGAAGATAATTTCTTATTGGATATTTCTTATTTCAAGGCATCTCTACCAGCAGATAGCACACAGCTTGGAAATGGGAGACATAACGTTGTGTTGTGCAGGCTATTATCCGAACCTGACGTTGCATTTCAAGGCATATGGCATAGGTCTTCTCCTGGTGAGAGACCAAGATGTCCAACTGAATAAGATATTTGCTCTGTTTCTCACAATAAATGCACTTCTGGAATGGGTTTTTACAACTGACACTAAATGCGCAGACGTTTCACCGAAACCAAGACTCAGACAGAAGACGACGGAAAAGTGACAAGCGAGTTGATGGAAATTTTTCACTGTCACTCTCCTCTCACCCTCTGAAAAAAAAAAAAAAAAAAAAAATCTGATGTGCAGACCACATAAATAAACCCGTCCTTTAGATGGAAGCTGACATGAGGAGTTGTTTTTTCCCCTCCTTGTGGTAATGACTACTGTTGCCCGAGCTAGAGATGGGTTTAAATCCCTGACCCGTCAGCTCCTTTGCTTTCAGCAGCCTCTGTGGAGCTGCTCCAGATGAAAACGGGGCCAAAGCACAGACATATGAATGACTGTTTGTTTGGTGGTCAGACACAATCACCAACTGAGTGACCCAGTTAACGGCTAGTCAAAGCGTTGCTCAGTTTGATTCATGCAAGTTTTTTTCTTCTTCTGCGGGTTCTCTAAATGTATTTCACACTTTCCTCCATTGTTAATGCTTCAATTGACAGATGAATAAAGTGAATGTAAATGCTAGTGCAATTATTTATTTGACACTGAAAATATACTATGAACACACATTTCTATTGTTGCAATAATTGCCGGAGCGCCTGTGAATGGAGTGTACATGTGCATGATTCCTCTTTCTTTTTTTTTTCCGGCCTCCCTCTTTCTCTTCCTCCTCGGTTGTGGGTGGAGAGTAATTAGGTTTTCGAGGGGGATTGAGAAGTTCTTACAATGCTTACCAATGGCAGCAGCAGTCAGGCAGACTAGTGCTGGCAGGGCAGAGAGGACAGAGGGCCGTGCAGGAGCCTGGCACTGCTAAATCTGATGCTGACTGACAGTAATGAGGACAGCCTGCTAGCCAAGATGGAGAGGAGAGGAGAGGAGAGGAGAGAGGAGGGCATGGTCCTCCACTCTCAAGACCTCTTATCAAAGCATCTGCACAGAGGCACACACACATGGACACAGAAATGAAAACAACACAGGAACACACTCAGAAACACATGTTTGATGTGTACTAGGTATGTGCCAGACTAAATGCATCACTGGGCTGGATAATACCTCAAGATTTTCAGATATCATACCAATATTTTTCATTCTCAATACTGTTGCCAGTACTTAGACCTTCCTTTATGTCCAATACGGGGTTCCCCTCTGATAGTAGTGCAATTAAAAGGTTGCAGTGGAAATTTACTAAATGCTGACATTTTTCTAGCTTCGACTAATATTAGACTCTCAGCTAGAGCCTAAAAGTTTGTTATTGACACACACATTTACCTGAAACCCATTTATATTTTGGTGTTAATTGATAATGTCATCATTCCAAGGTATTAACTGGCACACTCACTGATATCCAATGCCGCATTTTAGGCAGTATGGAAGGCAGATACCAATACTGATATTGGTTTAGGACAGGGGTGTTTCTAGCGACTGATTTCGCTGTTGATTAAACACAAAATTAAAAAGCTGACTAGTTGAATAGTCGAAGAAAACTGTCAAAATTGAACAGTTTAACACAGTTAACATGTAGACACTGTGATCTTATATCAAATTAGCTTGGCTAACTTTAGGAGAGCTAGCACCGTCAGCCTTCAGTTCTCCTGGCAGGTTGACGCTCACATGCCTGTGCTGAATGTGGTTACACATTGCTGGTTATATTCCAGTTAAACCTGGCACAGTGTACATGCAAAGTTTTCTAATTTTTTTGGATCAAAATACTGCCAAACTGTAACCGCGACAGAAAATGTAGATACAGCACCAGCTAGTGGCAGGCGGCTGAGTTGCAGCTTACACACAGCATTTGACCGCCATTGGGGGCCTAAAATAATAAAAATGTTCATAATTAGTTCAACCGACTTGTAATTCTAGTGTTGACTAATGGTGAAGATGTTTAATCAATAAGCTAACTCATCTCATACATCCCTGGTTTCTGAACGGCTTTAGTTAAACAAAACTTATTTTCTTCAATCTAGCATTTTAAAGAAAGTTTTAAAAGACACCAGTTTTTATCTTTTCTTCGAAAGCAGCAGTTCTTTTTTTAAAACATTGTGTTCAGTCTTTAGAAAAGAGCAGATCTTTGGGTACTAAATCCTCTGTGAGAATGTTTCATTTTTTTTTATCACCGATGTGTCAAAGCTTTAAGTGTTATCTTTTTGCAGATCTCGTCCTGTGCATGCATAGATAGTGACCAAAAAAAATCTCATTCTGCTTCTTTTAAAAGTCAAACAAATAACTAGCCGTGAATCTTTTGATGCAACAAAAGTTTCAGCATTATGCTCAATTTGGTCATCCATTGTCTCGTTGCTTTTGTAGGTCATAAATTGTCATCATGACTCAGTTTAAAATAAAAATTAAATGTGAAACACTCCTTATAGAAGATTTAAGACCGTAGTATTATTAACAGTAATACTAGCATGTTCATAATGTACAAATACATGACGTTACAAACAATAACTTCATATATTTTATTTATTAATATATCACGGTTAAAAAGAGACTGCAGGGAGTAAATTGAGTGTTTGTTTTTCCTGTAGACTCCCTTCACAACCATGTGGCTGACAGTCTAAGTGGCTTTGGTCAGCACAAACCAACAGTGACTCTGACCTTGAGCCCTCTGCAGCTGTAACACTGTTCTCTATTAGTGCACTGAGATTATATGACAGGTGGATCAGCCTGTCGTGTTCAGCTATTTCACGATGTGAACGTCTTTTTTTATTCCGATCTTTATTTCCTATCCATCCAATGTGCAAAAACTAAGATTATGAATTATGTAACGAGGGGGCATTTAACTTTGAAAGTTTTCAGTTTAGCACGGCTTTAGCTGCTGGAGGATGCGACTGGTGAGGGATGCATTTGTCATTTTATACCAGTCACGTATTGCAGATTGAGTTTTAATATGATGGGTTTCTATTGTGTTGTTGGACACATCACCCGGCTGTCCAGTTTTGAATTCTCATTACTTTCCACTGCCTTTGCCCCTGTTATTCTGAGGTCAGACTCACGGGCTGGGATTTGTACAACAAAGAGTGAAACATGCCACAGAGAGCAGGAGAGGCTCAGGTGTGTCAAGATGTGTGCTATTATTACCAACACACACGTATCTATAAATACAGCACTTGCATCTCTTACAATAAAACTAAAATAATAATGTTATTCACTGTATTTTTTTTTCGTTGTACAGTTAATACCGTTTTTGTGTTCTGATGCAGTGTTTCCCCGGCCCGCCCCCCCCAATGGCACATCTTCATTTACATTGCGCTACTGTCACTCACACATTTGGACACAGTCTCTCCTTCACTGCCCGGCCGCCATCCACATACCTCCAAACCCACCTTGCACAGTTCCACTCAATGAATGCACTTTTCTAGTTGTGATTGTAAGGCTGAAGTGTGATCGTTTTGTCTGGGCGTGTCTGTCTGATTGGACGATTGGCTGATCGGCTCACTCAAGTGTTCTGCTATGATTGGATCCAGTTGTCATTGTGGAGTCAGATATTGGAAACTCGCAGGCCAGATTGCTCTTTCTCACTTTGACGTTGTGTGACAGTTCATGCTCTGAAGTTTTTGTTTTTTTTTTCTCTTTTTTCGGAGGCACCAGCCTTTCAGATTAAGAATGATATTCCTTCAGCGAGACATGTCTGTCAGGTTGTTAGTTGTGCCATTGTTGGAAGTGTGATTAATAGTGATGGGCAATAGCTTTTGTTGCCTTGTTTTGGTTCGGCTGCTTGTGTTTCAGATGTCGTATACTCTATCACAATGGGGCTTTAGTTGTAGCGCAAAAAAATAAATGTGCCCACATTTGCTTAGATCATTTGACTTCTTTGTTGTAATTAATGTATTTTTAAAAAACCCAACAATACCTTAATGTTTGTTTTAGTCAATAGGACAGCACTCTAATAATAACCAAACATGACTGGATAGTACCCAAAATAACAAGCAGCAAACAGGAATAAATTCCACGCTGTGATTACATATTTCAGAACGGGCACTATAATTTAACTTGTCACTCTCAGCCGCTGTGTGATACGTTTCTTTTGTGCAACACCCCAAAATATCTTAACTAGAAGGTGACGGTGGTGTATCTGTTGTCAATCTGATGTTTAACTATTGTGTAATTAGCTGTGAGCATCTACAACATCGGCCCTTTGTTGTTTGATTGAAAGAATCATAAGTTATTGGCTATTTGTTTCACTTCAAGAGGCGAGTCTTGATAAAAAGATAAAAAATGTCGACGAGATAGAAGCGTTCCAAGACAATTAACATAAAGCAATCAAACATATGCAAAGTTCTGAGGTAGTCATTCTCATGCAGGAGGCCCTAATTGCTTATGATAAGAATCATAGGCCATCGTATTGTATTTCTGTGATATCCACCTGATGTTAAAGCTCCTGGAAGGCGACTGTTATGCATGTACTTTTCCCAGGCTCTGCTTAATAGCTCCCAAATGGCCCCGACGGCAGAAAATCTGCCAGGTATTGTTGGTAATAGCAAGAGGTAGATAGAATCTGAGGGCTGAGCTGTAACAAAGCATGGCAAGAAGAATGTACAGGAATACAGACAGACAGGCATGCATGCTGGAGACCTGCACCTGCTTTTTCACATGCAGGGCGTTCTGTCACTCACTTGGATAGTCATTTGCAATTTTTTCATCATAAATGGAGATGGAAGAAAAGCTGTGACTGATTGTCATCCGCTGTCCTGTGCTGAAATTGCATGTTTTTCTTGTGTGTGTTTTAATTCAGTGATGATTTGTTGCAACTGTCGCAAGATGTCACATTGTATGACTGAAGAAAATTCAGTATGAATGAGCAAGTGTGTTCTGAATTACAGCATCTAAGTCAGCGCGCTAAAGAGCTTAGCCGCTCCTGTACATAATGCCTCAGTCCTCAGCTGTGACCTTTCTCTTTCACACATCATTCACCATTATACTGCTGACATGTTGGCTCATGCCAATAATTTTTCATTGCAGGCAATGTCAGCCACATCATATTTTATCATCTGGATAAATTTGTGTTGTGTTTGCATGTAGGGTCTCCATCATTTGTATTTGTCTGTTTGTGTGCTTGTCGTCGAGATTAGATTTTGCATTTAATTTAATACAGAGAAGAATTCAGATGCAAACACAATCTGGCAGCCGCGGGAAGAAAACACATATAACGTCGCTAAATGAGTGATATGTTACATGAATAAATAAGGTGCTTGCATGCAGAGAAATGTGAGCGTGTAGAAATGGAGTCGTTGAACAGTTAGTTTGCGAGAGAGGGGGGAACATTACCAACAAAAAAGGATCATTTTACGTATGATTATCTGAACCATTTGGACTTGTAAGTAAATTGAAGGTGTAACTGTATGTGGATGAACAATTTTCAAATATTAATTTACGCAGGCAGACGTAATAGTGGATGAAAAAAATGGATGCTCTTCATGCTTAATGAAACTGTTTCCAGAGCTTTGTTGTTTCTGAGTGCACCTTTCACTGTCTACTCTGTGGCTCTAAAGCTTACAAGTCACAAACACCACTTGTTATGTTTAAGTGCTTTTGCTTCAAATAACAAAATGGACCTTGTAACAAAAGCCGTTTATTTTTGTGGTTTTCTTCCCTTCTCAATTTATTTTTTAAAAGAGCGACTTTGCACCATAGACACAAAATATACTGGAGCAAGTGTACAACAGGCATGTAATTGATGTTTAATTTAGGTAATAACAGTTTATTATAGACAGAGAACATGTCTTTATACATTATTCCTTACAATAGAAGTAAACCTAGGATAGATGGTGTTTACAGTAAATGTGTGACGGTGCTAATTATCTCCACAGCACACCAAACAGTAGCACAATAACTCATAACCTCCATACTTAAATCAGTTGTTGACATACCTCACTGTTTTCATGTCTTGGAACTTCTCAAACATATGAGTTGATTTCAGTCTGACTGTTATAACCAATCAGCTCATTATGAATGAAAGCCCCCATGTTTGTAACAGAAGGAAAGTGTCTTACTGTTTAAAGACAGGGACTTAAATGCTTTATGTTTAATTAAAGAAAACACACAAGTGAAGGAGTAACTGCACAATAGAAATTCAGAAAGTATTCAGAGTTCATGTATGTGTTAAGCTCAAGTGTTCAGAGTTGATTTACAGTGCCAATTTGGAGATTTCAATATTACCTATGAAATGATTTCAACTTTAAATTTGATATCATACATCTTTGCAGCACATTCCCACTGTCTTCCTCTGTATCCGACAGACCAAAAGCTTCCTCTGTTTTGAAGGTTTTTAGTGCAGCCAGTTTGGCCTAACTGCTTTTAGAATGAATGAGAGAACCTAATTTAATTGACTTTGCTTGACACTTTCCTCCTCCCACACGTAATGGTAATTTATTCCTTCCAATGCAACCTTTTTTTTTTTTTTTTTACAACAGCACTACATGCACAAACGTAAAAACTACCAAAAGTGTGTTCTTGCACTTTGCACGTGCTATGGTGCCATGAATTTACACCACTGCCTGTGCTTTGACCTTGATTCATAATGAAAAAAACCTTTGTGGCACTGTTAGAAAACGCAAAAACATCCCCACAAAGGGGGGGAAAACCCTCCTATCTCTCTCTCTCTCTCTCTCTCTCTCTGTCTCTCTCTCGCTCTCTGTTGCTGCTGCAAAGAATGTGAAATAATCAGAGGTAATGCACCAGCAGGTCAAGTCTGGCTTGTAACAGCTATTTTGTGACTTAATTTTCTCCCGTGTTATCGTACTATAATGAAAAGTGTTGACAGATTCATTTCCTTGCTGCTACCGCCTAGGAACGTTTTGTGATATCTAATTGATAGCTACATGCCGCAATTTTATAGCACCAGAGAATTTTTATAGCACTTTTAATTAGTCCAACTTTGACCTTCTGTTCGCTTTGCATTTATATTGCTCCAAATTATTTTCACCTTCTTTCCTCATTAACTTTTGTCAAATGAATACAGGCTTTTTACCACATATTAATCTATATAAGCACTGTAAGAAACGCGATGAGAATCAAATAAATGGAGAAAAGTCTGTCGCAATAATTGTCTGATTGATTACACGCAATTAAATAAATCTATGAATTGGATATCCTCAGTCTCCTTTCACCCCAGAGAGAGAGCTTCCTGAAACAGGACTCAGGAAACTACAGTAAAATAAATGAGTAAATAAAAACACCTCAGTGGATTACGCACTTAGTTGACTAATTGACTAAAAGGGAAGTCCTTACATACGTCATTAGGGAATCCAGGTGCATGATGACTCTCCTCTTAGATAAATCCTTCTTATGGAACTAGTTAATCTCCCATGTAATATCCAGCAGATGTATATTTGTAAATGAATAAACACCAGCCTCAGATGAATCTCAAATAGGCGGCACGGTGTTTAAGTATTCTTTTGGATTTCATCCACCTGAAGAATAAAGAATTTGTATGAACACGCGTACCCATGCACACACACACACACACACACACACACTCACACATAAAACACGCATCAGCAAAAAAAAAAAATTCTTGAGCTTTTAAAACATAAAGCTGTTACTGTTGCTGTGACTTTGAGTGATTCATGCTGACACAGTGACTCACAGAGCTTTTACAGGGTGAACTCTACAGAAAGTCCTTGCCTGAGACCTGTCTGTCAGGTGTGCACAGGGCTACTGTGGAGTGCTTTGCTCTTTTTTAAGAAGTTGCTTGTCATGTAAATCTTAAATCAGGAAAATGTCTCAGAGATTAATTTACACCAGAGTAGAATGAGAAGAGGATATACTTCCACCAGTTTAACAGAGTGGTGGATGACAAGATTCCTTTCATTGCAAATCGAATACGGCAATGAAGAGCTGGCAAGGCAGAGCAGCCGGCCAGAGCTGTAAAAACACTTTATATTTAATGCAGATCTCTGATAGTAAAAGTTGACCTGTGGTTAGAATTGGAATGGCAGCGGGTAGTCTATAAACTAAATGGTGTTAGCCACAATTTTTGATAAGATGTGCATATTTCTATCTTCTTATGAAGAGGTAATGTAAGGGTGGGGACACTCAAAAAGGTAACAATGCAAATCTCTTCCAAAAAAACACCAAAGCAAAGCCCATTTTGATGTATCTATTTAAAATCATAATCCATTTATTTTACATTTCAATAAATAACCAAGATTTTCATCATGTCCACGTTCATCAATATTTTAAAGCTCCTTTGAGGAGTTTTTTTCCCCGCTGGTTATTAAACAGACTGAATTTCATACTGATTTCTCGATATGATTCAAAAAGAAAATGAGACCATTATAGAGATGAGTTATTGTTTCTTTGTAGTTATTGAATATGCCAAAAATGATTAACAACACCTTTCCAAAACAGACTTTGTTTAAATTTTCCAGGGCTAAGATTCATTGTGAGTTGATTGTTAAAAATTTAAAATAAAGAAGATTGATTTTTTTTTTTTTGTTATCAGAAAACATTTCTTACACATGCACAGGATGAAATCAGAAAAATCATGAATTCTCCGGTTTTGTCCACAGGTCCAAAATCGAAAATCAAATCCAAAATCAACACAACCTGAAAGTTCCTCACTGGAGCTGTAATGATAGAATATGATACTTCATTCATTAAACACACTCATTTATAACATATTTCCATTTGATCCAAAAAAAAAAACATGAAAAGAAAAACCAATTAAACCACAAGCAGATTTGACTACATTAAAAAGACAAACATGTTGTCATTTTTAGAATCATAACATCTCTTTTAGCCCGAACAGTTAAACAGCTGTATATATCTGAAGATAATTCAACAAAGAACATGTCATACTGTTCCTTAATTTAAAGTAATTTATAAACTTAGTAGGCTTGTCTTAAAGCTCATAATAAAAGTAACATTTAAAAAAAACAAAGCAGCAAGTCAGGTTATGTGAAGCCTCTAATTTGCATTAAATGGACAGGACCTCTGCTGGTGATTAAAAACAGCAAACTTTAGCATCTCTGAATGCATTAAAAGTAACTTGTGTCATAGAATTCATTAAGGTTATTGTTAATTATAGCTAGCTCAGCTTAATGAGGCCACCGCTTCACTCCAGAGTGGACGGTTTATTAGACAGGAAGTGGAAATTTAAGAAAACAAGAGCAGAGGACTTTTACACACGACCTCCTCTGACCTTCATTCAAGTCTGTATCTGGCTTTCTGTTGAGTGAAGCACATTTGGGTTTCTCTGTCTGTGTGTATGTGAAAGAATGAGCCTGTCCATCTGTCTCATCTAGCCACCGTCTTTGCTGTATTGGAGTCTTTATCTGCTTGGTTGACTTTATAACTGTAACACTAGTTTAATTTCCTTACCTGCTTAATTGAAATTCACATCTCTTTCTCCTCATGCGTCTTGCCTCTGTGTCTGTGTGAGTATATGTGTGTGTGTGAGAGAGAGAGAGAGAGGGGCGGATATTAGTGGAGATGTATTTTCATTCTAAAAGTGGCAAGTGATGGACAGGATCTCACAGACAATGCCCCCGTCCCCTCCCCCTTCTCCCACCCCCTCCCCTCAATCTTTTTGTCTGCTGCACCTGTCTTTTAGATACCTTTCAACCTTGTCTCTTTCTTTCGCTCTCTCTATTCCCAAGTCCCTCTCTTCCCTGGATTGCCTGGGCTTGATAAATCTGAAGCTAAATTTAGAGACATATTTCTCAAAGACACCCAGACTAGAGAGAAGAGAGAGGGCTGCAGACAAAATGGCCTCTCTGATCTATGTTTATCATCTTTTATTTATCTCTTTGAAAAACGTGAGGTCGTCAAGGAAATTTCCCTCTCTCTTTTGTCTCCCAGTCACTGGCGCAACTTTTTTCTATCCTCCAATTCAATGTCAGTGACCACACTTTTGTCCCAGAAGGCCCCATTTAAACTGACAACACATTCAAATGACATCATTCAGCTCAGTGGGGCTGGGCTTCATAAAATTAGGGGCTTGTTGAGGTGCTAATAAAATATCCTTGCCGTTTAAATTACAACACTCTGTCATCATTTTTACACTCCACATTATTCTTCATATTCTTTGTTAGACCTAACATGGTTTGATTACAATATGGCGCCTCCTGAAATACATTTTGTGTGTCCACCCTGGAGTGGTCTCTAATGCACCTAACAAGCTTGACTCATCTCACTTTTGTTGAAGAGGTGTTAGCCACAAGCTAACAGATTAGCAAAGAAAAAAAGCAATAAAGCACCTGAATGAACATCCAAGAGGCTCTGTAAACTTTAAAAGCACCATTAATCTGTAAGACATTTATTATTATCATCTCTGCACCAAATAAAGGACAACAGTATCCTCCCAGGATACCGCTTGTAATGAGTGACACATGATTTAAAGACACAGGGATGTGTTTTTAAAAAGATAATATTGGAGAGGATGGAGCATGCCATTCAACCCAAGTCAGACTTACAATATTACACAAGCATGTTTTAGAATCAGTGAAACATACTTATTGATAAAAGAAAAGCAAGACAGGAAAACAAATCACATTTTGGCAGAATGCACTTATTAGTTTGCTGTTATTTGTATGGTTGCCATCACCAGATCAGTCCAAACATCTTTAATAACATTAAGTTCATTTTTACAATTTCTTTAAGATACATTATCAACTTGCAAAATCCAAAAATGGAATCTGGATACAAAAACCAATCAGACTAACAGAATATGTGAAGCAGCAGTAGGGTAGCTAGAATTTCAAACTTCTAATACAAATGAATCTTCTTCAACATTTTAAATGGATAGAGAAGCACGTTCAGAGTGTTTAAGGCTCCCAGGAAGTTTGCCAATCTTGAAAAGCTAATTTGACAAAGCAGCCACACTGCAATTACAACTAACAAGCTTTTATTGTTGGACATCGGCAACAAAAACGTAGTCCCAATTTTCACATACTCCATTTGCGCTGCGGTTCGTCAGCGCCACTCTTAGTCAATGCTCCTGTTTCCATAGCGATCGCCGCGGTTTACCTCCGACGAGTGCCAGCAGCGCCACTACACTCTGCTCTGCTTCAAATACGCTGCAAGTCTTTTTGACAAGAGCATGCTGGAAAGCAAGTTGTACGGAATAGAACGAACCCGGACAGGAAGTCAGACAAGAAAACGTGTCGAACATCCGGGCCAGTTTCAAAATAAAAGACAGTATACGGAGTCATGATCGTATTTTCCATCACTTTATCCACATTACTTCAAAATAGGCACCAAACGACCAACAAATCATCATCAGAAGGTTAAAGCAACATGTTGATCCACGTTTCTTCTCTTTATTCCCACGTGATCTTGTAGTTCTCATGCGATGTGTGTACAGCTGCTCATGGCTGCACTCACGCTCCAGAAACAGACCCAGTGGGGCGGGGTGCGGGCCGTCCGACGGAGCAAAACAGTGGCTCTGACAGACCGTGGCGTGCATTATCCTGTAGGTTGTTAAAGAGATGTCTGTAAATCAGTAGACAGTGGTTTCAAGGTACATAAGTTAAGTTATTTTTTCTCAGCATCATTCTTTAGAGCCAGTTCGGAGCCTGGATTAAAGGAAACTGTGGCACAAACAAATTGGCACTTTGATGCGGAGGCTGTCAAGGAAATCTGTGCAGTATAGTCAAAAATTCTTGGCGTTATTCACCACTGAGTAGCTTTCATTGGAGTGACCAGGACCTGACCCCCATGCTGAATCCAGTTTACTTTTAAAACCTGCACATCATTGCAGCCATCTTGGTTGTTAAGACAAAGGCCGCAACGGCACTTAAACGTGCCTAATATTAGATTCATGTTGTGGTTGGTCTGACCTCGATCATGACATATAGAAATCTGTGTGAACCGGACAGAGACCAGACACATCTGCCAGTGCTAATAATACATGATCTTGCAGATTCATCTGGTTCCCACACTAACAAATAGAGGGTTTGTGGGTGAAATTGGCGTTGCTCATTCACTGAACAAACTGATGACTTTTATACTGTAGATGTTTGTCTTGTTAGCAGAAGCGCAAATAATCCAGATATGAGACTGTTAGCTTTATCATCTCTAGTCAGCTACCATATTGAATATGTAATAGAGATACAAGTATAAACAGAAGAGCTGAACTTCTCATGGCAGGCTAATTTAAAACTGTAAAAACTTCTGTTATGTGAAAATCTCCTAAAATTTAGACTTATTGATATTGCTCATTTCATTTGGTGAATTCTGTGAAGACCAGAGTGCTTGCAAAACTGCAAACCATACCTTCCTGTAGATGTACTAGTATATCTTGAAGAGCTCCTGTTTGCACCAAAATAGCTTGTAATTACAGTGCACTTTCTTCTCCTTGTTGTATAGTGTAGACTTGCGGATCAATCCACTGAACAATACACAAATTCTTCCCTCTTATGGTAAAGGCTCCAACAGAAGACCCGCTTCTGTCTCTTTCCCTCTTTGTCATGTTCCTCTGTCTTTTCTAGCTGCTTTTACAACTTTCTTATCTGCCTGTTGCCAGTAATTCTTCTCCTTTATGCTCTGCTCTATAGCCTGTTTCTGCCTCTTGTTTATGGTGATAATGAAGAGTGGGATATTTCCTCACTGTGCGGTAAAGAGGGATCCTGCAGTGGCCCCGGGCTACGACGTACTGTACGCTTCTTATAGAGGGGAGAGGGTAATTAGTTTGCCATTTGGATCCAAAGTGCAATTATTTGCTAGTTTCTGGAACAATTCAGGTGCCTTAAAGTAAATAGAGTCACTTGATGAGAAAGTAAAAACACAGACGATATTTCACAGAAAAACACATTAGCAAGATAAGTTCAAAAAGTATCTTCAGTGTAATTCTACTTATCATCAGCAGTGGACAGCATCTGTGGCTGATTAGTGTATTTAAACGTCACATATAAGCATCCCCAAAGCTCTACCTTAGGATACAGAAAATCTTTTTGTTCTCCTCATAGATTCAGAGTCTGGATAACTTTCTTATCCTACTTCCACATCCCCCCTACAGCTGTATGATTGCATTTAGTCACAGACAAAGACTGCTGTCCAGTGAATCAACCATGACTCCAGAGTAAAGTGAAGTAGATTGTTTGATGCTTACTTCAAACATGTGAAACGTTTAGTTGAAACCTTCTTCTCTCTGAATCTTCCATCAGTATGCAGTTAACTCAGGTGTGTCTTCCTTTGAAGGCAGAAAACTACCATCTTATAAAAGGAGCATTGCTGCCTTTCGAATTTCGGTTGAAAACCAGTCACCCGATGTAGTCTTTTTTTAAAGTTTTTTTTTACCTGTGACATTATCAGTTTGTTTTTAATACAAATGCATTTAAAAATATATTTTTTTGTGACTTTATCTAGACAAGGCTGCTTTTGCAAAAGTCTTTATTTTTTCCAATGATTTGCAATCAATTGGTCTTTGTCAAGTTTAAAGGCTTTATATGTGATTTTTTGATCCAGTAGATGTCGCCCTTGAGCACCAGCATGAAACCAAAACAACTCGCGCTGCATTGTTGTGTTAGCATGCTAATGCTAGCGATCTTTATTATGCTCGTATCTTCACACTGCATGTAAATTTACCTGAAATGACCGTAACCTAGAAACGCAGTTAAGCAGTGAGTACAGTATGTTATTCTTCTTTTCTCTAGTCCCTCAATTAAACAACCGTCCTAGCGATGTCAACAAACTGAAGATAGGACTCGGAAAGCATCACAGACAGTGGGACTCGGGTGTTACACCCATTGTAGACAGTCATTACTCACAGAGTTATTTTCAGAGGATATACTTGATTTCTATTACATTTAAGTGTGACAAATTGCATATAAAGCCTTTAATCGACTGTAGTGCTACACCTGAAGATAATTCTCAATCTGCCAGTTTCCTTCAGCTTCAGTCAGATTCTCTCCAGTCTCCCCCAGAGTTAGAGGTGATAAATTGAAATGACTTTGATTTCTGTATCAAAGCCAACAAAATTCTATTTTCCATCCAACAACACAAATCAAGACATAAAAACTATTTCATTTGGGAAGCTGGAGCATTAACATGTTTTGTAGTTTTAATTGGGACTACACTTAATAGATTGAACCATGATAAAAACAGTCCAGATACAGTTTTGCAGATGAACTAATTGATAAATAAAGTTATCGTGACGCTCTAAGCCATGGGAGAGGAGTCGGCTCAGCTTGAGTTGGCAACATGGGAGGAAATAAATTCTCACAAGATAGAATGATTTACATGATGCCGTGTTGTGATGTTGTTGACTGATATGTTTGACCTCTGCTCATTGATTCTGAAGTGGTTTATTTCAGGCAGAAAACAGGGTGGAAAAAATAAGAAGAAAGTGAAAATGGTGTGCCAATTCAAGCATCTTCTGTCTCCTATACACTCCTATGCACTCGTTGAAGTGAAGCTTTAGCAGACGTGAGACCTGCTTAAAACTCTGACTTGTACTTGGCGTTTGACATTTCCCCAGTCTTTGATCGATGAGATTGCCACTGGCTCCTTCACTCTGGGCCGGTCCTTCTCACTCTGTCACTGAGATCCCCCTCAAGATGGTGAAGTTAGTACACCTCCCTGAGCAAGATTATAAACACAACACCTCACTTCTCCTTGTGCAGTTGCAGAATCCCCAGCAGGTCTGATAGAAAGCATGGAAAGTATAAATCAACTTTGTGTCCACTGGATTGTCTGTATACAGCAACAGGTGTGTTAAGACTGAGGCTTTGATGCGTCACTGCCATCACTGATTACATTGAATATGTAAATTCAGACTGGATGCATGATTTTCTGCAGTAGGCCTATGTTTTCTCTTTAATCCTGCCAAGATGTTGTTGTGTTTGATTTGCATACTTTCCATCCAGTGTTGCACTAATTAAACAGAGCTAATCATATATTGCAGTCTTTTATTTTACATACTTAATAATCATGCAGCTAATTCACATTGGCGAGTTGTAATTTACTCACACTAAATGTACACAATGAAAATAATGCAGGAAGCTCCCTTAGGAAGAATATAGAAGATCTTTATAAATCTGTACCAACTTAAAAAAAAAAAAAAAAAGCATTCTTCAAAGTGAATCATCATGATTATGTTTCTTTGAGAGTAATTTTTCTTTCAAATATCGGGGTTACTTTAATTGCAAGGTTTTTTTCACCATTATGTAGCAGCAGTAGTCTATGTGTTAAATGCAGCTATGGAAGACATTATGAGGACCTAATGAGCTTTATAAAATCATTATTATTAACACATGTAGTCCATTAATTTCAATAAAAGGGAAGTGTCCTTAGTGACGCACTTTAATAGTCAACCGTCTCGGTTAATCTGATGTCAGATAGCTTGAGAAATGGAACTCAAAGCTTTGGTTTCAAGCAAGTGCTCAACAGATCTTTTATTAGTTGTCAGCTTTGAATGTACAATGTTTAGTTAGGGTTCATTGTGTCAGTATTGCACACAGATAAACACTGTGTGCCTTCTCCACTCTACCTTCAGTTAAAGTCATGTTCTACAAACAAACCTGTACTCACAAACTGGTGAATGTAGAATGTCATATTCCCAAATCTCAGTAAGTAAGGCCCTGCCATACCTGGCTATAGCGACAAGGCTGACTGTATGCTTTTATTCTTGTTGTCAGAGGACCTTTTCAATGCAAAGATTTCTTTTTTCTTTTCTTCTGCCATGTGCTTCGGATGATTGACAATGTCTTTTTGATTAGCCGCGCTCTTCAGTCGTGTTGTGTGCAGAAAACAGCACAGCATGGAGACTGTCACTCATTTTAAGCTCGAGGAAAAAGTAGGTAAGAAGAGTATTTGTTAGTTTCAGGGACTTACATGAAAGCTTAATTTTTCCACTATAGAAAAAACGGAATCATTTCAATATTGACATTAGATGCCCTGAGCACAAGCTTCCTTTTATGACCTCATGGCATTTTTAAAGCTAGTTCAGTAAATGTTTGCATTTGGAATTAAATATCATATGCATGAATTGTGCATCTGTATTATATTGAATGGTTGTATATTCTATAGAAATTGTTTTGGTACAAACAAGACTTGGTGCTTGGTGTCTGGATAATGTTCACATTCCCAGTATAGTCCGAAAGCAAGATGCACCAATTTTATTTCCTGAAAAAAGAGATAAAATCACACATCTAATAATGAAGGAAGTAGTTGGAATAATCCAATTCTGTGAGCACAAGTTCTCACGTCTATAATCAGTATGTGACCCATTTAAAACCTCAGAGGAAGTCTTGCCCACATACTGAGAAGCAACAGGCAGCTGGTCGGAGTCTGGCTCTGACACAAAGCTTTCTGTTTGACTGTTTGTGAAAATAAGGCCTTGTGAAAATACACAGAGAATGAGGCATGACCTGTGGCCCAAATTAAACTAAAAGACTTTACAACCATGCATTTAAAATTTTTTCTTTTGGTTTAAAATATATGAAAAATCCTGTTTAAATCCACTAAATTACAGTACAGAATTTAAAGGGATTTTGGTTTTCTTTCGCCATCAAAAAGAGCCTTTGTGTGCAGAAACAGGAACCATGCAGCGGAGTGCAATAAACAGCACCTTTGTCCTGCATAACGTACAAAAGCAGAGGAAGTTCTTTTTCTCTCCTTTGTGGAATATTGTTTTCCTAACTCGGGAAGAAGGAGGCAGCTGAGAAAGCAAGGACAGTGCGTTTCTTTTAGGCTCCTAGGTGGGGCTAAAGGGGCCTCGAGGATGAAACAGGGTAGCGGATGGGGGTGGTGGTGGTGGTGGTGGTGGGGATGGGGTAAATGCCAGCACCCTGCTGTGCAACAGGAATGAAGGCCTTTCGACTCGGTTGCCACGTTACTGGCCTTTTGGTCACAGGTATGCTCCTCCCTCGGGCTCAAATACAGACGGGGATTTTTCCTGATATGAGGAAGGAGAGAGGAAGGACGAGTGAAGAAGAGGGGCAAAGTTCTTTCACCATGGCTTTGATGCTGATGATAGTGAAGGGGGGGGGGGGGGGGGGGTAGTTGTGTACAGCAGGTGGTGGTCAGAGTTGAGAGTGCCAACCTGTCCCTCCATCTTGTGCTTGAAGTGATAACAGAGAGGGAGGCAATTGAAACCACATCCACTACGCTCCCCAGAGTGTCTTTTCCTGCTTGAATGTGCAAAGCTGTGTGTTGAGCACTGAATGTATCCGTGTCATATTTATATAAACCACATTTAGTAATGCAGATCAAAAATGTGCCATCCAGACTGACCTCTTTCAGGGGAAAATGCAGATTGTTTCTTTTATTATAACTTCCAAGTAAACTCTAGTAATGGAGACTGACGTGTGAAAGGACTGACTCACATCTGGAAGTCGTGGGAGGGCTGTGAATGACGAGCAGCATGGAGAGGAAGGCAGTGAGGACAGTGATAATGAAGCCGGGAGTAGTTTTTGACTGGCTCATATGGAAATGAGAAAGATGGTAGACAGACAGGTTTATTTGTGTTTTTGGAGGTGTTAAAAAAGTATTGAAACAGATTCCTTTATCGACAATAGCTACTAATAAGAGAAGCACACCGGCCCTTAGAAAAGAAGCTGTTTCATGTTAGAACAAAAAGTTTATTGTTGAAGATCTGATTCATGCTAAAGGAAGATGTTTTCACATTATTTCAATAGTATCATCCTTAATGGCAATGAAATTGTTAATCCTGGTCTGACAATGAATCATTTCTTTAAAAAAATGTGATAAACTATATTTTTATGACATTTCACATAATGATGCCATAGGTTGGTCTACTGCGTAGGTTTAACACGCTGGCTTTGCATCATAGAGAGATAAATGAGGGTATCTTTTTACGTGGTAATAACATTACATAAATGTTTTAGATAACTTAAATGCCCCTTATTTTGACATGTTTGAGTTCTATAGAGAGATGAAGATCTGTTTTTTTTTTCCTAAGATAATTTTTTGGGTGAAATTTCTTTTAGTAGATGAGAGAGTGGAAGAGAGACAGGAGGTGTGTGGAGGAGAGAGAGTGGGATAGAAATGCATCAAAGGGTCGGGGCCGAGAGTCAAACCTACGGCTGATGTGTCGAGGACTGTCGCCTCTGTACAACACAATTCCTTGTGTGTAAGTCATCCATCTTTGTGTGGTATTAAACTTTGGTGACTCCTGAAGCTTTCAGCGCTGAGATCAAGTTTTTTATGTGCTGCTTTAAATATATCGATTAGTGTAGTCACTGAAATGTCAAGCAGCATGGGAACAGTTGAATGTTAAAAATGTTCCAATACTTTATTTACACTTGTGTCTGCTACAAACATAAGAGCAAATGTTGTAGCTGAATATAAATAGGAACAAGGCAAACATGCTATTTGCCATCAGCTATACCACACTATTAAATAAAAAGGAAACACACACATCCTGAAAACACATTTTTATCCGTTAGTGGTAAAGTGAAAACTTGTATTCACTGCTTCTAAGTGTTGGTAACCCCAGCGCTAAATCAGAACAAGACACCCCCTCGGTTTTCACTCTGAATTTGTCTGTCAGCGGAGGCACATGACAAAATATTTGAGAATTTTTTTTACCGGAGCAATAAGGAAAGAGAGGCCCCCTAGGGGTACACATCTGACTTCAATTCCACTCTTGTCAGGTAGACACAAAAGCTGAGGGGCACACACAGCAACACAGAGAGCGAGAGACAGAAGAACAGACAGGAAAAGAAACAAGCAAAATAAAAAAGAACAAGAGAGAAAAGAACCAAGAGAGAAACAAGAAACAAAAGGCGTCATTTGGTAGTTTTCTGTTATTGATCATGTTTAATACTTCTCAGACACCTGTGTGCTTTCCAACAGTTAAAGGTACACTTTAAACACTTTAGTATTTACATTATTTTTATATTTTTTAGTACTTTAAAACACCATGTTTATATTCAGTATGCCACATGACCTCTGTCTAAGGTAACAGCTGCCTGTTGCTTTAACTTTAAGGTCTGTCAACAAAGAGATGGTGTGTACCATTGTAGCTGCCAAAACAAGCAGGAGTATTAACCTTGACAGTGCATCGATGTCCTTCATCTTTGACCTCCCCTTTTACCCACACAGATGTTCCACAGAGCAAAAAAAAACCAAACAAAACAAACAAAACAAAATGTAAAAACAGTCTCTGACTTTGTGTTTCCATATCCTGCAGCTTTGATTACGTGTGTGTGCGTGCGTGTGTGTCTGCGTTTGCTTGTGCAAGTGTGTCTGAATTTTGCTTACGTATGATGCATCTGGAAAAGGAAAAATTACACACACAGCAGAGGTCACGCCGCGATTCCTCTCGGGTCTATTGGAGAGAATAATGTTGGCTGCTGATAGCAGGGCTTTGATCCGTAACCTATTGTGAGTGTAAAATCAGAAGGGCGAGGCGTTTTTTCTTTGATAATGCTGCGGTGAATAAACTGCACGTCTCCGGTGCTTATCATATTCTACGTATGGATCTAAAGGTGCTGGCTAAGACTGGAGTGCAGGTATTTCTAAATACCTTTAGGTAAATATTTTTCACAGTGGATTATTGCTGTGCACTGTAATCCATCTTTTTGTTAGATTGAGCCTATACTTTATTTATAGATGATAATACTCTGCCTATAAGTGATTTTTTTTTTTTTATAGGTCTGCTATTATTAGGGTGATAAGTCGAAAGTGAAGCAAGCCAGAGTGCAACTGCACTTAGTGTTTTTACCTCCTATCATCCATGGGACTTAACAGAGGTGCTATGGGAGTATTTAGTGCTCTGCTGTGCTTGTAGGAATTATTACTGGGGCTCAGAGTTGTGTGTTTCCCCCTGTTAGCGAGGGAGAGAGACAACGACAGAGAGCGGTAGAGTGAGGACGAAGACGATGCCGAGAGGTAGAGGGAGTCCTGTGTTGTTGGCAACCACAGGCTATATCTGGGCAGTCTACAGAGACGAGCACGCTGTGTCTCCAGTGTCATTTGCGGCTTAAACAAACAGGTGTGATGCAAGAGCCTCTCGAACAAACATACAGCGGCCCTCTTCAAAGTAGAAACAGGAAGAGGGACGAGGGAGAGTGAAGAAATAATGGGGGAGGCATGGCCAGTCAGGGCGGAGACGAGCAAATACGGGGGGGTTAAAGAGGAATAAAAGTGTTCTTTTAAAGTTGAATTGAAGTTAAAAGTGTTTGTATCTGAACTTTTTTTCCGTATATTTGTTGGTGTTAAACGTATACTTTTTTCATTTTAGCTTTCACAGTTTTGAAAATAAATTGGTCCTTGTTTTTCTGTTTCACCTCTGCTAAAAATGTCTGTTTTCTCTCTCTCACACTCTGACAGCCTCTTACCTTTGCCACTGCTTTATCACACTTCTCTCTCTCTCTCTCTCTCTACCTCTCCACCTCTCTATCTACCTCTTTCTCTCTCTCGCTCCTTCTCTGTTGCATTGTCACTTGAATCAGAAGTTGAGTGCTGGCTAAGTGAAGGGGTACACAGAAAGTCTGTTCCAGACAGGCCTGAGTGCTGCTGCACTGCTTTGCTGCCTTCTTCCAGCGAGCCTCGATTCAGCCCCCGCTGACAGGGGGACCCAGGCATTACTCAGCCCCCCCCTGCTCGTCTGATGAGCAGCATCCTTAATCCCTGCAGATGTTAACCCTTTCATCTTCACTTTCCCACTGTCGTCTTCATTTAGCAGATAAAGCTCTTTCTAATTTTTTGTCCATTATTATTAAAGTCCAGTCTCTACTTTGCACTGCCTCAGACACAAAAACTCAAACTTGGATCTGACTGAGTGTCTGTCACACATCTAGCAGGTCTTCTTTTCCCTCTTGCTTTTTAGATGTGACATTTTTTTCAGAAAGCAAAGGGAAATATCACACATTTCAGAATCTATCATAAACACACCAACCACAAAAAGTTTCTCTTTAAATGTTTCTAAGTGCAAAAGGGAATATTGTTTTGCGGTTTCATATTTTGTCATAAGCATGATTTGTATTTAATATATTCCTTTCAATAATTGTTGCAATGAATGCAATAAATACCCATAAACCATCTTTAAATATATTTTAACTCAAAGTGTAATACAAATCTTTTTCCTTTATTGATAGTATTATGTGGTCAATCGTTTTTCATATTTATTATTTGAGTTAGTAGTTAATACTTCATTCAGATGTAGATGTAATTTAAGGTAGAAGTATACCGTTTAAGACTTTTAAAGGCCTTATTGCAAGTGTGAAGCCTGTATCCTGACAAACAACAGAAAGATGAGTCACAATACTATTTAAAAAAATAGACATCTGGAACATTGTTTCACAGCAAGACGGGTAAGAATAGTACGCTTTATCTTTTCTGAGAATGTTTTTCTGGCTTTTTGGCACTTAAGCAACAACTTTAAGTACAACTCTTCCTTGTCTCGCCTACCTGTCCTATTGTCTCGGTCTGTGGTCTTCCTCTTCTCTGATATGCAGAACTTCTGGTTTCTGAATATTCTTAGACTAAATGAGGTCCAGCATATATATATATATATATATATATATATATATATATATATATATATATATATATTTTTATCGATTTTTAGGTCGATATTTCTTTGATGCGATTTCCATGAGTCCATTATCATTCTGGTCGGTCAGTTTGGACCAGTGCACCTTTTGAAGTGGGTTGTATTTGTCTTGGAATTCAAGCTCATTCATAAGCTTTATAGACAGTTTTGAGCTTCATGCTTCACTCAGCCCTTTATTATCCTAGTTATTATAGAACGACCTCATTTTGTACACACTCACCTGTTGTGATACGGCACACATAAGATTAGACTAGCTATGAGGAGATGTTGTGTTATACAACCCCAAACATTAGTCATCCCAACCACAAGACCGAGACAAAGTAGTAGGCAGTAAAACAACAAGCGTACATCACAGACCTAATTGATGCTCTAATGCCAAGCATCATCCAAGCAGACAGCCGGAGAGAGAGGGTGCAGGTTCTCCTCTGCACACCTCCTGAGCGCTCAGGCTCAGTGGAGGTTATTTTAGTGGTGCTATATGAGATATAATGATACGTCAGTGAGATCTGCTGGGACAAGAGGAGCAGGTAGTGCAGTAGAGCAGAGGGCTGATTTATGGGCAGGATAAATGATGCGGTGGGTGTCTACCGGTGTAATAGCACAGCGCTCTGCACGGCGCACTTTCGCTCAGCTGTAGTTTATAGTGTGATGTGTGATGGGGATAAATGTCAGCGTGGCTTATCTAAGAAGATCTGATATGACTTTAAACTGGCTCCTCTCAAACACTTTGACATGCGTTGAAAGGAAAACCGGCGATGGCACATTGACAAACAGGGAAGTGAGATTTTGCTAAATTTGTGTGGAATTGTTCACAACAAGGAATCATCACCGGCTTGTGTTTAGCTCGCCATCAGATTTTCTCTCATCTCCCAGCTCGGGCTAAGTTAGTGATGATATTAAGCAGATTCTCAGAGCTATATTCATTCTTTTGATATTCATAAGATGGGTTGAAAATAAAAGCTGCCGCTACCAGATGCTGCGGCTCTGTATTACAAGTTTAAAGCAATTATGGTTTGAAAGCTGCAGTATTCAGTTCTCACTCAGTTTGGCTATTAAAGAAATAAATAAAATCTACCCACCGTGCTGGAAGCTGAGCCAAAAGCAGCTTATTTGCGTCTGTATCTATGGGGCAATATTAAAACAGAGAGAGGGGAGAAAAGTGGAATCTTGTTGCTTGCTCTGAGCATGATCTTAGAAAAGAGCACATTATTCCCAAAGTCCTTGTTTAGCGCTTAGCAGTTAACCCCAGGCAGGTAGAGTCTTACTGTATGTACAACACTGCTGTGCTGGGAGGCTTGGCGGGATATTAGCCACAGTATTGAGCGAAAACAGACTGTGTTGCTGTGAAATGGAAGCTGGGTTTCCTTAGACTGGCTTATCAGAGGGGATGTATTGGTTATAAGATGTCATCGTAAATTGAAATTAACACAAGACAGCAAGAGCACAGCACCTATTTGTGTGTGTATGAAGTGTGCATGGATGTCAAACTGTGGTTTTAAATTGCATTTACAATATTATAGGGTGAGTTTTGCGGGGGGGTTTATTCGTTTATCCTCAAATGGGGGCCGTTTGAGGATAAGCGAATTTGCTCATGGGGATTGTAGTTTTTCTTTTACAGAAGCCTTCCTCCTTATACACGTCCCTTTTAGAAATTGGAATCAAGGATGCCAGGCTGGGGGTAAAATGGGGACTGAATTTACACGTCACTCATATGAGAAAAGTCTAGGTGCTATTGAAATAGAAAAAGCAGAAAGATAAACATGAGTTTACCAACGACGTACACCTCTATGTGTGGCAAGTGGGGAGGATGAAGTGTGTGTTCTTCTTGTAATCCACTCCTCTCTGATTGTTTGTACGGCAATATTGAATTCAAAATCAGTGGGTGCCAAACACGGCTGATGACCTGCCTGGTAGGTTTGCTTTCCTTGCAGTTTTGCCGGCTAATTTCTCTGCCTTGGCCTCCCTCACGCGTCCCGGTAATGAGAAAATGTGCTGTTGTCTTTGTTTACTGAGCTGGTGTGTCTGGCTGCAGCTCTTCACATTGTTTGAATATAAACAGGAGCAAAATTATTAGCTCACTTGGAGTGTTTCTGTCGAGTTACACAAGCGTAGAGCGTGTAGGGGAGACCTAGAGCGCTGTGCACAACATACATATAGTTAGTACATACACCAAACTGTATCTGATAGCGTGAAAATATTCCCAAATGTTAATTACTGTAATCAAACAGGCCGAATGCAGAACTGTAGATGATGTCTGGAGTGTAATCTCTGTGGTCGTGTATAATGGGGCTGATGTTTGCTTCTTCTTTTTTAACTGTGTTGATAGTCAATACTACTGAAACCTGTTGTAATGAACACCAAAACATAACGTTTGAAATGTATTGAGGCCAAATGCATTTGATGACAGCTTAAGGACAGACTTGCATCATTGCTTTTCGTCTTATTATTGATCTGTGATAACCGAATTAAGATTCATCTCACACCACAGAAACAACACAACAGATATGATGTGTTGATTTAAAGGGAAACGGCTGACTCCAGATTTTAAACATCTAATAATTTAGCAACTTATTTTTCTGTGGCGACGTCTCATTTTGAATAAAGTTGACTTATTAGAGAGGAAATTTGCCTGTCAAGATGGTATCAGTGTTCTTTTAATATACATCCACAGCTGTTCCTCCAGGAAATTGCTATTTTATTTATTTATTATTTATTTCTTGGTTTATTAGATTTAATAGACTTGGAAAATAAAAAGCCTTTCATGTCATAAGACAGACTTTAGCAGATTTCCGTTCCATTTATTGTACACACAATAGATAATGGTCAAAAATTAGATTTCCAGGCATGGAGGCCTCGACTGGTCTGCAACTTAATTGTGTGGTGGAAAAAACCCACTACAAGATAAGAAATGCCAACTTTTGGGTCTGACCCGCAAATCTGCTGATCCAGCAAATCCTAAGTCTGATCTCGGAATTTAATCAGTATGGCAATAAGGCCTACAATCCTGGCTTTAAGTTTTTCCCCTGTAAGAACAGGTTTAAGAGTGTGAGAATTGTAGTCTTGTTGTAGATTTCTTTCAAATTGAAGGTTTAAAAATGTTGCCTTTACTCCATAAATGCTTTTTCATGCAGCATGGATTTTTATTTACCATTCAATCTACAATTTTTCCAAAGCTGCTAACTCCTCCGCAGCCTTCCTCATCAACCTGATAACACCATAAGGAGGAGTCCTGAGGGTGGTGATGCTGTGCGCCAAAATAGCAGGCTAAATGTGTGAGAATCCATTTGCAGCCCTCTTAGTTTGATAAAAAATATTGATAGTTGGTGCAAGTGCATCGATAATATTAGGCAAGAGGAAACATTGTAATATAACACCGTATTGATTTTTTGTCCCAACAGTGTTTAACGCCCTAATTTGGAAGTAGAACATGGAAGTAAACGAATGGTCGGACAGTACTTAAAGGGCCATTTTTACCGATTTTCAATCTGAGTCCTATCAGTTAAATGTGACATAAAAAGTGCCAGTGTGGAGAGTATCTCTACAGCCTGACATGTATTACTCTGACTTAGCTTATTGCCAGAGTTTTGTTATCGGACATTTTAAGTGAAGAATAAATGGTCAAGTAGTTCAGACAATATGACAGAGTTAGATTACAGCTGTCATTAAATCCCTTCATTTTACTGTGCTAACATTTAATATTACCAAGCATATGTGAGATGAGTTAAGATATAATTAACAAATTTAAATCATATTTTTACATGAGAACACCTCAGACTGTAACGCATCAAACACAAAACAGTGCTTACCCATCAGCATGCAGTGTTGGGGAGTGTTTGGGTTCATTTAAACAGCTGTTTTATTATATTATCCACTATTTTTATGCCGAAACCTCACATTTGATTTGTTGAGCTCCCAAGATCTCTTTGTTTCTTCATTAAATGGGGCAAAATCATGTCGCCCAAGTGATGTCAGATGATGATATGAGAGCCAGTAATACCACAAAGAGAACAGACTTTATGGCTCACTTTCTTGCTTCACTGCTCCAGTCTCATTTTTTTATTGACACAGACAACATCAGCAAAGCAATAATAATTTAGTGACACAAGCCTTGAAAATTGTACGTCTTTACGGAGCAATGTTTGATTTCTCAACTCGAGTCTCTTGTTGAAAATCACCTCTTTTACAAAGAATGTCTCAACCTGACTTCTCAACCTTCTCTTTTCTGTTCTTCACTCTTTTTTCCTCCATGTCTTTAGTTGATTCATTTACATGACAGATGCCCTCATGCATGCTGCAGAGAGCCTCAGGGTGCATGCAGCTGAACACCACCTGCAGTGACGGTTTGTTATTTGAACCCTCGGTCTAGAGTTGCCTCTCTGCCCCTCTCATAAACACTCACCGCTGACCCAGACTGGTACAATCCTCTCGCTGGGCAACCAAAAAGACTTCAGATTTAACACCTGTTGCGTAGTCGTGGTTGTATGGGTGCACCTGTGTGTACAATTGAACAGTTTTTTCTGGGTGTTTTGCAATGCCTTAAAATAGATTTGTTCGATGGTTAGTGTCAATCAGAGGAATCTGAATCACAGGTTTCCGTTCAGTTGTTAAAAATAGTCCAGAAAGCTCGCTTAGTTATACTCTTTCATGGCTGATTGGAGTTTTTAAAAGCCAGCAATCATTGTCAGTCGTGTAAAGATAGTTTTCTTCCATGATGGTGGGTTGGGTATAAATAAGAATGATGCCGACTTCTTGTGCTTTAAAAATATATAATCTGCCTGCACAACATTTTTGGCTGCACTGAAGGTGAACGTACCTGTTGAGGAGGAAAAAATGGAGTTTAAGAGCTCTGATAAAAGGGTTGTAGTTTGTGTTATAGATTACTCTGAACAAAAGATGTGAGTGTACATATTTTCTTGCAGTTTCTTTTGTGTAAAAATGATTGAGTGGTGACTGTTATTAACATGTAATGCTCAAAGAGGTTGACATTTCACACACTTAATGCATACTAGCAGAGAAGAAAAAAAGAGTGCAGCTGTACTTTAGAGAGCGTTAAAGGAACTGAGGTCAGGGTTGGGTTGTATGAGGGTTTTATTTCATAAGCCCTGGTCTATGAGCACATACAGAGCTAACTGAGAAGCTAAATTAGTAGCCTGTAACCCAGTTCTGGTCATTTAACAACCTGACCTTTCATCTTTTTATTTCATTTTAATTTGTTAAATGTTTTTAATGTTCATATTCAATAGTTCTTCCCAAAAACTGATATCAACTCTAAAGCATTTGACTTAGCCGTGCAAAGCTAATAGCAGTCAGTTTGTCAAATTGATGGTTATTTGAAAAACACAGTATTTTTATGACTTTTTTTTTACTCATTTTTTTGTTTTCTCTGTTGTTAAGCACAGAAAGAAGACTTTTATATAAAATCTCAAATAATCCCAACTTCAGCCTTAACTAACACATCAGGTTGGAGCCCGAAGTCCATACAGCATTGTGAAACTGTTTCACTACCATGCTAACCCACCAGGAAAGAAAGGGACAGACCTTTTGCACACTTTCTCAACAGACATCTTAAGCTGTGCTTTGTCACTGTCGCTAAGGAAAAGTAGATGAGAGGATTCTCTGCCTCCCCTTCTAAAAGGATAACCACTCAAGAGATGAATGAACTGATTGATTAGGCATGCACATGCAATTTTACACCGCACAGTCCTACTTAAAGGTGAGTAGTCTAGTCTATAGATGGCCTGTTTATAACATTTGTTATGGTAGAGAGATGTCCTGATTAGTGCACAGGATCAGGACTTATTCACACATTTTCCACCGAGCTCTCTTTTTTTGTTGTGCATGCAAATTGGCCAGATTTCTTGTTCATTAAAAATTCACATACACTTATTTTAGTTACAGTGTTGTCTTAGCAATTATGCAGATGTTATCCTCTGAAGTATCTACCTTCAAGAACAATCTCTTTAAAACTGGTGCGGATTTAGGAGCTCTATGGACTGAGAAACATCTATTATAAACCCTCGATTGATCTCCTTTTGGATCTAAGCGATCTAGTAATACCAAAATGCAAAGTTTTAGATTAAAGGCTGCTTAGTTAAACTGCATCCTTTTAAAACGTACACCTATTACAGTTATTTTTTTCTGATGACCTAATCCAACAAGGAACGTGTCCAGCCCTTTCATGATGACAAATGGCCAATAAATGGAGCGTATTGGCTTGGGACAAGGATGAACTTGCACTGCAACAAAGACACTGGCCTGTCCCTGTGCCCGCTAGGTGAGCTGTGTTAATGTAATGGCTGCATCCCTCCAGGGGGTTGATGAAGCCGTGCCCTACATGTATTTCCAGAAGAGTGAGTACCAGAGCCGCTGCACAGTATGTGCTACACTGCTGCCGTAACCACCCGGCCCTCCCCGGTTTGCTCCATCAGCTATACCTCTCTGTAATCTCCGAGCTTCAAAGCTCCTTATTGTCCTTCCCCACATAAACTCAAAGTCACTTATTTTCATGAGTCATCCCACCCTGCCTCTTGATAGAATTCCTGCTGCATGTTATCTTTTTCCCTCTTCCTCCGCTTTTCTCTGTTTATTTACACACCACTGGGGCTGCTGTTTTCTGAAGTGTTCCCAATGATAATGACTGCTGCAAGATAAGGGTTATTTTTAGGACATTGTGTTTGCAATTTACTGAGAACTAAGGGGGAAGCGTTTTTGTTGTAGATTCACTGTATGCAGACCTGATTGTCTTTCAGTTCAGACAAAGAGTTTAACAATATACAGTAAAGGAAAGCCAGTGTTTTTTTATCTGTCAGTACAGGAGTTTCAGATAATTATTTGATGGCCATTCATTTGAACTCAAAGCTTACAGTTTCAAATAGTTTTGCACATGGGCTTCTCTCTTATTTCCCGGCTTCAGTCGTTGTATTTTGTTTAACTTCTTTATTAAAAAAGCCATTCAGACTTTCCTTACTCCAAAAAAATCAAGTCTTTTCTAACATCTGCTGTAGTTAACACCCCTGAAAAAAGTCAATTTGACCCCACTTTGATCTGTAAATCTGTTACATCTTTTCTGTAAATCTGCAGAAAGAGAAACTGTGTTGCTGCTGCGAGGAGGAGCACAAGCCCTACCATGATGCAGTCACCACTAACACAGCTTAATCGTGCCAATTCAACTGTGCTATTCTGGGACACAATGGAGGGGAAAGTGCAAAAGTGGGTTGTGTTAATTGAGTGTGTGGGCTGGATGATTTTTTTAAATGGCCCTGTTAATTGTTCTTTAAGGAACGGGTCCCCTATTGGCGCACTCGGCTGTGGCTTGTTGTGCTACCCGGGGCACGGCTGGCAGTGCTTATTAAGAGGACTGTGAGAGAGCAGCTCTCATCAGCAGGAGGGTTCTGTTTTTTCTTTCTTTCATTTTTTTAATGGTTACAGATAAATCAGTCTGTCCACGTCCCCAAAAAGGACTGATAATGTTTTTCATTTTGTGGAAGCGTGAATCAAAATCTCTGCTTGTAAAACAGTGTCTCGGTAGCTTGCTAAACAAAGATGTTTCCAGTGGTTTAGTGGTTCATTATAACAAGTTCTCATTGTTTAGTGAGGCTGTAATGATAAATGCATGTGGTACAGCTTGTTTAATAAAAGGAGTTTTTAGTTTTTAGTCAAGGACTTGAGACTGTTTTTCAGGCACAAGTTATAACTTCAGTCTTAATGGCTGAGCTTTATAATAAAGCTGCACATTCTGCATGTGCTTTCAATTGTGCGCAGACAGTGATTGATGCATTCACTTGCAGTCCACAGCGTGTCAGATGCATGAAGATTTAGCAATTACAGTGTTGTGAATCTTACTATTTATTAATTTTGACTTTGAGGACACACTAAAATAAGAAGTTGGAGATTAATGTTAATATGTATTGTTGCTATTTTGCAGCCAAGCAGACACACTGCAAACTAGATATCATAACCTCATCTTATAGTGTAGATACACACATATACTGTAGGTACTCTCTTTAATCCCTAACCGTACAGCAGGTCATTGTTTCAGTTTAAATCCAGGGTGCTGGAGTAAAGAGTCCAATTAAAATCCAATTGGATTTTTACTACTTACAGACTGCATGATGCATCTTTCATATGGCTTTAAAAAGCTCTTGCTCCATAATTGCTGCTGGACATTAAAGTAGTTCATAGTTTGCGATTCAACCTTATGAACTTGAATGTCTGTAGCAACCAGGGCTATGTTCCTCTCCTTTTGCCTCCTGGTGGACACATCTCTCCTCACGTGTGGATAATAGAGAAACAATATGATTTTATTTTCCTCTCATTCCCTTTTTTTTGTATGTGGATCTACATGATGCTGTGATTAGCAAAGAGGCTTCTTTTTAGCTTCCTATATTTATCTTTAAACTATTCTATCTACCTGGCCATGTAGTCACTAAAGGTCATACAGTGTTGATTATAGATGTATTTAAATGAATGAGGACATTGCCAGGAACGTTGCCTGAGGTCCTACTAACAATGTCGAAGTAGAAATCCTCTCTGCCAAGTGTCCGTGTGAACTCTGCTCCACAAATGGCCTGGCCATGGAAAAAGAGTTAAATATAGAAAGTGTGGGTGATGCTGGTAGCTCTTGTGCCAGCAAGAGTTGCATTTGTGTCTTAAAGCAACCAGCTACCTATGAATGATTAACTCCCATAGACCCAGTGCAGCACCTCAGGAAAATACAGAGACGTGCTTGTAAACAATGATACCGCCGCTTCATTCCTCTATTTGTTTCCGAGCTAACCGCTGCTAGCACATTAAGGGGAGCTTCTTTTTTTAGCCATAAAGACCTTAAACACAACTCTAGTGAGGCTCCCTGTGTCAGGAGGCCTAATTACACCTACCAAGACTCATCATCTTAGATTAATGAATCTTTTCTGGGCACTGCAACCAGCCCGCACTCTCTATGTTGCCAGGGAGTTCACTGTTTTCTCTGACCCTCTCTCTGTACTTACAGGCTAATGGAGCTATAAGCTATCATTGCTAAAGTACGCTACGGTGGCACATCATTCATCACAGACCAATGGACAGAATCCTTAACAGCCTCTAACTCTAGTAGACCCTGCGGGATTCATCGTACTTTAGAAACCCCATTGTTGAGGTCTGAATATAGCCTCATTGTCTCTTTTGCAACATTAAAGCGTCTTGTGAACAACAGAGCCGAAGCACTAAGTCAGTCTGTTTTGTTGTAGTCCAACTTGTACTGCCACTTTGGGTTTAAATGACCAGTTATCATCCTCCTCCTTCTTCCTACTTTGGACAACGGTTATCTGTCGTGGAACCTCTTCAGCTATAAATAACTTGCTATAGTCAAGAGGGCTTAACCGCTGTGTTTCTGGGTGAAAGAAATAGCTCTATATAAGGATAGAGGAAGACAGGGGTGAAAGCCTGGAGGGAGGGAGCAGAGTGCTCAAGCAGGTGAAGCTGAGGTTGCCTCCACCGTTTCGGCCACATGTCATTATTTAAACCCTTTTTGTAGAGCCCTCTCTGATGTCATTCGATCTCATCTACCCTAAGTGCTGATTGATTTAGTTTTTTCTCCGAAGGCTGTTGCCATGACATCTCAAGGCAAGCTTTTCCTAGAAGGGCACCGTAACCTTATTAATAACCTTATTTCCCCCTGAAAGACACAGCAAGCCCTCCTTTGGCTATTAGGGAGGAATTAGGTTTTGTGTGTGTGTGTGTGTGTGTGTGTGTGTGTGTGTGTGTGTGTGTGTGTGTGTGTGGAATCCTACCCTCTCCTGTCAGGTTTGCGTGTGTGTGTGTTTTGCTGCAAAAAAAAAAGGAGACAGAGAAAAAGCGAGGGAGACAGAGGTGGTCAGATAAAAGAGATAGGCTCTCTAGGCTCTGTGTGAGATGGTCAGATAAAACATGACACTGCTCTTTGAGGTGGAGTGCGTAAAAAAGCAGGAAACATGAATGCCAGGCCAAAGCTTTGTTAGAACAATGATAACACTTGAAATGTGTTACTGCGCCTGGTGAGTGTTTCATCATCAAAAAGACAGAAAGAGAGGGAGAAATGTATACAGAGAAGACAGAATAAGCGATATTGAATCGAGCTGACCTACTTTGCACTCTTTGTAGTGGTTTTCAGAGGGTAATTCTGGTCAATTTAAGCAAATTATTAGTTATTATGTGAAAATATTGTTAATTACATCACTGGAAAGGTTTTTGTAGCGCTTCCAGTTTATTTGGAGCTCTCCACTTTGCTACACAGAGACAAAGCCAAAAATAAGCTACAAAAACGGAGACATTTCGATGCACTTATGCTCACAATAACCACATTTATTCAAGCAGAAGAAGGGGGATAACTTTTTTAAAAATACATTAGGACTTATTAGGTTGTAATAGCGATACTAGTGCAACAAAACAGATCCCCAGGCTGTAGATCATTTGTTCAGAGGTATAACGACACATTGGGTTACATGTAAGACAGAAATACAATTGTGAAGGCTAAGGTGCTCATTTTTATGGGGGAACTCTTTTTCTAACATCTGTTTCTGTGTTAATAAACACTTACAACCTTAGAAGAATATTTTGAATCCCCTAAAAATGAACAGCAAAGCAGGAGATTGTTGTCTGTTTAGATTATTTTTTATTAATCAAAAATACAAATAATACAGGTAGAGCCCGACCGATTAATCGGCCAGTGGATAAAATCGGCCGATATTAGCTTATCAAGTGACTATCGGTATCGGCTAATTTTATTGCGGATATGTGTCGATATTTCTAGATTTATTCACCAGTCGAATAGCATTTCATTTGACTTTCATTGTATTACACTAGCAGTTCTCTTTCACCAGCAGAGCGTGCAATATGGATTACAACGATCTTTATCACTCTCCAGAGTGTCAAGTGCTGATGTATGTACTTTCCTGTTGAGTGACCATCTTGTCTTGGTTATAATGTATATGTTTTTAGTAACTGCATCATAGGAATAAACACAATAAATGTGTATATCTATATCTATCTATCTCTAAATATCGAACAGAAATGAGAGAACGATATTGGCCGATTTATCACTATCAGATTTTCTTTCTTTCTTATATATACAACGGTATCGGCCCCAAAAATTCCTACATCGGTTGGGCCCTAAGTATAATTTATATATATTTACCTTATGAATAATAAAAGAGTTTCCAGAGAATATTTATAATAAATAAAACGTTTTGTGTATTGTGTATTGAATAATTTAATCAGCGTTCATTTGAATTCAGATTTGTTGACTGAGATGGTCATTACAGAGGGTTAACATTGTTTTCATACCTTCCCAACCATTCAATGATTGATTGTGCCTTGTAGATGAGGGTGTTGTCATCCTAAAATAGACCACTCTAATCGGGTCGGTAATACCTCGCTGCAGGGCAGAGATGGTCAGTCAGAATGGTTTTATATTCACTGTAGCTCGCCGTTTCACTCAAAGGGATGAGTGTACACACACCATCCTGGGAAAATATCATCTTGCATCCTTGGAAGAGTTACCCAAAACCTGGATTCATAATATGTTGTATCCCTCAATGCAAAGGGAGGCAAAAATGCAAAACAAGTGTGGATAAAAGTGCAGAGCAAAGACAAAATAGGTTGAAGCTGGAGGGGAGGCCGTGCAGCTGAAAGCTCTCTGACATGATGATGCTATTTATTAAGATTTATTTATGCAAGACTGAAGAGGTGATGGATAACAAGAGCACTGCCAAGGCTCTCCTTTGTTTGCAGGGTTAGTGAGTGTTCCATTGAAGCTGTAATGGACGGTCAGAAAGAGAGAGAGAGAGAGAGAGAGCAAAGTCTGAGTGTGCGAGTAAAAATGCATGACCATACCTGTGTGCAATGTGACTTCCGTGTATGTATTTTCATGCTCTCCTCTGAGTGTACAGTATTTGCCAGGAATCGTGTGCCCTTTTACTACATGTGTTTGTTTGCATGTTTGCACTAAGAAAGACTGAGGACTGACAGGGTCTCTCGGGAAGGCCGGAAATCTTTGACCTGAATACATATTTTCACATATTTAGTGATGAGTGAGAAAGCTCCAGTGAAACGTGACAAGGCCTGTTTTCCTCTTAGTTTACAGGAAATAAATACTTCACACAGTTATAAACCAGGCCAGGATATGGCCTAATATGGTGCATGTGGAAATCGGGGAATGCTGCAATTTAGCACAATTAACTGTTTGGCTGCTGTTTACACCGTGTACATGAAGCTATAGCACTCTTTTTCACAAAAAAGCTTTTTGCTGGATCAGTCTTTTTAGTACTGTTTTAAATGATTGTTATTTTTACCTTACATGGTTCATAACATAATATTTAGCATGCAAAGATTTGTGTTGTTTAAATCTAGAAACAGGTAAAAAAAAAAAAATGCTGTTTGCCGATATCGCAAGCTAAACATAAAGAACAAAGGTCTTGACTTCAAATATATAACACACTATAACAGTATAATGCCATAACCCATGACGTACCTGGAAAGTATAAAAAATATTATCAATACATACAGATGAATTGTCCCAGAACAAAAAAGAGAACATATCTAGATTGAACCTTTTTTTGTTCAAAAGTTTGCTCAGTCTTTATTTGGGTTGATTTGTTCAAATTGAATCATTTTAATAGCGTACATCTTCAAAAACATCTCATTGATCCGCAAAGAAATCAAGATTAATTTAGACCCAGATAAAGAGCACATTTTAATAAAGAAAGGAATTTTATTGCATCACCAAAAAATGATAGATCATTTTGAAAACATTGCAAAGAGAAGATCAATCTTGATTTGTGGGGTAAAAAGTTCATTACTTGTTGTCTTTAGGAGAGTCACTTACAATTAACTTTTTGACCTTTTTAAGAAAGGTCTAAAAAGCCAAATTCAAAATTAAAAAGATCTAATCAGCTTAATTTTAGCAACCCTTGCATTTTCCTCTATTCCTCTGAGTTTTAGGTAATGTTTTCAGATTTGTGGCATGTAAAGTCCAAATCTGAGTCTCCAGAGGGACATTGTGTTCCCCAAACACCATCAGGGGGGTTTTTGTCTTCTTCTTTTTTTCTTCATGCTGTTCGGGCTGCAGGTGTGTTCACGTGTGATCGGCAGGAATTGGATATGAAGGGGACTGCCAACTCAATGTATGACCTCATTAATTACATCTGTCAGTGATTCCCTGCAGATCTGTCTCCTTCTCTTCACATGCTGCCACTCAGCCAGCCAAACCATTCAACCAGACAGTCAGGAAATTTTCTGCTCGGGGTTAGACAGCCTGCCGGGCTTCTACTCGCAACACTGGCAGGTGGGATCGGGAAGAGGGAGAAAGAGGAGGAAATGTTAAGGATGGAGGAAAGGGAGGGGGAGGAGACAGTGAGTGAAACAGATGAACACATTCATGCAAACTCACTTCCGTCTGATTGCATAAAAAATGCAGACACACACACACATACACACACATAGACACACACAGGCAGACACCTCTTCCCCATGCAGCCGGAAGAATTTGATCTTTATTTAAATCCTTAAATTATAGCTGATTAAAAATTCATGGAGAGCCGTTTATATGAAAGCTGGGTGCTGTGCAGGCTGCCCTGTGATGTCTAATTGGTCTGAAGGTTGCCAACCCTTTGAACAAGTCAGGACGGGGAGTTATAGCTGCCTGTGTGCACAGAATGAGGATGGGAGTGTTTACCACCCACCTACCCTTCATCTCTCTCGCTCTCTTTCTTTCTTTCTCTCTCTCTCTCACTGTCCTGCTTTCATGTACTGTAAATTAACCTTAGAAGAAAGAAACAGAAAAGAGCATCATATGGAACAAACCAGTGTTTCCCATATAGACGATTCTCGGGCGAGCTGTCCAGGTATATTCACAGCTGCCAAAGTACATTTGCCTAACTTTCTTTTAAATCTGTATATAATCACCATTGGGCGTCAGAGAGAGAAGTTTTCTGCAAAATCCCTCTTATTAGTACACTGATTCTGGTGTGACGTCTTGGTATAACAGAAGTTTATTTTGCCTCCTATTTAATATTTCCTCTGCAACTGCTCCAGCAGCATTAGTTTAGGATGATCATTGCAATATATGATACCATCAATAAGCCTCCACACACATGGATCCACAGCTGTGTTCAGGGATATCAAGTGAAACATTTCAAAACGCGAGTAATGTTATTTTAGGGTCTTTACCGTCCACGACTGTTGACCAATATTTTCAAAAGAGCAGAAAAACAGAAATATACGCTTTTATCCAAAGCGATGTACATAGAGAGTACAACACAAGCAAGGATCTAGAAAGGAGGAAACAACATCAGTAAGTGCAAACAAACAGCTCCAAGTCTGACCGGACACGCAGGTGCTGACAGGCAGTGCACGGAGGCAGAGTATTTTTTTTTACTCCTCCCTGCCAACTCAACCGCCCAGGTACATCCTCATTATGTTTGAAGCACTGCAGCCTGTATCTTTTTTTTTTCCCCTAAGATTTATTTTTGGGCTTTTTGTGCCTTTTAATGGAGAGGTAGGACAGCGGATAGAGTTGAAAATCAGGGAGAGAGAGTAGTGTACGACGATGAGCCACAGGTGGGATTTGAACCTGGGCCGCCCGCTTGGAGGACCACAGCCTCCATACATGGGGCGCGCGCACTAACCACCGCGCCACCAGTGCCCCTGCAGCCTTGATCTTAAGAGTGCTCTGATGTTCTAGTCACCACTAGCAGCAATGTACAGGGATGATAAAATCTAACGCCACAGAGCCAATAACTGCAGTTCCCCGACTGACCACTTGGGGCTGTCTACAAAAGCAAATCATCTGCCTTTAGGCCCAATATTAAAATGTTAAAAAGTTTTACAGAACAGATTAATGACATTGTATCAAAAATAGTTTGGGTGTAGCTATTTTCAATAACATGATAGTTGTTTAGAGGATTTATTTATTTATTTTAATATACCACTTAAAGCCCTTTTAGGATTAACGTTTTGCATAATTAAGGTGCCTGGTCACTCTAAATACTGGTGGGAGCTGCTAGCTGTATGATAGGTTTCACCTCAGCTAATGCGGTCTTCAAAGTTTGTATCTGACTTTGCTGTGTTTGCCCTAGTTGGTACCTTTGCAACACTTGTGATTGCTTACATCAGTCAAATAATCCAAATAATAAAAAAAGATCTCCCAGAGATGTGGAAAAGGAGGCAGTGAGTTTTCTACGCTCCACAAGCTTTCTTAGCTTCATTAGTCCACACACAAACTAACGGAATCAGATTCTGTGGGAAACAGGATGGTTAACTAGATTATTCTCCAGTGAATACTTAAGCCACAGTAATAGACTGTTTAGCTTTGATAGCATAGCATCTGCCATCTCTTCACTCCTTTCCAGCACCAGACTCTTGTACTCAGATATAGTCACCTTTGACTCAAAAATATGAACATGGCGATGGCAATAATGACAAACTAGAGGCTTTAAAAGGCAGCAGAAAAAACAATGATTGATATCCAGGTGGCTGACTCCATAATTCATACCGTATGCTTCAGATCTACTTTAGTTTTGGTTTTTAATGCTCTGTGTGTGGAGTTTCTGGTGAAAGTGGATTTCAATTCAGAGCAGCTCTCCACTTCAAAGCTGTCGGGGTTTTGTTTTAAGGGTGTAGAAAAATGATCAGCCTGTCTTGTGGCGGAGTCTCGCTGGAGTTTTCAGGAAGGGTTTTTGCGGGGGGGCTCCACTGCTGGAGGTCCACTCAGGCCTAGCTCAAACCTGAGAATGTGTGAATCCCCCATCTTTATTCCCTCTTCTCTCCTGGTTCCCTCAGCACATGCAAACCCAAACACACATGCACACAGAACAAACCCCGCACAGACGTACTGCTCATCGGCAGCGCCCTCCTGCTGCCCCAAAGCATGGAATACCACATTTGTTTGTTTACGCCTCGTTTTCTTTCCCTGAACTCTATTAACATTTATATTGCAGCTGAAGGTGTTGGAAGTCCCTCCTGCAGTGGGGGAAACTCAGCTTAGATGAGAATGAGCTTCAGTTGAGCCTTCCCAGGCACAGACTTGTGTGTTTATACCTACATTATCCAGCTATTCCCCAACTGCCTCTTTGCCATCTTGGCAGTTTTTTTCACTCTTCTTTTTTTTTTTCCAGTTCATATCACCATTTGCTCCAGCTCGCCTCTTATGTGACTCTTTAAGCTTTTATCTCTCTCCAAGGTAAATTGATTGCTTGGGAAAAAAAAAAAAAAAAAAAAATGTAGCTGGAAAGGTTTCCGGATTGGGCGTCCTGATTGAGCATTAGCATATGAATAGAAGAGAGACAGCTCAACATGTCAGAGGAGGAGGAAGTGTTATGGGAAACATCCGCTAGACATCTGTGTTTCAGATGTTTCTCGCAAATTTTAACACATTTCATTGCGGATCTGTAGGGGCATTTGCAAGCAGACATTTCAAATTCACACTGCCGGGGCTTCTCTATTCAAGCAGGATTTTTTGGCACCGCAATCTGTGCCGCCGTTTTGTCAAGCTCCGCCTTCCGCGGGCTCCAAATACAGAAGTGGCTTCACAACAATTTCATACACTGTTACACAAAGAAATGACAAAAGCAGTAGAAATGAGCTGTGTGCATGACGCATGCGTGTTGACATCACTTCAACGCCTTCTGGCCAGAAGACCCAGACGAACCGATAGAGATTGTCACACGTGGCTGATGTCTGTCGTGTCGATTTTTTCCTGCATCAATTAGGCCCTGATACTGCAGGTTATAGATCTGTATCTGGCCATATCTGTCCCCGGGACCCGGGGGCCAGGCCTACAGATGGGACACATTGCTCTGTTTGGTGATAGTTTAGCACATGGGGGGGGGGACAGAAACATCAAACCTATTATCGCATGTGCAATATGTGTGTATGTGTGCTTTCTTTTCATTTTGGTATGTCCGCTGGCCATTGTGTTAAAGATCTTTACTTTATGTTCACAATCCAGATGTGCTCACAACTATCAGGAACTGTCAATATGTGTGAAATAGATTTTTTTAATCTACAGCCTGAATTATTAATTTATTTTGGAAACACAAAAATAAGTCGAATTTGCCAGCTCAAGCTCAATAAGGATTTTAATGTTTGAAACAGCTTAATGTTATTGTGTTAATGAAATAGAGATTCCATATTAGTTAGAAATGGAGTGATTTAAGTAGAAAAGTGTCATAGATTATGTTGGACTGTCACATTAAGACAGATAATTTCCCCCCCTTCATCTACCATCGTCTGTCGTTTCTCTTTACTGTGTATTTTTAGCATTCTTACGTGCTACAATGGAAGCTGAATATCAAGTTAATGTCACTGCTCTTCTCTGCTTCATTATACCATTTACAAAAGAAAGCCCGGAGGAATGTGGGACCGGGATTGCATCCATTAATGCAGAATTGTAACGGACATGTCGCTGCCTGGCCTGTGCACTCACAGAGCATGTGTGCTCGGATACTCAGAGTCACTCAAATGAGCCTACATCTTAACGGCCCTGTTTGCTCTAGCATGTTTTATTTAGACGACAACAGAGTATCAAAATATTATATTTTGAAAAAAAAAAAGAAGAAGAATGATGCCCACCAAATTCTATTCATATTTTGATGTTCCTTTGTGGTTCTTTTTGTCTCTCCCTCATGTCGGAGGTCCTATTAACCTTTGCTCTTTCATGCCTGTCACAAATGGTACAGTCCATACATAAATACATGAATTAACACATTCATAGCATGTTTGTCTTGTAGTTTTCTTTTGTCACAAACCCTTTCTAAAGTCAGGAGTAATGCGTAGCAGCCACAGCATCCTTTTTCTTTTCTCTCCTGCTTTCCATTTTGGTCTCTTTTCCCCCCCACTCTCCTCCACCAGCTGTCCTCACATCCTCAAAGTTCACATTGGGTTGGTTCGTGTGCTGTCAGGCAACTTCTGGTTTGTTCCGCTCTTCAGATCCCAGGGCTGAAACAAACGCAGACGGACACACGTTGAAGTGTGCACATGTGCCGCTCTTACACACGCACACGCACAGAAAAAGTTAGCGAAAGCCCTTTCTGTGCTCTTTTCCCGACTGCGCTGTGCACCACTGCAACATTTTACAGATGACTTCCCACAGCCAACAGCAAAGTGTCACTTTCATTCGATTGGCTAATTTGCATTGGTTCCCTTTCCCAGCATGATTCTAGGTATCAGTGCCCACGAGCTGAATATCAGTGTCTCTTCTCTGAATACAAATATGCCCCCTGATATAGCATGTTGTGTACTTCTTGACATCTCTAACATTCAATAATACTCTTGATATTTATCACATTTTAAAATAGTACCTCAAAACCACCTCTTTTTGAAAACTGTAATTTGTCTGATTAATCTAGTAATTTGATCTCGAACAAAGAGCTGATTAAATTGTTAAATGCACAAAAACGCCATGTTCCACCCCCCCAAAAAAAACGTTTTATACATGTGGATTTGGAAACAGTACTAGACCGAGCCGTATAGGTGATCTGCCATGGCCTCATCTAATCTGATTTGCATGCCAGAGAGAATTATGTAATTGGCATTTATGCAGAACAAAGAAGGATCAGCTCCTGGAAAAGAAGGGTTTTCATGTAGAACTGTGTGTCTAAGCCTGTTTTCTGCAGCTCTGTGCTGCCTACGGTTGGCTACAGCACAGACAGACAAGAGATGACTGTATTTGTGTGTATGTGTGTGTGTGTGTGTGTGTGTGTGTGTGTGTGTGTGTGTGTGTGTGTGTGTGTGTGTGTGTATGTGTGTGAACCATACACATGCATGATGTGTTGTATTTGAGCATGATGACCTGGCACACGCCCCACGACAAAGGGGACATACTGGAGGCTTACCAGATCTTTCACATATGCTACCTCTAATTTACAATGGCTTTAACACGACTGTTATCGTGGCGCAATCTCCACACTCAGCCCTGTGTAGAAAAAGATAGGTTCAAGCTGAACTGCATGTAAAATAGTTTGGAACAGTAATGGCTCTGACAAACGCAACTTTATCACATTTCAAATATGAAAAGCTCAGCAAAGTGATTGACAACTACTTCTACTAACAAATATCAACTAGAAATCTGCTCATTGAGTATTCTGAAGAATCACGTTTAAGACTTTTTTTTTTTGTTTGTATTGGGTTGTGGCAGTTGTGTGTCTCGAGTTCAGAAAAGTCTGATTACCTACGAGTCACGATGCACATACTCTAGAGATTCCTGCCTTCCAAAACAAGAGTGGATTAAAGGTGCCCTGTGGGGTATTCTTGTAAACAAACAAAACTTATGTTTACATTCAATGTCGCCGACTAAAATGCACTTTATGTGTCCTCTAAGAAAACACGGAGGGCGCATTGCTTACTCAAAACATTTGCAAAAAAAAGCAGCTTTTAATATTAAAAGGAGCATTTTAAATCAAGTATTGTTTACCTGCACATTCTCCTTCTCTTCCTTTAATGGTGCATTGCTGCTTATCTGGGTGTGTTATTGCTTGCTACCTGTTGATAAAGTGGAGTAGTGTGAAACCATTGGCGGGAATGTGAAAATCATCATTAACCTGAGCGTTTGTGTGCGTCACCGTTCATCTGCATGTGGGTGCGCGAGGTAAATAAAACACGGACTCCTTCATGAAGAAACAGACCAGTAGGGCCACTGGTGGTCAGAAATTCAGTTCTCTGTGATCAGGAACAGACGTAGAAGATGAGTCCTTGTTTCTATATACATGCTTTTAAATAAAATATCTGTAGAGACTCTACCTGTATGCAGGGTGTCATGTCAGTCCCTGCACAGGAAAGTAAAGTTAAGGTCAAAAGAATTTGATATTTTAAGTTGCCTCTTGGGTAACTTGGGTAATCTGGGAGATTTGGAGACGCAAAGGTGACTTCGGTGCCTTTGAAAATGATCCGATGAACATAATAGTGTTTAAAAATAATATAAGTCCATTTTAACTAAGTGAAATACCACTATAAAATGTTGAAGTTCCAAAAGAATGGGTTAAAAACTGCATACATCTCCTGCCACTGTTAGCTGACAGAAGTGTAATAATCTGTAATGAAGTTCACATTTATTATCACATTTCTTATGCACAAGGAAATTAAATTCATTAAATAGACCCCTTTGGAGATGAAATGCTAGAAATGAGCTAGTTTGAAGACTTTAACGAGACATGAGCTTATTTTATTTTAAATATGACATACCAGTGTTCTTAAAATTCAAACAGCAACGTATAGAATCTTATTTGGAAGTTAGGTGATTTTTTTTGTCTGTTTTTGTAGAACAAATCTTAAAAAATAGCAGTGTGCATTACTTACTGAGTACATTTTTAGGTTGTGTTCTGTGCTGTTTGTGTGCTGGGTGTCAGTTAGCTGAGGTTGTTCTTGAATTTGTTTTCCTGGCTGTAAGGAAAGTAGGATTGATAAGCTGGATAACTGAGTAACACCTGGAACTCCCCCAAATCTGGAACGTGGCCCCGGGCCAAATCTCCTGCAGTGAGCGTGAGACTCATGCAATGGACTCTAATCTGACACACTCTCCACGCACCTCCTAATTCTCACACTCTCGATTGTTGACGTCCGTGTTGCTTTTTTGTCGCTTCACGGCAAGTCAGGCGCCAGACTGCAGCCAGAGTTGCACCTGAGAAACAGTGAGCTGCCAAGAGGCAGAATGGACTGTTATTAGTCTGCCCTGGTCTTTCTGTAGCTGTGTTTAGCTCAATCACGTGCCTTTTATGCAAATGACGGCACACTGCACAGCTGAGAGATCGCAGAAAGGGAGAGAACGAGGAGACAAAGAAACTATGTATTCAGAAAATAAGAATAGTTGAGTCATTGGAAGCGCTGCAGTTGCACTGGCTCCATTTTTAAAGGTCAAAATATTTGCAGGACAAAGAGGCTAATTTTTCTCACTGAATTGGAGAAGTAAAGGTAGGGAGAGGAAAAGATCAGAGGGATGCTGTGCTAACGCTCTAATAAGCTTTCATGACCTCGTAAAATTGGGGCTTTATCCTCATTTGTTTAAATATTACTAGATCTCAGCTCAGTTGATAAAAATACACTGTAGCTGCAATTTGAATGACTGAGGCACTGAGGCGACAGGAGAATATGTCTCGTTCTTGCAGGAATAAAAATACACAATTTAAACTTTATTTGAAATTCCGTTGGTGGCTTTTTTTAAAGCTAAATTAAGATCTCAAATTAAATGTACATACATTAATATCATCAGCATAGCCCAATAAATATACCTGATATATAATATTGACTTTAAGGATAAAAAAGGATGACTTGTGAATGTCATTTAGCTTTAGCGGGCCAGGTAGAGCCACACTATCTCCTTAAAGTTAGTGAATTGTAGATAAAAAATTCTAGAGAACAATTTGACCTAAGTTATGTCCAAGTTCCTCTGTGTCTGCTTGATGTATATGTGACAATTGTTAGCTTCTATTCTGGCCAACACACATCGATAGTCACTAGGATCATTTGATTGGTGTGAGTTTGACGAGTCTTGAGCAAAATCTGTTCAAGGCTTCCCTACTTTTACCCAGTGGCAGGGGCGGATCCATGGGGCGGTGCCACCTCATGGGCAACCCCAAATCGTAAACTATGATGGACTATTTGCCTCGTCAGAGACAGGACTAATGCTAAAATCAAATATTTGATCTCTGTCGCATGTCAATATTGTTCATATCCTTTTGTTTATTACTTTCTACTGTGGCACAGGATATACCATCTTTAAGATACTTTATGTAAGTTTTTTAAAATAGTAATGATTAGTCGGGACAGAGAGGCTTCAAATGTAGTGTGTATGGTCACAAGAGAGTTTCAGTTCAATTTTATCTTATAAATGTAACCATACTTAAACAAAATGTTATGTTAAAGAAGTATTATGGCTTTTCACAGCGTGCATAAAGCTTCCCTGTTAACATTCTTGCATTGTATCGAATGCTTCTCTTGTCTGGTTTATGATCTTTCAAACCTCCAAATTAACCCCCCTCATCCTCTCAGTGCAGGCATTCGCTGCAGCACATCGCTTAGGCCAGAGGCAAGGTTTCCTTCCGGTGCGTCTGTGAACCCGTGTTCATCCGTTAGCGCTCTCTAAAACGCTGAGCTGTCAGCGGGAGCCAGTTGAGGCAGTTTGTTCTGCTCACCACTCAATGGACATGTTTCATTGGCACCTCGCTGGAGGTCAGCAGTAAGTGACGGCCTGAACTGTGGGGGTCAGGCCTACTACCTGGCTTTAGCTGGAGAGTGAATTACACTGTAGGTGGGGCAGGTGGGCTGAGCCGAGGCTGGAGGGGCTGAGATTGCGACCCAGCAGCATGTTCAGAGTGTGTGTGCAGGAATCCATTTGCCCGTAGTGTCACACAGCTCCATTTTCTACTCCGGAACTGCTTGGAATCCTGGCAATTTCTCTTTTTCCACAGATCCTTTAACCAATAACTATTCTGTAGGGCTCCTCACATGAGTGATGGAGTTGGAGGAAGATGTATCATTGAAGGATTACGACTAGAGCTCATCAAAGAAAATAGCCTGGTCAGTGTGACATTCCACTTTAAAGTGGCTGAATATTTTAAGAGAGCCCTCTTCCTCAGAGGAAATGAAATACAGACAAAGAGTGCAGAGGAGGAGGAGATGTAGGAGGGTTATGTTTGTTTCTGCCACCGCTCAGGGGCAGAGATGGAGAATTTGAAGATGTGGAGTAGATTGTTAGGGAGTGAGGCAGTTTGGGGGCCCATTTTCACTGCAGCTGAGGCCTCTGCTAGCCACAAGCAGTTTATATAATTCCAGAGATGAGAGAACAAAATATCTTCTTCCACACAAAGTAAGATTTACTCCCTCCTCCTTCTCCTCCTCCTTCTGGCTTTTTTAAAATATCTACTCCTCCTCCTCCTCCTCCTCTGCTTTACTCCAATCACCTCCAGACAGCTCTACCTGGGTGCATCAAGGACAGTACACGGCCACACACAGACAGCCACAGTGCGACAGAGTGTAAACAGTCCCCTTTTACATGACATCTAGTCAGGATCATTGTGCTTGCTCTGCCATGCATGGCCGGCCTCTAAACGATCGTGTATTGTGTAAGAGGGTGAGCGGATGTGTGTGTGTGTGTCCAGGTTACCGGACGCCGGTCGGTCAGGATTGCCTGCGAGCTATCGGCGCCATGGAGAATGACTTTGCACGAGCCCTGCTGTTGAGCTCTTCTGAGCATGCTTAAGAGCTGAGAATTATTCCACTCATTTTCTAGGTTCCTGTGAAGCATGACAAAAAAAAAAACTTGAGTGCTTCACGCTCGCCCAATTCTCCTCCTGAGAGCAGCAGAGAGGCTCTGGGTTAAAAAAGTCGTTGAGCAAACACTCACCATGATGAACGTTAATTATATCAATTAAGTGGACCACAGCCTTTGTCTGGGATGTCTAAAAACACTGTCAAAAGGGCATTGACAGGAGGCTGCCATGAGGTGTTGCTGATACTTTAAATAGACTCAGACTATACACAATGTGATTTTTTTTTTTTTTTTTTTTTTTTTTTAAACGTGAGAATGAATTATTTCACATTTTCTTAATTTTATATGTTCCGTGAAATTTGCGTTATGTTTCAAGTTAGTTGTAAGTCTAGTATTATCGTCCACTAATGTTGCAGCGGGATTTGGTTATATTCAGGAAACAGTTCCATTTTGAGATTATAAGGTGCAAGACTCATCGATCAAGAACAAATTGAACCCATTGGCTATGATTTGATGACAATTTAGCTCCTTTTCTCTATTTTTTTTCGCCGTTTTGCCTTAATTAGATGGGACAGCTGAAGAGAGAGTGGGGGATGACGTGCAGCAAAGTGCCAAGGTCGGATTCCAACACATGGCCGCTGCAATGAGGACTATATCCTCCTTACATGTGGCGCATGACATAACCGCTAAGCTATCCAGCGCACCTATAATTTAGCTTTTTTGTTGATCCCTTTAAACAGATATTTGCAAGCAAGTGCAGGTTATTATGTTCAGAGATTGTAGGTTTAATGATGACACTGATGGCAAACTTTCTAATTGTACACATGTCCCAAATCTGGAGTTGTTTTCTCCCAGATTTGCAGGTTACACATGCATACATCCATCCATTTAAAGTAAATACACATATGAAATGAAGTTCAGGGCTGTTGTAGGAGCACAGTTCTTTTTCTGTTTTCCTGTTTAGAATTTTTCTTTAGTGCACAGCTCTGGTTTCTTTGCATTGATATTGTAGAAAATCCCCTCTTCCTCCTCTGACTCTCCTCTACCCGGATGATAATTTTAGAAAAGATTACAAAGTAACTATTGGATTCATATATGGATTTGGACAAATAGTCCAAAATGTCCTAGATAGGAAGGGAAGAAATTAGCAGCAAAATGCGACAGAGTAAAGTCACCTCAGCCACAGCGGCTCACTGCAGTGCATATGACACCCAGTGCAGATCACACCATGCTGCGCTGACTTTTTTTAATAGGGTGTCCTGACTGGCTCCCTCCTTGGGGGAAACTGACATTTCTTGTCCTTGAGGTTAAACAGGAAAAAGCATAAATGTATAACACCCTTGACGGTGCGAACGCCGACTTGAATTCATGTTTCTGAAGACAGTGAATACCTGATGACCTTGGCAGCCATGCATAATGATGCACACTTAGAGTTTATTTTGGGAGCACAATGATCCACATAATTGACTTTGTAGTACAATGAATTGCATTTCCATCATCTTGGCAGTTGCCTGGAGTTTGTTTTACTTATAAATGATTAACAAGGTTGCATCCAGTTAGTCATATGTGGCTGCATTTATATTTAGACAACAATGCTGCCGCTGCCAGTGTGAATACAAGTGCGCTTAAACCATTTACATGCTCACATAATTGATTAGCGCTGCAGCTAACGATTATTTTCATCATTTATTAATCTGCCACTTACTGTCCGGATAAATTGATGAATGTTGCTCCACTCAAATGAAAGACAGCTGTGAAAAATGCTAAATTGCTACTTTTATAAATATTCAGCACAACATTGAAAGCACATTTTTCACATCTACTAAAAGCTGCTGTTAGTTAAAAAAAAAAAAAAAAAACATACATCAGAAACGTGTTTCTTAAAGCAAACAGGTTGTGATTAAAAACAATAAGATGGAGAATTTGGAAAGATGATTGGTGTTGTTTTTGTCACCTGATTCAGTCAGTAACACCAAACATTGGGAGGTAGAGGTGTTGTATGAGGAACTAAGAGCTAGAATACTGCTCCTTCTATGTGGCCTCACCTCCTCCTGTTTATCTCCTTCTTATCACATCAGTCACATGACCACATTTCCAGAGATTAAGGTTCCAGGATGATTAGCTGCATTGTTTTCCCACATTGTGTGTGTGTGTGTGAGAGAGAGAGAATAGTGGGGAGGTGCAGGGTGGGGGGTAAGGTGCGTCATTGGAGGGCCTGTCATAAAAAGCCATTATATTAATTGGAAGTTAAAATCCCATTTGTTTTCCCCTCTGGTGCTTACTGTCAGGACAGGGGTCTTGTTAAAAAAATTAACATTTGGTATCAGTGTCAAGGGTCAGGCTAGAGAACATCAACATATTGAAAAGGCTGCCACTCACAGAGCCGGGACAGGAGAGGTAATTTACTACAGAGGAAATGTTTCTGTAGCATAGCTGCTGACACTTTCTGTTTGGTTTCTGGTGTTTTCTAGGACTCCATGTCCTAACTCTGCTGTGAGATAATGATAGTTCAGGTTGTAGGTTTCTACTTTTGGTATTTCTGAATGAGAGCATGCAACTGTGCAGAGGAATTCTTAAAACAGGGTGTCATTCATGCCAAAAAATGTTGTTACAATCTTAGTGAACTAAATGTTATATTCAAAGTTTATCACAAACTTTTACGCTGAGCTGTAAAGGCAAAACAAAGCTAGAGGACCCGAAACCTGGTACAAGTTCAGAGACAGGGAGAGGGCAGCAGAGACCTAGAGTACACCGGGAGGCACTATGGTGAAAAGAACACAGTCCAATCCCAAATATAGCAGTCAAAAGTGGCTGCAGGGTCCTGACTGTCTCCTGAATGTGTCATGCTGGACTGAAGAGACGATCTAACTATGTCAACCGTTGCTTGAGAACTACTCAGCCCTCTGCACAGAGTTTAAAGGACAGCAAGGTTACTTCATTGACGTCTACATCTTTACTCTTTTTTTGTTTGTTATTATGAGCACAACTGGAAAAGTGTCAATGTAATAAAATGACAATGTAATAGATAATATTGAGGTTTTGCCCTTCTTACATAAAACATGTATAATTTTGTATCTAATTATTTACTCCCCTAAAGTGAGTTGTGCACAAAAGACGTATATAGTTATATCAGTTTGTCCAAATGGTGTATTTTTTATGGTCTTAGACACTTGTTGAGAGCATTTCCTTCCACAAATTATTTTTTTAAAAAGCGTATTGTTTTTATCGATGTTTCCTCCTAGCAGCTCTCTTTTGGTTGCTGCCTTTGACAACTTTTCCATGCTTCTTTGCATCTTTTACCTGCCACTTTCATGCACATGCACTTTGTGACTGCATGTTAGGTCAACCATGTGTTTGCATGTGTGTGCCTTTAAACGCATCCACAATACAAACACAGCTCGGGCCCAACATTTCCACATAACAAAACGAGTGGTCAAAAACTTCACAGAGTCCCTTTAAGTCAGACTTCATTGAAATGACATGTTAATGAAACAGAGCAATCTTTAGAATTTAGACAAATATTGGATTTTGTTATCACAAGTTTGTTGAGACAAACTTTACAGTTTGCTCTGATTTTGGCACAGTCTGGGAACAAAAAGGAACCTTTTAACTCTTTGCTGATCTTGTCCTTTCTGTGTTTTCTGATGAAAAATCGTATCTTGCTGTCTCTTTACGGTCAAACCTATCTCTGCCTTAGAATGTGTCCACAGTCTGTTTCCACAGTGCTCATAACTCACTTTGTCTGACACCTACCCGGTTGCATTAGAGTTACAAAAAAATATTATTACTTCATAAAATAAAATAACTGTCATCTACCTGATGGACTTTTTGGCTTTTGGAGGTCAAATAGAAGCATCAGTATTCATTTCAGTCTATTTCACAACCAGCTAAGAACATCATCACAGGAGCTTTAAACTAAAATCAAGGTATTGTCCACCTCCCTAAAATAACTCTGCAATATTTCCTGCCATACATAGCAACATGGTAGAGACCCAGATGTATTTCATTTAAGACTATTTCCACAATTTTTCAGTTTTATTACAAGTCACGACTGGCTCATGTCAAGACGATATTAACGTCAGTGTTCTGCATGCTAAATAGACCACTACAGCTGCATGCAGGCACGCTGTGTCTCATAACCCTGGAGTGAGCTTTAGACATCCCGTCATGTTCACAATATATTGTCTTGGAAATTTGTTAAATGTTCATAACGTGCTTGCTCAAATGTACCAGATTTGGCCACAAGCAAGCATCTAATTAGCATAATATTCATATTCTGGAAAAGCTCTTAAGAGCACTTCTGGCATTGTCCATTTCTCTTATTTGCCTCTTACTGCTTCAACGTTTGCTTTATGCCCGGCCTGTGCCTAGCGATCGCATGCTGTGCTCATTGTGAATGCAGTGTGAATGTGCTGTTTGGGTATGGGCCCATGCATCTCCGGGGCCCTATAATCAGCTCTAAGCTGCTTCTATCAATCTTCATAACTGTAGTGGGTTGAGAAAGGAAGTGCAGCTAATCACCGCTAACCGGCCCCTGTGTTCATGCCTGACTGTCACTGTTAAAGCGAGGCCGTATGCAAACAGCATCCCCTTTTTACATGTGCGCCGCACCCCCCCCCCCCCCCCCCCGACTCACATCTTAGACCATCTCGCTCCACAGATGGCCGCTTCTAGAAAGAGTCAGGTTTTGAAAAGGGGGCCTGTGACTCTTCGCTGAATAGCTGTTAGCGTAGGTTAATATAGGAGTGGTTGCCCTGCAGCGGTGGCAATCACAGCCCTGATCAGAGCCGCGCTTCAAAGACGTCTGTGCAAGTTGAAGCCAGAGTTGTCATTAGCTTCTGCCCTGTGCTTGACAGCGCTTCCCCACCCCTCCAACTCTGTCTTCCTGGCTCCCTCTCGCTTTGTCTCTCTCTCTTAACACGCTCATTTTCACTCTGTCTGCAAACAGCTACTGTAATCCTTGGATCCTAGGTCTGGGTGCTTGGGCCTGTCACTCCACATTTGCACTAAGCATCTTTCCTTCTCTCATCTCCTTTGCCCTAATTGTATTGTAATAAGCAATTACAGATCTATTTATGCACACTAGAGCTGAGATTGGACCACTTTCTTTAAAGGGCGTCAGAGCAGTGAAAGAAGTGGACCAGGCCGTGCCCCTTGTCCTTAACTTGTTGCCATACAATGAAGCGTCTGCCCCTAATCTGTTAGCTTTCTCCCTGTCTCTCACTGAGGATCTGTTACCGCTTTACCATCCCGTGCCCTCCTTCTGTGCAGAACGCCCTCTAAAGCAAAAGTGATTGTGTGCTTGTTTATTGGCTGTTTTCTGTTTGTGAGTCAGCTCGGGAGATGCAAATGAGCAGAGGCAGTGTTTACCTGGACTGGCCATGTTTTTCCCTGTGTGTTTTTGAGTGTGTGCGTCGTGTCTGCACAACGTCTAGGCCTTTGATCATACTACATTGCATTGACAGATGCTCTCTGGTGTTTTCTGGTTGCCTCTGAACGAGGCCACAGACGGGATCTGAATGCCAGTAATTATATCCCCTTGCGTGAACGGTAACAATTGTGGCTTATACAACAAAGTGTGATGACTTTTTTTTTTTTTTTTTTTCAATCTGTCCCATTATTTTTATGTATGAGAAATGACATAGAAATCCCCCCGTCTGCCTCCTCCCTGTCTGGGGCTCTGTGTTTACAGCTGTATTTGGGAGAGGTGGGGGCCAAGATAAAGGCTTACACCTTGTAATCATAGCTGGATGTGTGATCTCAGTGACCTGCCTGAGAACTGGGTTGGAGAATGGTGTGTGCGTGTGTGTGTGTGTGTGTGTGTGTGTGTGTGTGTGTGTGTGTGTGTTTTTGTGTGTGTATTATCAGAGAAAGGAGGCTGATGACTAAAAGATGCTTAAATAATAATTTGCAGAAAGAAGCAGACAATGAATAGTGAATATGACAATCAAAGGGTTCAAATGCTCTGATTAAAAGATTGAGGGTAACAACAACGTTAGTGAGGTGGAACTTTAATGGTACCAGTCTCTTATTTACACGTTATTTTTGTCATGTATTGTATAATCTAAAGAGGTGAATACATATTTGGACTCCTGTTGAATCCTTTTGAGCTACTGTTGTTTAGATCTGATAACTAATAATGCAGCAGCCTCAAATACAATGGTTATTCAACTATGACTTAGTTGTTGATGTTCAAGAAAGAGAAGCCTGACCAGCACCTTTAAGTAACATGCTGTCAGCTCAGGACTGCATCACCTAGCAACACCCAAAACTAGTCTTTGGACAAGGGCTGTCTTTGTGAAGGAATTTTCACTGCTGTGGTCCAAGGTGGCTCAATGGCGCAGTATGCGGTATCATCGCACAGCCCTATTTTGGACATGTTGACACAAGGTCAACTACATGCATGCAATGTTTGTTGCTCTTTACACTTTACAATTTAGGTGAATAATTCATAATAAAAGTTATAAAAACAGAACTGCAAAAACATCGGTGATTATTTAAACCCTCCTGTATACCTTTTTATTATTAACGGGTCCTTGAACACTTGGACTAATTCAGGATTATTGGTTATTTTATAGAAACTGAGCTGTCAAATACCACTTGTCCTTATTTACTGAAAGGACTGATTTGTGTTTTTAAACAGATGAAGTGTAAGAAAAGCTTCTTCTCTTCAGGCCTCTGCGATATGCATTTTAAAGCAGAGAGGCAAATTATAGGAGGAAGGACTGGAAAATAATACAAATATCCTCTGTTGATGATTTAAGTCTGCATGACTGCCCACTGGAGATAGAGAAAATGTGTCTGAAACTTTTACCTTTTTGTACAATCTGCAGTGCTGAGAGACAGTGAGATCAGGGGTATAGACAGAAATAGAAATGAAAATTGGATGATCCATTCTAAAGTAACTTTACTGCAGCTCTACTGTGTATCAGCACAAGAGCAGCAGCCATAAAACAACCTGATATTACCTCTGTGGGTCCCTCTGTGGAATCCTGCTTGAACCTGTGTTTAACTGTTTCAACTGACAGCAGCTCCTGTCCACTTCAATATAATGAAAGCAGCCTGTAACGGCTTCTTATTAAGAAGGCAGCTTTATAAGTTTCAAGTTTTTAAGAGTTGGAAGAAGTTTTTATCATTCATCCGCCCACGTTGATTCTTCGTGACTCATACTATCAGTACAATATATTCTTGCAGTTCCAAAGTGTCTTTCTTTTTTTAACCAATGGACCAAGTTCAGCAGGAGAAACCTTTAGTTTTAGGCTCCACTGCTTTCCAGACATGCGCAACACACGTCAAAACAGTCCGGCATCAACTCGTACTGTACAGCAGTGCAGCCTGCAGTCTTAGGAAATACCCCGCTGAATTCAAGAGTTTAGGTGGTTCAACATTTGAATCTTATGGATTAGACTTTGTTACAGTCTTAACACATGTAAGAATATTTGATTTTAGAGAAACGATGGCATAATGATCTGTCTTCAAAGACATTCTCTTCCTCCCAAATATTCAAGTAAAACCATGAAATGTCTTTTTCTTCACCATGTGTTTGTTGCTCTGATGTTCTGGGTTGGAACATAAAGAACATATTTGGAGCGTCAGTACTCACTTTCTGTGTAGAATCTCTAAAATTTGCATAAATACTGTATTTTACACATTTTTATTACATTCTGCCTGCTTCTCTCTCCTTTTCTATATTTTTTTCCCCCCACTTTCTTCATTTTCTTTCATATCTTACTCGGGGAGTTAATAACATTGGTGCTTTGTCTTTGCAGTCTCACTTCTGCATGTTTGTTGCAAACACTAATAGCTTTTTGTAGGCGCAACACAGATGCTCTTTGAAATTCTGTTTGCTGCCACAGGTAGAAGTCCCAGAATTTCCACAAATAATAATAATAATATTTTACGCAGCAATATTAGCTACAGGCTTATCTTTTTCTCTCTCTCTTTTTTTCATAGCACATACTTAAAGCAGGCCCACAGTATTATTAAGGATTAGGAAGGAGGTGCATTGTTTACACTTAGTGAGAGAAATAAAGGAAAGAAGGGATGAGCCCACGCACACACTTCCACAATAACACACAGACACGAGCGAATCCATCAATATATCCGAGTCATCAAAGTGAAACAGCCTGGACTTGTGCGACTTTGATAAGTACCAGTCTGGCACGGCCTGAAAAGATATGTCCCATGTCTGTTCTGCTGCTTTGTGAGTCAGAGTGATGTGTTCAAGTGCCCAAATTGCCTGTTTGTTCTTTGCATAGACTTTTGGTTCATTTCTATGAAGGTTGGCCAGAAAAGTCACCTCCAAATTTACTTTGAAACCTTAAGATCTAAGAATGCAGACACACACAAAAAAATCCCTCACATCATGGACACATACATTATTGACATTCAAGGTCAATTTTTTGTTCCCATTTGCCTTTTAACAACCCTTTAAAAAGACTTTTCAGGGGTCTGTCTGACACTGTTGTGTCTGCAGCTCCAATTTTAAACACTTGCCCCCCCCTGCAGACCATACCGAAGTGATTAGGCAGATTGCTACAGCAAAGGACAAGCCATGAATATTCAACATGAACGTCAGACTTTCGACTGCACATACCTCAATCCCAACATCAGAATGAGTCTGCCATTTTTAGGTACAATAGCCTGCATTGTGTCCCACTCCTGCCCATGTGAAGACAGCCTTTTGTCACCACAAATCACTACAAAATGTTAGAACACAAAGTAAATACTACTTTTGTCCAACAGATGAAAAGAATGACGTTTATTTTGCATGATGTATGCTTGTTTGAAGTTTTGTGATGGATATGAATAATTTGAATACCTCAGAGATTTACAAGGTGTCATGTTTGTGTTCCCACTATGTTTGCCATCGCGTTCTTCCTGGCAACTCACTGTGATGTCCGCAGCTGCCAAGTGTGTGTGTGTGTGTGTGTGTGTGTGTGTGTGTGTGTGTGTGTGTGTGTGTGTGTGTGTGTGTGTGTGTGTGTGTGTGTGTGTGTGTGTGTGTGTGTGTGTGTGTGTGTGTGTGTGTGTGTATGCTGCAGGGTACTAGCAAGAAGAAGGATATTGTAGTAGAGCTGTATAGACAAAGCAGTCGGTTTGAAGCACTCTCTGGACAGTATTTACATGACCTGGGGAATGGTTGTTCTTCTTCATGTGGACTGACAATAGCTTACAATATTTACACATTATTAGACCAACCAAGTACTACTCTGCAATGTGGACGATGTAACTGTGATAGGTAGCGATCTAGGCTGGTGTGTTAGCTATTTTTAGCTTGAACATTTGCTATTGAACATAAAGCAACCCACTAAAATTACAATCAAAATGTTGATTCTAGATTCTACAATGTGTGTTGGCAGTTTGAGTTGTGTTGTCAAAAAAGCAACCAAATGTTGCAGATCAATCTATATGAAACAAGAAGCAAGAATAGTTCAAGCCTTTTACAGTCAAGCTTAGAATCTTTTTCTTCTTGTCATCAGAATGCATGTTTGTTGATTTTGATTATTGCATTACGTAAGGTCGTTGTAGATGGACTGACGATGCACACTCCATGGGAGAGCATATTTTTGCTTCGTCCTGTTTAAAGTGAGTAAAAAATAAAAGCTGGACTCGCTGGAGCCTTGAGTGTTTTTGCCACAGGGAGCAAAGGCATCCATCTTTTCCATCATCACATTGTGCAGCTTAATTATGCTGTTACTGAACTACAGGATAAAATGTAGTGAAACAAGGGGCCGGCATCAGGCTGTTGTGACCGTGTCGCAGGAGATATCAAATAAATCGTCTTTGAATCGATCTTAAATGAAATCAATAATAGCTAGAGATGCACCGATCCACTTTTTTTCAGTTCTGATCTATTTCTGATACATATTATTATTCCTATAGTTTTACATCATAACTAACAATGTTATTGTTGTTGTTGGTTTTATGTGTATGGCTACACAAAGCTGTAGTAAAACCCGGCCTTGCATCGTGCTAGCTTCACGTACAAACAGGAAGCATCAACAGCTGTCAGGTTTTTCAAATTACATTTTTTAAACTGAAGTGTAAGAGTTGTACTTTTAAAAGGAGCTGTTTCATCCCGTCTGAACGTCGTCATGGATACGATTTGTGGGCACTTCTTACAGTTCAGTCTGAATGTCTTCAAAGGGAGACTGTGCGAGTTGAGAATGTTTAAAGTGCCCAACCAGCTTTCTTGATCAGTGACGTGGATCAGCGCCTTCAGTCCGATATCCAATACGTAAATTACTTCAATATCAGACCCGATACCGATCTTTTGTAAAGTGTCTCGTGATAACATTTGTCATGAATCGGCACTATACAAATAAAAATTGGTTGATTGATTGATTGCTAACTTCTAAGCATAGGTTATATTTAAACATTTTTAAAAACTCCAAGAACAGACATTATAATAAGAAACAGTTTACCAGTGTAGGCGGTAAAAGGTTGATAAATATATAAATGTGAAACAATTTAGAGCTAGCTGATATTACGTAAGTGACAGACATTAAGAGATAACTTTTCTCGATGCCCTCATAGAAAAGGTCTACTGTTTGTACAATTATTTGGTTTTCATTTTGTTCTGTCCGTCTTTGTTTAAAAGGAACTGCTAACAGGTGTAGATAAGAGCGCACCAGAAGCTTTTTTTTTTTTTTTTTTTTTTTTTTTTACATTTTTGTCTGCCTCTCTTTAATGTATCTGCAGCTCTCCTTCTATTACCACGCAAATGCACCAGGGCAGTAATTGTTGCAGGCTTCTTCACACACAGCCTCACACGCTGAAGAAATGAGAAACACATTAATTTTGAAGCAAACACGCTGTCCATCATGCACTCTCATAATTCTCCTTACTGTCTCTTAGGGATGTGCAAAAATAACTGAATGTTTGAAAAATTTGGGTTAAAGGAAAAACTGGGTTGAAGTGGTCCATTTTTAAATCTGTCAGCTTGAAATGAAATGTTGTGGAAAAAGACTTTTGAAAAACTACACCATCTGGACGCAAATGATCAGAACTAATGTTGCTGTAAATGTAGGGAAGGGAATTTTCTGTTCCCAAGTGGCAAGTACTACGTAGTGTGAGATTTAGTTGAAAGGGAAAATGCATTAGTTAAGATATAGTGTGATCTGTGTCAAATTAAATGTGATTCCCAAGTCATGTCATCCAATCAGCTTGGTGGTTTTGCACTTGCTACAGGTTTACAGGGGGGGAAATAAAACCACTTGTTTCTCCTTTTTTGAAGTTTCATTTGTAAAAAATGCATCCAACATCCGTAAACACAAGACAATAATTAATAACCTTTAGCTTCAACTGTAGCATCTCAAACAATAGCATCAAATGGTACGGCCCAGGGAGGAGAGGAGCATAATAGAAAGAGGCTTAATGTCTGTTGTCACCATGGAGAGAAAAATAGAGAAAGTAATTGTGTTGTACCAGGAGTCAAGCAATCCCATCAGCCACTGGGCAGACATGTCAAAGTCTAAAGACAGGGCTGAGAACTTGACTGGCATCAGCTTGATGGAACAAGGCCATAAAATGACCAGTGATCAGATGACCTAGAAGGGAGGCGGGACTAACAGCTGATGTGGAGAAAGAAGCTGAGACATGCGTTGACTTGGGGGAAAAAAAAAAAACCTAGATTGGAAATGATAAAAGTGAGTGATGTTGATAAATAAGCGTACAGCCAGTTTATCAGCAGCTGTCTGGCTTGGGGTTGCCGGCGGCAGAATCCAAGGCTGATAACCTCTGAGCCCCGAGGCATGATGTTAGGGAGGAGGAGGGGGAAGTAAGGGGGATGCAGCTGCTGGGTCCTGGCTAGCGTGTAACCCCAAACAGGTTAGTTAATATTAATATGTCCATCAGTAGAAGCCATATGCTACTATGTAGGAGAAAGTATGCATACTATTGTGATTAGCTAAAGCAGTGCTAATCGCTCAGCAGGTAATGCATACATATTTGGATGAATGACTTCGGTTACTTTAGGTCAGGTCAGGTGATCATTACCATGGTAACATTGTAAGTTAACCCCTGTTTGCTGACATGCTTGCTAAGTCTGGCTAACACGTATTCATTGGTTAACATTTATTTATTTACTTGTTAGCATTTGATTGACTTTTTAATATTTCAACATGCTCACATATACTCACTTAATAGACCTAGCAGCACCTAGTTAACTTGTGGTGTTCAAATGTACTTGCAAAGTAACCGCAGCAACCATGTTATCATCAGCATCTATTGATACAGGTTCATTAATCACTGGTGATGATAACGTGCATGTTAAGAGTGGCTAACACTTAGCATACAAGACTGTATTCACACATCTGCTAACTTAGTGAGCTAGCATGTTAAGATGTTTATAAATTATTTCCAGTAGATATTTCTTTGTTGATTTTGGATTGACAGTTTGAATTTTCTATTGTTCTTTTTTTTAAATTCTTTGTTTGTGATACACAACCTCAGTGACCTCTAACCCAGCTAAGCTAATTAACCTCAGTCCTCTTCAGGGCCTTATAGAACGAGTCAGATCATTTCAGGACCACAAAATAAACATTTTTCAATTATTTACTGTCTCAATTAGGAACACTTTAAACGCAATGGTTGACTTTTCATTTCGTTTGCATGAATGTATAAGTAAGACTTGAAATACCAGACCCAAAGATGATGTCTGTTCAGACCACGGAGAATTGCTCACCTAGCCAAAAAAAAAAAAAAAAAAAACATCCCTCTCTGGGGTTAACATGATTATGCCACATATTGATTGTCCTGTTGGCCCGAGCCATGAGTTTGCTTTTCTTGGCTTGAGATACATTTTTACAAATAATCAACCTCCTTGAATTGAAAATCCATAACAGAAAGAGTAAAGTTGATTTTTTTGCAGACATCGTTTTACAAGCGTTCAAAATGACTTTTGGCCCCTTCACATCCCTCAGCAAAGGGATTTGTCCCAGCTATATTACAAGTGGGCACTGGGCAATACTGTATGGAAGAGTTTATTCACGTCTTTTATAACAGGTTCGTGGATTTTACTTGTTAAAGCGCCCCCTAGCTGCAGAGTGTAAGTCATGTTTGCAATATGTTTGGGTTTTGAGTAGCACACTGAAATGTAAAATCGATCTTGCACAGCTCAAAGCATCTGAACACTTCCATGGATGTCGTTTTGGGCCCAAAGTGTCCATCTTGCAGTTGCCTGAAGAGCCTGATGGGCGTGGATCTCTTTTCTCTTCTTCACATGGGAGAACAAATGCAGACTTTTAAAGTTCATATAAGCTTCCTCTGTCCTTACATGTTTTTACTCTTTTGCAAAAGTTGGCTTTAATGCATTCTTCAGTAAAACAATATTGTACAGCGGGGGGAAAAAACAAAACATGAAAAATCACAGAAGCATAATAAAAAAACAAACTGCACTAAGGAGAGAGGTTCTGTGTGTGGGAGGCTGTGTGCATATGTGCAGGCTATGTGCCTGTGAGACTGTGAGCACCTGGAAAGCACTTGACAGATGGTTACTCCGGCTTGAGCTGAATGTTGCTTCTTTTTTCCCTGCGTTAAGCCTCTTTCATAAATCGAAAGTGTTTCGGTCAGCATTTTGATCAAGGTAGACTCTTTCAGTGCGTCTCTCGAGTATGTTTATCCTGCCCCGATCATTTTTATTTTTTTGATTCTGGCGAGCTGAGGGAGATCAGAGCTGTGACTTTCACCGCTGCCTTTTCTGCTCCCCCTTTTATGTTTGCCAGAAAGATTACAGAGCGAGGAATCAAAAATCATTATATGCAACATCATATCAGCAAATTCACAGTCTGAGTCTTAAAATGTAGCCCTTTATAGGAGACAATAAGGATTATGTATGGAGAAATGTGTGTCTTCAATCACAGTACCTACAGAACTCTACTCCTCCTCTTAAGAGCTTTAGTTAAGTTCAGTGGCTCCTCCATAATCATTAGTCTTATTGTTTCTCGATACGTAGACTTAGAGCAGTGGATAAGACACAAACTCTGTTAAAAGAGCCTCAACTTAAGAGACACTGTCCACATCAAACATGCTAAAAATCATTCACAGTGCTGTCACCGCTGTGTGTGTCTGTTACCAGAGTTTGACCAAACAGGCTGAGGTGAAAGTTCTCCTCTCACTGTGCAGGCCATCAGGCTGAAACAATAACCATCATAACAGCACGCTGACAGAGAGACATGGCGTTCTTCAGGCTCACAAGTTTCTCTACCCTTTGAAAGGAGGGTCTTTTTGCTTCTTTGTTTAGAGCAAATACTCCATGAATTGCATGGAGTTTTTTTTTATTTTTTTTTAGATTTACTATTCTTATTTTATTGCTTTTAAAAAAAGATTTCTATTCATATTTGTTTATTAACATGTTTGAACAAAAATAAATCAATCAATCAATCTTGGTTTAAGATTAGTAAAGGTTTGTTGGATACTGGTTCTTTGAACTATTTCAAAGAAATGAGAGAATGGTTTAGAGATGCAGTGATTATGGATTTTGAGATTTAGGAATTGGGAATTGAAGGAATTAATTTCACAACACTACTGATGAATCACATAGAATCACATGACACAAAAATTTAATCAAATTATCCATTACAAAATAATAAAGGTAATACAGTTCATCTGTCCCTTTTGAAGTGGACACATTGTGGATCACCAGTTGGCTTTCCCTGCCTAAGCTGTTGCTGCCTTTTGAAGCATAAATAATAATTTAACATAGATAATAAATCACTATGAAAATAATAATACACACAGTCTGTGTCTCTTTGGTATTCAATGTAAGCTCCATTTTAGCTATTTGTTTCCCTGTTAAACTAAGAAATGCAGCCAAAGTCTTCATTTTTCATCCGCCTGTTTTTTTTTTTTTTGTTTTTCAGAATAGAATAGAATTACTTCATTGATCCCAAACTGGGAAATTGTGGAAATCCCAGTTCCCAGTTTTACATACAATGCCCGAAGTTTAGATCACACAGGCGGGAGGAAGAAACGTTAAACAGTCTCTGATAAACGACACGCAGCGTTACTGCTGTTTGTTTACTTCACACTGAAGCTAGACTGTCACTGCTGTTTGCTGTCAGCGACACGTTTATATTCCATTCCTGACCAACTCGATGAGTTATTGAGTATCTTTCCACTAATGTATACTATCTCTGTAATTATGTGTTTACATATCAGTCGGGCGGGTGGTGCTGGGCGGTGATCTCTCAGATGCTGCATGCAGTTTGATGTGTTTGACAATTTAGCCGAAACTTTTTCCCGCTTGGTTTTGTGAACAGGGGCTCAGTTGAATAACTGAGTGGTCATTCTTGATGTACCCAAAATGCTTGTACACTGCCGACTTCACTTGTTTCTCTGGTGGATACAAAGTTTTCCTGCTAGAGCCCTCTACTGCAGTGAAGCTAATGTAGCGTAGCATGATAAGGTCGGCACAATTAGCTGGTGCGCAACAGCTGGAGCCACTCTGTTTTCGTTCTGTGCAGGTTGCACCAAAGCTTATGTTCCACTCCCATTTTTTGCGAGTGAGAATAAGAAAACGCGGTATAGCAGAGCCGTCAGGATTAATCAACCATTAGGTTTTGAATCTTGGTTAGCCATACAACCGGGTAACTGCGTCATCCCAGGAATGGAAGTGATTGCAACATTATTACCAAAATGATACAGCCAAATATTACATTGCATTGTATTAACAAAATGTGTCCCTTTAATTCTTTTTGAGGAAAGTATTTGAAGTCCCTTTGAACACTGACATCGGTTTTGAATAGTTACTGTATTTCTTGAGAAATGTTCCCCCTAAATTTAGCATGCACTCTCTGCTGCAGCTGTTGGTGCCCTTTTTCATGCCGTGGGTAATAATCCTTAATATTCTTGCAGTTTGAAGCTAAATGAGCCTTTAATGCACTCTGATTCCATCTTCCAGCACTCATTAATTGTTTTTTGAAAGTCCATAAATTATTTCTATTGTTCCTTTTTGAAGTTTAGCAAAGATAAACAGAAACTTTAATGGATGAAATGGAGGTCTTTTATTCTGTCACAGTCGGTTCTGATTAGAGCGATAGTTTGAAATGTCATTTTGAGGGGAAACTCACTGAAGTGCTTTTCCTTGCCAGGAGAAACCAAAAGCCGAGAGCTTTTTTTTTTTTTTTTTTTACCAGCTAGAACCTTCAATACTTGTGACCTTGTCATAACTCTACTTGTAAATTGAAGTGTTTTTTTTGAAAAACTAAATGTGTGGATGTGTGTTTTTACTGTTATCTCCTCACTCCTGTAATATGGCACCCTTTGCAGGTGCTGCTCAGTCAGTGTGTTTGAAGCTTCATTACCAATCACCTCCTTTTTTTTCCCCCCTTTTCCTTGCAGATGGTCACAAGAACAAAGAAAATATTTGTCGGTGGTTTGTCGGCCAACACAGTAGTGGAAGATGTGAAGCAGTATTTTGAACAGTTTGGGAAGGTAAGAAAGATTTCTTTTAACCATCTTGTGCTGTGTTGTCTGGTGTGATTGGATAAGACATTGAAAGAACATTTGTTGTCAATTAGCAGAAAGTTGCTTGCCATAACAATTATTGGTTCCAGCTTCTTCTTCTTCTTTTCGTTTGATTAAAAGAACATGGTTTCACTTTAGGCTTTCTGCAAATATGAGCTTTTCTCATAATTTATCTACATTTTGTGAAAAAAAACAGATTGATTTAATGCTGTTTATTTGTAGCTGTACATGGACTGTTATAGATTATTTTTGACATAGATGATTATCTAAAATAAATAAAATGAAAACAACCTGATGTTATCAAAGCTGATGGGTACAGAGGCTACAGCCCTAACCATAGACGCCCCAGGGTCCGACTTTTATTTTCCCCCATATCTTTGACTCCACTGTCCCATCTAATACAGTGTAAGATCAAAAACATAATCTTAAAAAAAACAAATGAACACCATATTAATATCATTTCGATGACATCAAATTGGTAATTTCATCATTTAACTGATCAAAGATTCAGTTGTTTTGGAGTGTCCTCTTGTCACTAGTAATAGTTGTGATAAAGACCACACGGCGAGCTCTCCCATCTTAACAGCAGTCAGGAATATGAGCCTTACAAGAAGCCAGCTGCACCAGTTTGGCTCCATTCCCGACAGTAAGACAAATAAATATCTGTTGTGATGAGCAAACAGCTGAAGCTATGGCAGTTCCTGCACTCAGTCCACCATGGCTGGTCAACAACAACATGTAGTTTGCTTACAGAGCAAACAAAGAATGAAAAATGTCCAGACCCCTACTGCTAGATCAAAAGTCTTTTTTTTCTCATCTGTGTTTTTATTATATAAGCAACAAATATAAGTACAAATAAAAAGGTATCGAATGATATTGAGTTTTATATTGTGGCAACATTTCATACCCAGCTAATTCTGCAGAGGCCTCATATTCAACTGTGTTTGTTCCCTCAGCACTTTCTGCATGCTGTTCTCCTGACCAGTACCCCCAGCTGAGGGAGGCATATATGCACACAATATCATACAAGGACATGCATACCACACACACACTCACACACACACACATACCCGGGCGTGTGCTCAGGCAAACAGGCTTTGATACAGTGGCAGCATTTCACAGATAATTTCCCCACACCGAGCGCAGATCCATTTCCCTCATGTCATATTCCACATCAGTCAAGGTCACCTTCAGCTCATACACTCCCTGTAACATCAGCACTTGACCTTGAGCTTAAACAATTTCACTCTGGATGGATTTTTCATGGGCACATAATGCGCCATGTCCTGGAGAAGACAGAAGAGCTTCTATAAATTAATAGAAACTGTTATTTTTTTCTCGCTTCAGAGACAATATGCAACCAGCCCCTCTCCTATAAAAAGCCCTCTCTCTTGCTTCCTGACAGAGACAGGCAAGGTGAAGGACTTTGTTTTTGCTCTGTGCCTGTGGAAGTACTGTTGAAGACCCTACCATGGCTCTGTCCTGCCTTTTACAAATAAAGACAGCTTATTTGCACAATAAAACGCAGCGAGCAAGTATTCAGCACGACTTTGCAATCAATGGATCTGAGAAAGGGGCTCGAAATGATTTTTGACTTGATTGAATGACATAATTGACTTGATTATACAAAGTTTTTTCCGTCCTTGAGGAATCCTCAAATGCTTAGGAGGAAACAAACAAATCAGACTGATTGAGCAAGATCTTGTGCATATTTCTGTGTGTGCTTTTATAGCCCTACTTGTGCATGCTTGGATGTGTCTGCAGTACTGCTCTCGCCATGCGTGAGTGTGTCAGCGATTAAGTGTATTTATGTGGGTGCATGATTAGGGCTGTGTGTGTGTGTGTGTGTGTGTGTGTGTGAGCAGGTTTGAGAGTCTCCAGTAAAAGAAGGAAATCAGAGTAGACTGTGTAGGCTATGTCAGACAAGATGCAGAGCAAAAAGAGGTGTCCTTCTCTCTGTTTTGTGAGTGTGTGTGAGCGCGTGTGTGTGTGTAGCTATTTTGCCTTACACATCCCTGGATTTATTAAATAACCTGCCTGTCACTGCAACCTGCCATTATCGCCACACACACAACACTCGGAGGACTTATCCACAGAAGGGAAAACCAATTAATTCAGTTTCCCCTCTGTAGAATCTTGGTGGCAGAGTGTGTCTGTCAGTCATCAGTCTGTCTGTCTGCGTATTCACATGTCAAGGGGTACATTAGCCTGCACGGTTGCAGGGCTAGCAGCTATTCATTTATATTTCTGGGAAGTATGTTTTTGAAGCACTTATCAATCATCGGGGAAACTACAGCTTAAGGCAAAGGCAAATGTTCCTCCTCAGTGGGAACAAGCCATTTCGCTGATATTATTTAGAAAGTGGTGTGTGTGTGTGTGAGAAAGTGGTGTGTGTGTGTGTGTGTGTGTGTGTGTGTGTGTGTGTGTGTGTGTGTGTGTGTGTGTGTCTGCAGTATAGGCCAATTAGCGGGATGCGGTCTACAGAGATGGCAGTGGTTGTGAGGGAAACAGCTGGTGTGGCCACAATTGGGTCACAGGTTCTGTCTGTAACCTCCAACACCTCCCATCACCTCCTCTCCCTCCCCTCCTCAGCCCCTCCCCTTTTGTCTCCATTCTGTCAGGGGGGAGGAGGAGGTGGCGTTTGTTATGGCGAGAGTCTGACAGCTCTCGTGCACATCAGCCTCCATGCCACTCTCCCAGCCGACACCATTAGGAAAGAGCACATGCCCGAGCCTGGCACAACTACAGAGGAAGCACAGACACCCCCCATCCCCACCAATACAGGCAGAAGGTGTGCATTTGCAGTGATCGTGACAATCATTTGAACAGAACTCAAGTGTTGAAGTGTGGTTCTCTTAGGCCGATTCTAATGCGTCTCAGACTCATCCCATTACCTGCCTAATAGTAGCCACATCCTGCCTTTTTTCTTCTCAGGCTGCACCTTAACCCTGCAAGCCAGATGAGACAATCTTATCAGCACTGCCGGGCCTCCCTTTATATTCCAGGACTCTTAACTCGGGGCTGCTGCTGTTTTTGTCAAATAAGGCAGGCTCACAAGAAAAGACAATTTATGCCTTCAGAGATGACACTTGACGGCTAATCCTGTTCTGCTTTTTAAATCAGATAATTTTATAATGTCTGTAGTATGACAGCTATTTGCAGGTTGTTTTTTTCTTGCAATCAGATTTCTGCCTTTTTCTGTGGCTAACATAACAAGCAGGAAATCCCCCCCTAAATTTGCCTACAGAAGTTAAAAGTGACATTATTATGCATAAATTATACATCATGTTGACTCCTTTAGAGACTGTGCTTGCTCTGAAGTCAAAGGTCAGGGCCAGTTGAAAAAACAGCAGATGTGCTTGCAGGGATTCAGTATCTTTGCAAAGTATTACACTTAGATTCTACACAACAGTAAAAATTGTAAATATAGAGACTTAAATACACGTTTTTGAATAAGGTGAGGTTTAATGAAGGACTCAAAATATCTATTTCGAGCATGCCATACCTCTGTCTACTGTTAATATGAGATGTGCTCATTTTTTTGTTGATCCCATAAGTATTATTTTTATGCCATCCTTTTGTTTTCCAATGAGACCAAAACCTGTTAACAAAACACCTAACACCCTGAGATGTTCCACTGAGGCAGAGGTTGATTAAAGACGGAAGATGGTGTGATGACACCTTTTAAATTTGGCTGAGAAGAACCAGTAGAGCCCTGCCTGGGCATGAAAAGAGTTCTCCCCCGTTAAAAGCATAATTAGCCAGGTTGGCTAATGCTTCCTCATTGGTTTATTGTAATCGGCTTTGAGTGCGTCTCATAGTGCCCTTATTTGGCTAAGCTCAAACAAGTCCTGTTCACGTCCTCTGTTTTTTTTTTTTGCACTCCTGTCCATGGGCCGAGCTTTACAGTGCAAGCCTCAAGCTGACTTTTAGTTTAATCAGAGCAACTTGCTTCCATGTCACTGGGCTTCCACAATCGTCCCTTTATGTCCAGCCTGTCCTGGTTCTCATGCTCCACTGGGCTAGAGCCAGATCCTGGAGGTGGAGCTGAATGGGAGGAGGAAGAGGAGGAGCTTAACCAGTTCACTGCCACTGGGCTCAGGACAGATAAAGGTAGACGCACAAAGGTCACTCCTGTCTTAGTCGAGCAGAGCAGTCTCACGTCCTGCGATGAGACAGGAGTTTCAAGGGAAAAAAAAGAGATAACATCTGTTGGAGGGCAATGAAAAGATATCAAAAGAAGTTCTATTATGTAAGAGGATATTATCAGAACATATATGAGGCCAGCCTACAGCAGCTGCAAGCTGTCCCTGTTGCGTTTCACCTCTGGCCCAGCAATCTCTGGATACTTCTCTCATGCTTCCACTGACAGGAAGCAGATGAGAGGAAATTATGACAGCATCAAAAAATTAAAAAAATATGCCTCGGTTGGGGCATGAAATTTGTTCTGGGTCCTTGGTAATCAAATACCACAGCTGACATTTTGCACAGCCTTAGATTTTATAAATGGCAGAAAAATAACTGTGAGACCGACTGTAAAGAAGACAAGAATTCATTTAAGATACCTGCACAAGACCTTTCCTCTTCGACTGCGCTAGAGAATTTCAGATATTAACAGCTATTCTATCAGTGGTACACAGAATGATAAAATCACTTTTATTTGACCCTTTCCATTTAGGACGAGCTAGTAGACTAACCTGTTAAGGTATTAGTGAAATAAAGTCGTGTCCCTCTCAGAATTTGCCTTTTGAAGTTACTCTATTTTATCTCTTGATTTAGTTTAAATCCCTTCTCAAAATAAACTAGTAACAAAGGGCCTCTCCTAATTTTCCCTACATTATAAATATTTGTACTACATTGATGTTTTAAAACCAGAAAAACACTAAATGTCTTCTCTGTTTTGTTTAGCTGTCCTGGAACATTTTAACCTGGATTTAAAAGTGCCATAAAGATGTTTTTCTTTTCTTATTTTGATTAAATTAGAAATATGTATTTCACATTAGAAACTTGAAGTTTCTTCTAGTTATTTAAGAGTTATTAGGTGATAAAGTGTTATAGTTAATGCTATACTATATGTCATTTTAAGTGTTAAAGCACATCTAAACTGCAGATATTCTAAATCAACAGTTGTCATTGTTGTGACATTGACATAATCATTCTTGTCATCTTTTTGATTGCTGCATTACATTTAGCCCTGACTTGTGAATTTACACTGTCACAGTGACCACTCTAGAAAAGTCTTAAACTTCAGATTCTGAAGGTGCACATTGAGCACACATGACACTTGAATTGAAGTGATGGGAGCTCTGAGGAAAGCTAAACCCGAATCAACAATAGCTCTTCTGTCATTGGCTGAAATGGCAAACATGGATGATTAATGCAGAAAAAATACACTTTATATGAGCAAAAAAAAGAAGCTAATCAAAAGGCCACAGTCCTTCATTCCTCTTCCTCTGCTGGTGCAGGTGCACATTTGCATGCCATTTACATGGTAGCTCACAGTGACCACCAGCACTCCAAAGCCTGGGTGTCCATCATCGGCTGACATTCTGTGATTGTTTCCTCTCGGCTGCGACTTGCCCAATCAGCTGAGGATATAGTGCAGTTCCAGTGATTATAAGGAGTGATCAGAGCAGCAATGATGGAGCGTGTGCCTTGCGGTGGAGATTTAGCCAGAGGCTTCAATCTCATTGCAGTCACTTGTAGTTAGTGACTGAGACTAGCAGGGAGAAGGGCAGAGCAATATAAATGAATTGGCTATGAATGTGAATACGCTGCAGGGACACACAGGGGGAAAGGGCCAGTTAGACAAACTATTTCATATCCCCCTTGACCTTTATTTGCCCAGTGGCCCAGCAACATTTCCAATAGAGTAGCTTTTAAATGGCCGCTGAAGAATAGAGCTGTACAATAACATTATTTTTGTGTGTGTGCGTATTGGCCTTTGTATGAGAGCAAACGTAAGTGTGAACGCTATTGTCTTTTCTGAATTTTTACTTGAAGAATCAGAACCTTATCAGAGGTTTAATAGATTTCTGACTGCTGATCCTTAGAAATATAATTCATACACTCTCCGCCAAAATGGAGATGCTTTGCAGTAAAGGCAGCTCACAAAGAGAGCGGTGGATCAAGGGAGATTGACACCCTTCTGTACGTCTGAAGTCTCATCTCCCAGCTGTCCCTCCTGAAATGGCTCCCCCGGGATAAGCTGGGATTGGCTTGATTGTGTTATCGGCTACTGATCGGGTCATTGAATGATGGAATTTTGAGCCCCTGTTCTGCTTAAAGAATGAAATGTTTAAAGAAGATTGACTGTGATTGGATCGGATCCAACACCTGCTCAAAGGGGTCATCAGGTGAAGGCAGGAGGCAGCAATCTCTGCTGTGCTATTGTGACACGAATAGAAGGGGGGAATTAATGTGTGTGTTGGAGTAAGGGTGTTAGTGGTGGTGGTGGGGGGGCTGGAGATGCCATTCAACAGGGAAGAGGTTGAAAAATGTCATCAGAGGAAGTGTCATGAGTAATTTGCAGCAGTCTCACCATCAGACCGGTGTGGAGGTGGACGCCTCCACCTACACGCCTCCACCTCAGCCTCGCAGACTACGTTCTGCTCTTTGGGGAATCCTATGTGGGAGAACACTTCTGCAGGGATTGAGATTCAAATGGGTTTTTATTTCCCAGATGGGTGGGAATAGTTTTGATATATGCTGTATGTATGTATGTATGTATATATGCCAAGTAAGATTGGCCTGGAATAAAGGGTATGAAGGAAGGAAGCTTGGCAGAACATAAATGCAGGCCTGGTTCAGGGGAAAGCTTTAAGGAAACAACATTTTAGCATGTTTTGTTGGTGTGGATTTGTGTGATAGACTGGAAAAACAGCGCTTTGGAATGCTCTTCTAAACCGACAAAATTAAGTTCATTGCCATCTCAAATGCAAACTATTTCTCACAAAACATCTTAAAATGCAGCATTGCTTGGATGTGGTCTTTTTACCTTCCTTTGCTGGCACATTGCACATCTCTGCCACCTGTAGATCAGAGGAACAGTGTGACATCATTGGTATGTTGTGTAATGCATAATCCATACATTTGCAAGTACATGGTACAAATAAATCTTACGCATCGTATATCAGCTGCATACTAGTGCTAATTTCAATAAGCGAATGTGAGTGTGAGTTAGGTTGCTAAAACGTTGTCTTTTTATGCTACCATAGTGCAACTTAGACATCACATAAAATTGCTAGAACAGAACGATAATAAGGTAGGTGTTAGGTACATGAAGATAATACGTTTCAACTGAAGTCTCTTTATTTGAAGTATAGTAAATGACTCCTCCACAAATCTGTCATCTGCTTAAAGAAAGAAACAAAGGAATGAAGAAAAGAAGAGGCTACAAAATGAAAGAAAGAAAGAAGCAAAAGAAGAGGAGATAAAAGAAAGAAAGAAAAACTAAAAATACGATGAACATGAGAAAAGAAGGAAGGAAAAAAGACAAAGCAGGAGAGAAAAGAGGGTAAGAACAAGAAAAAGGAAAGAAGGAAAAAGAAAAGGAAAGAAAGTACGATGGAAATAAAGAGTATGGAAAAGAAATAGCAGGAAAGAAGGAACAAGATAGATACTAAGAAATAGAAACAGAGAACATAAAAGAATGAATGATAGGAGAGAAAGTTAGAGGTGAGGAATAAAAAAAATAAATAACAAGAAATTGAAAACATTAAAGAAAGGAGGAAATAAAGTAAGAATGTCTTGCTACAGCTCAAGTGCATGTTTTTAGATGCGCAGAGACAGGCATGTCTGAGTGGAGGTCCACGGCAGCCAGGGCCGGCCTCTGAGTGACAGACCTTGTGCCCCCGCATGTCACAGCCAAATGAGAAACAAAATGATGGTGTCAAATTCCGGCTCACATCTGAAGGCTGGCTTTTAAAGAGGATGCAGAAATGCTTTTCAACCCAAATACCCCTTTTCACCCTCATCAGACATTTTTATAACAGAGGGTTGTCAGTGCTAGATTTCTCCCCCCCCCCCCCCCCCACCCCCACCCCATCTGTGGAGTTCAGGAAACCAGTGAGCATGAACCATGACTCAGCACCACCTGGAGAACAGGCAGTTGACACAGTGCATCTCAAATGGTGACGATGCAGAATGTTCGTCGTACATCTGAGCCGATACATGCAGCTTTAAACAGTTTCTGAAGGTGTTTGTTCAGTCCTCTGCATGGGTTTACCCAAGAAACAGCAAGCTGACGGCAGTAGAAGGATTATAATCTGATGCTTTGTTAAATGTTTTAGAACTATAAAGAAAACAAAAAATTCAATATGCCTTTATTTTTTGGAAAGGCTGACAGTCTGACATCTCCAGCAATGGATTTTTGCTAAGTAAATCCAACATCTAGAGAAAATCAGTTGAAAAAAACCCCAAAAAACAAGAGCTTTTTCTCCTGATTGTCAGCTCGCAGTCTAGATAAACATAGACAGTATGTGCTGTCTTGGCTTGGTTTCAGAATAAGTGTCTTTCATGACCATACAGCAGAAATCCGATTGTGCGAAATGAAACATTAAATAAACATTTACATGAAAACCTAGCCAGCTTCTCCAACAGCATTGGCTTTGATATACTGTCAGTGTGCCTTGTTTTAAATAGCACACTGTGGATGAAGGATACGTGTACAGGTATGACTGTTAGTAGCCTGTTGCAGTAGGTGCCTAATGGAGCACAGGCAGTGTGACCAGGTTGTCAGGCAACTCATGCTAAGAGAGCCTCCCAATGCGAAATCACCTGTAGACGTTACTACATGGAAATGTACACAATGAGCTGCCATTTGATATGCAGGGCTGCTGAAGTCTCAAAGGTTTCCCTTTTTGAAAACCTTACTCCTTCGCCCTGTGAGTCTTTGTGTGTCTGGATATCCCCTGGCCTGCCTTTAAAGTGTTGGAATATCTAGATTTAAGCCCTTAAGTCATGCATTATCCTAAACTATATAGGTTTTTTAAAATTGCTTGTTAGGTTTCATTTTGATACTGGTATAAAAATCCAACATTGGTAGTGACATGACTCATTATATTCAGTATATTTTGCTGGGGCAGAGTAAGTAGGCCAAACAAAATGGGGTAATTGCTATGAAAAATGTACTGAGGATGTGAGCGCAGTGGTTTTAACCTGCTCCAGTGTCTTATTTGTGTGTAGAAACTTTAACTTTTTCCGACATGTCGTTCTATTTTATCCAAGAAATTGGCTCATTTTGTTAAACAAGCACAGCCATCAGCCACGCTAGCAGTGCGGGGAGCTTTTGCTTAAGCACAACATACCCCTGAGATAAACGCTAACATCTGCATGCCATCATGTTCATAGTGATAAAATGCTGCAAAGATTGATATATTGATTGACATTGTTCTAACAAGCCACTGGATCACGTAGGTACTAGGATATCTTTAGAATCCATTCATTGGTTGCTAATAAAAAATCCCTTCCAATTTTTTTGCCAGAGGAAAAGTCAGGAGAGTATACTTAAGTAATTTCTATGTATCTTCTGGCCACAAAACATTGATACAAAAATCTATTGAATACATTATTATTAAGAAACATCAGTGTGGTGGATACACTCATATTGCCATTTCTACAACCACATGAATGTCTGAAATGGTAAACTGGCGTACATGAAGCGTTTTAAACCCTCTCTAAATTGACATCTATTATAAGCAAGTGCTATTTTAGCAAAACAGAGGTTGTTGAATTAGAAAATACATACACAGTCTCAATTGATTAAATCAATAATGGCAACACACATTAAAATGTCTCAGCCCTCATCGACTGTACTTCACAGAGGGGCAGACCCTTACAAACTACATGCACACTGTTTACAATGCAAAGAGCAATTACCAAGATGCAAATTGACCACTGACTATGTGCCTGACATGATTGGTCAGAGTGTAATAAGAGTCCACTTATCATCCCATTTGCATTGGTGTTTAAGTTAATAGAGCCAATCAAGCTACTCATTTGATTCACAAGCACTGGAAACAGCCAGAGACGGAGCGAGGCTCAAACATTTCTGCAATACAGTTGAAACGTTTTCTGACATTCATCATTGGACTCCAGAGTTTTTTTTGTAAACAGTGTTCTCTTTAAAGGAGCACTTTTTAACGCTTTTGGACTTGTAAGGCAAGGACACCTATAGACACCACTGATACAAACTTTGTCAAAAGCAGAGATTGTGAGGCCTCCTTTTGCATTTCTCCAACCACAGTTCTGTGGTCAAAATAGCATATTTATGGAATAGGACTTGGATGTAATTGGATGATTTGTGTAAGAAAACACACGGTGTAGGACATAACCCTTCTGACAGTTAGTGGATCTACTTTGGAAAGAAGTAACAATCATCTTTTTCATTATGGTGCCAAAATCATTATTACTTTTACATTTAAGGTTTTTATTATTGTTATTGTTTTTTGTTCAACAAAACCAAACTATGTAAAAATGTTAAATCCCTGACAAGGACTACCAGTATATGGACGATGATAGTTTTTGTTATTGTAATTTCTGTCACACTGTGTGTCATTAGATTAGATTGAATGGATTGTAGATGGAGTTGTGAAGCCTTTTTTCTCTCCCCCCCCCCCCCCCCCCCCCCCGAGTATAACTGTTAGGTTATCTCTACATGAGAAAAGGGAAGAAGAGAAAGATAACGCTTGAGATGAAGAAAAAACATGTGGGATATAAAAGGATTGAGATGATCCAAAGATAAAATGAATTAATGTAATGTCAACGGTTCTTGTCAGGTGATCTGGAATCACTTGAAACATTTTTTTCTGTTTTTTTTTAGAAAGCAAACACTTTGAAGTGAGGTTATAGTTGTGATGACTTGTCTCATATTCAGATTCATGTTTAAGCTAATTTACACATACATATACACGTGTCTACATGGCAGCCATATATCTTTCCTTTGACGGCCTCTACGTTTGTTTTACAGCTACTTGTTTGTGCGGCTTTTATTCAGTATTTTCGAAACAGTGTGCTCACTCCGTAGAAAACCAGAATGTTGCAGCAAGTGAACAGACGTGTATGTGATGCCAGAGAGTGACAACAGATCCCTATCTTCCTATCTTTGCCGCCATGCCATGAATAATCTTTAGCTTATTTTCTCAAGTGGTATCTCAGGGTTCTGGTCGAATTGTCTAAAAGCTAAATAAATCTGCTTGATTGAACTAATGGCACTGAGCCAAGATCTGGCACCAAGTCCCGTCTCTCAGCCCTAATCTTTTTGTCACGGACGCATTGACCAGCCTGAAACACGCACGCACGCACGCACGCACACACGCACACGCACACACACACACACACACACACACACTAAAGCTCCCTCCCAAGTCACTTCCTGATTTGGGAAACTTTGAACCCAACATGTGGCCCATAAGTCCTATCCACAGGTAATTAGGTTTGATGGTTAGTTGAGCAGAAGCATGGATTTTTATCCTCATCTCTGCCTCGCCTCCTGAAGGGTTGCCTTTACTTGTTTTTGATAAGCCCACCGCAAGCCCAGCATCCGTCTCTTCCAGCTGAACACACATTGTAAAAGCCACCGAGGAGCAGTCATCCCTTTTAGAGACGAATTACCCGCGAAATAAAATTATGCCGACTGAAAAGGTGCGTGTCGCTACAAGACTGAGTACACATTTCAATTCTGATTGATAAATTAACCTCTGCAAACATATATGTCATTGAGGCTCTCTCTTTGGAGGTAAATCACAGCTTATTTCTCCCTCTAGTGGTTTAGTTGAAGCCGGCTGATGTGCTTATGACAGACAGGAATATGTTAATGCTTCTTGTGAGCATTGTATTTCATGAGTGCACTGAATTAGTTCTACTTAAATTCCTTGCATGCATTTTTGTAGTTTCTTCTTTTTTTCATTACCATTTTATCTTGGAGGACAATCACATGCCCTCGAATAAAATGTTGCAGATTTTGTTTAACTTGGAGGCACATCTTTAGCCCTTACTAAGCAAACTGTGTCATAGTGTGTAAGTGGTACGCGTTCGCTGCTGGTGCAATCCTGGGAGAAAAGCCAGAATAACATTTGAAACAGCTTTGAATTTGATTTGATTTAAAATTCATTTGAATGTGATAGGAGACGAGCACAAAGAAGGGCGGGCGGTATCTCACTCAAGTGACAGGTTGATTGCAATGAATCATCTGCCAGAAAGTCTTCCAGCTGCCAAATCAGAGTGAATGAGAGGATATGTGTGTGAAAAAAGTAACTTCCAATTAAAGAAAGAGTAACAGAAAATAAAGGAGGTGCTCATTGTTTGCGCTTAGATACAAATTTAACATATACACTCAAAGTTAAATTAATACAGAATGTTCCATATGCATGCGTCTGAATGTGGTTTCCTGACAAAACGCACTCAGGAAGTAATTGTCGTTTTCCCCATCTGCTTGTGCTGTGCTTATTTCAGTTCAAACCTAGTTTATTGTGGAAATGGTGTCTGAATAAATCCAACATACAGAAACCAAAAGCATATCCTTAATAGAGACATTTGATACACATTTTGTTGCTCTAAAACTAGAACACTCAAGAAGATGCATGCTCCTTTCATACATTTATTCCGAGTGGGGAAAAAAAGGTCGGCCACCTGCTGCAGCCATGATCCCAAAGCTAATGCAGTGCGTCAGGATGTTTATTTTTGGATAAAATGAAGAATTAAATGGATTGAAAAAGAAGTTAATGAAGGAAGTCGGATTTTGTGAGGCAGAATTCATTCTCAAAACGCATTGAAATCATCATTTTACAGTCGCCGTGTGTAATGATGCCGTCCATTTTCTTTACTGCTTTAGTTTGCCCATTAAGCATGTAACTGTGTATGCACTGGGACAGCACAGCAGCCAGTTAAAGTGAAAAGCCAGTTCCAGTGTAAAGTCCAGACGTGGCAGTGTGCCCTGATTGTCTTCTTTCAGCCAACAGAGCAGTGTGCGAGTGTAGGTTGTGATAATGCCAGCGAGTGTTTGCACACACCTACAATGGCCATGTTTGAGCAGACATGCCTGAACATGCAACAGTGGAGGTTACCACACTACCTGCACCAACACATGATGTTGTTATTGACCTGCTCTGTCTCTGATCAGTTAGTCCATTTTATGACACTTTACAGTTAAGTGTGTTGTTCATACATGCATGCAGACATACAGTATAGAGCCTGTACTATATAGATTATTTAAACATTGAAAAGGATTCTTCAAAAAATACTTTTCAAATCAATAAGTATTTTCTGTCGCTATTTTAATCTGGATGTGTGTTTGCTTTGATCCGGACCAATAGTTTTACTTCTTTTGGGCAATAACGGATCTAAAATAAGAATTTTACATGTTCACATTGTGGTTGTTTTTTTTTCTGGTGAGTTGATGGTATTAATACAGAATAACTGCTTTCCATTGCACAATTGATGAATTAGCTAAATTGCCCATGTACCAGAATCATGTTCGATAACAGCGAAATGTTTTGCTTTTGCAGAAGCAAAACACGATTTGTGCAATTTTTTCCACCATTGGTGTTACTCTTTTAATGAGGAATCATTAAACTAAATTGCCACATTGCCATCTGGTTTGAGGAAAAAACACATGCAAAGGAGATGGAATCTGCCATTTCCATGAAGGAGGGGAACTTGCCAGTATGAATGGAGCTTTAACACTGTCACACATGTCACTGACACAAATTTGATGTCGGGCTGATTTGGTTACCCCAGTCGAAACGAAGTCCAACAATCTGTCACACCTTTTGTAGCATTTCTTAATGCTCTGTGTTTTTAATATCGTTGTATCTTTATATGAAAGAAGCATCATTTTCTGCCTTTCATTTCTACCTGCAGCCACACAGACAAGCTCGTCTCTTCTCCCACTCTGTCTGGCTGGCTGCCCGGTCTTTGGCAGCTCGCACATGTGGCCAAACTGTAAATCAGATTCAGACTTTCCATTCAAGTGCCCTACTCAGGGGACTGTACTGGCCTTTATTCTGACCTTGTGGACCTTTTTATAGACTTAGAAAAGAGCAGCTGAATAGAGATAGCTCCATAGTTCACGCAGAAATGAAGAGCTGAGTGTCTCTTACCTTTGATTAAAATCTGACCTTGTGGCATTTACGAATATTTGTGCATTTCAGGGGCACCTTTTCTAAGTGTAACATTTCAGTGTTCCCAGCAAATCATCCGCAGTTGAAATATCCTCGTTGAAATGTAGAGAGGTGTGATTTAGACATTCTCTACTGTGTGATTAATGTTTGTTGTAAGTAATACTCTCCTCTCCTCTCCTCTCAGAGCTGTCCTCATGGAGCCTTGGGACCATGTTTTACTCTTTGTCCCCCGCACAGCTGATGCTCTGAGGGGAGTTTGTCAGGGCTCAAGCTGTTCAGTCCCCCCCCGCTCCCCTCCCTCTTTTCTCTATCCCGGCTCTATCTCTTCTCTCCATCACACCTGATTGCATTTGACAAATGCCTCTATTGGCTCCATATCATCAGGTGCAGTGGAGGCAGCCTAAGACTATATTACTCCCCCCATATAACACATCTGTTCTCCATTCTGCATGGCTGACACACTCACTTCTGCGTGGTTTGAACAGGGCCAGCGCTCCTCTGTCAGTGGTACAGCTTCATGAGTCGCAGGTTCCATTGGCTGTAGGAAAGTCCTGATGAGTGCATTGGACATGGCTTCCAGTGAAGACCAGCACAAGGGGCACAGTGATTCACCATGGGGAAAATCATGTTCCCATAAACTCCAATAACAGACACAGTACTGGAGTGTGGTGGCAAAAATGGGGTTTGAATTGTCGCTGGGTTTTTTATTTTATTCTACAGCAACTGGGGACTTTTCTTTAAATGTTCACTTTTCCTATTTATCACTGAAAGAGAGGTTTAGACCGACAGCACTGTGCTTCTGTCTACATGGCCTGAAACGCTACTTCAATTTTAAAATGTATCTTGGATGTATTTGTTTTATGGCAAAGTATTTACAGACTTAAATCTGAATTAACAAATAAATCAAAGTTTTTGTTGTCATTATAACCCAGAATCAGCTGATCGAGACATGCCCAACATGAGTAAAATCTTGTATGAAACAGGGGTGTCTACAAGTGTAAAGATTAGGACAAATGTCTATTGTATTGTTTTTGTTTTTACCCCCAAAAAAGTGTCGAATAGAAAAGTAATTGCACAGTACTTCTCTTTTTCTTGATCTCACTTTAATCAAATATGTAAAGTGTGAGGCACCCTGTATGTTTGAGTGACAGCAACTTACCTGAATTACAAGACACTGAATTAGCGGAGACACTGTTACCATTTGGTTTAGAATCTTAATAATAATAATAATAATAATAATGCATTTTATTTATAAGCACTTTTTTAAAAACTCAAAGACACTTTACAATGGTTAAAACATAAAGAATAGCACAGAAGGACAGACTAACGGACATCGCAGTATTACAAACAAATCATAAAGATAACAACAATAAAGGTAAACTACAGAAAACAGAAAATACATCACAATCATACATTAAAAGCTTGTTTAAAGAGGTGAGTTTTGATAAGTGATTTGAAAGTAGGAGGGTCGGTGCAGTGTTGAATGTGTGTAGGGAGTGAGTTCCAGAGGGAGGGGGCAGCTATGGAGAAGGCTCTGTCCCCCCCCAGGTTCGGTGCTTGGGGGGGAGATAGGAGGTTGGCTTTTGAGGAACGGAGGCTGCGTGCAGGAGTGTGAGGGTGAAGGAGAGCCGTGAGGTAGGAGGGGGCCTGGTGGTTAAGAGAATCTTGTACACGATTTTAACTTCTCATCTGTAAGGTTTTTTTTCTAACGACTGACCAACTTTTGAGCCGATTGGATTAACATCTTGTTCAAGTACGACCTCTAGAAATAGCCGAAAGTTGACTGTTTTTGACTGTTGCTTTAAAATGGCCATCTGCTGGTTACAGTATGAGACCAAAATAATTTTCTATAGGTCTAGGCACAATACATACTGCTACAAAATTTCATATTACCAGGTTAAACGTAAACTTGAGTTTTATCAATATCGTTTTTTTCCCCAAAACTTGAGCAAACGATATCAATTAGAGGACAAAAACAGCGTATTCATTTCACAGTTTTCATCTCAAATAGAAGAAAAGTGTAGCTTTATTCTAACTGCCACCCATTTTATTTACCATGTTGTGTATTGGGTACATCAAAATAAGTGTGATTGTCCTGGAAAACTAAATATGACAAATTCAAACAATGAAATGGTTTAGATTTATGGTTTAGATTATGAAGGGCCCAAA